>NC_140671.1:1900000-2520000 GCF_054131305.1 Coturnix japonica | reverse complement strand
GTAACAACAGAACAACCCTATTAAACACAGAGGATGACATAAATGTTTTCAGAATGCTTAAGTACAAATTTTCTCTTTTCTGCAGACTTTTAACACAGTTTAGTACAAAAGGTTAATTGTGAGATAAGCTCCTATCTTCCTGTTTTGACTTTGCAGCTCTTGTAAAAATAGATGATAGGAAATAATTGTGATGATCTTTAGACCTCAATTTTAAAGATTTCATTAAACTTTAGACAATGCAATTGCTTCTAAGCTTGTTCTTAATATGCATTTGTCAAGCAGATATTAATCTGCTTGTAGAGCAATGCATCTGATAGAAGGTGGCTAGTGTGTGTTACTTCTCCAGCACATTAAAGGAAGAATTTATTCCATTAGTAGTTTTTTTGAAAACCTGCTGAATAATGAATATCCAGATACAAACTACTGAATATAAGTTAAAAGGTGTGTATAATTAAAGACTTGCAGTGATTTAAAATTCCCCTACATAATATTCTTCCTAAAATATGGTACATAACTCGCAATGATCCAAACTTAAAATGATTTACAGGAAAAGATCTACACAGTTAGTTAGAATCTCACCAGTAGAATTTGATCAGTCATATTACCTTGGTTGTTAATTTTGAGTATGTGTGTTTAATAGTGAAGGAAAGCATTTCTGAATTCCTTGCTAGATCTATATTTCAATGATGATGCCCCCACAATATTCTAACTGAATACCATACGTATTGATCCTATACTATATCCTATCCTATTCTGTTTTCTTTGAAAGAAGCTTGGTTAGTAATCTGTATGTTTCCAGTGGAGACACACATCTTCCATTTCTTACTGTTTGTTTATTTATCAGGGTGCAATTATTTCTCCATTTTCTGAATTTATTACAACATTGCAATATACATTAAAAATAACAAATGTTTTAAAGTGGAAAAAGTAACATGGTTGGAGTTTTCTTTTGTATGTTGGTGTTTTTTTTTCCACAAGAGGATAAATGTCTTGTCAAATTATAGTAGGTATTGATTAATTATGCCACCATTCAGGAAAACCATCGTTTTTAATAGAAATGTCTGAGTTCAGTACAAAAGGAAAAGAAGATAAAATAAATGTGCTTGTTATTTTACTTATTTCCTTTGGCAAAGAAAATTAAATGTCCTTAAAACTAATGTATTTTCTTTCTGTTTTAAGTTGATATTAAAACTGCATGTCTCAAGAAAAATACATGAAGTACACCAAAGTATTAAATGTATCAATTGGGCTGGAATTGTCCTGTACTGATGCCCCTTAGTACTGTAATTTTCAGCACAGAGTTTACAATATACTTGAAATACTCAGTCCTCTCCAGAAATTCAAAACAAACCAATAATATCAAGGCACCAGTGAGAGCAATCAATAAGATAATAAAGGCAGTTTATATTGTAAGAACTTTCATGCCCACAAAATCTTTTTATAATGCAGGAAATTAGATCCTTACAGTGCTGCCTAGAGATGTATCTAAGCCATGGCAACACCACTGAACACACTGCTCTTCCTTGATATATACAAGACAAGAGCAACAGGAATGGAAAATACCAACTTGTGATGTCAAGCAGTACCAATGAGAAGAACAGTGGCTAGCTTCCTATTGGTAGGAACTGAGGTAAAGCAGAAACTGTCACACAAAAAGGGATACTAGATAGAAGGAAGAAGGATAGAAAAATCAAAGTAACCTACAGATAAATCCTATCTTCAAGATGAGTTCATGCTGTTAATTTGACAGCCTTGCGAAGCAAGCAGTGATATTAAAAACTGATGCAAAAATACATTCTAGAACTAAGTGCAAAGCGTCTATTCACACAGATACGATGCAAGTGTTAAATGCTTATTAAAATCAGAAATCTAATATTTGTGGTATAACACTTGCAGCCAATTGAGTGTGAACTAAGAAAATACACTGGTAGTTCAGGTGGATAATATTTTAAACAACAACCTCCAGTGTCTTAGTACCTGAAAGAAAACTCTTAAATGCAAGTTCATACACTAAAAAATGTAACATTTAATCACAAGATATAAATCAGTGGTGGCTTCATTTTCCACAGAATAGATCCTGGTCTGTCTCACACTTTGAACCAGATTGTCTTACGGATATTCCTAATTTCCTAATTAAATAATACTGTGCCAGTCTCTGCTGGGGTCTCTATGGAGCCCAGCCATTTTGTTGTCTGCTTGTGAGGAAACACAATACAGATGTTAAGACACCTAAAACACATTTTCAGTCTCATCTGTTTCCTGCTCAGGCTCTATGAAGTAATCTTCCTTTCCATTTCACATCCGTTTCATTAATCAACAGTTCAACCAAATACAGTAATAGATGGATCACAGTTCTTTGGTCAACTTGTATCGTCAATAAATGTTCAGTAAACATAATAATTTTGAATTTAACCCTGATTCCTTCTTGCATTTAGTGAGCATTTAATTAATATCTAGCTTTCAGAGGATGCCGTTTAATTATCTCCTACAACCTAATGTATTAGCAATGTAAATTAAAAAAAAGTATTAAATTATACCACTGGTTCAATTTAATTTTCCAAACCAAGGAAATATATATATATATATAGCTTGACATTTATACATAGTAAGTTGGTAGCTTTCTAATTTTCTAGTTTTAAAGGCAAAGGATCCTCCACAAGGAAGGTAGATTGTTTCTGTGCTGGTATATTCTTTTTCTATTATATATAAAGGGTACTGTACTTTTGACAGATTGATTCGACTTAGTTTTCTGGATTGGCATCTTGTTTATATGGTCTTATTGTGATACATAACCATCTCCTGTAATCCGTTCTCAGCATTTAACTCTGACTCAAGATGTTCTCCTACACTTATTTGCATCCTAATCAGTAAGTCCGTTACTTCCTTGTGGGAATTCACTGCCAGCCTGTACCTCTACTGTGACTTATCACCTTCCATGTATCAAGGATGTCCTTTCTCCTTCTAATCCCTGTTTACCCACTTGCTTGTATTAATTTCCTCACAAATCATCACTACTTACCTGAGGGATAGCCACCTCAATGACTCTCCTGTGCTTGACTTCAGTCAAGCTACTGAAGGAAAAATATAGGACACGGTTTTCAAAAGCTTCTAATGATCTTAACACTCACATTTTAAAAGTCTGATTTTTTGAAAGCTCTTAGCAATTATTCTCTGACAATTCACTCAATTAAGTTTCAAGTTGTTTGTCTGGAATGAGACTCATTCAAAATCATTAATATGGAGGGGGGGTGGGTGGTGAAATCAAAATCCTAACAGCTGGGGATACGGATAAATCCTTCTAAAGTGAATCTGTGATGGACAGTGGGCATTTATTTGAATTATCAATTCTGCATTCAAATAATTAATTGGATGAACAACCAGATGTAAATAAATAATCACAGCAGTATGTTTTCAGCAAACACTGAAAACAAACTGGTTCTGAAATTGAACTTAAGGAATTACCGTTGTTGCAGAAGGTTCCTTTTCATGCAATATTTACCTCCTCCACCAAATGCTCGTGAAGAACAAACTGCATATATTATATATCACTCTTGATTTCCATGTGAAAAATGTTATGATCTTTCCTAAATGTGTAGTTTGAAGTGAATTAATTCATGCCTAATACCCTGAAAATGTTTTGTTTGTTGTTTTCTTTTGAACATACCCCCATCAGCAATAGCTCTCAGCATACTGGTAATTCATGCAAACAAACAATTCCTGCAATTCTTAACCAAAGCTCCAGGTGAAGACAAACAGATATCATTAGACAAAAAAATAAAGTGGGTTTGTTTTTTGTCTGTTTCTGTTGCTTCTAACGCACAGCTAAAGCAAATGAAAGAAGGGCAGGGGGAGAGAGAGAGTGATCTGTACAGTAATACAGGGAAAACATTCTCCACTCTTGCACACATGATGGACACAGAAGAAACTCCTAGATACATAAGAGATGTTACTATGCCAAGTCCAAGCATATTTCAACCCTAAGCCAGTAAAGAATCAACGTTCATTCTGCCAGAGCAATTTTAATACAACCAGAAGTACTGACTCTATATCCATCATTTTAAAATATGGCTTCTGTGGTTTCTTGTTTCATCAGTCAAGGTATTAACTTTGAAGCGATAAAGATCTAGCATTCCAATGTCATTCTGATAGCATCCACATATTCGTAATCCTAAATACTAAAAGAGCAATCAATCTTACCAGAAAAAAAATCTGTAGTATATCCGTTAGAAAATCATTTCGTATCTAAATTTTCAGAACGGGTCTCACTATAAAATACGCCACATAATTTCTTTCAGAAATAATTCTAAGATCATGTCCAGGTTCAGACTATTATTTAAATGGAAAATGGTGTTGACTCGATGGTGAAAGCTCAGTGCAAATTTAGTCTAATTTGTAATAGAATTCTGCTTTATTCAACTAGAAAATCAGTAGATGGCTGCAGTAAGGCTCCGAGTGAGAGAAATGAAATTGAAAATTGGGCTTTGAGTGAAATTTGCACTGCACAGGAAAGCTTCTTCAAGAGGACAGAGGGACATTAGCTTTCCAAAATCTTTCACACCCAACGAAGAAGAATTTCCTTCTGGGTATGAACCGAGCTTTATGGGATTACCAAACCAGCTACCTTAAACTTCAGCAATGAATAGTAGTTGTGGTTGGGATGTAACAGGTGAACTTCAACTATAAAACAGTAGAGAGTTGTAAAACAGTTTAGATTACAAATCCCAATCTATAGCTGATGTATCAACCTACCTGACAGAAAGAAAATATTAGATTGCTGAAGCTTATCAGGGAATGTAAAGTGCCCATTTACATGACCAAGTAATACCAGTGTCACACTGCCAAACACCATCCAGAATTTCTGAGTGGTTCTGGTAAGTTTTCAGAAGCTTGTCTTTTGTGCCTTGCTTTGCCACATATTGGTACAAAGAACTGAGATTTCTTTTGTGGTATGAGAACAATATTTCACTCATGATCTTCAGAAAAAATGGACTTATATCAGTAGAAGCTGAAGTTACAAGGTCACAACAATTTAGAAATCATTTCAGTTATATTTCCTAGGGTCATAGTGCTTCTTTTGTGATGTTGTCCTACTAACCTTTAAAGAAACCATACATCTGCAAAGATAGAAGAAATAGCTTGAGGAGAGGACAAGTAGTCATGAGTTTATGTATTATTTATGGATCTGCTTCTCAAAATAATGGAACTGGAAAAAATAACATGCTCTCTGCCTGAGGTTTTTCATCAGTAATAATATGTCAGGTTTGATAATACTAACCCAACAGTACTGTAAGATTCAATTGACTCCTATTTAAAAAAAAAGGGATTGAGTAGCTTTGGGTGAATACCTCCATTAAAGTCAAGCATTTTGCTCCTGGTGCAGGTCTGTGTACAAGCTGTTTGTTCTATATAGACACACAACATACAGACTAAACATACTTGTCACAATGCCATTTCAGCATTAAGTTTTCTTTGAATTTTCAACTGCAATCAATTGACTAAGTATGTTTGTAGGTCTAGGCTTAAGTGCCCTATGTCCAGCATATATACCAGCAACACAGCCCAAAACCATAATTCAGAATAGACAAAAATCATTTACAAACATATGCATACAATCCTATGAATTCTGCTCCTGTTTACCTCAAAAAGCTCTGAGAAAGGGAAAATCACTGACCAAGAAAACAGACATCAGCCGTGAGGAAAGCTGACATTATTGATGCTATGCCTTTGGGCAAGAAAAAGGGGTTATTCATCTTTCAGTGTGCCTTAGGCTGCTGGCTTGAAGCACAGAAAAGAAAAGGTAGAAAACTTTCATTACTACTTTACACAATGCATTACATTTCAACTGAAAGCGGTCAGTGAGATTGAAACAAATCACAGCTACTCCTTCCTGTAATGCATATTTTTACTGTCTAATAGCAACCAATGTAAACCATGGATATAGTTAAACTGCTGGAGCAAGAAGAATTTAGGCTTGGGAAATTACATTTTTGGGTTGTATGAAATAAAATTGTGAATCTTTCCCAAGGAAAATGAATGTATGCAAGGGAAAATCATGCCAAAATACTGCCAGTTCATTAAGAAATCACATACTTTACAATTCACTAGACAACTGTTCTTTAAAGAGAACAGCACTTAAAGGCCTTAGGGTCCTCAATACTCCAAAAAGCGTTTGAGCTCTTTTAATCTTAGAGAAAATGCCTGTCATGCTCAATATACTTAAGATTTCAGAAGAAAGCATAATGAATCATTAAATCTTTAGCAATTCTGTTTTGTTCTGACTTTTAAAAGTTCAAATTGAAGAACTTGACATGACGTTTGTTACTTTTGTCATACAATTTGCTATTACATATATCAGATTTCAGCATAAAAAGAAGTGTTTATGAATGCAAATGCTGCAACCCCAAGATTTTGTAGGCAATTTTTTTAAAAAATAAGACCTTTAAGAAAAACAGAAGAAACAAATTTATTCAGCTGCTAAACCAAACTCCTACATAGCAAACTTCAGAAGTTGAAAGTGAATATAAAGCTATTTTTAAATTAAAGATCAACACTAAGGATGCTGAGAAGTACAGTTTAAATTTGGCAAGAACACTAATAAATGTCCAAACTAAGCAAGTATTTCAATGTTAAAAGATAAAACAGATGGAAGGGAACACATCTTTTTGTCTGAATTTCCAGTGAGTGAAGAGGAAAATGATTTATTGAACTTTTCCTCCTTCTTAGATCCTGGAATATCTATAAGCAGCGTTTGATCTCTGTGAAAGAATCCACTTGAATATAGAGAAAGATATTCTTACAGTATTGATGAATCATAAATAGCTGTCAGTGATGTTTCCATTCTCCGTGCCCCTGAAATCTTTAGCCAGCTGGACCATCCAGCATTTGTCAGCTCAGCTGGATTTCATACACAACCAGCAGGAACTGTTCCAGCCAGCTCCCTGCAGCTACCATCAAAGGCATTTGGCAGACAACAGTTTCTGGTGTCAAATCAGTATTTAACAGTATCTAAGTGTTCTACTTTTCATTCTGAAAAAGAAGTCCTTATTTGGTAAGGGTGCTCAAAATAATGTTTGCCAGTTGTTAAGAAGAACAAAAAGGGAACCGAAAGGATATAAAATAATGGGTTAAATCATTTTTAAGACAAATAATTTCTGAAATAAATATAGGAATTTATTTGGACACCTGAAGAAAAAGAAATCCATGTTGCAATGGAGCATTTCAGAACAGAAGACGTATTTAAAGCCACATCTTTATGTAGGAGATTCTCTTTGAGTTTAGTAAATCAGAAATATGAGAGCAGGCAAGAGGGAAATCAGATTTTGAATCTGATTTAAAAAAGGATTAAATAAACAAAAGGAAATTTTTGAGCAATTTCTCCGTAAGTGGACCATATTTCACAAATATCTCTAATTAAATTTTAATTTCTTATTGGGAATAAATATTTTCCTCCCTCTCAAACAATAAAATACTTTGCATACTAATCTACAAGATAGATTGTCTATGCAACTGCATTACTGTGTACTGCTGCCCACCAAAGCAATCTGTGTTTCTGAGAAGCACATTGTCAGTTGCAGCCATCATCTGCTGTTCTGAAAAATAACGGCATTTTCTTTCTTCTGCACACATTAAGAGGTACAAAGGCTTTGAAATAAACAGTCATTCCCAAAAGTAAAGGCATACAGCTTGCTCTGCCGTCATTATAATATATCTGGTAAACAGACATAGTAAAACCCAAGTATTTCCTCTGACTGCACACTGACCACTCAAGAAAATTCTGAACATATTATAAATTACAATGTAAAGATTTTGGATTTTTTTTTAAGTAACTAAAAAAAGTTGCCTATCTATTGCCATATTTGTGAACTTAAAATATGATGGAATTTAGCACTGCATGTGTTCCAGCCCTTTCCCAGATCCACTACAGGACATGAATCAGAACATTCCCAAGTACAGTTCTCCTTCAACACAATTCTGATTAATGAAGGAAATGTTCACATTGCAGCCTGACATCTCTCCTTGATCCTCTCATTCCAAATATTATAAGAGTGCATCCATGTTTTTCACCAGAGGAAGTATCCTTGTTTTCTGGCCTGCATCTCAGGCAAAACAATTTCATTGCTTTTAGACACATTTATTAAGAAATAAGGAAGAGACAAAAATAACTCAATAGCTGAAACTGTTTTCTAGAGACTGAATATTTGCCTCACACATCCTTGATTAAAGCAATTTGTAACCTATGCGAAAGTTTGAGTGTAATTGAAATGTATGACCTTCAAAATATTATTACATATTGATGCTGCCAATTTAGAGCATAGGATGAAAAAGTGTTTTGCAGTAAATTGCACTATTATTGCAATCAAAGATTTGGGTTTCAAAAGAAACAAAGGTTTAGAGAAACAGCTAGAATAAATGAGCTGATTCAGATAGGAGGGACTGGATGCACTATGATTGCAAAGCAGCCCCTGATTGCATAATGCTTAAAACAACAATCATAGAAGTAATTGATTTCATACCACTTTTAGGTCTCATTTCTCATTAGCAGACAAAGGCAGTCATGCTATCATTTTGTTTCAACATAAGAAATGACAATTGTTGCTAATTAATACAGACGTTCTTGTACAGCTTTTTAGATGTTTAATTTTCTGGATCTCTCAAATCTTTAAAAGCCTTCAAGTTGCAAACCAACTTCTCTCATAGTTGTGCCATTTTTATTTTCTTGAGATGGATGATTTCAAACGTTCTCGAATTCAGATTCAACTAGATCTGAAACTTTTATATTACAGCTACGTTAGTGAAATTAAAGTATATGAGGCTCAACTGTGAGTTTGCCCCTAACTACTGTGATAAGAATTCCACAGTTCTGGGAAAATTGCCCTTCCTGCACTAAGCTGTCAAAACACAACTGAAGTGATGAAGTTTTTTTCTCTTTCACAATTAAGAGCTGATGATCAGCTTCCAGTTGAACTCCATGCCAGAATTTCTCTGAATTTGTATGAATATTTCTAAATCTTTATCAGATCCCATTTGTGCTAGTTCTCTTTGTATTCGTGGCTCTGGTATGACAGTCTGACATCAATAAAAATATTTTCCTTGACTCTATTTGGCCCTGGAATTACATTATGAAGCCAGATCTGAATTTACATAGATCTGGGTGGTTTAACTGCATCATATGTTGCAGCACGAACGGTTGAACAGCCTTCTTCCCATACTTTTGACACTACATCTGCATTCACTCGTACCCTACTATTAATTCATTTTCTTAATCTATGTCTTGCCAGGTACACCTGCCAACTTTGATTAAATTGAAATATGAAGCATTTGACGTAAATGGTGTATGACCAGGATGATAAGTCATGTGTCAATACTGCAAGTTTTCCTTGGCAGTTCAGATTCAGCCAAACACTGCCACATAGCTTCAACTCCAGACATGGTGCAATTCAAATAACTGTGTGACTGAATCACTGTGTGGTTTTGGAGTTTTAGAAACAGCAGCATGTACAGCTGTGTGCCTGTCCATCACCCCAAATCATTCCAAGGTTTAGGAAGTATCCACTGGTCACCAGTAGTACAGCTGAGCCAATGTCCACCTAACACAGAAAGAGCACATCCTAATCTAAAGGGAAAATGCACTTCGGTTCCACCTTAAAATATATGATGTTTAACAACTCTTTTAAAAACAAAAGAGAAAGAGTGGAAAGAGTTGTGTTTTTTTTTCCACGGGAACCCTCTGAAAATGTTAAATAACAGAATTCTCTCTTTTACTAGCTTTATATTGAGAGAGTCACTGCAGATAAAGGACAAGATCAAAGCCTAGCCCTCAAGCATCGGCTTTTAGAATCATTATCTTTTATTCAATGTCAAATGTTTTCCATCCTGCATGGAAATTCTAAGCAAGAATACAAGTAGTAAAGCCATAGACCTACACAATGCAACAGCACTCATTTGTGTAACTATGCACAAATATTTTGCCAAAATGCCACCCACTACATTACAGTCTTTCATAGAATGGCACATTTTTCCACTGAATATAGGGTGTGATTGATAATGGATTTTCCTCAGAGCATTATCTTGTCTTTTCCTTGTGTCACTCCAATCGTACAGGCACTGGGCACATATTACTCAACTTATTTTGTGAACAGACTTTGAAATCCATCCTAAGCCTGTCAGTATACAAATTTTTTTTGCCTGTTGAAGGATACCGAGACAGAAGTTATGAAACGGGTAACTTGCTTGTTGCTTGTACATGCTCTAGCTGCAAACAGAACCACACATGGTGGGCTGCCAGATTTTGGCTGGTTTCATACATAGTGAGCTGCCAGGTGTCTTTTTCATATCAGATTAATCTTCACGTTATGTGAAGATCTTCAGTTCTTCCTTGCATCCATTTGCATCCATCCACATGCACATGAAGCTTGATTTTGACCCATACAAAGGTCTGAAAGATTCAGTAAACAACTTAATTTCTGGAACAATAATTATATGGGAGACAATTTTAGCATATTAACATTTGCGATGAATTTCAAGCCTGCAACACATAAGAGTTGCTTACATGGGTATTCAGTCTGTGCTGTCTTCACAGGCTTGCTAGGCTGCATACTTTTTACCTTTTCATAGCACTTCAGACTTTTACAGAAGTCAGTTCGGACACTGAAGTTACACTGCATCACTGGCTGAATCAAGGGATCAGGAATACTAACGCTATGCTAAATTGTCTCTCACCTCTTAAAAGGTCAAGGTCAATAACACTTCCCACAGCTGCTTGCACAGCTTCCACCATTTTTCTCTTATGCAAGACTGAAGTCACTCAGTCTGTTAACAGCTTGGTTGAAATATATCATCTTCATTGGATCATCAATCAATTTCAACTTTCTCCCAAATAAGCTGTGTCAGCCATGCAAATATGTTTTATATGTATTTATAATTCAGCATTCATTTTTTTCTCTGAAAAAGAATTTTGTAAGATGCTACTGACAGAAATGATAAAGAATTGATAGCAAAACCTGTTACCCAGGAGATAGAAAAACAATTCAATATGATTTGATCAGCCCTTGGATAATCTTGTAATTACTGTGAGCTACATTTTCTCTTTGTGCTGCAAAAGTAAAATGCACACGCTTGTACTGTAACTGCAGCTCCAAGACAAAGGGAAGATGAAGCAGTGCTTTTGTTTGTTAGTTGTACTGCACAGTTCTAGATGAAAACCATACGCCATTTCTATGGAATTCTCACAACAAAAGATAAAAAAGATTAAAAAAACTAAAGCAAAGAGAAAGAACAGCAAATGAGAGGAAAAAACAAACAAACAAACAAAAAACCAACCCAACAGGCTTTCAGTGCTGTTTACAGTTTCTACTGATTTCAGTAACACTGAAAAACTGTTGCCTTATGACCATGTTTCTTCAGACGCACCATAAGGAGAAAGCAGATTTAGATAACAGTTATCTTCTAACATTCTTAAATAAAGTTTACTTTCCAAAAGTTTTCCTCTAAAAGACCTGATATATATCTTTGTCAGCATCAAGATAAATAGGTCTAATCTTATCCAATATACTAATTCTTTTGTTCCTATTAATTTCACTCTAGCCATCTACGAAGTTACAGGAAATCCATTTTTTGTTGTTTTTTTTATATTGATTAGTAATTATTTTGAAGTGTGTAATGGAAAAGAAGCCAGTAACTAAATCTTTATCCTATTCTTTAATCTAGCAGAATCAGTGTCAAGGTAGGTAGGTGATTTTGAAGTTCTTGCCTGCTGTATTTTATCCAACTCATGCATATGGTGCATTAGTACCTGGTCATATTTGTTCAGCAGTGGATTGAATTAGGAACACAAAATCATCATTACATTTATACAACAATTTTTCAAGTTCTCCTGACCATACCACATCAGCTGCTATTACCAAAATGAAGGAATAACTTGATCCAAGAATACTAAATGCATTAAGAAAAACTGATCATAAAGCATATGACTATGCCTTCCGGGGCACTGGCAAACTCAATAAATGAGTATAGTCTCCTGGGAATTAATTCTCTTGGGTTAGAAGTTATAAAACACAGTCAATATGCAGAAGGCATATTCATAAGCAAGAAAAACCACAGCCAAAGCTAACTGAAGTTTTCCTTCTGACTCATGGCATGATGCACAAACTAATATTCATATTTATCATATCAGTGATATGATAGTGAGGTCAATCTGACCTCATAACTACTGAAGAATGAATTGAGTGGCCTAGAGATATATTACGCATGGAAGACAGATCAAAACACACTCCAATATCCATTCTGGGAAGAACTAGAGTTTGGCAAGAGAGAAAAGCTTGTTGGTTGTTTATTTTTTTAAATTTTACAGTCATTACAAGGCAATTGAACAGTGACACGTCAGGATGAGGGAAGATGCTCACTCACACTTCAAAATGCACTAAAAAGACTGAAAAATATGGAAATTGAGTGATGACAGTGCCAGAAACTTCTGATAAATAATGTTTTGTTCATTCACATTTAGTTCATGCTCTTCCACTCATGCATATCTAGGCATGGTGGCTTTTTGTTTGTTCTTTCTATTTCATTGGCAAGATCCTTAGCTCTATGTGGAGGAAATTGTGGCAGCTCACAACGTATGAGACCAGCCAAAATCTGGCAGCCCACCATGTGATGTTCTGTTTGCAGTTAGAGCATGTACGAGCAACAGAAAATGGAGCCAGGTGACTGCTCAGTAAAAGTTGTTTTGCTTGTTTTCTATTTACTCAAATAGTAAATACTAATTGAACCGTTTTTTAACCACTTGTATTTACTTCTGTAATAAGTTATTTCTGTAACAGATGCCAAACAGTATGTTATTTACAGTGTATCACTATATGGAGTGCAGGGATAAAGAGCAGGCAGATCTCATTTCAGCAACATAATTTCAAGAGAACACATCTAAGAAGTGACAAACTTGCCTTCGGAATAACTGCAGTACCTAAATGGGGCAAACATGGTAAAATAAACTATTTTCCCAAAACATGCTGTATATTCATAATGACTGTCCTCTGGTCAATTACTATATTCATAACATACATGGCTTATCTGAAGAACTTATTAAGGAAGAGAAGGAAGATTTGTCCTTCATTTAACTAAAACAAAGGTGAAGTTTAATACGGAAAATAAAACCAAGGCTGTTTTCCTTATTTTGGATTACAAGGAGATATTAAAAGGCACAGCAACTCAAGCAACTGTCCCTGCTATTCCACTGTAGCAGGGACAGACATGACTGTGCTGGGCTGTCAGTAGCACCTTGCAGAGTCACCTGAGCTGCCCATGGGGAGTTATCGCTGGAGGCAGAAGCACCATGGCTGCCCAAGTGTGGTGCTTTGACTAATTACCCTTCCAGAAAGGCAGAACTAATTACTTTGGCTTGACTCCAGGCAGATATTGTTTTCAGGACTGAAGATAGTAGCTCTGCATGGTGCAGCACACTGTGCCAGATAGACTTTTCTATTCACTTGTTTATCTATGCCATGGCTTTGCTTGAGCTAGATAAGCATATCCTATCTGATATGAAAGCAGCAAAGAACTAAGGATGCTGAGAATGTCAAGATATTGTTGGTGGAATAGAAAAATACGTATTTACCATCGCTTCTATAGACTATAGTTGTTTATAAATTCAGTAATTTTCCATCAGTCAATGGGTACAGCTATCAGCATAATCAATCAGAGAGCAAACATTAGGCAGATCAAGCATCAACAACACCTTTCATTACAGAACTTTATCATCACTAAAATAAATCATTGTAAAATATTCTGGACTGCCAGAATCATATCTAGTACACACTTCTTCCTGAAAAGTACTATCACTTGTTAAATGACATAAAAATCTCAACACCAAAGAACTTCTACTTAAGGTTAAATTTCCTCTTTCACATTGGGTTATCAGTCTGGGTTTTAAATCGTATTTAAACAATAAGTATTTCAGCCTTGAAGAATATTCCAAGAGTGAGAAGTGCTTGGAGCAATGCTTCACTACATGGTTTCCAAAATGCCCTACAGTTGGCAAACACTTGACAAGGGGTACTTCAGTGCAGGTGAGCCCCAAAAGTCAAACAGTAACTGCACACTCCTTTTGGGGAACAAAGCTGTCAAACACATCATCCCAGCCCCATGACATGAATGCAACCACCTCTGAAATTTCAGTGTGGTGAGAAAAGCTGTGTTATAACAAGAAACAAACTCAGAAGCAAGAAGATTGTATTCTGTGACACAGTTGTTCTCGACCTTGGATGGAAATTGCCATTGTCGACCTGAACATACAAAGTGTTTTTAAGAGCTAGGGGAGCGAAGCAGACTCACTGAATAATTTTTAGAGGTTAAAGGCATTTGAGCATTCGATTATTTTGTGTTTGGCAGGAAAATAGGATCAGATTTAATATAGAACATCAAATTCAAAGTGACAAAGCTATTCTTAACAGTGGAAGAAAAAAACATTCTTACAGGAAGACAGGTGATGTTTTCACTGAGTTATCATTTCAAGTTTTACGATACTGAATGCAAATCCATCTGATTTAAAAAGAAAACCTATTTTTAGAGAACTGCACTTGTTTTCCTATTTTTGTTTTTTTCCAAAGCTACTATACCTGTCTGCTCTTATTCTCTGGTTGTAAAACAGTTGAAACTACGACAGATTCAAGTAAATTCACAATTCCACAATTGCGTCCAATTCCTGGCACAATTATGAATTACATGTTTCAATTCTGAGCAGTGTTTCAGAGCAGACAAAGTCAATACCCGGAGTAAAAGACACTCTCACACACCATTCTGGGCAATATTTCATCTATCATATCTGTAATCAGAATAAATTCTCCTTTTAATCTTGGCTATTTCTTCTCATTGCATTTTCTACCACCTTCACAGTCAGAGATAAATGCCATTTTAATAAAATTTCAAACTGACTAAATTAAAATGTTCGAGGTAATGTTTAATGAGGCATAATATTGCTGGCCATGCTGTCTTTATTTTAATTACAATCTCAGAGTTTTTAAGGAAAGACTCTCACTCCATGAGAAACCTTCCTGAAGGTGGTGGTGTGTCAGGTTGCAGAGAACAAGCAAGCAAGCAAATAAACAAGTGCATGTGCTAATTCTATGCCTGGGGAGCTTAACTCTATAATATCAATACGTAGGTGTGAGAACAAGCTCTAAAGTAGTGACAGATTAAGCTACTGTTATTTTCTTTGTGAATAAATCTGAACTTTTTGACAACAGCACTTATGTCACCAATCCTTCTCTGTGAATTAATATTTATTTACGTCTTGGTCACTGGGATGCTCACCAGAAGCAGACATCGCATCATTATGAAACTAGCACTGTTCACAATCAGAAACAGAAAAACCTGGGATTTTCCTTCACTTCTCCCCAGGGAATTCCCCACATAAATTTTTCATTTGAAGCAACTAAAAAAAATCATACTGATAAGTAGAATGATAATTAAGAAAGAGCAGAAAACATTCTACTGCCTTATTTACGTGCATTCAGACAGTAACACACTGCATTCATTCAAGTGCTTTCTCCTCTGTTCTTCTTTTGTACCTTATTTATTAATCAAATCTATTCAGTACTCTTTAGGGTGAAGGATTAGAGAGAGAACTGAGAATAGAAGTCCAAAGGAATGCAGTCGTCTTATAGCTTTGCTCCAGCAAGAAAAAGTGCAGAAACGCATTCACAGAAAGCAGAGACGACCAAGATGGGCTTCAAGTGGTACTTTGCTGAGCATTTAATTTAAAAACAATAAAAACCAAACCTCAATATTTCTGCACCTGTGAGCAACCCATGGAATCTTCTATAAAAAAAGGAAAACCTTGCAATACCTCATCATATGTACTTTCTTTTCTCTTTTTAATTCTTTTATTTGTTACTATCTTTTTCTTTTTTTAATGTCTGTCTCCTCTACAGTATCCAGTGTCTTTGACACTTAGATCCCATCTGATCCCAGCAGATCCCCAGCTGACAGACTGCATTAATTAGCTGTACGAAATAGTAATGGAAAACAGTAGTTCTGACCCTTTGAAAACCTAGCTTGAATGTAATGTTCTTGGCTTTTCCTATTGTGCCACATGCTGGAGAAAACAAACAAACAAACAAAAAAACATAACAAACAAAAACCAAAGCTAACAAGTTATCTTTTAAACATCTAGATTCATTCTGTGCACACAGACTGGACAGACTGTAGTATGTTTATCAGTTGAGGTAGTTAAAAAGATGACTTTCTGAACAGTAGTCAATTACTTTCACTGGATTACTGCCACTGCCTATGCTTTCTAAGGCATTTGTAATCCAGGATAAATGGAGATTGATGGCAGCTATTAGTCTCTTTTTCCACACTTTCTGTGGTTCAGTGCCATTCAGCTTATAAACTTTATAGTGTAAAAAGATGACTTCAACATCAGCTGTATTGGTCTAAATCATATGTTTACTAATTCTACTGTAGCTCTAACTTGAAAGAAAAGACAGGGAGAGGTCTCTGGCTCACAGTGTGAAACCACTGCAAAATCAGCCATTAACATAAATGGAATTGAATGCATGTACCTTAAATCAAAGAAAACATTATTACTGTAAAGCAATTATACACAAAAGATCAAAAAAAGCCTCAGAAAAAGAGAAAACTAGAGGCATTACAAATGTTCTGGAATCCTTTCACATCAGAAAATGTTAGGTGCTATTTTATTTGTTAGCATTAGTCCAAATGCTCTCTTCTCTTCTGAGATGCTAACTCTGTCCTGTGCTTTAGAGGAAGGATTCATGTTCCAGAGTACACTAATTGCCTGAGTGCATAAAAAGTTCCTTTTCCATGCTTAGCTCTCACTGGCAGGTATCTAATCATCCATCAATGCAATACATGATCTTCTTTTCTTGTAGCCAGACATCCTCCTTTTCAGTCCCTAAGGCATAACTTCGCACTTTATATTATTAAATGTATACCCTGTTCCATTACTACATGCAACAAGGAATTTTTCTCTTACCAGACGGTAATCTAGCTGTCTGCATGACTGGCAAACTCCCTCAAGTTTCTGTCAGCCACAATCTGCATTTATCTCCTGATATTCTCTTTTATTTAAAATTCATTTTAATTGCTCTGCACAGCACCAAGGTCAGGCTAAGAAGTTTGTAGCTGTTATTGCTGGATATTTGATAAGGCATTTGTACTTTCATACTGTAATCCTCTATCCATCACCTCTAACCATGAGGTAAAATTAGTTCCAAATTATGATCTACCTAAATTGAAAATATATTAATTGAGTGAATCAATTTGCCTCTCCAACAAAGGATTATAAATATTATGGAGTTCGCACCCCATGGTGGTGATGTAATGGATGAGGGAATGTCCCTGAATGGCACTACTAATGCAGCTCTTCTCTTGTTTCCTGATTCTCCACACACTTCAGTCCAAGCAGCAATGCTCTTGCTGACTCCATGCTTTGCATCCCTCTGTTCTCTGCCTGCTGAGTCAAAGAGGGCTTTTTCTGGGGCCAATACTATGAGTGTCCTGACCAGTTTAGCCCTACATCATCAGCCAAGGCAGTCCTGTGTCTCTGGTTAACTCTTACTGATGTGGTAACAGAAGCATGGAAGACTATGGGAATCTCCCGAGTTGTAATTTGAGCAACTCAACTGGAAGTACTTTAAGTCTTCAAAGCTTCCCTCTCCTTCTCTAATCAATACCATTCCAAGTACTCAATAAGTTATGGGACAAGGAAGAAGTAAAGATAAGAGTGACAGATAAGATCAGTATACAAGTCTTGCTTCATTGGGAAATCATATCAGTTACATGATTTTGCTAAGGACAGCCCCTTTTACACAAATAGTGGGACCAAGCATTTCCAATGTGCTACCTTGTCTGAATTAATGTCATTCTTTATCTACTGTTACACTATTTAAATAAGTACATTTACACAAAAATATTTAATAGTTAGCATTGTTAACTTGGATCATAGTTATGGTATATAATTCACATCAAAATTACAAATTATTAACATAATTACTCTGTAATATTTATATTTAAGAGACCAGTATATACTCGCCATCTAGAAGGTTTAATTATTTCTATGGCAGTTTTGCTAAGCTTTTTCTGGGAACTCACCACTCAACTATATGGCTAAGAAAAGCCAAAAGCCTGAGAAACCAATGATATCATTTAGTGACATGCAAGCAATTTAAACACTTAAAAGCAACAGGAAAGAAATAGGACTCAGGAGTGTTTTCCATGAAATGACTGTAAGCAGATCATCATATATAGTTAAATTCCTGTAGGAACCAGTGCAGAGATAACAGTAAAGAAAATATGCAAGACTTTTTCTATTAGCAGTGAAGTAGCAGTACCCACATATGCTATTTTTAACAGGCTTTAAATGCTTGCACACGCACTTGCATGTATCAGAACCTTCAGAGTCTCGTCAGCAGAAGTCTGCTACTGTATTAGAATAGTAAAGTACTATTACTATTGTGAGCCTTTGGTATGTTCTTATGTAATTCAGTTTAACATAGGTGAATTCTTTAAGGAGCGCTGCTTACTGAGGTGTAAAATGATCATAGCATTTCACGTGTTTGTGATAGGTCTGAGATACTGCTCTTCTCTTCCCACACAGCTTTTTAATAAAAGTGCTGCCAGTTTGCTGACCTTCTCCTCTTCAAGGTTAATGGTTTGTTATCTGTGAATTACTTTTCATGCTACAGCTTGGGTTATGAACTCCAAAATTGTCTTCTGTGGGCTTTCTCCTCAATTTGTTTCAGGCTCATAGAAAAACACATTTCCTAGTACCTGAAACAGATTTCACAATAGGAAAAAGTACTGAAGAAATGAAAAGAGATAATACTGGCTTTAGAAATTTGCCGTTCTGTTGTTGAAGATGACATACAATTATTTCAGTTGGTCGATGTTGTGGAACAACCACTGCCATGCTCTCTGGTAAAGCTGAATGCCTACATGACTACAATTTACCAAACGCTGCCCTGACTTCTTTTTTTCTTGCTAATAGGACCTTCAGGCTAAACATGTTGAAGAGACAATTAAAAAAGGCAGATTATTTTTACAGTTAAGTAATAAAAATTATATTATTGCTGTGTAGAAACTGATATAATTATGTCAGGTTATTTCAGCAGATAATTAATGAAACTTTGTTCAAGTTGTCGGAAAACAACTGTTGATTTTTCATCAATTTCCCAATAATATCCTTCTCCTATTTAGTATTTAATATATGTTAACCTGGACTAACAGCATTATCAAAATCAGCAGTTTCAAAAGGAAACTTGCCAAAGGTGGCAACCAGTTTCCCTTTGGATTCAGTGAAAAAAAAAAAAAAAAACAACAAAACAACAACAACAAAAAAAAAAACTTCAAAAAATCAAAGTTTGAAATACCTTAAAAACCATTTACTTGGTACAAAGTAGTCCTCGCTTGCAGGTCTGAGACTGGGGACTCAATTCCTAACACAAAGCTTTAAAACATCCAAGCCTTATTTTCTATCATGATTGAGGACGTGTCAGCTTCTAGTTGGCCTCCTCAAGTAAAATATGCACTGAAATAAGTAAAATTTTCAGGAGCAATGTATCTGGCAGTGGCACCCTAAAACATCAGCTTAAAAGCACCAGTGATCCATTTGTAAGAGAGACATTATAAAAAGATTAAAAGCTTTGGGTTAAAGAGAAAGAACAGGGTGCTGCAGCATTTCCATCAGAGTAAATCAGCAAAGTAAAACTATCATTCTTTTATCACTACACAGAATTTATACTGGTTAAAACTCTAAGCCTTTCATTATCTAAATTAAAAGTACACTGTGTATATTAAATTCAGAGATTAGCTTGCTGTTATACATAGTAATCTTACTTTGATGTCTCAGGATTAGTATTCATGAAGTTTCAAACTATTAACTGCACGTTTATAACATCTGACAAGAAATTCATCTTATAGACTGCGATTATTGTAGGATGCTTTAGTTCTGATTTTATCTTTCGTTTTGTTAGATACCCATGGAGTTTATCCACACTGTCAAACAATGTTTAAGGTTGGTTCTGGCAGGTTTATTACATAGGCAAATCTGGCTAAAACTTAATCATTCAGAACCAATGAACATTTGCCCCTTCCTTTCTATTCTTACATAGTGAATTTTCAGAATGCAATGTTGTCAGAACCAATGGCAGAATTGGAAATAACCAGAAACCTCTCACTTCTCAGTCAGTTCAGTCTGAAATATTGCACAACACTCTATGCAATGCTGACCAATGCTGACACGTATGAATTTTCATCTAAGAGCTTCAGAGAAATTAAATGCAATTGAGCTATGACAATAATTACAATTCACATTAAAGTTATTTTTTCACATGTGCTTTGAAAATAGTGTCACTAAATGAAACAGCAGAACTGCAACAAAACACCAAACTCTACAACACAAAGAAATCCTTAGCACCATCGTATAACATCAGTTACACTGCTAGCTCAGAGAAGGCTTAGCTCTAACTAGTATAGTGACTATGTGAGCACTATAAGAACTACCATTTCAGGATTGATGTACAGTAAGCAGACCATTATGTACATTTATTTCTCTGACTAGCTGTTATGGTAGAGAATAAATCTTGCCAGCAGGTTAAGGCTGCCTGGGAGCATCAGTTCTTAGCTGCAGGCTGTTTTGTGAAACCACTGCTTATCAGATTCCAAACACAGAGGAATAGTTAAGATGTAATAGATCACAAGTGTAAGAAATGTAAGTTAGAGGTGAAGGTAATGACGATATAAACAGCAGTTTCCAAGTAGATCAAGAGAAGGTTGAGAGTTTTAAGAATTCTTCTGAGAGGCCAAAATGCAGTCTGCCAATTAGTGGGATAAATGGAAAATAAAATAAAATAAAATAATAATAAAAATTAAAAACAAACAAACAAACAAACAAAAATACATTAATTTGGATATAATGTTGTGGTCTAAATTGATGGTCTCCACTTTTAGAGACTAAACACAAGAAACTGTAAAATTGTAATCTGCTACTTTTTCAAGAATTTATCAAGCTAAAGCTCAAAACCAAAAGTCTCATATGGTAATTACCATACATGATAGTTTCTGTGCAGAGAGGACTAACCACCCACACTTCTGTGATGCTGCTTAAAAGCTTCTACCTATTTCCCATAGCACAGAAGAGAAAGTCATAAACTGCAGAGCAACAGCAACAAAAAGCAGTAACAAAAGTAAATGTCAGAATTTGAATTGCAAACTACAGATGAGCCCTGACTGCTGAAATTAAATACAGATATGAACATTAAAGGTTTGAAGCTGCTCTGCTGAGGTTGGAGGTTGTGTTTATCCCTATAATAAAATTTGGCTTTCTGGAACTTACACTACAAACTCCAAGTAGTAGCTGGGAGTCTTCACAAAGCAGTTCTCAAGGAAAAGCTCATGGAATTCAGTAGGAAAGATTTTCTTCTCTTACAGGGAAGGTGTAAGTCATAGAGAATGATCCTTCTAAGAGTTCTCATGCAGACATACAACTTTTTAAACGAGACTAATTTCTCCTAAAATAAAAGATGCTTTAGACCCCTTCGATTGAGCCCTAATTCCCATTTAAATTTTTGTATTTAGATACAGAGTTAATATTTTGAAAGGCAATGAAATCCCCATCTGTTTGAAATTCTGAAGTTTCATTTTAGCTCATTACACACTCATGAATATAATCTGTGCAAATTCTTACTATGTCTTATATCAGTAAATCTATTAAGCAGTGTGTCTTGTTCCAACAAAACAATGCTATCACTTCAGACTTGTTTCAGTCTAGCTGTTGGTGAAAAAGATTGAACAGGAATGAATAAAATGCAATTTTTAGGCCTATAAACATTTCTCAAAAACTGGATGAGGAAAAGACTATCATTGCCCAATCCACAAAACAAATGAAGTTGAAGGTGTGAGCTGTAGCAAACATAGACCATTACAGAGTGGTTTTGGTTTTTATAGTTCAGATTACAGCATCAGTAGAAGAATATCATACAAGATAATTAGTGGATCAGGTACTTTGGACACTGGGTTCTCGCGCCTTTGAGATAAATCAGCTGTGAAAAGCTGAACGTACTGAGTATTGTAATTAAGAAATGTATAAAAGGAATTAGTCAGGGAGGTTAAACCAGCAGAAAACTAATGGAGAATAAATAACATAATGGGTGCCATTTTTCTTCCTACAGGTAAATGAATACTGAAATTCAAAGCACAAGATACGCTCTGTACAATGAACATAGTCAGTTCCATTGAGGAAACTGGAGCCCAGCTCTACCATTCTCATTTAAGTGTCCCGAAATCATTAACTTCTTAATTTACATCCTGCCCCATTAAACATGTGGGGGTTTTGTAGGGTTTTTTTCTCATCAGCTGACTCATACACAAGAAGTTCTCTAATGTAGCAGATCTATTTGCAATATAAAGAACTGAAGATTAAGTCCTTGGTTTTCACTTGGCAACACAGAGCTTTATAATTTGGTGCTTAGATTAATGTGTACACTATATTTAAAGAG
Organism: Coturnix japonica; assembly: GCF_054131305.1. Classification (NCBI taxonomy): domain Eukaryota; kingdom Metazoa; phylum Chordata; class Aves; order Galliformes; family Phasianidae; genus Coturnix; species Coturnix japonica. The sequence continues at coordinate 2,497,489 of NC_140671.1, read as the reverse complement.
TGATTTTACAATAATGATGACTAATGGCTGATTTTGCTGTCTGATAATAAGGAGTAGCTGGCATGGAAGTTTTGGACTTTTGCCTTTATAATACTAAAAATAATTCAGTTTTTCCTTTCAATAAATTTCAGTATGTTCAAGTACACTTCCAAAATGAACACTAAGACATGAAATAAGACTGCTATTACATTAATGAAAGTTAGAAAAAGGACAAAGTGATGGTTTTTTTTCCATAGAATGTCATTTCTCTGGTCTGGAAACTGCAGTTTGTTTTGGAGTGAGATGTATTTACATGATCAACAGATGATTTGTTGGTTGACAGGTAAGAAATAGGCTTGTATTTAGGACCATTCTACTAACTTTTAAGTTATGAAAAGTTAAGTAGATCTTATCACAAGGTTTCTCTTTTTCTTGCTGTTTCTATTTGGCAGAGAAGTAAGTTTTATGTTTCACTACCTTTTCTTCAACAAATTTCTATGTACCCTACTATAACTTAAAAGAGGTCAGATGTAGTTTTTAACACAGACAGAAGAAGAGACAAAGATATTATTTAGTTCTACACAGTGGAAGGTTAAGAAAAAATCCAAAACTCTCATAAGGTCAGAGTTAATCTACATGAATTCCTTTCCTGGATCTTTCCACATTTATATTTTAGATGAAATTTGCTTTTAAAGCTTCTCTAAGGTTTACCAAAGAAAATCTAAATCTGTTCAAACATTGTATGTGTCAGGGACTCTGAGCTTTCATCACAGCAACAGATTCTTTAACAAAAAGAATATCTGATGAACACATAAAAGTTTACTGAAAACTTCTTTCAGAAGATTTACATCAATACAGGAAAATATTTAATTTAAAGAAAAAAAGTGCAGAAAAATGTAATTCCTACAAAGTAAATCACAGTATCATAGAACAGCTGGCACTGAGGACAGCCTGGAGATTTCCAGCACGGCCTTCTACTTGATGCAAGTTTATTGCCTGCACCAGACAGGGGAGCCAGGGATATTCTTAGCTAACCCAAGAAAACCTCCAAACCGCAACCTCTTGCAGTGCAGAACTACTCCCCTCATCAATATTTTGTGAATACACAGAACTGAAGATGAGGAAATGTATCAGCAAATATACCAGATATGTCTACACTACACATTTTCAGAAAAGCCCAAAAGCATGACTGGCCTTTCTCTTATACACCAGTTGGATTTTCTATGATGCTGCAACATGCACAGTCCCAAAGGTGTCTTGCCTGATTCACAATATTCTCTTACTAGCATGCAATCAGATTAAAATGCAAAGGAAGTAATCCTGGTCCCAGAACATGTAACATTAGGAAGAATTTGAGATTTGTAAAGAATGGTTACAACTATCTTCTAATCTTTTCCCTTAATTAACACCTGAAAATGCGTTAAAACACACACTACTCACAGAAAAGTTATTCCATATTATAAGGTTAGTTTGTGGTCAACCTGACATTTAAATAAAGCAATTTAGAACAGTTTAATCTTCTGCTTTACAACAAGAGTAATGAAATCTGTACTGGTTCCTATCACTATCTACATTTAAAAACACTCTGCAACCAACAGCACATTAAAGAAGGACGTTATAATTAATGTCCTTCTGCCATTTTTAGTTCCTGTATTTACATGAAGTTGGATCTCTTTCCAGTTTTGTATAGAAGCAATTTTCTTATATTTCTCCAACACTGACAGAAGAAACCTGATGTCCGACTTTGCAGCTTGTGTCAACTACCACACAGCTACACTCACAGCAGTGGAACTTCATGGATACAAAACAGCTTGTTATTTCTGGTAAATCTCAGGGGCGGTCTCCAGTAGCCCAACCAACAGTTACACAGGCTGCCAGGCAACTCAACAACTGCCACAAGAGTTTAGTTTTAGACTTCCAAAGCATCTTTTTTTTTTTTTCTTTTCCATCAAAATCAAATGCAGAAACTCAGAAAGGACAGCACACACACACAGAAATGAAGAGGAAAGGAAAAAAGAAAAGAGACTACAAATTAGACTGCCCTCTGACAAACCTGAGAACAGAATCTTACATTTATCTTACAACTACCCTCTGTTTGATCCTACACCTTCCATCTTAAAACAGATGTTTTCAATTTTCGTGAGAAAGAATAGGCACACTGGGATGATAAAAAAAAAAACCCATATCTCACCGATCAAAAACTGGGAAGAGCTGGTATTTATTTCTTGCCAACTTTTATTATTGATATCCAAGAATGTTTTAAAAACAATTATTTGTATGTGTTAGACCAAGACCACAAGAAGTCAATAACTTTGGCCACTATGTGCAACTGACCCATGCTGGATTTATGAAGTATCAGAAGTAGAAGATTAACTGCCAATAGGAGAACAATCTGCTATCTAAAACAAGATTTACAAGTAGAAAATCTATTTGTTCAAGAACAAAGGCCACATATCTGCTATGGATGCCCCAGGGGGGAATAATGTTACCTGCTGATCAGCTACAAATTAGTATGTGTTCATAATACATAAAGTTCTATTTATTGCCTAGCTAGGGAGAAGATTTATTTCCAACCAGACTTTGAAAAGAATAATATGTGCATAAAGGACTCCCAGCCTGAGAGTTCTGGGTCAAGTGTTTGGTATTCGCAGTGTTTTAATATGCTCTTCCTTCCATTTCAGTTCCCTGTGTCTGGACTTCCTCATACATTTTAATACACTCCAAAGTGATTCATACTGTGCAGTAAACAGGAGAATAGCAGCTCAAGTGGAGAAATTCATAAAATAATAATAATAATAATTCTTTTCTTGGATAAAAACATAGAGCCCCACAAAAAAAGAACTCTGCAATGCCCATCACCATCCATCGCACAGAATAGAATATACGGGGTGAATTTTATTTGCTTCTTAACTATTTTTACTACAACTTGTTTTATTTTATCTGAATAATTAAAGTAAAAGAGGATTAAGCCACCATAAAGCCACTTTTCCTGAGAAAATTAGGTTTAGATTACAGTGTTTTCTACCTGTTCCTCATTCACATTCTTATTAAATATTAGCCAAGTTCAGGTGAACCTGACATAAGAGCAGACATCCCAAACACAGAATACTATGTATATGTGAAAATCAGCAGCAGGATAGAAGTTGTTCTGCCCCCCATGAGCTCCAGCCATGAAAACTCTCCATCATAAGCATCTTGTATTAAGAAAGCATGCAGTATATATTTAAGAGTGTCAATGGGTTGGAAAGAAGTTTAACGTAGATAATCTCCAGCAGTTTTCCTGCTGCTACATCGGTTTTCAAGCACCAGTCCTTTGGAGACGCTGAGGGATTTTGAAAGTTAAGGTTAATTCCAAGAACTGGAGTTACTATGCAAGTAGCACAGGCAACGAAATAAATTGTTGTATGGCTGTCAGAGCTGTATATAATATATTAGACAGCTATTTTCTCTGGGTTTGATAGCCTAGAATGGTGATTTAATGAGAAATGCAAAGGAAAAAGGAAGCACAGAAATTTCTTCTCTCCTTTAAAATTACAGCACACTATTGAAATGACAGATATTTTAATAATTGGCTTTGTAATTTCATTCATTTGTGGACTGGCTATAAGATATAAACACAAAGAAATGAGCAAAGCTGCTACTCATGACACTGATGTACTGAAAAAAAAGAAACTTCTGCATTAATTTCTTATTTTGAAAAGGAGATATATTACCTCCAGTGCCTATTTAGCAATTACCTTTGCATGAGGAATTCATACAAGTAAAAAAAATACATTATTGCTACATGGAAACCTGTTCCCAATATAAAACTGGTTGTGCAGCCAATCAAATTACTTCGCTGGGAAGGGTTTACTCTACTACAGATCATCCCTATGCTCATTAATACTAATAAAATCCTGATAAATTCCCATCATAGAGAAAGCTTCTTTTTCATTCTGTAAAATTTCCACTGCTGTTTGGTTTGCTATAAAATCCTACAAAAGGAAATATATGCACATAATAGTGACTTGAACAGCAGTGACACCACCTTGGATAAACGACACCTCAATTACACTAACAAACATCTCCACTGAGAGAAAGATTTCATACAAAGGAATATGTAAATTACTTTTTATCCATTAGGAGACAAAGGAAGAAGAATGCACGTAATTAACAGAGTGCACAGCAGTAACTAGCTATTGCCGATAGCTATCTGTTAGGAACAGCAGGAGAAATGCGGATGTGAGGTCTTCATGATGGTATACATGTTCCTCTATTTAATGAGCAGCCCATTGCACATCTGGTTCTCAATATCTTCTTAAAAAGAACTTCTATCTGCAATACTAAGTATATTTACTGGAAAGATAAGAAGCATTAATAGTTGCAACTAGCATCAAGGTGAAGAAGCTAAAGCTCTTTACGTTAAAAATAGATTATAAAATTCAGACACCCTCATTTGCAGATAAACATCAGGAAATCATTTTCCTCCTACAGAGAAGCAGTATCCTTCTTAATGTACATGAGATTTCTTTGTCTTTAAGAGATTTGCAAGGTCATACATACCACCAGCTTTGCTCAAGTATGTTTAATGGGACAAGGCACTATAATAATGAGACATTCACACGCTCCTGGTTTTGGTGTCACAATGGTCACATGAATGTATACATGAATTGCATAACATGTATTAAGTCAACTGAAGTATTGAACATATTCACAGAGGACTTTGAAGAAAACCATGCAGCAATTGTTCATACCCTAAGAATTTAACATTTCATCTAAAACAGCAAAATTATTCAGCACAAAACAAACCTGACCATCTAACCAAGTCATTCAACAAAACAATCCAAAACTAGAAGAAATGACTTTATACTTGAGCACAGGCAGAATAGATCCCCAAATACTCCTTCATATCTTAATTAGAATTCAACATAAATTCTAACTATGAACTTCATTTGTTTTCTTATGACAGACCTGAATATACCTTTTTCACTAAAATCCATCCTCTCATAAAAGCTCTTTTTAAATACGAATTTGAAACTACAGGACCTACCTAATTTAGCACACAATCCAAAAAGATGTCACTTCATATCTTTAGAAATAAATACTGCATCAAAGGAAGAAAAATAAACAAACCTGCTAAATATGGGACCACTACATGTAATTAAATCATTTTAAAATGATATTTTGTTGTTGAGTATGGGATTATGGCAAAGTAAACTGCAGCTTGTGCAATAACTTCTGTATATTTCTAGTTTCTCTTTGGACTCTGGCAGTCTTATATTTGCTATGCGCATTTATTGGCATGTTTAAGTTAAATGCTTTTAAAAACCTGGATGTGTTTTGTTAAAGGCAATTCATGGTATGAAAAGTGAGTCAGACATTTAAATCACACCTCTCAGTTGTTAAGCCATCTTTCTATTTCAACTCTGGCATTAATTTTTAGCCTATAAACCTGACACAATCCAGTTAAAATGTAAGGAGCAAAACCAACTTATGCTCCTGGACGACATAAGCATTTACGTCTACATTTTCTTTATGTTTTTAAACACAAGGCTGTATTTTTAAAGTGTATTTTTAAAGGAAGTGTAGAAGCTCAGTGAATAAACAACAGTTTGTTCCTCACTTTCAAAAACATAAAGTACAATTCTTTTATGTACACCACTGCCATCGTTTTTAATGACATCAAGTACTGAAAATATTTTAAAGAACGCTTGCTGCTGCAGCTATGCCTGTTAGTCCCTATGGCTACATAATTTTTCAGTAATATACTAGAGAAACAACGTTCTGTGCAGGTGATGAGCTATTACTGAAACACTGTCAGTATATGAACAGAAAATAAGGTGGATTACGTTGAAGGGATAAAGTAAATCTGAAGTTTCCCTAGTTCCACAGACTCAGAATAGACCATAAAAGGTACAAAGATAATAGAGACAAAGAAAAATAGTGTTTTTCCAAAGTAACTCTTCTATAGGTACTGACAGTTTTGATGTTTCTCCCACAGTCTAATGTAGTTATTTACTGATGCATTTCATTTTATGGATTTTTTTCCATGTTGAGTTCAAACAGGATAAACAAAAGTTTGAGTTACAACATGTAACATGGCCAGAAAAGGAGTTTATAGAATAAGATAAATTCTTTTTTCTTATCCACCTGGATTCATAAAATTCTCACACTGACTCCCTGGTACTATCATTTTTGTGTTTGGCTCTTTGTACTTCACAGTCCATCACAACCTAAAAGAAGAGCTGTTTATGCAAAACCTCAAAGTCATAGGACTCTCATTACGCTGCTCTCTCTTTTGCATGACTTTTTTCTGAATCATTTTAAGGAAGTTTTTAATCCCTTATTTCTATTGTGTATACCCATATCAAAGAAAACCCTTCAATAAAACACTATAAATCTACAATTTCACATTCAGGGAGATCAGTGAAAACACATTTCTCCAGTTCAATCAATAACAACATAAAAGTATTTCCATAGAAAGGACAAAAAGCATTGGACCAACAGTAGATGGGAAGTGAGATGGGAAGGAAATGAAAGGGTGGAAGGAATCCTAATCTGCACCTTTCTGGAGTCTCCAAAGTGTTTCTTGCTGTATTTCAGCATAACTATTTTCCCTTGAGTGATACAGCAAAGGAACAGTTGGCAGAACTGATGCAGCACTGTCTTCTGGAGGGAACCGAACATCAGCTTGCTATTCTGGGGCAGGAGAAGATATTATAGCCAGAATGCTTAAATTGTTTTATGATGTTGAATCGGGACATAAGTGTCTTTGAAGATTTCTTTACAGCTGTATCTCTTAGAATCTTAAAGCGATTTACTAACCAACTTTATCCTTTGTACTTTTCTTAGGAACCTTAAATAACAGTGGCTTGAAATACAGTTTATAAGGGGCAATATCTTACCTCTTTCACTACTTCAGGCTAAAAAGGAGCTGCTTGGATTACTTCCAGTCTGGTTCTCAATACATAAGAAGGAAGAAACAATGGTGCCTGCAATCCAATAAAAGCAATTGTCTGTAATGAAAAGCTGCGACCCCTCCGTAATTCATCTAAATGAGATCTACACAATATAAAGGCAAATTTCTTCCTTCTTAACTTTGACATCCTGGCTGAGAGCATGATTGTTTTAAGTGAGATACTGAGATAATCTCAATAGATATGTGATGAGAGATACTGAGCACAAATTTGCAACTTGAATTAAAACCTTATTCTCTACATAAAACTCAATACACATTCTGCAGGTGATTACCTCTAACTGTGCTGAAAGTTTCTATACAATGTGTAGAAAAATATGCAGGGAAAAATAAAAATCCAAGGAAAAACACTACTCCAACAGTAGATTTCCATGTATCTATGAAGTAAAAATTTATATGAACCTACTATTTCATTTTGCAGTATCCAGACTCTTTTGGCTAAAAAGTATTTAAGGAAATCTGAGCTTTCTAAAGAAAAAAACAGCTCAAAACAATTACAGCTAAGGATCAAAAAATAAAGTTAAGGATAAATTCTATTCTGGAAATTTTTCCATGTAATAGAATTACTCATATTTTAATTACTAACCTCAGCCTGTTGTGAAATATTGAGTCAGAGATCAGAATTATAACATGAAAATACCCCTGACAAAATGATGGGGCAACATAACATTTTCTTCATGCAAATTATTCATGCTCAGGCTGCCACTAAATTACATGAAAAACTTTCTGCATCTGGCTCAAGAAATGTTGTATGTGTCAATATTCAAAATGAAGGGCAAAATAAAAAGAAAACACTTATGAGTTTATGAGTTCTTGCTGAATACAGGAGCCAGATTTTGATTTATATCCTATTTCCTTTGGTAGACAATGGATACTTGTGTACTCAAGAAAAGAACTGAGATATCTCAAAAACAAATGGAAATAAATGGCATCCATCACAAGCTTAAAAATGTACCTATTATTTTCACAGCTAGTTTCAATAAGTGGCAACCCACATCTCCTGGGCACTGATTCACAGATCGTGTAATGCATTAATCTGGTGCTAGCTTTTAAAGATACTGTTGTTATTCAAGAATCAGCACAATGCTACATACATGAACAACATAAATACATTTAATAAAACAATGCTTACAAATATATTAGTATAATATTAGGAAAAGTTATATTTACACAATAAGGATGGATGTCTTGAGGAAGGTAGAAAGAGAAGAAAGAAAGTCCTTCAGAAGGAAAAACCCAGAAACAACCAGCTCTCTTCATTGCCATCCTTATGAACTTGCTCACTTAGCAACCATCCTGAGCCCCTCATACACAGCCAGCTCCCCAAATCACCAGCAAAACACAAGGTGTAGGCAAGATCATTTCTGTCCACAAAATCTTAACAGCTATTTGGAACTACTGTAAGATATTGTGGATCATAGAATGACTTCTTGAAACTCAGTAGGGAAATACCTTAGTTACCATGTTCTAAAAATTAATACATTTTCAATCCCTGGCAACATCCAGTATACTATAACACATGTATTTGTTATCCTCACACTCTCTTGCACTTGATTCAAAGTGCTACTTGTCCTCTGTGTGATTTCTCCTTGTATACACACAACAGTAAAGCAAGTCAGTTACTTTTCTGGTTAGTTTGTTTTCTGTTGTTGTGGTTTGGGTCTTTTTTGTTTGGTTCCCCAAACACACACCACTGGACCATGGAAAAAACATCAAACATAAAATGCAGAAATGCAGTTTGGTCTACTGAATCATGACAAAGTGAAACTGCTAAATAGCTAGAAATAGCATCCACACAGGAATATTACTTAAAAAGATGAAGGCAGTAAATAAACAAATAGTGCAATTTGCTGGTATACTCTATGTGCAATATATGAAGCCATAACTGTCTTGCTAAACTAACTGTGTCCTCCTAGAAAGATTTCCAATATCAATTATAGTGTTGATTGCATTGCTACTAAATAGATTTCCTTGTCATGTTTCCCTGATTATATGTAAATATTTCCTAAATTAGACATGCTTCAAGCTCCACTTAAAGTGTAATACAATTGTATAGAGCACCAAAATTATGCAATGTAGAGCATGAATATGAGAGCTAGCAGAGTAAAATTTAAACCTTTCAGTTTGAAATGAAAATAAAAGAATTCACTGCAAACAATGTCATTAAACTGTGCATTATTAAGATACTTTGGTTTTAATGCTATGGAAAGTACACCAGATTATTAATCTCCGAATTTTAACCCACGATTCTCAGACACTGTTTCAACAACAAATTCAGAATTTAAATGTCTGAAGTAGAACAAGATCTCCTTCTACTAGTATGATAAATAAAGCCATTCAGATGAAGAGAACTTGCTATGGAAAATAATGACCTGTGGAGGAATGTATTAACACCACCACCCTGACATTTTTCACTGCTCACTCAAAATTCCTTTTTGTTGTTATTTTTTTAAATGCAGAGCTCTTACTTTTTGAGCTTAATGCATTTTGTTGCATTAGAATTCTGCTACAGTCACCTTCACTCTGAGTAATGAAAGTTTCCAGAGAAATGCTGGGACAGCACACAGCACTGAATCAACCCCGAGCAACTCAAAAAAGATGCATTTTCTTCAAACACAGCAGAAAACAAGAAGACTTTGTTTAATGTAATTTCTGTGGAAAAGGTGCTTAATATATAGATGCGTATTTCCTCAAAAATTATTGGTAGGCCACATTTTATTTTATTTTTCGTTGATGTTACACAGGACTGTCTGCTGTTACTATGAATGATTCTCAGAATGTTATTTGTTTTCTCAAAATAAGAATTAGGAAAGCTTACATTCATTTTTCCACACACACAATTTAGTCATTAAGAGTCTGGAAGGTAAGAATGCATTACGAAGTTTACTCAAACTTTTATAACTTCTTAAAAAATTTACATCTTATGCACTGGAAAACAAAAAGCAGAGTTTAACACAGCATGGACTCAAAGTCAAGCTTTTTAATGTGCTGAGTCAGCAGAAGATGTGAGGCTTGGGGGAAGAGTCAGGGTTTGTTTTTAAGTTTTCATTATATTTTATTTTTCAATGGGACAGAAAATAAACCATGAAGACAGATACGAGTCTGTATACGTGTACTCTGAAATACTGCTGGATCAATCCTGTTTAATTTAAAACTGATAGAAGACTGAAAACAATCCTGCATCAATTCTTCTTCAGCTGTTCAGCCTCTTGACAGAACTACCAAAGACAATTAATTCAGTCCTTCCACTGGCTCTGAAGTTTTACATCAGGAAATGACAGCACTGGGAGAAGTAAAAAGTCTGTTTGGTCTGAACACTGAGCTTGTACAGGACAGAAAAAGCAAACAATGGCATGACTGCTTGAAATAACAGAGAACAGAAGTTCCAAAGCCAACCACTAAAACAAACCAGAAGAACAACAAACATAAGCCCCAGACATCTCTGTAGTCCTGTAAACCCTTGATGTAGAAGACAGATGAATCCAACAGACATCTCCAAACCAATGAGAAGAGGGGTATGATCACTCTGACTCTCTGGGAATGCTGTGAGCACGAATCTGATGGTTTTTTGATTTCTGACTCTTACACTCTGCTGCTGTAGACTTACCCCACACATTCTAACTCAGCTTGCACGTGATCATTGCACCAACTGCATATAACTCCTGCAGGTAATTAGGATTTTCCATAATGCACCTTGCTTTTTACCTAACAGGCCTGAACCACAACACTGAAACTTTATTTCTACAAGTGCTACCTGACACCTATAAGGTAGGCACCAAAAGTAGCATTTTATCAACTTCACTGAAATAGCGTTTATAGCAATAAAATGCCTTTACAGAATGTTTGCTAAATCCTAAACAGCTTTTTTCATCAACAAATGTCTTTGTAATAAAAACCTACATACCTTACCAAGGGGTGCCAGGTGCACCTAAATACTGTGCAGCTTGGGCATAATTAAGCCCCCCATTGCTACCATACTGCTTCTTGCCTTCAGCAGCTGCTTGTTTTCTGTCTGTAATAGGACAACATGTGCCGATGGCTCCAGGAGCAAAGAGCTCTTCAACTGCAGATCTTATAACTGTAGACCTCACCACTGACTTTCTATTTGAAAAATGCAAAAATGTTTAATCCCTCCTGAGAGAAAGCTCAGGCAGAACAGCATTCCATGGAAATGAGGATGAGCAGAAAACACTGGCACAGGCTGATAATCCAAGACATCAGTCAATACTCAAGCATTAGCATGATTGAAAGTTTTCTGTTCTATAAATATGAAACACACACAAAAATAATCTAATCCAGACAAACTGTATTTCAGTTCTCTCCGTTGTAAAAAGACATCTATTTTCTATTTGATGATCAGTATGGGAACATTTATGGAATGACAAAGTATTACAAAGCTGTATAAAATTGGTCTTTACTTCTCATTTGAAACTTCACTTTAATCACCATGTTCATTTTCGAGAGTTCACATTCAGAGTTTTTAAAATAACTAACATTGGGACATCCTTGTCTCTCTAGAGAAGCAATCTAGATCACATGGACCATGAATATCACTAAAGAAGAAAACATCTTCTTTTGTTGTTTCCAATATTCTGCTCACTGTCTCATTCTCTGACCTCACAAAATTTAAGGATAGGGAGGAACACAAAATATTTTTTCTACCTTCACTATCTGACAGTTTCATTCAACATCTTCATGAGTTACTTCTTAGAAACAAACTATCTTAATACTAATAGTCAAAGGCAGGAAACATACTTTTTTCAACTTAATTAGTTGTGAGTACAAGAAGAAGCCCTGACTAGACAAAAGTAAACAAATAAGAGATTAATTACTTCAAGCACAGAAAGACAAGTTTGATTACCAGTCGAAACAGTACTTTTACATTCCGTGCTTGTGCTGCTGAATGGATCTATCACTAATTGATCAAGTACTGACAGAGAGGGTAAAGAACTGTAAAATAAGGGCTTGCAAATTCTGACTGTGATCCGAGATAAAGTTATCAGTCTTATTTACTGTAAAGATAATGAGGGAGTTAAGGAACTTAGATAGAGAAGTACTTATACTGTAGAACTCTGGTAACATTAATGATCTAAAAGGAAGGCAGGCTATTTAGATAGCAATGATAATGACACAGACAGATGAAATACTCCCACGCAGACAAAATGCTAAGAAACAAGATAACAAATATTTCTGTCACATCCCCAACAGCAAGCCACATCTTTCCCCAGCCCATACAAGTACCTTTACTGCCTAACCATTACAAGTGTCACATTTGTGACAATCAGAGGTTCAAAATCTTCCTGTAGTATCAACGTTAGGTCAGTAAGACAAAAGTTAATCACACTAAAAGTGATATGCCTCTCATTGCTGTAAAAAGCAAAAGAAAAAAAAATGAAATAACAAAGCTGACAAAGAGTGATAGCATAGTATATTTTGGTATATAAACAAGCAGATGGCTTCTGAACAGGAATATACTATGGACTGAGAAGAATTAGGACTTCTATTAGGCAAGGAAATTAGAGAGATTTCAAAAACAGAAAATAACATGTCATTGTTCTTAACAGAACTGATTTCTGGAGTGAAAAACAGAATCTTTTTACTGCATGGAGGATGTTGGATGTAGTAAAATTTACATTATTACTCGATGAATAATGTAGCTGTCATATCTGAGTTGTTGGGTTGGGTTTGTTTTTTTTGTAGTTAGTACATCTGTTTTCTGGTAGACATCTGGACTCACATCTTGAAGCAGACAGTGAACTGACAAAAGAGATGTGTTATTATTCCTTGATTGCAGACATTCTCACAAAAATGACACCAAGCTGGAAGAAGCATATGTTCTTACAGGCTAAAATGTTACCCAAGACCTCTGTCTTCTTCAGTTATAGTTTATCAATCACTGCTTTCTTACAATGCTCAGCTAAGAAGGGCAATAAATGAAAGCAAAGAAGTCTAACAGACCAAGTAAACTTTTCTGTACATTTCCCTTCAGTCTTTCACTTCCATCAGTTTTTTCTCTGTCTATTGAACTGCATGGCAGAGTAAAGAATCAAAGAGATGCACTTGCTAGAAATGTCTCCTAGAATACAAATATCACATTGCCAAAGCACCAAAAGAATATCATCTGTACTTTATGGTCCTGCAAGTACTAATCTAACACATCACCTAGTTCGCAACTGCTGCCCAAGTACTGAAGCTCTACCTTCCCTCAAAGCATGCAGTAGAACAATGGCATTAACCTACACAAAGAAACATAAAGAGGACAGTCTCTTAGATACAGTGCTACTGCTTCTTAGCCTACGACAGAAGTGGTAAGTAGCAGCCAAAGTACGTCCAAGGCAGGGAACTTCAGCACAGCAGAGATCTCTCCTACAAGCCCTCCTCGGGTAAAAATTAGCAAGCCAAAATAAAGGAAGCAGTTGCTCAAACACCAGATATGAAAAACCAAATAAACTTTTATTATTAGGATTCAGAACTAGATTATGTTTCATATGGGTAGTCCAATGCTTTGTCTCGAGCTTGCCCTGGATTGACCAAATTTTCAGTTCCAGTAAACACATGATGGGGAAAAAACCTTAAAGCAACAATGCTAATCTGATACACAGCTCTCTGTGCTGTATAACTGTCACCTACAGAACAACAATACTAATTCCTTATGGCACATTACATGATCCACATTGCAACAACAGTTTTCACTGGAGCACTTACCTAGGATCTAAGACATATCACCAATTACTCCTCTCCCAACCAGGCATAAAAAACCTCCTATCTGAACACAGAGGGCATTTACTGTTGGGTTAATCTCAGTGATCTGGAGATGTAAATGAAAACCAGAATGCTGCCTTCATTCCAGGCAGTAGCTTAGAAGGGTTTTCTCAGTGCAAGTACTTATCATGTGCCTTCCAATAATTCATCACATGCTCAGAAGCCAAACAAATTATACTGTAATCCAGTGGGAAAGTATCAAAGCTGATTCTTTCAGCCTTATTGCATTTGCTTCCAGAAGTCAGAGGATATATTCGTGCAGAGTGTATAGAGCAAATGATCACACAATAACTCCAATATAGCTTTGAAGCAGAAATAAACGCAGCAGAGCTAAGTTAACCAGGACACTGTTTTCTTTTTCAAGGAAGATCATTTCAGGCAGTGAGTAGTAGAGAGCACTGCTTCCCATGTGGATTGCCAGAGCAACAGGAGAGTGAACTGGAGCAGTGCTGAAAACACTCATATTCATATTTCTTCTATTCAAGTTCTAAAAGGAAAAGACTACATAGGAAAAGCTCCCTAATTCACACAAGTTGCAAACCCTTCTCAGTGGCATGAAAATTCAGGTGTTTTATGTTGAAATGAATTTTGGAGGTATTGCTAATTAGTTGAGCAAGATGCAGGTAAAACCTGCTTATATGCATTCTTGTTCCCCAAATGAATACAAAACAGTTGCAACACTTGGATATATGCAATTACATTTTGTAAGTTTTTAAGTACTACGTACGCACCGTATCATTTCATAGGCAGACAGTAGAGAGCCACATTTTAAAATTCAAGTCATTTTCTAACTCTTTTGTATGAAAGTTTTCCCAGAGAAATGGAAAATAGCAATAGTGGTAGTGCTGGTCCAGTTCCGCCTTCTGTCTGGGAGGCTGTTATGATAAATCTTATCCAAACAAGATGAACCAACTCTATGCAGCTAAAATCTCTCTCTAGCTGTTACACTTCTTCCTATTCATAGATCAGGAGTTGTGCAAATTTAGAAGCATAAAAGGTTTAAAATGTCAAGGCAGGATTGCCAATTCTATAGGTATTCTCTCACGTTTCATTTAGTGATAAAACAAGCTTTCTCTTCTTCTTTTCAGTTCCATAGTACATTTTCTTTTCAATCCAGTCAGTCTTCAGCTGTGTTAGCAAACAAGAAAACCATCCCTCAGGCCACTGCAAGCATTGTAAAGGTGTGAGGTGATTTTTAATTGCAAGTAGCTTTTATTTGGTGTGTTTTCTCCCATTTGGAAAAAGTTCTGCAGAAGGAGAGGTCTGAGGATCATATTTATAAAACATCCTTATTTACAGGTAGCGTAGATTGCACAGCCAAGCTTTTCTTGGGCTACTAAGGAAAACTGGAAATATAACATTTTTAAACTAGAGATCCAGATTAATGAACAAAGGAACAACGTAAGTGTCCACTACTAAAAAAATACAGACGTAAGCATTCAGCCCTCTCACCTTTTAATTTGTTGAAAAGGTAATTAGCCAAGACAATTATGAGACCAAGACGATTTATTTTATGGATAATTGTATGCACTTTGAGTATGAATAGAATGGTTCACAAAATTATTAGAGCTGTTCGACTCAGAAGCTTCTCTCCTAATGGTTTGAGGTTTCTTTTCCCACACAGTACTTTCAGCTTTGCCAGCCACTATCAAGTGAAAATTTGTACTCCTACTTTCAGCACTACAGCAGAGTAGCTGCAAAAGCCAGAGGAAATCATCTAAAACTACACATCACATTATACTGCATGAGATGGTTTTGTTCACAGTAACACAGTTCGGTCCATAGTGCATTAACTGTCATCCACCGCAATGGCAGCTTTCCCTACCACTTAAAGGAAAATGCAACATGAAACCTCCTTCAGAGTATGTACCACTATGGAAAATGTCCTCCGAGCAAAAAAACAATGCTTTTTGTTTAAACTTGACCTGGTTAATAATGAATATAGATAAAATAAGTTTAAGATGCTTAGTAAAATTTCTACATTGCTTGAAGTACTTTATTATATTGTTAGGATGTAATAGCACAGCTTAATACTGCATATCTGCTCTCATAACGTGAAGTTCCACAACATGAAATATCCAATATTTACATTCAAGATTTGTACCAGTAAACCTACTTTGTTCATTTAAGAATGTTTTAAACTTATTGCATGTCATGTTATTAAAATGTATCATTTCAACATGTAAACAGGTATCTAAATAAAAACAATGAGTTCAGTTCATTGTTTAAAGACCAGTGAGCTACACTCACCAAACTATTTTCCTTCTACCAAGGAACCTGCCAAGGAGCAAGCCATTCAGAACAGAAGTGAGGACAGCCCCACTGAATGTCCACCTGACATTCAGTGGTGACCATAAAAAAACCTAAAACTAGTGTAACATGTCCACTCAAACTTATATGCAAACCCTTGGCCCTCAGACATACCCACCACCTTACTTGTCTGCTGAAATTTTGCTAGGACTGATGTGGGAACAGAGTTAAATTGTTTCCAACACTGAAATTCAACAGCAAGTACAATAAATATTTAATTAGAAACACAGCCTTGACATTAGAGAATGAAGGACTAAAATGTTGCTGCTTGTTCTAAACAAACAAACAAAAAAAAAAAAGCCTACGTAGTGAATGTCAAAATACCAATGACACTAAAGGGAAAAATGAGCCACTTAAAAACTATGCATTGAAAAAAAAAAAAAGCATAATAATAAATGAATGGCTCAGTGGGCTAAACCAGGCAGACTTGGTACAACAAGCTAGTGCTTAATTATACAGAAAGACCACAGCAATTTCACAAGAAGCCATAAGTAAAAAAACACAGAGGGAGAAAAAGCAAAGAAAACTGAAATGACAAAACTGCCTAGGTAGGTTGGTTACTGATGTATTTGGGAGGTAGCTTGGAGTGTAGTGCTATGATAATAAATAAATAATACTATACTACATTTATGCAGTGCCCTTTAGTGACAGACCAAGGTGCTTTTCCAGGTGAAACACACGGCAGCAGCAAAACACTGCTGGCACATCAATGCCTTTTTAACACTGACTTGAAATTGCCTCCAGTAGAACTGATTTAAATTCCATGATATTTTAAAAAATTTGGAAGTTGTTATCGCGGAAAATAAAAGAACCTGCTCTTGACAACTCCAAATTAGAATTAAAAAACATTCTAGGGAAAAAAAAAAAAAAGGTTTGTAGGTGTCAGTAGCAGTAAGAGCCAAGATCAATGTTGATCAAAGAAAGACCAAATAGATGGTTATGCAGTTATCACATAATATTGTAATGAACCAATTTAATATAACAGTTTTCATGCTCCAGGTATTTCCTAAAGAATAGATGCAATAGCTTTAATCCATATAAAACGCAAACAGAAGGGTTCAGAGTTAGGCAACAGTGAAGCAGAAAGTAAAAAGGAAGTTGAAACTGCAGCATAGAAACCCACTGTCATTAGCATTTAACTGTTACAAAACAATGCCTTGAACAGGTTCAGGGCCCACATCATTTCAAGTGCTTTACCAACACCATCCACAGTTTTAGACTCTAGAATTCTTGATCTTACTCCTAGAAAGGACTGCAATAAAAAAGATAATGCTTGGCTTCAGCAGCATGCTTAGTATTACTTTGTCTGCTAAGCCTGGAGGCACAAACAATACCTCATGCTAAATACTAAACCTCAAACAACCTTCAATGACACATTAAAACTCTCAATTACATTAAGTCAAAATTGTTTTCAACAATACCACTCATCTATTAATAAAGCAATTCTGGTAGAATTTTGTAATAGGTAGAGACGAGTCTCCAGGATGTATCAAAGCCCTCAGAACTACAAACCATCTAATAGATGAAAAGAAGTCCAAATGATTCTTTAGGGGGGCAATTGCTTACCATCTGTGATTTAATTAAGACCATGAGCTATGTGCCATGAACAAGGGCTGTCAGAGTACACGGTGGGCTGACCAAGGAGGAAATGAAGAGGACTTACAAAGTGCTTCAGGGCTTTGGAACTCAAGGCAGGAAGGATGAATCTTTCATTTAGTCTAATTAATATGCATAGGTTTTAACTGATCACTTTTGATTAGTGCTGCAGTTTTCACTTTGTACTATGACCAAAGAACTGCAAATGGAGGTGAAAAAGCGATTGACAAAGGTCACAAAAATAAAAAATGAATTTCAATAAACCAGGCAAAACAAAAAAGATTTTAATTAACATCTTTTAAGTTTTCATGATACTATTGGTCCAACCAGTAAGCAAAAAGGAAACTTAGGAAATTTCTTATTTTTCTTTTTCAAAGCTGCTAATTTTAAATGACGCTGATAGCTCAAGAGACCAACATTTAGGCTATGTGCTGTGCATTATTCATATTGTCTAATAGATCACTCAGTGTCATACAACATTTCTGCCCTAGTACTGGATGACTGAGATATCTGATGGGGGAGGATAACAACTGGCTAATAGGTTTTCTTTGTAGAAAAAAAGCCATCACTGCTAAGATTATAGAAGCTTCGGTGATTTAAATAACTTGGATGAATAATACAAATAGCAAGATATCAAATAATGGGACTTATGAATCACAGCAGAAGAAACATAGCAGTTTACTTTTTACAAGTAAGGCAGTATTACTGGTTTTTTTCCTCCTGTTGCTCTGATGAGCAGTAAATATGAAATGCCTCCGAGCATGATGTTAGCCCTGTTGCCTATCGGTACATGTGGTCTACAACATTCTTTAAGACATGAAATTTTTGCTGAGATTTAATGCATAACAGCATTTTATTTGCCCAGGGTACACCCCATACTTTAACCACAAAAAAAAACGGGGGACTTAAATGGGATCCACTCCCCTCAAGCTGAGTGTGTTTCTCATACCTGGGAAGTTCTCCGAGGAACTCAGAGTAAACCTGCATCCTGACGGAGAGTCCAGCTCTCTGAATTCTACTTTAAAACTTTAATCATCCTTTCAGGTACTTTATTTAAGTTGTATCTGCCTGAAAGTTGATTGAGACAGCTCAGTTTGATTTTGCCAAAAGCACTAGGTGGCACTGTGCTCTGTCTTTTGCTCACCCCCCCTTTGCTAAAATCTGCCCAGGTTTCACCAGTTTATGTTATCTTCCCAAACACTGCTTACATGTTAATGAAAAGATTCTTAGCACCCATCATTATGCCTTGCCAACCATCTCTAGGTTTCTATCCATCAAAATGGCCAGTGCTGTTGAACTCAAGAACATTTTTAAAATTATGTTTACCTGCCTAAAAATACAGCTTTTCTCCATTTGGCATTTTGAAAGGACAAGCAAAAAATTGTAATGCTGAATCCTCGCTATCACAACAAAGGAAACACAAATACCCAAGGCCTACAGAAAGATTCATTGGTGCTCTTTTCTTCTAAGACTGCACCGGGAATATTATTACCATACAGGATAGAATGCTAGAGCCGTAAATCTACAATTTTAGTTACTTGCTTCCATCCATGCCATTCAGATTCTGCCTAAAAGCTTACACAGTCTTTCCTGTCTTTTGTTGTAATTCTATTGTCCATACGTAAGAGGTGATGAGCACATAATATGTATTTATACAGACAAATCTGGAGTGAGAAGTAGGTTTTGCTCAGAAGAGCTTTTAAACCGTGACACAGTTTGCTCAACTACAAAGCAATGACATTAGAAGGAAAAGTGGATCTCCCATTTTCCAACCTATTACGCTGTTCTCTAGAACACAAACAAATTTGGCATAACAACTTCTTTTGTAACCATATTCTATCAGTCCTTTTGAGATGTGTCTAAATAGAATTTTTCATTGTTTGCAGGCTCGTGTATTATCTTAGCAGAAAGTTAAAAGCTTTTGGAAACTATAGTGATCTGCAAATATTTAATCAGTAAGAGAAAGTTTTAGTCTGTGAAAGTGTAAGTATATATGTACGGCCATACATTTTTTAAACAGTGTAAAAATAATCCCAAATGGAGTTGACCCCAACAGACCATTTATGTTATTTGACATTCATCTCTAAGTTCTCCTCTTGATTTCACTCACATGTTTTCCTGAAGAGTTTAAAGTCAAAATAGCATTCAGTCCCTAAGTATAAAGGCAACATCCCCAAGAAGGACAGCATATTCCTACCAAATACACTAAGCACACACTTTGAGTTTCACATATCAGAAATCTGCACAATAGTGTCTAAAAAAAACAAGTAGAAACTAAAAACAGTGATGAAACAGCTGCTTCTCAAAATGAAATGCATGAAGCTTATCTGTATAGTATAATGGTGCAATGCAAATGGTTTAAACTCTGCACCTACCTGTGTCACTGAGCTGCTGGCTGATTTTATGGAAGTCACGGCCCCTTTCTCTTGCGTTAGTCCCCTTCTCTTCTGTTCATTCGAATTTCATCTGGAGTTATCTTTCCTAAAGTGCACCTATCGCACACAACATAGAAAGAAAGAAAAAAAAGTTATTGTAACAGTAAGTACTCCTTTGGTACTATCCTAAGTCTAACAACTTTGCATATTGATCCTAACTCAAGAAACCATCTATTTGCATACCACTTGCTCCTAAATTACTTCTCTCAGAATTTCCTGCAGATTTAATGTTTACCTGTTATCAATCATGGTTTCAGCAGTTCCAAGTTAGTTGTTTTTAACATTAACAAGATTCTGAAGCCAATATGTACTGAAATCTGGGTACAGCAGTTGTAGGAAATTAAACCAATGAAGCATAAACCAAAATGATACACTTTGCTCGTTTTAAGTCAGATATGAAAGCTCATTCTAAATGTAAAAAAATAATAATAATAATAAAATCAGGAAATGCTCGTATCCAAAATTGCTTCCTGAGAGTAACATGTTAAACGCTTCCATCGTACTGTTTTTTAGGCTCTGAAAGACAAAAAAATTATCATAATACAGTGCAGTGGCAGCCAATATTTCTGTTCTGCAGAAACACGGAACATGATTAGTTATAAAATGACTGTTTCTGAAGTGCAGCTTTAGAAATTTAATTTTTGAAAGACCTGGAGTTCAAAAGAGGAACACACACTTTACAGTTCAAGGAAAATATTTCTGTTTAGTTTTTCTACTTTCTGAAACTATGCTTAAATTAACAATTATATTACTAACAAATGCTTATTAACTCACTGTTTAAAAAAATAAACTGAAAGCTGCAGTGCCACATTTTTACTTTACCTGTGCATAGAGACTATTTTTTTGCATGTCTTGTAGCAAATATCTGTTGTGTTTGCTGTAGGGATTATGTACTATTTAGCATATATAAAGCAATGAGCGGGAATGAGAACAGTGCTGAAATTTTGGAAGACTCCAGCCACTCAGTGACTTTCTACATGAGTCAGAAAACTGTAGGCACCCTTGTCATGAAACCTTGACATTCAGCATCCTTCATTAACAGATTTACTAATTTTCCACTCCTCAAAAGGGATTTTTTTTTTTTATTGGCACTTTTTTCTCCACTCCGTCTCACAGAAATTATTCCTAATTAATTAAAATGAAATTCTTAAGATGTGTGAGTTCATTAATTCCTGTAATGAGAAAGAACATTTTGGACCTTATTATAAGACTGTCATCAGTATC
Organism: Coturnix japonica; assembly: GCF_054131305.1. NCBI lineage: Eukaryota > Metazoa > Chordata > Aves > Galliformes > Phasianidae > Coturnix > Coturnix japonica. Next base: position 2,476,228 of record NC_140671.1, on the reverse strand, counting down.
TGTTAGACAGTTAAATTAATAAAGTGATTATATTCAAATAACTCAGGCATTTGCATTTTATTTTTAACATTACATGTCTCCATTGATTGCTGTGAGACTGAGGAAGTTTTACTGGACACACAAAAGTAATCTGTGTTGATTTCAGTACACTGTATGACTGCACCCTCCAGCTGTATTTAGGGACAGAACAGCTATGGTTCAGGAGAAATCTTGTTCTGGTCTACTGAATCCTCAAGGAATGATTCAAGTAAGAAAGTACAGTACAGGCATCCTTTAAAAATAAAGAGAGAAGGGTCCCTTCCTTGTTAGAACGCAAAAGGCTGGAAACAAAATGAGAAAGTGGACACATTATACTTGAAAAAATAGCTAAAGTGGGACACAGCAGTAATTTGCTACTGCGCTTCACTTCCATACTCTACTGACAGGCTGTGAAGAATACCCACTGGCTAAAAGCAATATACAAGGTGGAACTAGAAGTCCCAATATCTCCTGTTCTTGTGAAAAGTCACGTGTGTTTTGTAATGATCTCAATATGCAATTTTATCAAAAGTGATACTCCAGCTATACAGCATCTCTTTTATGCTTTTCTAGGACACTTCCAATCACACGAGAGACATACAACCTTAGTTCCAAAAGGAAATGCTGCCACTTCGAAAATCTTAAATTAGTCAGATGAAAAAAGGCTGGTACCAGTTAAAGCATTAATTTACAAATCCTTTTAACTCGCAAATCCCAAATCTGATTTTTAGTAACAGGTTTGTGCTCTACACATATACCTGCAAACTGAAACATAAGTATTGAAATGTTTTGTTCTCGAACATTTTTCCATCAACAACACAACTATTTTTTTCTCCTCCTCAGCATTTTAGAACATGTGAGGTTAACAAAGATGAAGTCCACACCAAACTCCACAGCTCTGTGGTGTGGATGCAGAGCTGGGAATCAAAAGCCACAGGCAGGCAGGAAGTTCTTTGATGTAAGCTTGTAACCTAAGAGCAAGAAATGTCCTTTTCCCATTCCTAACTAACCTAATAACCTAGCTAACATTCAAACATTATCTTGTTCTTCACAGGAAACTCACATGGTTGACCAGTAATCTAACTCAAATATTTACCTAAAATTCACACAAATCGACACATCATATTCTAAAATATATTGATGTTTCTCTTTGCATTACAGCATATCTCATCGGTTCAACGACAGATCCACAGTAAAAGAAGAAAATTGCATGCATGTGTTGGCCTATTTATTTTCCTCTCACCCAGATGCTATTTAAGTTGTTCATCCAATTATACATTGAAACAGAACTAATATAATATTGTATGTACAGCATTACATTTCAGATTTTAAAATATTCTACATGCATGTACATTACATGCAGTAATCCCATGGTTGGTGATTTTGTTTCTTTTTCTTCCTGTAATCTACTTCTAAAGACCGAAAGTAACATTTATTTTTGGACTGGGTGCTAAATTAGGTACGTCCTGTAGTTTCAAATTCACATTTAAAAAGTGCTTTTATGAGAGGCCAGATCTCAGTAAAAATAGAAGGTTCAGGTCCATAAGAAAGCAAATGAAGTTCATGGTTAGAATTAATGCTGAATTCTAATTAATATATGAAGGAATATCTGCTTGTGCTCAAGTAGAAAGCGATTACTTTGCTTAGCAGGAAACAGTCAACAATTACATATATGCATTATGAGCCATTAGCTCAGTAGATGATCTTGTAGGTTCAGAAAGATGTTAATGGAACAGCTGCCAGATAACAGTGTGGCTTCAGAAATACATATTTTGCCATTTGTTATGTCAGTGTCATGGCATACATCTGCCTGCCTGATCCAAAGACCACCAAAGCTGATGGAAACCTGTTCAGTGACTTATGTAGCCATTGGTGCAGACTAAAATCTAGACAGGTAGACAAATCCTATTATATCCTGTTAAAATAGATTTAATTGGGCTTAAATACTTCAATTTGTTCTTAATGTTTGTGTTAGATAAGTTTTGATGTTCCAAAGTTCACTGTGGTGGGTTAATACAGTGGTTAAAAAGCAGCTTTCTTGTCTGCTTAACACAATGCCACAATCCTTTATAAAGACGATTTTCGTGGCTGTAACATCAATACATTATTTTTATACATTATTAGACAAAACCGTCTCTACTGTTGGAAAAAGTAGTTTCTAGTGCTCAAGTAGCAAGATTCAGTCGTGTTCAGCAATGAATTCTTCACATCCATCTTTTCATAATTATTTTTTGTTGTTGTTGTTTATGTGCAGTTTCTTAAAAATTATTTGACTGTTTACTATTCAGAATAAAAAGGGTAAATTACTGAGTACTTCTGTTGTCTTATGGACTGCTCGTTATCTAGAAAAAAAACCCTTTACACCTTCCCAAACCGGCAGCACATTTGTACTGTAATTTTTTTAAGCTGACAGCACCTTCTCTCCAATTGCAGTATTTAACTCCATATTATAACCTGACAGCATCTCTTCTCTACCCTGCTCTGTATTACCTACCACAGGAGTACAACTGCTGCATCCCCTTGTTATCACCATCAATAGAACAGACAGTGACATCTTCCAACAGAGGGCAACACACTGTAAATAAAAGGTACAACACCACCTTCCAGATATGATACACATCAGCTATTAATGCTATGCATGCTTTTTTCTACGCAGACAAATAATATGACAACCACAAGCAATGTGTTAAGACAGATCTTATTTCCTTTTTTCCAGAAGCTGTCTATAGGGAGTAATATGGAGTATCAGCTGCATGAGGAAATAGAAGACAAGAAGGAATACAAAGCTGATTGTCTTCTGTGCAAAAAGCATCCAGTGGCATAGAAAAAGATATACTATAAGAATAAAAATGAGAAGACCGTTGAGGACATCATTAATATCCACATAATATTCTTCCAGAGTGACAGACAAGATCTTTTTCAATCTTTTAACACAAACCATCTTCGTAATTCACACAATGAGTAGCTCAGTTTGCACTCTTGGCAATTGCAGCTCCCCAGTCATCACCCAACCCATCACTGCCACAACCTGCTCAGAGTGAAGTCCATCCATCTTCTCCCCACTCCCCACTTTGCGTCAGTTCTGAAGACCTACAGTTTCCAGATGATATGCTCAGTACTTTCACCAACACTACAGTTTCTTTCTCACTCTCTCTCTCATTAGCAATGCTTATATCAAACCTCAGTCCCCAGCAATCTAACAACAGAAAGGCCAGAAATCAGGTTCAGGATCACTGACATATTTTTTTCTAAGTTCTGCTAGGGTTGTGTTCTCAGACTTTGTTCCTGTATTTGCTCACCTTTCACTGAAATTACAAGAAATATTCTTACCAAAACTTCAATATAATACTAAAACATGTTAGGCACAGTACATTTCTCAGTAAAAACTGGTCATTTTCATACTTCTCCACATTTTATTAACTTCAACTGTCTTATCTTCCAGACCAAAATGCTGCTCAAGCTAATAAGCACACACTTAAATAGCATACTGTAAGATTTAAATGACTACATGCCGACATACCAAATGCAAATCAAAACTCCTGTGAAAGCTGCAAGAAAATGCTTTAAAATAGCTATCAAGAATAAGAAATGCTTAGATAATGAGAGACTTACACAGCTAGATTAGGATTTTAAACATTCAAAGGAGATTGTTTTCTTTCTATGTATTAAAATCCTATTAGAAAGGAAATTAACAGAAAAGTACTAAGCATGCAAAGTTTGAAAAGCAAAGAATTGCAAAGCATACAAATCAGCATGAAGTTAAGGGGAACTCCCAGGCAATTCAACAAAATGGCATGGTTATTTTCTTTCATGCTAAAATAGCCCAGAAAGCAAAACTGGAATGTTCTTCAGGCCTTTTTCCTGTATTGCCTTCTAGCAGGCACCGTACTCTTCCTGCAAAAACCCTAAGGTTTCAGTCTAGGTAACAGCCTCATCTGGCTCAGACTCTGCTTGCGGAAGCTCTCAGAGATTACTTTGGCTTTTTTAGTATTTTTTATTATTTTATTTTATTACTTTTATTAATTTATTTTATTACTTTTTTAGTATTTTTCTTTCAGTAAAATTGCAGTAAGTAAAAGATTTTGCATAAGGTATCCTTTGAAAAGTTCTGTACCCTAGGGAGGGTTGTTCCATGCAGGATCTGTGCTTCAACAGTTCAACTGTTTCAGTTGTTCAGGAAAACTAATCCATTTAGGGTTTTACTTCAGAACTACACAGTAGTTTTCTATCAGTATGTGGTGTGCTTAACTCGGATGATAGTGTGGTTTTATAGATGTTTTAATAGTTTAGAACAATGTTTGGCAAAGGCACTAACTATAATTAGATGGGCTTTTTCAGACAACGATTGCATATAATTGTGCACACAGAATATTGAGCCCAACTGAGTCCTCATTTCAGACAGGACCTCTTCTCTAAGAGCAACATGAAAATTTTCTGGCTTACAACCATATCAGCAGAGTAAGCAATTACTTAGAGAGTGTATAGCATAAAGCCAACTAGCATAAACTCCCATAAAACCAAGTTGAGAAAATACAGAGCTAATTCTAACAAGATATGAAAGCCTTGTACAAAGTCATGGCTTTTTAAACAAGAATAAATGATTAAAATATCTTCTCTATTGCACTGTTTGTTCTTCCCTAGCATCAAGGAACAATGACACAAGTTATTTACAATACTACCTTAAGTTAAAGGAGGATCACAATTTAACACAAGAGTTGCCATTGTTTCCACTGAAACTTCTACAAGCTCCTGCCATTGAGAAATGGATCTCTGCCTGTTAACATAACATAAACCTCTAATGTTACATTAGCAGTGTGTGTTTATAAGAATAATCCTTGCAATCTCACAAAAAAAAAATTTCTTTATAAAGTTCTCATTTATCAACATTTATCAACATTTGGCTTCCAATTTCTTGGACCATTAATCCAAGTTATCTCAATAAACCATGCCAAAAAAAGTTACCAGGAAGAAGTAATTTATGGAATTATTTTTGCTTACTAACTTTTTTGGAAAGAAACAATGTTAGCACATGAATTATACGTCAATAAAGCAATACACTTAAATAACTTTCCAGTCACATACTGGAAGAAAACAATTTCAGCTAGAAGAAATATGGATGAATTCTTTACTCTCTGACTCTCACTGAATGCAGCTAAATGACAATGATGCTCTTGATCAAGGTCAAAATTATATTCTTCTCTTCTAGGACTGCATGGTAACACCATATACTGTCTCACTGTCCCTTCTTTCTAGCTTGTTGGCAATACTTTTGCTAATTGCTCAGTAACCAACCTCCATTTCTACCTGACTCATTTAGCACTGTGATAGCAGTAACTTTTTCACTCTGATTACAAATAAAAGAACTTTTTCCTATTATCCAATCTGACCCTCCCATTACACAGTCCCACGCCATTCAACAAGTTAAATAACAGGTAAAATACAAGATGTCACAACACATTCATGGTTCAAAATCAGGATGAATATATTCTGTTTAATCGATCCACAATAAATCTCTGCTCTCTTAAATCATTCTCTGAGTTCATTACTCATAATGTATTCTATCCCAGCTTGATTGCTTTTGAGAAAAGTTTCTTTGTGACTTATATTAGCTATGAAATTTCATAAAATGCTGACCAATCTTGCTCTTTGGTCATTATTTGTTCCATTTCTAATAACAGTAATTTATTCTCCGAGTCTCTATACCTTATTATACATCTGCAATTTGTTACTAGTTTCTCAAATATTGGAAAGTATTCAGTTATTTTTGTGGAGTGCCCTTTTAAATGCACGAGTGATTAAAAGCAGCTGGTTACTGGTATTCACACAGTGAATCATAAGTTGTATTTACCTCCAGACAGATTACATAAATGAGCCAATCAGCATGATGCTAAGTTTTAATATCATCATTTTAAAAATTTATCAGATATTTAATTAGAATCATTAGCTAAGAACACAAGGGAGATGAGAAAGGCTTCATGGATGCACATGCTTACGCTGCACACAGCCTTTTGCTAGCAGGGCTGAGCTGGCTGAGCCACAGACTGGGGTGACCATCAGCCACACCAATGACCTGGTGAAGCACAGAACTCACAGCATTCCGTTCCTCTACAGGCTTCATCTGCTGACACTCAGCTCAGCACCAGCTGTGCCCCTCAGTGCATTCTTGTGCATGGGGGCAGGGAGGAAGGCTCACATCTGGCTGGCAAAGACTGCACACAGATCTAATGTACAAACAAGAATCAGACTTCAGCTCATGCTTTCCTCATAACCATCTCTTCCTCCTGACTGTACTCTGCAGATTTGTACAGGCAAAAAGCAAGCAAAGGAACGGAAAAGCTTAACGCTAAGGAGAACACCATCCTACCGTCTCCCTAAAGTCAACATCACAAGGTACTCGCCAAACATAAGCACAGAAATTACTGTGAGAAATGTAAAAGCCTGACTCCTCTAGATTCAACAGACGTTCTAATTGCTGTGAGAAGGAGCAGCATTGGAACCAAACAGAATAACATTCATGTATATGAGTAACAAAAAAAATATTATCATCTTAAATATTCTTATCAAGACAGACAAACATTTAGACTAGCTCATATTTATAAAATCAGAAGCACCACCTCCTTTTCTTCCTTCCCCTACACAAAACACTAATGAAATCCCAGTCCTTCAGGTCTACCTTGTATTTGCACATGGAAAACATGAAAGGAATTTAATTAAGTCAGTTGAAATACAGAAACCAAGACAGACTGTGTGGATGTTCCTGTTCTGCAGTCTTTTTCAGCAAGGAATCAGAACATCTCCTAACAAGTGTATTTCATTGTCTAACCCATGGCTTTTTACTGTACATCTTTCATTTGTATTGTACTAAAAACACACTGTAATCTTTTAACTGGTGCAAACACCATGAAGGAAGCAGTCTCTAAAGTAGCTGCCACCTCTGTTCTGCAACTAAGAGCTGTGACTCGGCCAACCAACTTATTTTCTCAGAATACCTGCTATTCCTGGGTTAAAATACAGTCTTTTCTTTTGCATCTTTGAGTATGGTACTGCTATTTGACCCAAAAAAGCTTTTTTTAGAACTGCTTCAATTATGTTCCTATATCAGCTGCTTCACACGTGATAAGATAATCAACTCTTCTGTGAGATTTCCTTCACTTGCATATTAATGTGCTCATCAACCTGATTAGGGAATGGAGAGCAAAATTCTCTGGAGGACAGTATGCTCACTCTAAAATACTGTATTTGACTAATAATCCAAAAAGGTTTGAATAGCACATTCACAATCACTAAACATTTTTCCCCCACAGGCTCCTTATATCCAACTTGTGCATCAATCAAGCATTTATATTCTTCAAACATCATTAAATCAGCCCATCTTGTATTTTATAGTTAACAAACAATAGTTTAAATCTCATACCTAGGAGAATCTTCTGTTTGGGCATACAAAGTCTCCTAGGAAAAAACTGGCCCAAAGACTGGCAAGGTCTATTCCAGACATTTACTGCTGTTAAGTCTCCTGCATTTAGGGAATTAGCAGTGACCTGACAGAGCAGTTATATGCTCCTTTCACAGTAATTCTGGTTGCCAAAATAATTCCACAAATTGCTGAATTTACTGGATGTGGGATTTTATGTAAAGTACTGAATGTAAAAAGTCACTAAATATAAACCCTTCTCCCAAAATGTCTAAATACATCTTTTTTAAAGTTAGTACTAACCAGACAGTAACCAAATAGTCTGTTCTGTTCTAGGACATTCTTGGAGTCTCATCTACCAGAAGAGTTTCCAAGGTGGGAAATAAATGCTGGGACAGCGAGCAGTACAGAGCTGCAAGAACCCTTCCTGTTTTTCTGAACATTAGTCTGGACTCTGGAGCACAATGACACTGCTGGCCTCAGGAAAACCAGAACATTGAGTAGAACTTGCAGAAATAACCTCGTTTACATCACTTGAGACTTCTTACCTTGTACCTGTGGCAAAGCAAGTTGGCCTATTCCTCAGCAGGAGCTTCAATGGGAGGCAACAAGTTTGTCACTGATGGAAGGCTTTAATGCATCTCTCAAAAGCTCAAAACACCTTTTCATTTACACTTCCACAGCATTTCCACTGCTTTCAACTGAATATTTTAAGCACATCACTGCTTGTTTTTGTGATGAATTAATAAGAACTCTCCTCTCTCCTAGAGTTGAGTCATCACGCCAGCTCACACACTGATGCTCTGAAAGAAGACAGCAGAATCTACCCCAACACACCACACCACCAGTTGGGCACCACTCTCTGTTTCCTGTGTAGTACATTAGGAAAGTTGATGGAGATACCCACTAACCAGAGTGGCTCACTGCATCCTGTCCTTCACAGGCACTTCTACCAAAGTGTTTCCTTTTCAGTATGTTTTTAGATGCTATAAATCTTTCTCATTGACCCTAAAAGGCCTCTAGGGAATTATTCTACTGTTTATTTAAAGCACTGACTGAAGATTCTGAATTAAAAATATTTTTTAGCAACAGTTAACCTCATAAGAATGAGAGCGCATCCAAATAGTCTCTTTATTTCTATATGTAGATCTGTGCTCTATTGATAACTTCAGAGAACCATGATTTTTTTTTCTCTGTAACAAAAGCAACAAGAGCTGCATGGACAAGGTGCCCTCTAACTCTGTACTACATATTCACAGCTACATGAACTGGATTTTTGTTGACTGTGAACATTAATCGTGTAGTGATTTAATTCACTGTAAGACTACAGGGCACCTTCATGTACACAGAACAGAATCAATTTTACTTGACTGCCGCTTGCCAAAGAAACACATGGAAAAGTGACTTTAAAAATTACTAAAAAGATACAATTTTTTGCCTAACACAAGAGGCAAATTATAAATGCAAAATAAACTGCATTACCATTTTGCAGAAAGCACTGAGTAAGGAGGAAAAGTTAAGCACTGAGGTGGTAATTTGCTGAGGCTGGAGTCCAGACAGAATCTCAGAGAGCAAGAGACATTTGAAATAAGAAAACTTATCTGTGCCACTGAAATCACACACAGGTGCACAGGATTCAACACCAGATAACAGCCAGCAAAGGACTATACCCATTACTGGTAAATGTTATCCCAGAGGGACAATGCTACTATATCACTACCATCCCTCTTCTTAAAAGTTTTCTCATTATTCTTCAGGCCTTTTTTTTTTCCATGGTATTTCTCAGAATCACACGGCCGGCTGCTATTGCTGCAGGTTATGCAGAGGATTTACACGTATCCACTGCCAAATGGCTGGAAAGCTATTGTAGAAATTCTAATCTATAATGCAGTTCTAGTCATTCTAAGAAGAAATACTCTCAGTTATGACTTTCATTCTTTCCTTTATAAGTGCACTCCTCTTACCAACAATAGCTCTCACAGGATGCAGGACTTACCTAATTCCATGTAATCACAAATAAGCACTAATGATTCTCCTTTTATTTATTTATTTATTATTTTCTGTATAGCATCATTCTATTTTGAACCACAAGAACAGCAATAACTGAACACAAACAACAGGCACGGATTCATCTATTTCAAGAGGTTTCCTTCCCTCCTTGTCTCCTGCTTCACTACTTTAACAACAACAACAACATCTCATTTCATACTTTAAGACAGCTCAGCACTGCTAAGCTTGTTCCCTGTCTAAATGGAAGGAATGCCAGGTAACAAACCTAAAGGATGACTGATTTGTCTTATAGCCACACAGTAATAAACACCAGAACTGAAGACTGTAAATCACACCAGTATTTTGAGCGTAGGCTGGAATGCTCAAGATTCTAGCAAGCAGAACAAGAGGAATGTCACTGCCTGAGCAAGGAGGGTTCATCCTCTGCTCTCAAATTTGGCCCTGTAAAATTTCTAAGCTATATAATGTTATGGTTTTCCACTTATTTCTTCTGAATAACTGCTCTCAGAATGGAGCTGCTCAGAGCTGCATTTAGTATGGCCTTCATAAATAACTCTTCATTAGTACGACTTAGTAGTAAAGTGGCGCTACTCACAATTACTTGAAGGTCTGTGAAATACACAGATCGATCTTTCTACTTTTAAGATCAAATTATTTCCCATCGTTCCAATTCCATCCTTATTTCAAATAACTTGGTTAATTGCAGGCAAGGGGTTTCAGCTTCATAAATACAATAAGGGAGCTGAAGAATCCCTCTCTGATGAGTACTTCATTACAATGCTTCCTTGACTTCTCATTTTCAGCAGTTATGGGTAGTTCTGCAAAATCCTTCTAATGGAGGACAGGCCACAGTTCTGGGGAGCAGAAGGCATGGCTGGGGGTTGGCTTTTTACAGGAGTATATTGGAAGGGTTTGGAAGCATCGAGTTGTGAAAAGAAAATCTGACAGCAGTTCCCCTTATGCATGCTAGAGCCAGCCATTAAGTGTCACACGATGGGACATTCCTAACGGTAACATAAAACACCTGCACTAAGGAAAAATGAATTGATACTTTAACAGCACTGATTAACACAGGGATCACCCCCACCTACCACTTCCTTCCACTGCAGGACTGCTGCACCAGCATGAAGACGAGCTGCATCTCATCACACCTTGCATCAAAATTGAGAATCACACAGTAAATACCTGGAGATTGCTTAAAATTATTACAGTAGCTACATCAGGCAGCGTGCCCCAGCCTCGATCCTTCCAATCACTGAAATGCTCGTTTAATTGAAGCCTTTAGGACAAAGCAGTTAAAAAGAACATTAAAAAAACCAAACACAACAAACTGTCAGAGATTCCAGCCAATGAAGTATCTTAGTCAATAATGCATGAAAAAAATTGTTGCATTTAACGTTTATTTGGCATAATAGCGGGTCTGAGCTTACCATCTTTGACTAATTTGACTCCTTAAGTCTGACTGATCACTGCTGTATCTCTTGGCACTGCTTAAGGACGTCTCCACTAAGCAGATCATTTGCTGACATTGTCCCCAGTGAGCAATGGTCATTATGGCTCACTCACATTAAGCCAGAGCTGCTCCCTAGCAGATGTTCTAATAAAAGAGCCATCCCAATTTGTTACATTTCCCATTAAAAGAATAAATAATGTATTTTCTACCAAAATGATATTAAAATGCTGGGAGATTCATAAAAGTCCTCCAGTCTCATTCAGAGGAAGAGGGAGGAAGGCATTTTGCAATATATTGGCGAGACTTTTTGCTACCAACAGATCACTGCCACAGCTAACTTACTTATGATAGTCTAAGAACACCAGCCTTCCTAACAGCAAAAGTAACCACAACTTCAGTAAATTGGAAGGACACATCAAGGTTTGTAAAGCAATAGGATGAAAGTCATTAGCCTGCTATTTGTTCCCTGTCCCTTCTCTGCCTTTAGCTTCCAAGAAGCTCAGTGAATTTGTTGAATTTGAATCAGTTGAACAAACTCAAGCAGGTCTTTAATATCATCATTCCAAAATCAGCTTCAAAGACAAAACTCTTAACACATTATGTGCATAAATCAAACACAGGGCTGGCAATGCTTGTGGTGGACTGAGCAGCCACCTCACACAGCAGACACCAACAACACGTTTAGCACACAGCCCTGCAGCTCCAGTGGCTCAGCAGTGCAAAGGAGCAAGCAGCAATTCCAGAACCCAGCACACCCTGCCTGGATCAGGAGGAGAACAGGGATTTGGGGCTATTCAACACTATGGATAAAACATAGAAAGTTTGTTTTCTGAAAAAAAGCATTGCTGCATTGGGCGCTTGGAAGCAATAATCAGGATGTGAAAATTTACAAGAGACCGTGGATTGTCTGATCTTTCCATTAGGATTAATTGTAAGCAGTGTAAGCAGAGTCATAAAGAAGCCCCGGAGGGAAAAAAAAGAATATCTTCCCTATAATTAATTGTGCCGTTTGACTAATAAAACAACTTATATTTCCATTAACCAAGCGGCATGCAAAGAGACTTGATTTTCAGATCCACTTGACGTAAACATAGCTTATCTTAATTAATCCTTCTGCAGGCTTTGTTTTGTGGAACTCATTCGTTTCAAATAAAGCAACTTTTATCGACACCCAAGCAGTATTTTGATCTGTGGAGCCTCAGGTGTGATGCAGGAGCATAGGATGGGATGCAGCAATGTACCTGCATCACTGATGCTGGCATCACCTCAAGGTCTGGCCGGGCTGCAGCTGTGTGAGCCCAGGGGCAGAGGAACAAACAGCTTCGGTTCTAACACTGTGATCCACAACTGACCCGAGTGCTCACAGCCACCAGGGCAGCCCCAGGCAACCCCGTACCTCACATGAATACGGAGTTCATCGTCCCTTTCCTCTCCCTTCGTATCTTGAAAAACAGCCATGCAATCACTTGAAATCACTTGCAAATCTTATCAGGATTTGTTGCAGCACCTTCTGAAATCATTTCCAAGGCGATATCGTGGGGTTTTTTGGTCTTTTTTTCCCCATTTCTGCCCATGAGCGGGCAGCACAGGGGGTCCCATCTGGCGGCACGAGACGGGGGCGGCGCGAGGGGAGGGAGCAACGGCCGAGCAAAGAGGGGAGGAAACGGCCCTGCTGTTCGCTTTGCTTTCGTACAATGCACAGGAGCAGGAACATGCCTTAAAGAAGTGCATTAAGGCAGGAGGTGACGCTGCAAGTTAGCAGGGCTGCAGCTGCTACTGACGTGCTTTCCTGCATCGAGTTCTGCATGCACATGCACCCCTGTGATTTAATGGTAACAAAACGACTTTTTCTTTATATTGCATTCTCTGTCGAGATTTGAAGTAAAGTAAAATAAAATATGCCCAGACAGCAAGTCGTTTTTATGTCTTTGACTGAAAACATTCAGGTTTGGTACCAGCAGGAGCCGTCCTTCATATGCACTTCTTGCCTTCCCAGAAGGTTCAGAAGTGGACATGAAAGCAGAACTTTATGGGCAATCTCTTTTTGCAGAGCTCACGAACGTCCTTTACTCTTCTTGTCTTCAGGGCTCCTGCTTTGCTGTGAGCTGAGCAGGCCGACGCTGCTCTCACTGCTTGGCATGGGATTTGCACAGAGGAATTGCAGTAGGGTAAGAAGCAGCAGGGAAAAAAAGTCAGAATTGCTGCTGGGATTACAGAGAGTGCGTGGGCAGCAGGCAGCACTGCAAGAGCAGGAGAGGAAAAGAAATGTTACCTGGAAAATACAGCCTTGTTTGAAAGTTAAATGCATTTTAACTCCAAGTTATGCATGTAACTGGTGGAAACAGCAGGAGTAATTGCAATAAGGCACTGGTATTTTTGCAACAAACCTGAGTGCAGAAAGAGTGCTGGATATGAGAGCCAAGGTTGGATATGAATCCACAAGACATGACTTATTCTGCACATCCTTCATCCAGCTCCAGTGCCTCCACGTAGCCTGCTTGCAGCCTCACTGCTGTAACTGCAAGGCTTAGCAGTATGCTGTGTAGCTGTACCAGCCTAGATTTGGCCTTTAGTGGTTTGATGGTTTCATAGCTCTTATTGCCAGAAGGGATTTCACATTACAGGCTTTTATTTTGTTCGTATTCCACTTGTTTATTTTTATAGGTGAGCAAAAGAGACTTCACACAATCTAAGGCATGGAAATTGCTATCCATTTTATCCCTTCCCAATTTATTTGTATTAAATCAATGCAGAGAAATACAAGGGTGTGAGCACGCAGGTGTTTGCACTTGTAGTAAAGCAGTTCTAAAATGTTGCTTGTCTGTATCTGAAGTGCAGTAGCTGGATGTTCCATTGCTTATTTACTGCAATACAGAACAAATTAATTTGCATTACAGGTTATAGAGGCTATCCAGTCTCCACTGCGTGGCCTACTCAGTACTGCATTAGTGGAGGGACGCCAGTAGGATCATTTAATCTCAGAGATTATTCTTGAAAACTGTTTTAAGAGCATTAATCTTAAAAAAACATAATAAACACAAAGAACTTGAAGGGGGGGAAATCATTTCTCTTATAGTTTTATCAAACATGACAGGAAAGTATCTCTGGGTCCTTTACATTATTACAATTTCAGATGCAAATGAAGATAGAAATCTAAAGTGTACAATCCACAAGCTTTTTGCTCCTGCTCATAACCAGAGGACAGAATTGATATAAGACCAATTAGGATCATTACGTGATAAGAATATTTAAGCAGATAATGAAAAGAAATGCATTGTGAAACAGCTGATTATGAAAAGAACATTTCTCCAACACCAACAGCAATTAACACTTACATGCTTTGAGAATTTAAGGTGAACGAGAATCTCACCAAATATTATTTTGACCTGTGTTTTATAGATGAGGCCACTGCAGCATGGAGTAAAAACCTCAGAACCTCAGAAGCTTTGCTTTCCTATTTTTATCAGGAATATATATATATAAAAAAATATATATGGAAACTTACCACTTTTCTTTTTTTTAATATATTTTCGATGAAAGCATAGAGTCACATTGAAATCAAGCTCCTCTGCATTATAAGAGTGTAGAATAAGTGGCCCAGAAGGTCAGGTGTGACATGGAATGAAAACAGAAGTTACAAACACTATAAATGTTCTCAACTGAAGTCTCTACAGTTCTGACTTTTACAGGGAAATTTGCTACTGATAGCTCACTTTAAACATATATATTTGGTTTGTGCACTTCTACAGGATTTGAAGAGGACAGAATATTGTTCTCTTTACCACCTACTGGAGTCCAAGCAGTGTGGGAGGTTTCCCCTTGCTCTGTCTGAAGTGCAGACTGGGATTACTCCTAACTAGCCGAAATCCTTGCAAAGAGCAATTCTGCACATTCATCTGCAGGTTACTCCGGAAGCCTCTATTCATACATTCAAGAGCTGACAGTGGCAATTCTGCATGTGTGGAATTAACGGCTTCCACGCAGCTACACACATTGTTCAACAAGATTATTCTGAGGGAGGTAATGCCACTACCACCTTCTACTAAATGAGGAGGCAGTTTTAGTCATAATTATGGGTTAAATTACCAAAGTGTAGAAAATACTGTTTCCTATAATAAATATAAATTATAAAAACCGATTTAGAATTCATGAGTAATTTAAGGAATGGTTTAACGTATGTCACATATTATGAGTAAAAGAAGGCACTGATGTGTTTTACCATCTCTCTTCTTCCAGGAAGGAGGCACGCACATTCTGAAGTTATTCCCTGGGAAGCTCAAGGGTAGCCTGAGGCCAGGCAGCCTTCAGAAGAACTCACAGCCATTTATGCTCATGCTACTGAAGAATTCTTTATTGTATGAAGCCCAATTAAATGCTATATCTCAGTCCTAAAAGAGTTTGGGAGGCTTCAGATGTATCTTAAGAATAAACTCCAGAGATCCTCTGAAACTGTGAGAGTTAAGGCAGCTGTGATTCAGTTGTACTCAAACTGTGTATTGAGTACCCAGTGAATTTCTGGTCAAGCGTGTACATCAAAACCAGCAAACACTGAAGGAGTGTTTACTTTAGCAGCGCAGTTCTGCTATGTTCTAACTAGTTATCAGTGTTGTGTTTGAGTTCAGTCATTAAGCACTTTTTCCCTTGTGCTGCTGAATCAAGAAAAACTTGGACTGAGTAAGAACAGAAGCAGCATTCAACACACATTGCTTTACTGAAAGAGACGTGATAATAAAAACGTTTTATCAATAGATAACTACACTAAATAGCACAAGAGATGGAACTCGCACCCTGAGACCACAATTACAACACATAGAAGAAAATCCATTCCTAAAACCTGTACCCATCTCCTATCGTACTACTGTATCTAATCAGGGATTTTAGGGGAGATGAGAGTTTTCATAGCTGTCTTCTAGGATGACTCAATGCAATAAATATCTTTCAGGGAACAAGTTGGTATTTCAGTCACAGGATTTACTGTAGTTGGTTTTGCTGTCAAGGTGTATTTGTCAGGCATTTATTCTTCCTTTGCCCATCGCTGTTAAAAAGATTGTGAGTGGTTAAAAAGAAGAATGGAAAATCAGCCAGAAAATTTGTATGACTTAATTAAAGGAAGAAATCAAAGAGATTATAGCCAACAAAGGAAATTTAAACAAAAAATTTACTACCTCTGCAAGAAACTCTCTGTGTAAGGTAATAAAACACCTAACACTTGGGGTGCGTTGTGAGGTGGATCATATATCTTCTGCTGTTGCTGTTTGCTGCGCAGCTCTTCTGCACCAGTCCCTGAATAAAATCACCACCTTCAGCAGCTGCAGCTGGATCTTGTTTTAGGCTGAATAATATTTCCTTAATATTTATCTTTCTGTTGATACATGAGACCTGTCTAGACTGTCCGGCAGACCAGAATTCTAGATTCAATTTCCTCTTGTTTTTCAAAGTCACTGATGGCAGGGAAAAAAAAGAATAAAAAAGAAAAAAAGTGGCTTTTCCTGCTTTCTGAGATGGAGATGGGTTTGGCTACTCATCATCACACAGAAAACATTTACCATTTTATGATACTCACTCTTTAATTGGCTCTGACACATGAAAAAATACATATGAAAATCTTTTTACTCAAATTAGGCTGAGAATGCACAGTTAAACTTTTTTAATAGAAGGTGAATTTAGAGATTGTGTTTCGTTGTATTTAGTTTTGCTGAGATGATGCTGAAGGTTTGAGAGGAGGCACTGAGGGCTGTGTTACAACTGACATCGTGCTGTCAGAGAAGAAGGCAGTCCTCATTCAAGAACACTCTTAATTCAGACTTCAAAGAAACTCAACACAAACCTTATAACAGACTGCTGGAGTTCTCACACTGATTTCTATACGAGGCAAAACAGAACCCAGGGAAGAAAAGATGTGATCTGTAAGCTTGCATGCCAGTGTGGGATATACAAGGACCTGATTCATCTCCTACAGGTATAAGCAAACACAGACCAGTCTTCCAGGCTGGATCCATGTGGTATGGATGGGGTATGGACTGTGGAGTAGCTTCATCTCACTGTGCCTACCTCGTGTGTCTAGGCACTCATCTTTCTAATGTCTGCAAAACATCACTTGATGCCTATGGAACTGCTCAGTATCAGCTTCCCACAGATCAGCTGTATGAGGAATCAGTCAAGTGGGAATCTGATCAACACGTGTTTATTTTTCTTAAAAGCTTCATGTTTTATCAATAAGCACGTCTGACATGATATCTATTCCTGCAAGTCAGAAACATAAGAAGCAGCAATTGCATACAACTGCAGAGCTAGTTCCTCTGAGTAAGTTTGCAAGTAAAGCTGGAGAGAGTTCCAAAAGCTGGGAGACAGGCAAGGAAAATTAGAAATATCTGAGGAAGTCATTTTGCAGCTCAATTACTGCTGCCAAATGTCATTTACACTTCAAATTGAAACAGAATGCTTGTAAAAAAATCCATATTTGCTTGCCAAGTACTTAACAGATCTTTGGTTAAAATTCAAGGTACGTTTCTTGCATTAGAGGAATTGATTTCTGACCTAGTTAACCTCGGTTCTTCTGAATTTTCTCCATATCATGAGAGGAGTCTTGTAGATCCTTGTTTCCCACCCAGTTCTATTCCTTTTTTTTCTCTCTTATTTCTTCTGTTCCATTAAAAAATGGTGGGTTTTTTCATTGTTATGTCATTGCTGGAGAACACAATGGACACTTCCTTAGGCAAGCAAAGCTTCCAGTAAATGTTAATGAGGAAAGCAGTAGGAGCACTTCAGTGCACAGCACGGAAAGCCCCCAGAAATCAGCAGAACAGAACTTTCTCCATTAATTAAAAGTTCTTTTAAGGATGGGAGAGCCATCCATGTGGTATTGGTTCACTCGCTCCCACACTAAGCTTTAAAAAATTCTTTAAAAAAAGTCTTTACATGAGCATAATATGTAGCAGCACTGTCTTTAGGCAGTGACTGAACTGATCAGGGTGAAAATAAGTGGGTTTTTTCCAAAATGCTCTATTCCAAATCAAATCAAGGAGAAAAGTTTTTATTTACCCCGGTGAAAACAAAGTTAGTACAGTAATAAACACCAGAAAATCTTCAATTCCACTCTGCAGATAAGTTATCCTGATATCTCCCTCGTGCCTAAGCTTTGTTTAAGGTTCATAGATTTGTTTGGCTTCCAAAGTGTATACAAATCAATTATACACATGCCTGTTGGATTAAGTTCCTATTATTCTTAAAAGCTGGAGTTCAAGGCTTAGAATGAAGAGATCAGGATGCTCCTGCCTTGGGCATTTCATATTTTTCATTTCAGCTTAAAGGTGCAGAAATCTTCCTCGGAACATTTTGGTTAACTTTCTCTTAGGTCTTACATACATCCAACCAATCTCTATCCATTTAAAATACACATTTTATAGAACAATGTAAGAAAATCTAATAGCTTAGTTTAGTAGTTGCATTTTCCATGGTGTTTTGAACGAGTAAGCAAAGCACAAACATTGTGATTTAATATTGTGCACTGTAAAACCTGCACTGCAGTGCTTATGAGTAATACTTGTGAGGTCTGCGGGTCAGAGGAGGAGGACAGGGGTGTTCCACAGGCAATATCTAACATTTACCTAGAGGATCAGCTCTCAGAAAAGCAGGTTTACTCACTGTCATCAGCTCTGGTACAGGCTGAGTTACTAATTTATAGATTTAATTTTATAGTTTGGATAGATACCTCCCTACAATGATGAGTGTAAGATTTAGGCTTGAGTAATGACTGAGGTCAGTTTGGGACAGCAAAGACTGACAAGTCTGGTTTATTAGCCTGTCCCTCAAGGCCCACAAAGCTAAAATGAACGAAAGCTTTTAAGGATGTCCCTGACATAAGTACAAGCAAGACAAGGTGATACCCTGTAGCCTCTGGGTTTGTTGAACTGAGCTCTGCTCATTGTGTATAAACATTCTGCTGTTCTAAATGCTGACATTCATTCTGATCTCAGTTCTGTAACCCCTACCAACACTTGGTATCAGTGCCATTTGCCTCTGCTGACACTTGCTGCCATTCTAGGTCTGAAGGATATCCAGAACTTGACAGAATAAACTATTCCGTTTGTGTGGTTCTTGAAACCTGTCAGGCAAGGGAAGCAGTGAAATGTAGGTGAGCAATCACTTAATACACAGTGAGGCAGTCCCACTGTGTTATGGCATTGCACTGGGGCTGTCCCACCATTCAAATCACTTTCACTCTCCAGAAGATTTTGTGCCACCTCTTGGCAAGCTGGAGTGCATTGGCAGGCAGAGAGAAGTGTGTGTGCCTTGCTGCTTTACAGCCTCCTCCTACAGAACTTTCCCAATTAAAACAGAAGAAATATATAGTTCACTATGTAACACTGTTTAAATGAATGTACAGTTTGTGTGGTATTGTTGCTTCCAGAATGGATCTCTTTGGAATATACAGCAGCTGTGATTTGCAGGGGAGTAAGAATACACATCATATGGCAGTTGTAGCTAACAAATGATACAACTCTGTCAGTTTTACTTACATAAACCAAGAAGGTTGCAGCAGAACTAAAGGCAGGATACTGAAAAGAATACTCACAGTTAGAAGCCTCATGTGACATTACATATTCCTGCTAGTAAAAAGCTCTGGAACCACTTATCACAACTTGCATAGTGTGCATATTATTGGTATAATCACCAGATATAAAGAGTGCATCTCAGCAAGCAGAGATATCATGCCAAAAGAAAACACGTGTAGATGAGGGGAGCAGTGCTGTCTCCCACCTGCAGTGCCCAGTGCTATCAGAGGGCTGGCAGCCATCAGCTTCTGGACTGAGTCCAGGAAGAAGCTCTGCTCCCAGCTCCTGCCTGCATGAGCACACACACACAGACAGAAAGGCTTCACATAAACCACAGACCCAGCCCTAGCTGTAATTAAACTGGCATAACTGCCCCAACCTCTCTAACTGATATGGCGGAGGTTTATAAAAGTCAAGCCAATAAGTCACAGTTACTACCTCATCCCTCATTTAAATGCTTTGTAATGGTACATCTCAATGGCACTGTGAAGCAAACAGATCAACGGTATTTGTAACCTTAATGGGGCCATTAAGAATTCCAAATGCCCCAAATAAATAACTAATTGCCAAAGCTCTCATCTTCTTCCTGAAGTTTTTACAGCCTTCCCAGCTGAGTTACCTACACCCGGTGGGTTTCGTTTTGTGAATTAATCATATCCTGGGTGTTATGCAGACAAAAAATCCAAGTCTTAGTCTCAAGAAAGATAAATGGACAGAAAGACAGAAAAGAACCAGGGAAGGAGAAATGATAAGGAACAGGCCTCCACAGACGCTATAATTTAAATTATCATGGGCAGGGTCATAATGCAGAATAATCACCAGTGAAATACCTGCCATGGATCTTAGATGTCTTTTGTTTTGTAACTTAGAAGAACCTCCCACTTCTTCTCACAAAACTTCTTTCTCTCTTCTGTATTCAATAACTAGAGGACTCAGTGGGAATCTTCTCTGTGACACCAATGGGGCTCAAATTAATCCTCCTTATCTACAATGAAATCTAGCCTGTCAAATCCCCTTAGCAGTAGTTCATACAATATGCAACCTCTACGTGTTACGTGGTTCTAAGATGAAGTTTTTATTAGGACACGGAGGCGCTGAAGATGTCAATATTGGAACTGATTTAGTAAAGCTCTTAAACTCATGCTTAATATTAAGCATGTGAGTCACCCCATTGCATTTAGCTGATTCCACATTAACCACATTTTGTATTCCAGTAGCACTGGAAGCACCACCACGATCAGTATTCTGGAACCAGCTCAGAGAGATACACACTTTTTCTATCATAAAAGGATCAGTGAGACAAAGAAAAAAAAGTTAACTAGATTTACAGTAGAAGAGAGAAATGCTGTCAGGGCAGAAAGCATTATTTGCTTTCACTGTTACATTTCCTTTGAGATACAGCTGTCACCCAAGTGTTTTTATATCTCGCAGGCTTTATTCATGTTTTTATTTTATTCTTTTTCTTTTTTTGTTCTTTTTTGAATAATCACATCCCTTGGCTTCTTATCTCTGCTCCTTTTTATATTCCTTCCATACGCTTTGTTTACTATTCCTCCATGCTTTTCCTGAGAACCAGATGAGAAACAGGCAATGTAAAACTTGCACTGCACCAGGCCTGCAGCTCCTAAGTTTTGTGATATAAATTTTGTTTGTGGAATGCTTCAGCCTCGTTATGTTTGCCTTCCTTTACTGATGCTGGGTATTGGCAGCTAGGGGTTATAAAGGTTGGCCCATGTACAGCCTTCGGGAGGATGCATTCCTGCTCACATGGATCTCTGTGGCTTCTCTAAGGCTTATGCAATCATTTGCACTTTCTGCATATGCTGCGTTAGGTTCTTAAACCCTCTTATTAATGGTTAATACACTTTTCTAGCAAGTCCCATTGCCCTAGAATCTGAACACTTTTCCTAGAATCTGAACAATAACCTTCACTGAGGTAACAACTCCTCCTGTGTTTGGGGACCTACGGAAGGTTATCAGAGACCCATTCGTGGCAGGAACAGGAGCTATGAGGCAAATCCAGAGCAGTAGGCTCTGCAGCCCAAGGGTGATGCCCAGGTGCAAGACTGTCATCATCTCAGTGCTTTTTGTGAGGATTCTGGAGGAAAATACCTCCCTCTTTGGAGAAGTACAGCATTGAACAGCATGTTAGTTTCCCACCAGCAAGCAAAAGCAGAGATGTTTAATGAAGGAACTGCACTGCAAATAATGACGTACAAAGGCCCAGAATTCTCACCAACCACTTGCAAGTGCTTCACTTGGACACCTACACTGCATTCAATGTACAAGCTTTCAAAACTCTCAGCAGCTTGAGATGTCGATGAAATGAGGCTCTGAAATTGACACCCCTCCTGTTTGCAGAAACACCTTTGGAGGATTCATTTCCAGGGCTGCCTGAATATATTGTACCCAGGAAATTCCTGACACCTCCATTACTTACAATTTTCATCTTACTGAAAAGGAAAAATGGAAAACGAGGGAGCTTTGAGAGTTCACGTGAAAGAACTTGATTTAAAAACATGAAAACTTCTGCCGTCTTCATGAACAATAGAATGCAGATGATCCATGAAAAGGGATATAATGATTCTCATGAAGAATTGAATTCTCTTGTAAACAAGGAGAGTTTATCAGAGTTAGTATGACAGAGTTGCTCAATTCTTAAATACAAGATGTCAAAATATCATCTCTTTTAGAAGGATGTTTTGGTTTAACTCTGGCAATTTTGCTGGAAACCCGTCTCTGTTAAAGCTCATCCTGGCTTCAGTGCAGGATTATCCAATATGGCTTCAAAGACAAATCTCCTTATGCAAACTATATTTTCTATATTTCTCATAATTGCATATTAGTACTCAAAAATTGCATATTAATACTCAAAAACCTGGCTTGGGGTATTTTCAAATAAGTGGTGATGTATAAACACCGGGTGATATATAAATCCTATAGATCTTATCACAGCAAATTTATTAAATCTTTCAGAAATAGGCCACATACATCCCATGGTAATCCAATTTCAAAATAAATTGTAGCACTTAGCAAATTAAAGGATATTCAAGAAGGACTTCAAAAATGAGCCAAAATTCCATTAGCGGGAACAGCCGAGATAACTTCAATTATTTAATTTTATTTTTAATTTTGGTGACCTATCCTTGGAGCTAACTGGAAAGATCTGCCAATCAGTTGGCTGAGCACTGAAAAGCTTCGTGATCTTTTCTTGCTTTCCAGACACTCATTCACAGAGATTGCTGCCTCCCTTTTCTTCTGCCCTTTCGAGTATTATTTGGAAATAATACGCAGAAGCTGACTGTATAAAACAGGTAGCAAAAGTCAGAGATTTAATCTTCTGTCAGAAGGACCCAGATGTGGCTTTCAAATAAAGAACTCCACCAAGAGGTAATATTTTCACTGGAAGTATTCATAAATATCTCATTAAAATGTCCAGACAACATTTGAATAACAATACTGGAAGTCATATACAGGCCTTAGAAAAAAGGATGCACATGCAAGTCAGATTACACACATGCAATTGTACAGAGGAAAATCTGCACGTTGTAGAGAATGTCAGACTTGCATTAAGCAGCACTGTGGGACAGTATGTTAAAATGTGTTTAAAGCAATGTGCTACCCAGTGCTTCCAAATTTATGAAGTTCAGAATTGATTCTTTAATTTTCCTTGTCATCTTCCTTTCCTTTCTTCCAATACTTCCATTTCCCAGCCTTCCTACTTGGTATCACCTTATTTCCTGAGTCCCACACATGAAGCCACTGGCCAGAGTGGAGGGCATATTGTAGATGTGCTGATCTAGAGCCATCATAAGCAGTTTTCTTTCAGTTTTAATGGAGAAGTTTACCTTTCATATCATTATATTGGTGCAAAGGCCAAAACAAAAGCAAGCAAAAGATAAAGGCACAAAATGCAATTAAAATTGCATCTTAAAGCCAGCCTGCCTGCAATTTATTACCTTGCATACTAATTCTAAGCCGCTGCAGCATTCAGCTGGAAGGGTAAATCTGGGATCTGTTCAGCTCTTGGAATTGCCCCTAATGCACTGCAATTACTGCAGCACCCGATTTGAATGACTTCCCGGCACTTTGCTGTAAAAATTCAGAGCTTAATAGAACAAAATTTCACTCCCATCTACAGTGTTAATAATCTAACTAGAGTGGTCTCAAATTTATAAGGGGCTTTAGGCTTCTCCTATCTTTTCAATTAGCATCTCCATCATGGAACAACTCAAAACAGGAAATGAGATTTGTGAAACTTCTTGCTGGTGTTATATGCAATAAGCGTATTTTAGAAAGGAAATGATTTGGAGTTGGGCCAGGTCCTTCCTGTTCTGGAGATCAGCCTGGAACTGCCGTCTGGGGACACGACAGTTCTCATCCATGACATAAAGCAACTGAGGTGCATCCCGGCCTATCGCCTACTCTTCTGGGTGATACTAGCAACTGTATTGCTAGATGCATTGCAAAGCCAAGGCTTTCAAATCTGCCCATAAGTTATGTAAATATGCTAATCTGAATATGCAGGTATTTTGTCTGTAGCTTCCTCCATGCTGAGGTCTATAAACTTCAGGGTTCTTATGGCCACCAAAAAAAATTACTTTCCAAGTCACCATGAAGTTCTTCAGGCAGTTAGTAAGTATTTTCACGTTTCCAAGGTGACAAAAATATATATCATACACACTCCATAGCCTAGAAATTGGATCACAAGGTACTGGACCAAGACCAGAAGCTATTAAAAGCAGAAATGGAAAAGTTTAGTCATGCTACTTTTCCTCTGCTCTCAGCTTACCTATCAGGACCTGTTCTATGGTCAAGAAAGCTTCCTGCTGCTGCTTGGCACGTGTACAATGAAGTATCAAACAGTGCCCAAAAGTGGCAGTAGTGCAAATACCACTTGGCTGGGCTTACTAAATTACTGCTTTGGGAGCACCCACTAATCTGCAAATGCTGGCAACTTTCGGGTCCTACTGAAGGACAGCAGTAATAAGCAGCAGCAAATCCCCATGCCATGTATTTGAGAGGAAGGCCTCAGAGATCAAAAATTTGCCTTACTTGCACTTCAAAATCATGATAAATTCATTTTAATTTACACAGGAGCAGAAATACATTCCTTTGTAGTTATTCTAATGTTATATGTAAATATTTTCTATCCTGACCTGTTCATTAAAGAAGAAGTCGTGACTGCCAGGTAATGATTTGTTCAAAACAAGGCTCCTCGCCACACTGTGTAAGCTCAAAATCAATTGCTTGTTATATTTATGAAGTATTTGCTTTGTGAGTCTTACTGGGCTGCACAGAATCACAGAATCACAGAATGACCAGGGTTGGAAGGGACCTCAAGGATCATGAAGTTCTGCAGTTGGTGGCCAAAGCTCTTGCATCTTGTTTGCCTCTTCTGTCTCAGGCGCAGTGCATCAATACTTGTATTGCTCCTGATCCTGCCAACATGTTGCATCACATTCTCCAAGAGCCAATGGAATACAGCAAAGTGATGCTTTTCCAAAGGAACACAAACCACAACTGTGGCTCAAGGAAATTTATTTCTGAAATGCAGAATAAATAGAACAGTCTTCCTAAAAGAAAGTCCTGCCTTAATAAGTATCGCAAACCTCTTCAAAGAAAGAAGCAAAAACCTTGACAAAACAGAGTTATGGAAAATGGTTTTAAAATCCTTTCTTATATTTCCCTCCTGGCTGTTACTGAGCTCATGGCACGAATCTCTGATGATTAAATTCTCTTTTACAACAAAAAAAATCTCTGCCTGAAGGAGCGGATGCTTAAATTAATGTGAACAAACTTCTGTTAACTGTATCTCTTGGGAGCAAGCTTGGCGTGTTTATTCTATGGATGCAAAAAGCTCTCCTATTTTTCTCTTATGGATTTACCTCCTATGCACACACACACAAAAGGGAAACATGGTCTCTTCTCTTTCATTGTTATTCATCGCCTCCTACAACATTTCTATTAATCTTTTTAATCATCAATTACAGATTAATTTGTTCTGATAATCCAAAGTTGGAGGGGGAAAAAAACCAAAACATTCAGTGTTCTGCAGAATTTTCACATACTTAATCTATTTTTTTACTACATCCATAAAACTTCACTCTTAGCAGAATTCCTTTAAAAGCTGCTTTCTTCTCTAAGAGAGCTCGATAACAAGCCCACAGTTGGAAATTCCCTCTATAATAGCTCCTGTTGGAGAAATACACCTGCAGCTGATTTCTTAACGGTTGTGATTTCATGGATTAAAAATTACTTTAAGCACTTGGTTTTCTAAAAAATGTGGCTGCGGACACAGAGGGTAAGAAAAAATTGGCATTGCTATGTAAATTGACATTGAGCTTGGGTAGAAA
This sequence comes from Coturnix japonica, assembly GCF_054131305.1. Lineage (NCBI taxonomy): Eukaryota > Metazoa > Chordata > Aves > Galliformes > Phasianidae > Coturnix > Coturnix japonica. Next base: position 2,450,425 of record NC_140671.1, on the reverse strand, counting down.
TTAACAAGCTCCATCCTGTCAAAGCCTGAAATTGCCCATAAGCCTTCCTAGATGATGCTTCAATGAATGACTGTGAACAATTTCTAGGAAAACGTGAATATATTTAAGAAAAAACAAACCCACAACTTTCTCAAGCTCCATTAAAACTTCTCTTCAGGCTCTGAGTATTGCTAATGGTGAGATTGAGTTTTACTCCAGCTGCTGCCGTGATCAGTGACAGGGAATACACAAATACATCAACCCTCCAGTCTCCATGTCTGTAAACAGAAGTGTGGCTCTTCTCAATCTTGTCAGAGCCAAACCAACACTACACCTGAGTGTGTCTTTGACACGTTTGTTCAGATGTAACACATCCATTTCTACTGTGTGCAAGTGAGAATGTCCAAGACCACAGTCTGCTTGAACATCTTTGTCCCATGTAGAGAACTGTATGGCATGTGAAGTGCTGTATGAATTTTGCTATTATATTTAGTCTTGGATGACAAGCATTCTATAGCTATATCTGCTATAAAAATGCTTTTGAACGAATGGACAAGTGATTCAGTCCTTATAATGATATCTTTAAAGAGATTGCAGCCCAGCTTCTTCTCAAATCTCTTTAGAAACACTTTGAAAGAATGATGCAATTCTGAAAGTCCCATTATTCAGCATAGCAGTGCAGTAGAAAAGGTCTTGAATGACCTCCAGAAGTGAGTGGTCCTGAATACCCCAGAGGGAAGGCTGTTGATGCTTGAACTTTTGCACCCAAGTTTTCCTCACTCGCTATTAACTGAATGCTAGTGAAAAGCTGATCTCATAAATATTGGATTCTCTGCAATATTAAAAAGAGATGCTATGATCTGGCAGGGCCGTCTGTAGGGGATTGCTAACTGTGCCTTTGAAATAGGTCCCTGAAAATGAAATGGCAACACTTGTCAGCTGCCTACATACGTTTAATGTGGCAGGCAGCCATCTAAGCGTGCCTACAAAATATGTGCATTTTAACCTCATGGAAGAACCAGGAGCAGTCATTCCTCATAGAGATGTTCATGGATCTCCACCACAGGCTGTCACAGAGCTATTAACCTAATCAGCAGAAGTATCTCAGGTACAACATGTCAGTAGCTCCTCTGGAATGCCTCCAGCTCTGATATCTTTTAAGAATGGAGTTTCTAAAGCTCAGCTTCCCAAAGAGGAGAAGCTTTCTCATAGAATAAGAATGGGAAAGGCTCTTTTAAGAGAAGAGCAAGTGCTTGCGACAAACTTCTCGAGCTGAAAAAGGCAGGTGTCGGAAATTCTGACAAGATTCCTTCTTTCTTCTTTGAAGGAGAACAAACTTGTCTCATTCTATCCTTTTCTTGGTCTTGTTCCCTTTAAAGTGACAAATGAATAAACAAACAACATCTGGGTTGCAGAACTGCCATATGGGAAAGCCTTGGTAGCAAAGTGTGGGAGGGTCCCTAGGGAATGCTCAGCTGACAAAGCAGAGAAATTTGAAGAGAAAGAGGCTGCAGGTGCCCTCCCCAAAGAAAGGGGCTCCCACTCATCTCTGTGTGCAACAAGGAGCTTGTCACTCACACAGCATCCCACCCTCACTGGTCTGACAGAGGCAGGCAGGTACACAGTGAGCACATCTCCAACAGACTGACTGGGAAACATCTGAACGGACACATGGCATGGCCCTGCTTGCTATTCTCTGCCAATTAGTGTTGAATACAGCTCTGCTTTAGACACACATTAAAGGTTTTTATACCAGAGCTTTAAACAGCAATTCATTATGTGGTTTATTAGACCTGAAATGCTGTTTCACAGTCAAATTGATTTAATGCTGATCTTGCCTTTTTCTTTCTCAACTGCAAGCTTGCATGCTCACTTTTCTTGAGCCGGCACCAGCGTGATATATTGGGCCCTGCAGCCAGATTAATCAGGAGGCTGATTAAGCTGAATGTTAATATTTTGCTGCTTTGGGGCCAGATCAGTTTCCTGAACTGAGTGATTTCTTGGCTGCATGAAGCTTAGTGCTATGAGAGGGGAGAGGACTGGATTACAGTGTGGGTTCCCTCTGCCCTTCTCAGCAGCACCGCAGATGAAGATGGCCAAGATCCCTTTGAGAAGCCCACCATGCAGTGCCACATCTATAACAGAACCCCCTTCAATCTCATTATTCACTTAAGACCCAAATGCTGTGCTAGAATTGCATCAAAATTATTAGTGCTTCCTTTGCAAGGTTCACAACTGAATTAAAATATAACTTACATGGATGATGGGGAGATAATTTTAGTATGTGAGGGATTAGAACACTTTGATCTTTTAAAAAGCAAATAGTCATCATTCATCTGTTTATTTTGTTAGGTCATCGATTCAAAAATAAGCATGAATTGAGATGAGTTCTGAATCATCATTCATTACAAAACCGACAGGAATCTCCCAACCATAACTAGCAACTGAACTGAGAGGTAAGATGGAAAATAATACTCAGAAATTGAATTCTTTGTCAGAACTTTCATTCAGATAATTAGGTGTAAATATTAATTTCAGCCATGAGAACCATAAGATTAGCTTATGTCTTATTTCCCTTGTTTTCAGCTGATTATGACGAGGTAACAGGCTTTTAATTTCTTCTCCACCTATTATCTGCTTTTCTGTTCTAAACATCTGAATCATGGGGTCTGCTCCCCTCCCAGTAACACCACACAATGATTATGATGTCAATGGGATTATCTGGTGTTGAATTCATTCAAATTGTTCAATGACTTCAGAACTTCCTTAAGGCTTCAGTTTGAAAATGTCACTACAAAAGTGCTTCAAACCCATTTTTCTTCCTCAATGAGTAGGGGATAAAAACCACTTCCAGTTTACCCAGATCTTTCATTTTACTTAATATTTTATTGTCCATTCATTTATTTTAGTCTGATAAGACCAGAACAAGGCGATCTTTAAGTCCATCTAAAGAACAATACATTGCTGCCAGTTTTATTTCCCCTTTTTTCCCCTAGCTGACCTAGTTGTGTACTCTGGTTTCATTGCTTATTATTTACATGAAATATAATGCATGTTTATTACATAAAATTATATATATTTATATATATATTCACCAGAGAGAATATAGATTTCACTTCTTTGGCCACCTGACTGCACTGTAACACCCAGGTACTTAATTCATATGCTGCCAAATCCTCAGCAGTTCAAGTATCAGATACTTAGGTAATAATGTCCTGTTATTTTGGAAAAAGAATCATTTATGGACTAATTTTTGCTCATGGGCATGAAGAATTGAATGGTGCTGCCGTTGCACATTTGTCATTGCTATTAAGTATAACCCCAGCTATTCCAGCACAGCGCTGCTCGTTCCTTCTCTCCAGCAACCAGATAATTCCCTTGTCCACTGAAAGATCAGCAGCTTTTCTTCCTTTAGACTGTAAGCTCAGTTCTTGCAGTACCTCCAAAATTTTGGAGATAGAGGCCTTCCATGGGGCTGGCTCTAGAAAGGGCAACCTGTTCTTTGGGGTCAAAGACAGTTTGATAACCACAACACCAGCCAGCAGTGAGCCACAAGCAATGGGGATGTGCTCAGCTGGAGTCAGGACCCACCTCAGCCCTGAGCTACCTGTTAGTTTACATGCACAAGCTTAAGAGCTGGGCCAGTCCCTTGCAAACACATTTGAAATTAGCAACAGTTTTCCTGCACCGTCATCCATGCAGAACACAGCTTGAAATGCTCTCATCATAGTTCAATTGGCTTTATAATTTATTGTTATTTCTGGTTTACAGAAGAGTAACTCACAAAGTAAAACGGAGACGATAACAAGCATCTTCTCCAACATCTCTTCATGGACTCTTAAACACTTCAATACTTCTAACTTCAGCTTCATACTTGGAGAACGTCTTCTTACATTCCAGCAAATCTATCTTTTATTGTCTAACTATAAACTATGAATTCTTTTATGTCAGTCAGATTTGGGTTGATACGCAGTGCCATGAAATCAATGGAAACAAAGTCTATGAAATAGAATTAGGTTTTTGGCGTGGTATTTTTCCTACCCCTGAGATAAAATGCTTCCTTTGTTCAGTTTAGCAGTGACTAAGAGTCCTCTGATCACTGCCAGCACATGAAGGAAATACTGTGCAATGCCACTAGGAGGTAGTGCAATGTAGGACTGAATACAAGGCTCTTGGGTTGCATTCCAGCCTCAAAGAATTTGCTGGTGGTGAGATTTGGTTGTGTGCAGACTGCTGTCATGAAGTGCACACACCTTCCACATCCTCATATCAATGAAAAGATGTGCTAAATTATACACTGGCCAAATGCCAGAGAAAACCAAGCCTGGCTTCACTTCTGCTTCCCACAAGCATCACATCACTATAAGCCAACACATCTACGAGGCACATTAATGAGCATTTGGAGAACACTGAAAGGAATCAATGAGCATGTGACCAAGAGTAATACAATGACACCAGGAAAAGGGAGGAAATCTTTAGGATGAATTCTGGGACAATTTTCTAAGGACTGTGATACATACTACATGAGAAAACCATCAAGGTTTGATTAGGAGGACAAAGCAACAGAAAAAAAAACAACACTGAGTAATGCTTCATGCATTTGATTTGATTTGACTCAGTGCCTTCTTCCCAGAGCTCTGCTGTCTGATAGAGCATGAAAAGGCCAGGTCCCTGGTTGGGTGGGTACTTATAAGAAAGGCCAAGTCTAGCATGCTCTGTCCAGTTAACTGCAAAGTTTCCAGGAGCATTCAAGGTGGGTAAAGTGCTGCTGCTCTTGTTGAAGCCTGAATTAGAAAAAGTATTCACCTTTTTTCCAGGCAGCAAGAGAGCAAGTGAAGTGCTGTGGGCAGGCAGCACTCCTGGCAGCAGCTTCCAGAGGGAGGTCACCTGCAAGCCCCAGGCTGGAGAAGGATGGAGCACATCTTTAATTAATACAGCTCGGTTGCATGTTCCTTAGGCATATATGCATATTCATAAGAACTCTTTAAAAGAAGCGAAGATAATGCAGATAGTTCTAAGTACTGCTAATCCGTGGCATAAATACACCTAGTAATGAAGGAGAAACAGAGAAAACCAAGCAGTTTCTTCCTCCCAGCAGATGCCCTTGAAATTCCCTCAACTACTTAAAGCCCATTCTAATAGTTTACCTTATCAACCCTGTCTCACAGGGCAGAGAAATGCATTTTTCAAAGGTTACTGACATGCTGTAGAATAGAAATCTAAGGGGATCCTGTCAGATTCGTACAGTTAGAAATGAATAGGGCAATCTTTATAGTGCTGTACTCCCTAAAACAGATGTGATACTTTTATCTGTGGCCACATATATATACAGTTTATCAGTGCAATTACAGGTAGGGAAGATTATATTTATCTTTGCTTTCCTGTGAATTGGAAAAGAAGGAAATTATTTGTCTTCTAAGAGACTTGAGTGGAAATTGAAGACCTACCTGTTGTGATAAATAAAATGTTTTTTATTTTGAACTATCAGGAGAGAGATGGTAAGCAAGCAGGTACAAATTATATGATTAAACTATGCAAATAAAATGCATTTTAAAACAAAATCACATTCTGTTATTATTATTTTAATCTACACAGTAGAAACAAACATATTTTTAGTTCTCTGCATACAGCCACCACCTTCTCCAATATTCTGCTGATTGGTTAATTTCAGTAGCCAGCATTCAGCTGTGTGCCAGGGCAAGAGGAGAAATGTGTCCCTTAACAAAAAAGGTGAACAGGCAGCACAGAGAGGTGGTGGACTCTCCCCAAGAAATATTCAGAACCCACATGCATGGTTTCCTGTGCAGCCCAATGTAGGGAACCTGCTGTAGCAGAGGGGCTGGACAAGATGAGCTCCAGAGGTCCCTTTCAACCCTTACAATCCTATGGCTGTGTAAGCCAACTTTGATAATGGGGGCTTGTTTTAGCCTCTGTCTTGAAAGCATTTCTTGTTCCAGTAGAGCTGTGCCTCTGTGTAACCTACCAGGCTCTGTAGCCTGTTTGGCTACAGAACATTCTCTTATTTTGAGGTCAGCACAAAACTTGCTGAGAGCTGTTAGAGAAAATGTTCCATTCCCAGTTGGCTGCACATCAAAATATACTCCTTTAAGTAGAGATTATCTTCTTTGCCGCTTTCTGTTGGTCAACATCTGCTTTGCTGTACCATGTCTGCCCTCCTCGTTAAGAATATTCTGCTGCTGCATCATTTTCAAAGATTAAATAATTTCTTCCCCCTTCCCAAGTGGACATACGTGGATAAAGCTCAGAAGGGAGAAACCAAACCACTGTGGCACTGTGAGATTCATTTTTCTGATAATGATAGCATAGTTGAAAGAGATAAAGCTCAAAGTAAGATGAGAAAGAAAAATTCTTTGTAAGTGATGACAGTCTAATAACTGTGCTGTGCCTATATGTGGAGGCAACATATAGAGCTGCCTTAGCAATCTCTGAAATGGTGTGAGTAGTGAAAAGCATAAAATGGGAAAGGAAATGGTATTGCCTATTGATCTTCCTCCTTATACATACCCTATATAGCAGGCACTGAAGTGATACAGTGAGGACCAGGTTCTTTGCTTTAGTCCATGAAATACAAAGGGCAATTTTCTGAATGAAAGTTGCTCACCAGCTCTTCCAAATGCATCACACAATTAAAAGCCATTACAGACTGAAAACTCCAGAAAAAAAAACATTGAGGGTTTTTTTTCAAGACACTTCAACAGATGAAAACTCAGAAGAAACCCATTAATAAAATCATGGGAAAGAAAAGGGATCCAAGAGGAATAATAGCAAGTACTGGATGTCTGCTCTGGAATTGTTTCATCAGAGATAGTGATGTCAGTATCCCCACACCTGCATGATGGGCTCTTTTCTGGAGCTCAAAAGGAAGCAAAGTACCATCAAAGGTGAGCAGAGTCAAATCGCTCAGTCATCGCCCAAAATTTTCAGACATCTGCTTTCACATGAATTATAAAGGTGCTGCCCACATGTTTTTAGGAATCCTTTCAACTCTTCTTTATATCAAAAGTGACATTTTAATTTACAGCGAAATTTTATAAAGCGTGTTATTCGAGCAGATTTTAAGACTGCTTTAAATAGCTTTGACCCAAGAACTTTAGCCTATTAAAATGCTCTAAGAGCTATGAGCTTCTCTGTGTAAAAACTCACTTTTATCTGCTCCCATTACATGAGGCACGTAAGGCTCTGTGAGCTTGTTCTGTGTGGCAAGCTGCAAAACCTCAGCACATAAGTAATGCATTTGTTTACCATTCTCAGTTCTTTAGTCAGTCATTCGGGTGGCTTTCTTGCTGTTATGTATATTGTAGGCTTTGTTGCAAATGCTTTTAGCAGTCAGCTTACGAAAGCAAATGCTTTCTGGGAGGAACTTGCAACATTAAGGAGATATATATTCCTCTATAAAATGTTCATTTAAGAGGTTCTTGAAGCTGGAGTTACCCAGGGATTCTGAACTCAGTCACAGAAATTCCCTTCAGGATTTCTTGGCAACAACCTTTGTCAATAAACCTGAAATTCATGGGCATGTACATAAGGATGCTTGGGGTTCAGACTTTAAAGTGGCTCTTTTGATGCTTGAGGGTAGGCAGCTTGGGGCAATGCTATAAAGATCTCCAGATTTCAAAGCATTCTGTGTTATACTTGTTTATAACTGATAAGTGACCAGAATTTCAAGTAAAGCTACAAGGCCAGTTGGTTGAAAGGTGATAAATGGAATCTGGATCTAAGCTTATGAGCTCAACCCATTGGGGTTTTTAGGCCGGGCCTGCACAGAGGGAGCATGGTCTGTACTGCTGGGAGTTTGTAAATTGGGAACTTCTATGACAGCCACACACTGGACAGGGCTTGGGGCTTTGTCATGTCGTACATAATATATCAGACATCCTAGAGAGGCTTTTAAGTCAATGTGAAATATGAATGAAACACGTCACACACTACTAATTTAGGAAGTTCCTGTGCTATGTAAGCTTCCCACTCTGTATCAGATCAGTATGACTCAACACTATTGGGAAAGCCAAGATCGATCCAATGGGACCAAAGGACTTATGCGGAAAGTTACGCTCTTCTGGAATGGCTTTTGTAAGGGTGGAAGCACAGGAGTACATTCAGTGCACCACTCTTAAGTGTCAGAAGTTGATGCTATGGAAGAAGTTTGCATCTACACCAGTATATTTGTCATCTCCCGGACATCCCAGACTTTGGGTACACTCAAGGGAAATATGACTGATAGCAATGAAATTATTTGCAGCAATGTGCCATTGCCAGCAGATAGTAACAGAGCTGCCTTTCTCCCCACAGGCATTTGCCTTGTATATAAAGACATTTGCTATGATTGACTGACTTCTCTAGAGGAACCTGAATACTTTCTGTACTCCTACTGGGAAATGTTCTGCTATACCAAGAAAACTCACTCTGACTGCATGCTAACAGATCTAATTGAATAACAGAACAGCAGAGGTCAGAAGAGACCTCTGGAGGTTATTCAGTGCCAACCCCCTACTTGGGGCACGGCTGGACAAAGCTCAGGGTCTTGTTCACTCTCTAAAGGGCACACTTGCTCTTTGATTTGAGGCTTGTTGCTCTGTTCCTCCATACAGAACCTTTACAGTGAGACTGCTGCGCAAACTCCCAGTGCTAGTCCAGCACCAGGTTATGATGCATCTGCTGAAGTCTCCTGTTGGGAACAAGTGAGAAGAAAGCCCTGAATACACAGAGAGGAAGAGTACAAGAGAGGATAATAAAGCATTCACAAGCAAGAAATTTCCGTGGCCTGTCCTGGTGATATGCACTGGAAGATGCCCAGTGGATTCAACCTAGAATTGATTTTATTGCTGTGATCATTGGAGGGCTAACCATGACTCTGTAAAACCTTTTCCCCTTCTGTAGGAATTATGTGCTGTTCAGGCAGGGGTATCCACACATCACTGGTTTTATATTCCTCATTCAAGCTGACTACACCAGTTCCTGCTGAACAATTTTCCAGCATGTCTCTCACTCTCCCTCTGTACTGATACTTAAAGATTTTATTTGGCTTCTTATTGTCATCTCTAATTCCACGCTGTCAAGATTGTTTTGTCTTAATTGCCGTAGATTTCTGTATAAATGGCTTCACTGTACCCTTCTGTTGAGGATGTGCAGTTTTAGAAGTGGTTTTTGTCTGTGTAGAAGTTAGATGTTGTATCAGACCTGCCATAGAACACATCTTTTAAGAGTGTAGACGACTTCAAACTGAAGATGAGTTGCTGCATAACCTCACAAGACAAAACTCAGCAGTGATCATCAAAATACGTAAAACGAAAATATGTGTGGCAGAGGAAAGCATAAAATGCAAATTCTTGTAAAGAGGACTTGAAAAATTATGCAAAGTAGGTTTTTATCTATAAGATCCATTCTAATTTTATAGCTGACAGCTTTCATATAGCCATTCAAAAATCCCTTATGAAAAAAGTGCCCTTATGGTACACTCTGATGCTTCTGATCCAAACTGCAGGCTGATGTAGGTGAAGGAAGCCTTTAAATTCAGTGCCTGGAGTATGATTTCAGCAGAGACACTAATGTATGCTATTTGAGACTGGAGCAACCACCTGTTAGCCAAAAGGCAGCAAGAGAAAGAAACACAGTGGATCACACAGATGGCTGCAGGCTGTGACAAGCACTAATTACATGGAGGTGTCCAGACCAGGTCAGATCAAAGGGCCGTACAGCATAGCAGTCTGTCTCCAGCAGTGAGTGCTGGAGCACGAGCCAGGCACATGCAGTGTGACACTGCTCCCAGCATCCAGGGATCTGCAGCTCAGACACTTCTGCAGCCAGAGATGTTATCATTGGTTTTAGCAGCCTGAGATGGATTTTCCTTCCTTTTTTTTTTTTTTTTTTTTTCCTCATTGCATTTCACATTTCCAAGATAACTTCCAGCCAAAGCTACTGAGAACATTTCCCAGACCATGGGCACTCTTATCCAACAGGCCAGTAAATGGAGGCACAACCTGGGTGAAATCTTGAACTTCTGAGCTATAACCACCTGAAACTCCTGCTGGTTGCAAATAGATACAAACTAAACCAAAAATGTCATTATCAACAAAAGCGAGCTAAGCAGAATTCAGATCTCAGCCCCCATCACACCAGGAGAGTGTTGATGCAGACAGTGTTAGATTCCACTTAAAGGTACTGACTGAGCGCAGCTAAACCCAGTGATGGAAAGTAATTTATTCCACACATTTTTCATCTAATAAGTGTAATTTAAAACCTAACACAGTCTCTGCTACTGAATCCTCCATGGATGTTGCCTGCTGTAGAAGGAATAAAGAGTCTTTTACTAAAAGGGGGTTCCCCAATGTACCTCTGATCTTCTTGAATATCCTTCCTATTGGCATTTAATCGTATTTTAACACAAACAAACAGGTGAAATTAAAATGCCTTGTTTTATGATTAAAGAACTTCTTCAAAAGGCAGATTTTGTAAGCAACATATTAATTTCTAAACTTGCTTCTAGATCAGTTAAGCTACGTCAAAGAAATTGACACTAATGGTACCAGAGCTATGAAATACACGTGTTGAATATTTTATAATGTTGGTATAATATCTGGAAATTAAAGGAAATGAGTTAAGCTGTAGCTAGGAACAGAAGTAGGCCATATCCTGTATATTTTTAACTCATTTTCTACTAATTAGAGCAAAGGGTACGCTTAGTTAGGCATATAATTAAGGAATAATACCCCAGTGATACAGTAAGCACTACTGGTGGTTTGCTAATTAATGACTTCATCAAATCTAATAGTAATTCTCTTATCACTTTGATCAATGAGTTATTGATCTTACGTGAACATACCTGAAGAGATAACAATTACTGATCATAGCCACAAAACCTCACTCGAAACAGAACATAGTATTGAAATCTAATATAATTGTTGCATTTTTCTAATAAAAAACAGCATTTTTTTGTGTGTAGCATTTTCAACTATACACAGCAGTGCATACTTTTATCCGCATACTTGTGCTACTGAGGAGCTGCATGAAGACAATGTACAAAAGCAAAAAGAGAGCATACCAGATTAAATTAATTCTTGTCGGATAAGGCAGTCGTACACAAAGAGATTTAACAGGCCCATTGTATCAACCAGAATGTCACCACATCAACAAAAACAATTACATATTGTGCAGGAGTCAGTCACCTGAGTGTGGATATTTGCTCCTCCCTTCTGATCCAGACTATCTCTTAGGTGCTGTGCAGAACTGAGTTTCTTGGTGGGTGTCAGTAAAATAAATATTTATAAGAGCAGTCCAAGAGGACACAAATAAAATAGGAAGAGTCAGCAAATCTCTCAGTGCTAAAACAGTTTCCCAGTGACAAATTAACAATGGCAGTGCAATAAAATACAGAACAAATACAGGTCAGATATCCCTTGGGAGGAGATTTGTGCACTTGATTTCAAAGAATAGTTTAGTTTCAGTGAATGAAGCCTATAATTTTTAAACAGTATCTTCCGCTGCCACATTAAGTGGTACAAAAAGTTTAATGCGCGATTAATTTTTAAAAATTATAATGATTTCAGAATATTTCATCATTGAATGATTCATTGGGCAATGTGAGGTTTAAATATCTGGCGAAGGTTTCTTCTTATTAAGAATTACACTTTCCCAAGCCCTGAACACAGCAGGCCAAAGATGACCATTAATTTTTTCTTTAGTTTCAGAGTGATTTGTCATTAAATATTAATCTCTACCCTGGAGCAACAGGAGCATGTGGCCTTAGGCAGCGAGGCAAAAGAAGTGACTCGTGATATATTCAAGACCTGAGCAGTCTCCACACATTGACAGAAAAGTAAGGAAAGTCACTATTATCCTCTCTTGCCAGCCTTGGTAATGAAAATCACATTTTGTCCAACCCAAAATTACCACCGCGGTGCCTTTGTCACACTGCACAGCTGCAGAGCTCTCAGATGAGTGATGCAGCAAAGCGAGCGTGGCACATAAACACTGCATTATGAAACCTATAAACCTTTGTTCCCTTCTGCCAGGGCAACCCCAGGGAACCCCTCTATGCCTTCAGAGCAATCGCTTCCTACTGCCTCCATTTAATTTGTAATCTTTCCTTTTGCATTCTGTCTAAGCATCAGAACAGGCCTTTGTCTTTCCACCCACACAGCCTCAATCCATCTAATGTATTCCCACCCAGGGAATTTGAATAACTTCCTTATCATCTTTTTCAACCAGAGGAATCCCTTCAAATCCCAAATGGATTATCTGAATAAGCTACTTATTCTCCTAAAACAAGCCAAATATTTTTTTTTTATGATTATTCTTTCAGCATTTTTATTTTCTCCAGAGCACAAACTCTGGCTTTCTTTCAGGGCTTTCCCACAATGCAGTTCCACCAGACATTATGTGAAAGAATCATAGGATGCCTTAGGTTGAATGGGACCTTAAAGATCATTGAGCTCCAACACTTATTAAATGATGTTCCTATGAATGCAAATACATCAGATTTTTCCAGGACTGCTGAAGGAATTGTTCTTTATGAAAGAGAGCAATAGGCCATATTTCCAGCGGGAGGTCTGCATCAATCCTCTTCCTTGAGCCAGACCTCGGAGCAGAAGAAAACAGCTTGAAGAGCCACGTGTAGTAGCACAGGGCTTCAGGTGCACAGTAAGGGCAGCGGGGAACAGAGTCAGTGCCTGGCTTTGGATGTGCAGCATACAACAAAGGCGACAGAATTTCTCTTGCACGCTGAAGAGAAAGGTCAACTGCCCATGCAACGTGTCTGAAAGAGCTGGGGCTGGAATTATAGTGATGGCACACAGTTCATAAAGTTCACAGGGGAACTGAACCATGAAGAACAAGAGGAATTTCTCACCTGTGTTCAGAAGATCACTTTTTGTGCTGAAACAAAAGACCGATTTTCTCTTAATATGCATAAGGGGGTAATGGTATAAATTTCATACAGGAAGACAGAGATGTAATTCAAAAGGCCAATTCATAACCATATCAAAGACCAGTCACAGCTCACAACATGCATAGTGATGAAGGAAACGCCACAAGTGAAGTGGGTGAGCAGAATTACAAAGCGTTCTGTTCCCTGCACTGAGTGGAAGGAGGCAGGCTAAAAATTAAAAGAGAATTCAGCTGCTTTGGTCCATTTATTCCTTTATATTTTTGAGCCTGCAAACTGGCTGGCTGGGTGCAGCCCCAGCCCACTCTGTCTCAGAGCACAAACAAGGGAGACCTGGCACAGCCCTAACACAAGAGCTGACCAGCAACCCAAAGATGAAATGCTCCCAGCTGGCCACCAGCTGCATAAATAACCTGCTCCTTCACAGAGCTGTATAGGTCAATATAAAGACCACTTGGGTAACCGCTGTGCTTAGTTCCAGGATCAGCATAGCCTGTTGCTAATGAATTACTTGTATTAAGAATTGTATCTTGTGTTCTTTAGCCTGCTATAAAAAGGTAAGTTATATTGTGTGCAAAAATTGTGATGAAAAGAAGTCAGGTGGCTGTATGCCGAGCTTCAGATTGCAGGCTCCAGCAATGATGCTACAGATTTTAGATTGGTTAAATTATCCGGAGAGGAGCATCATGAAATGGTGTTTTCTTCCTTCTCCACCCTGAATCCAAATGGTAACAAATAGCAAAAGATGTTGCAGGAAATTGTAAAAAGCCCACGGTTTCAGCCCAATTAAGGGGAACATTGAACTCTGGCCAAGGACAGTTAATTCTAAGGCCACATGGAAAAATCGGGAGAAGCTGGAACAAAAGCAACCATAATTATTTTAAGAGTGTCTCATTAATGTAGTGTTAAGCATCAGAATATTATAAGGAGGGGAGGGCGCAAGAATTAATAGTTTTATTGTAAAAAATAAATCGTTCTGTCATCCTCCTTTTTGTATTTCTATCTAAGTCTTCCACTAGTAATTGAGCTAGCTAAATGTATCCTTTGTTAGAGGAAAATGTGGCCAGGCCGTTTGCTCCCTTTTTATCTAGCAGCTTAATAGACTAAAGCTTGCATTATAAAAATGAACGCTGCAAAGGAAAATTAAGTTGGAGGAATATATTTGGAATCACAGAGTGTTTCTTTCTAAGGTAAGTCCTTTCTAAAGCAGTGCTATGGTTTCCTTTGGGTTTAATAGAATCCATATATTTCTGCATCACATAAAAATCTAATGGAGTTTCTTGTAAAAAGAACATCAAATTTATGACTGATATACAATGAAATTGATGAATTGTGATGCGCCCCTTTTGTGGCATGTGACTGATTTTGTAATGACTGCCATAAGAAAAAGGTAATAGGGTACTATGTTCCTCCTCAGTGATCTCTTTCATGTTACAAACACTGAATGTTATTGTACTTTACTGAAAGGCTTTGCAAAGATGAACAAATACATGGTAAAGGTCATTTACCTGCACTAGCACTGATCAGTACCCCACTTTGATGATGCTGAATGTACAGTGAGGATGCAGTTGGCCCCAAGCACACAAGTCTAATTAAATTAATCCACAGAAATTACCAGTATGTGAGATGGCACAGTTTACCCCCAGAGAGAGATCAGTATCTTTGGTGGCAGGGGAACTTTTCTTTCTAAGATGTGTAATGGGAGCAGAGCGCCATAGAGAAGAAGACCCCCTCAGCACAAAGTGATGCTGATGACCATTGGTTTCTTCCTGATATTCAGCAAAAAGGAAGCCTAGCAGCGGTATGCAAAGATTTAAAGCCAGTGAACATAGACTTCATTACTGATTTAATTTGTGTTTTAAACAAAGCACATCCTCTCTGTGAAGATACCAATGGTCCCTTCTCACCTCTCAGCCTAATTTTCATAAATTTCCTGAATGTGATAATAAACATTTTTAGCCTGGCACCAAATCATTTGATATAAGTTGCTTTTATTTTAACTATCATTACCTGCTCCAGGACTGATTCTAAGTCTTTGCTCTTCAAGCCTATCATTAGTACAGCCAAATGCACTGATGCTACTTTTCAGTTCATTGACTTCTATGTTAGATATAGATTAGTAAGGCCAACAAACTCCACAATGCATTCAGGTCTTCTTTCAGTCCTATGGAGCACTACAAGAAGGAAGCAGTACACCAGAATGAATTCCAAAAGAGCTCTCAGAGAAACAAATCTTCCTTATGCCATATAATTAACAGCTTTCTTATGCTAAAATCTAACAAAACTCCTCCACCTGTGCTTTACTGCAAGTAAGCATGGGATGCTAATGGAGACGGTGGAATTACTTTAGAGCCTAAAATACTGGTGCATGCTCAAGCAGTTGACTAAATCAAGGCTTTCACGAGCTAGAAGTCTGTTCTTTAATAGTCTCTGAGTCAAATTGGAGAGGGAGCTTTTAGAGAGGCATATTTTTGCTTCCTCTTTCATGTAATGCTAGGTCCTTATGTCATTTAATTCACCACTTCTTCCAAGAAGCACGAGTTATTTATATGCTGTATTAAGTGCATTTTCCTCATTGGCTTTTGAATTTGTCATCTTCAATTTGGCTCAAAGTCTCTCGACTCTGTATTTGGACAAAGGTGTATCCTTTAGCAAACACAGAACCTACCAATGTCTCTGGCTAATTCTCTGCTCCCTAGTGTGCTTCTAGTCTTTTCAATCATCCTTCAGTCTATGTCACCATATGCCTGCGAGCATTAATTGAAATGACATGAAATTAAATAACTGTGAAATGGAACAGAGCCAGAACACAGGAAATAGCTCCCTCTGTGGGTAAACGACATGGGACTGTCAGTGTATCCGCTGACATAAAAGATTGTGTCCATTTCGTCAGAAAAACAGCAGCCTCAGAAACACATCCTGTAACACATCTGAGCTGCTGGCTGAGTCCTGACCCTTGATAAGGAAAGATTTACTTAATTACTTGCAGGAGATGAGGAAGATGAGTCCTGCTTGGCACTTGAATATGGCTTTTCTCCCAAATAGAGACCAAGAAAAGTGTTCAGGGAAATATGATCCACAATTACCTTCCTGTATCGCTCAGTTTATGCACAGGGCAGATGTAACAAGGCTCCTCCTCCAGACAGCCCACTTAGCAACCAATGTGAGCTGTGTCTTGCACATTCACCATCTGTTCACTGTTACTTCTAAATGTACATTTAGAACAGAAGTCAGTCCTACACTGCTAGAAATCAAGTCCCTGGCCGTGTCCTCCAGCACAGTGGAAATGTGACACCAGGAAACCCATCACACCCCCAGCAGCTCAACCTGCAGCTGAAATGCAGCAGCTGTACCAAGGCAAACAGTTCTAGATAAGCAAAAGGCACTTGGATTACTGTTGGTATAGATGGATAGCACTGACAAATTTTCCATCAGTTACATGCTATGGAAACTGAAAGTCCCAGCTGTGATGTAGACAGCAAATCTGGTTTGTCCCTGCAACACATCTTGCCTTTGTCTCTGAGCAGGTTGGGAAAGTGCTTATTCTTTCACAGAGGAGTGTAAAAAGAGATTTTTCCACCTCAGAATTAAAAATATGAGACTGATCCTGGTGAAACCCAGTTGTTATTCCAAAGTTATGAGAAATCTACTGGGAGTCTTGAGATTTTCCCCCAACTTATATCCTTATGCTCCGAGTCCTGGGCTATACTCTCAATGGTGGACATTTGCAGATAACTCCATTCAAGACCACAATATCTGCTCTGCTTTTATTTTGCTACATTACTTTGTACATATCTAATTTTTTGGTCAGCCCAGCCTGTCTCACTGTTTCACCTTCAACACTTGTGAAAGATGAGGGTGAAATCAAAGTGAGGTAGACAACCAGGACCCCAGTGTCACTGCTCAGGAGCTCAGCAGAACCAGGTACAAAATGCTCAGGAGCTGCTCAGCATCTTGCAGAGACACAGCCTCGTGTTCTTTGATTTCGCCCATACGTTGTTATTTTTAGACTTGTTACTGCCTGTGTGCAGCAGCGTCATGATGATGCAGTCTCTGAAGGCTCTCTATCTCCTCTTCCTACCCTACCACAATAGCACTATCGAGAAAAGAATCATTTTTAAATCATCCTTTGATTCTGAGCTGTCTTTTCCATTGCTAAAAACATTTCTTATTTCTCTGTGACTAAAGCAAAAGAAATCATGTGTACACATACTGACATAGAAACACGCACGTATATAAACAGTCACACAGAAAACTGCACAATCATTCGTGTTTCTCACTTATTACTGACACGAATTTTATCTGGATGATTTTCAGATTTATCAAAACACTGAATTACAGCTGCAATGACCTGACTGATTTTCAAGGCATTTTTTTGCCCTTGGAGAGATTGTTTGCTTTCAATAAACCATGAACATTCATTTATTTCAGAACCAAATCTAGTGATTGATATCTTCCTGTTGTTACTTTGCAACTGGAGCTCTGTAGTTTACTACATGCTATTTGAATAGTGATTAACATAATAATTAGATTGCCTTGATCATCCCAAAGGAACCACGGATATTCAACTGGCTGTAAGATTTTCATTCTCCTTTACACTAAGGGCAGAGTTTGCAAGTATCAGATCAGCTGATTTATTTGGACAAATTAGGAAGGCTTACAGCTATACAACTTATTTTTAACATCCCTCCTTTAGACAAATTCCTGCGTACATTAGACTCATTTTTTCCCCACTTCACCATTTGATCTATTAAAAGACTTTACCTCTGCCTACAACCCTTTTTCTTCTTGTATTCTTAAACAAAATGTCTGCTGCCACCTCCAAATAAAAACCTAAACTGAAAACTAGACACCAGTCTCTTCAAAGTAGATTTTATACGTATTTGTTTCATGCGATCATTCTGTCTTTAGAAAGACTTTTTAAAAATGCATGATGATGTAGGGAATTGTAGAGAAACTATTAACAGCATAAAGCCAGATTGCAGCAGAGCAACATGACTGCCAGGCTGTGCAGCTCTTGACAAGGAGAGGTTTTACCGAGTTCCGTGAAGAGTTCTGGAAATCCAGGATTTCAGAGAGATTACGAAAATCCTCCCAAGACAGATTTTAGGGGATAAGGGCAGGCAGCCTCCCCA
The DNA here is from genome assembly GCF_054131305.1 of Coturnix japonica. Lineage (NCBI taxonomy): Eukaryota > Metazoa > Chordata > Aves > Galliformes > Phasianidae > Coturnix > Coturnix japonica. Next base: position 2,432,410 of record NC_140671.1, on the reverse strand, counting down.
AAGCCTCATCATTTGCAGTGATGTAATCCTCAGAGGATTTGGAACTCTGCTCATCTTTCTTGTTTGATAGACTGGGTCGAAGTAAAACTCCTAAAACAAAAATGTTGCTAAAAAGGTCTCATGCATATATTACCAGTGCAGCTTTAAAGGCATTACGAGTGAGAAAGCTGCCATGTTGATCTGCAATTAATTTGTTTCAAGAGTCAAAGAAAAACTGGTGTCCCTGGAATAAAATACACAGGAAACCTTTGTACTGCAGGTAGAAAAAGAATCTAGGCTCATGTTCTAAGAAGAGAAGGAACCTGAAGAACAGCTCTGTTTGGGAACAGCAGATCTAGTGCTTCGTCACTCAGTTTTTGCAATGCTGTAAGCAGGAAATTCTAGCTATCACTGTTGGCACAATCGATCAGTACTCTACATGACACATGGACTGCAGAATAAATCATACTTCTGATAAAATCGGTGGTGTCCCACTGAGGTCACCTGAGGTCTGTTTTCATTTCTTCACTTTGCATGTTTGGATAAATAAGTTTACAAATGACTAAAAACCTATGGTTTGTCCATTTGAACAGCCAAAGTAAGAACTGGGCTATTTTTCCTCCCTAGATTCAGATTTTAATGAAGATATGTCTATGCCATTTTGAATTATTCAGCAGGGTGATGTAGGAAAGAGAAATTAATACAGCCTTACAGCAAGAGTTTTGGGTTTTTTTTCTCCTTTTTCTCACCCAATGCCAAAAAGCACATGAAGGCAGTGGAAAAAAAAAGCGACAATTACTAAGTTTGCCGCTATTCACACTGTAGCTATTAATACTTTCCTAGGTTACTTTCAAGTTGCAATGAAGTACCTTGAACATTTGGTCAAAGGAGTATTTTGGACAGCAACTTTGGTGGGAATGAATTAATCTGAAACTTGCTCTGAGGTAGCTATTAATTATTTAGGCTAATTAGAAAGAGAAGCTTCAGTGGCTGATGTAGTCACAGTGTGATGTCTTGTAACATGTTTAACCACATCATTTCTGTTCTAATAATTGCTTCCTTTTTTCCCAGCCTGATGCCTGATGGAATGGCATCAAAAGCAGCTGAGGCTGAAGGGGAGGGTTGAATAGTGGCAAGGAGATGAAAATACCTGGCAAAAATCTGAAAACCTGGAGATGAAATTAGTGTTAAAGATTTGCAGACTTATTTAGTCTGCTGACATTGCTGTTGTTCCTACCATGAGGAAGTGGCAGACAGATGGTTTGAGCAACTTGCAAGGAGAAGAAGGTTGCCTTCATGGACTCACGTTGGATGGGATGGATTCAGCAGGGAACCTCAGCGAGGCTGGTGGCAGCACCAGGGCGTGGGGAGCAAAATGCCTCACCATACTGCATGAAAAGCAATTCTGCAGTAGAAATAAGTACCATCTCTAAGTAGTTTTACTAGCTAGATTATCTTTATGTGGAAAACTGGAATAAAAGTCAATGACAGGAGTACCCTGAAGAAATATCACTGATACAGGTGGAGACACAAGAAGGAGATTAAATTGGAAAAACAATTGTTCATCATACAGGAAACCACAACAATTATAAAGCCAATTATGAAGCTTAATGAGAGAGATGTAGAGGAAACTGCACCAGTGAAAGAAATGCAGGAGCAGAGAAAGATGGCAAATTAGATGCAAAAGTTCATCTGCACAATAAAGATCTCAAAATGAATGAATTCTATATAGTGGTCTTCCAATCACATCACTTCCCTCCTTCTCCAGCCTGCTGCAAGAGCTCCATTTCACTATCATCATTATCATTATTCAGTATCACAGTGGAGCTGAAAGACTGTATGCAATTCAGGAAAGAGAAAAAAAATACCAGGAACCTGAAAGAATCGATTCACGTGCAATCAGGTAGTGTTGATAGGAAAAAGGCTTTATATAATTGAAAGTAAACATAATTATTTATTCTGAAGCACAAAGCAATATGAAGAAATTAATGTCCTGGAAGTCTACAATGAGCATCTACTGCTTACACTGTGTCTATTCTCCTCAAGAATGTGTAGAAACTATTTGGGATACCTGAAAAGCAGGCTTGGGGACTGGTATGGAGTACAGGTTTTCTTTGCACATTCCCCTCTTTAATTTCCTCTCTTCAATTGCTGGCAACCAAAGAGGTTTGGGTTTGTTCTTTTCTTGTTTGTTTGGGGTATTTTTGAGACTTAAAGTAAAATAATGATTTAAGAAATATCCCATTTAATTTTCTGTGCCCACCTTTCATAATCAGAGGCAGAGTGTAAAGCTCCCTGCCCAGCAGCACCTATAAAACACCAATGCTGGTTGCTTTTTGTTTTATGTTTGATTGATTGATTTCTGCTTCTGTTGGACCTCTATAAATTAAATGTTTATATTAAGCTCTTGTCTGAAATTACACCAACAACAGCATTTCAGTACTTTGGTATTCCTAGTTCCTTACAAATTAGAGAAGAGCTGAGCAAATTTCTAGATCTTCAATTTTGATAAAGTTTGTTTAATGCCCCACTCACAATTTAATGTCTTCAGACTATAAAATAACAATTGATTTTTCTAATGATGAGAAGACACTGGCTTTACTTCTTTCCAGCACAAGGTTTGTTTTCATTTACTGGAAAGCCTCTTCAGTGGTTTTCTAATGCTAAACATAGAACTGACTTCTGGCACATCACAGTAAATTTGACCAGGCTCCTTATCTGACCAAAACTTTGGGGATGAATAATCTCTGAGTAGTTAGACAAGCCTTAGTGCTAATAGACCTGTAAGTAGTTCTTGGGTTCCCTTCAGCTTCCCCCTGCAGCTGCATTCTGGAGCACTCAGTGCTCTATGTCCCCATCCTCTGGGCAGGAGCTCAGATGTGCAGTAAACCCCAAACTGGCTAAATGAGAAGTGGCTCAGCTTACTGGCTGGGCCTACCTCCAAGCACACACTGCTTATGACCCAGATGCTTCTCTCCTCCAGAGAGCAGAAATGGTGGAATGAGCGATTCATTTCATTAGTGAAACAGTCAGCCCAGGAAATACTGAGGGGAAATCACAAAAGGCCCAAGTGGAAGGCATGAGTTACTCTCCTGCTTCAGCTGCTTGCAATGCTGACTGCAGCAAGGCAGCAGAGACGGCTGCACTGCATGCATGGACTGCTCCATCCAGCAGCCCTGGGTATGGGCATGCTGTGGGGCTGCCATTGACCCCTGGGGGCAAAAAAGCAACCAGGCAGCTCTCCTGGAATAACAGACTACCCAATATAGAGGGAACATGGCTCTATCTTAAATCTGCAGCTATAGGCTGTTCAGAAAGTGTACAAAACACTGCTGGTGTTTTCATACTGGTTCCTCTTCACTGCTTTGCGAAATCAGACAGATGGTATTTAAATTGATTTTTTAAAAACATAAATAGAAGAGGCTCAGTCATTTTCTGGTTGTTGTTCAGTGTTTATGTTTTAAAGAGATTATCATTTTAGGTTTGATATAGCTTTCACTTGAGGCCGAATCCCATTTCTACGTATGATTAAAATATAAAATGACTCTTCCACAGGACCCACATATCTCCACTATGTCTTGAAATACTCCCAGCTCCACACTTTCTACAAGAGTCACCTTCTGCCCTATTATCTATTGTCCTCACATATTCATTAAGAAATGAATTTGCTTTTAAGGCCAGGAAGCACTTGATTAGCATATCTTCAGGCTTAAAAAAACAAAACAAAACAAAAAAAGCCTGTAACCTTCTGTGATGTCTTTGGAATCCCTGCCCAAAGACTTAGATTCAGTGAGCTGCTGAATCTGATGCTGTGGTAGTTCCCAGCAGCCCAGGCTTTTCAGCTCTCCCTTCAGAGTCACAGATGAAGTATGTGACTTCAGTTAATTCTTGTTTATGCCAGGAACTTCCAGGTAGCTACAGCTGTCATTCCAAAACTGCAGATAGGGAGCAGTAATTCTGCTGAAGAAGCTTCAGGACAAATTTGTCTCTCCTGCCTTTTGCTTGGTGCTTTGTGGTGTACTCTCCATCAAGAAAGAAATAGCAACATAAAAATGGCAAACCGTAAAGCCTAGACAGAACAGCGTGCTTCAGAACATAGAGAATAAGAAAGAGATTTCCTTCCCTATGGGCTCCAGGAGAAAACAGCACACACTGACGGAGTCTGAAGCAGCTGGACTACCAGTCAGGCTTCATGGGCTAAACCACACATTTTCAACAAGAGATGGAAACAAACCACCTTTCAGTTCTCTCTTCTGAAACTAGGCTGAGATCCACAACAGAGGTTTTTTCACTGTGAAACTAACTGGGATTCCATGTGGAATAAATCATTAATTCATTGTACGGAAAAAAGACAAAAACTATTCCTCAATTAACCCAAATCAATGCTCAATGGTATTTCCTGAGAGGAAGGAGGTGAACAAATAAAAAAAACAACACCACATTCCTGCTTGATTTTAAATAAGGCACTTCTACTTCATGTAGACTTCCTGATGATACTCAAGCAGCTCATTGTCCCTTCTATCAATCTACTAGGGACAGAGAGTTTGGGTAAGAGGGAAGGAAGCACAAGCTGCCTAACACATAATTGCACAGACATTCTTCTTCCATTTTTGCTGAAGGAAACTTTGTTTTTCTTCCCCTTTGCTTGCATCCCTACCTTCAAGAAGCCAGAAGATGGAGCTGCAAAAAGGCCCACAACTTAATTTCACAACTGCATTTGAAAGAACTTGAGGAGTCTAATGGCAGAGATTGTATGTCAAAAAACACCCCAAAACCACGTCAGTGAAGACTCCCATGTTGAACTAATCCTTGCTTTATTTTTAAGGAATTAATCACACTGTCCTTGTCAAACTCACGCTACAATTTACTTTAGGAAGTAGTGATTCTACTAATACTATAATTTGTATCACAGTAGTTCAAGCCCTCACTCCCATTAAACTGAATGAAATATGGTCCCAGCCCCCAAGATCCTACAGCTGAAATATTTATTTCTGTCTCCAAGCCCTTAGGAGACTTGTTAGCTCTTTATCATAGGAAACACTATCATCAAAAGGTGATCTTTCCAAGCTTGCTACAAGTGTTTTCTTTTCTCTAGTGCTGCTATTTTTAAGCTATTACTTTACACAAAACTTAGAGAGTTTGATAAATCTTTGGATGCTATTCAAAAACAGTTGTGAGCCTGTGTGGGCACATTCCTCACCTAACCTTCCTGTGAAAGAGGTTTCTCTCTTTTTCTTTTTTAGTATTTTTCTTGTTTGGAGGAGCCAGCATAAGCAGTAATCACGATCCTTATCAGTAGCACATTATGCTAAAGGGACTTAATATCAACTGATTCCTTCCAGTACCTACATGAGGGTTCATCAAGACAACAGAGCCAAGCTCTTTCTGGCATTCCATAGCAGGACAAGAAATGATGGTAGTAAGTTGAAACAAGACAGGTTTTTCATGACCAGGACAGTCAAGCAGTAGATCCAGCCCTTCAGAGTAGAGCTGTGGACTCCGGCCCTTGAGGTTTTTAAGACCAGATGGCATCAAACCTGTGTCACCTGGTCTGACATCACAGCTGACCCAGAGCAAGAGATGGGACTAGAGATCCCTTGAGGTCCCTCCTAACCTTCACTAACCTAAAACTTATTCTCCACAAATCTTTTTAACTGAAGCTCTAGTGTAACTTTTTTACCTCCACACTCATCAGATCCTGAATGCTGTCAGCATTTTGACCAAAGAGTTCCAAGACTTTTAGAAGCAGTTACTCAAATAACATTTCAAAACTTTATTTATAAAGATTTGGAAGGTGAAGTTTGGGGTTTTCGTTCTGTTTTTTAACATTCTTCCATGGAAAATGCAACTCTCAAGGGCTAATTAAATCATGGTGCTTTGGGAGTTAAATATAACTACTCGCAACCATTTAATACACAGATGGACAAAATTATGTAGAGAGAATTTTAAAATAGGGAAGATCACTAATTGCTAAATGAAATTTAGCATAAGGGGAAGTAAAAAAGAAAATCAAAAGCAGTAATAGTCCAGGTTTCTTCCACATACAGCTGGAAAAAAGCATTACCCATCACTAGGCAACAGTTTCAATTTATTTGCTTCAAGGAATATGAGGAAGACAACCAGTGAGAGTCATATTAAGCAAAATGGTTTCTCAGAGAGATTGCTTACCCTCTGTTCAGTGTGTTCCAGGCTGGCTCAAGATATGTGACGTAAAAGCATACTCAAAGACAGACTTCATATATAATATACAAATGTCTCATCCCTTGGGACCCAGGCTACATGATCAGACATTTTCCTAACCAACATAAAATGATCAGACAAAAAAAAATCACTCTGGAAGCAAGCAGTAGTTGCAGTGTGAGCTGCACAGCTCAGAAAAATTATGTTATCATTAACTTAACAAGAAACAGCTTCCCGTCAGCTAAAGTTAGAGCTAATCTCTCAGTAAAATGGAGCATCTTTTATCTGAAGAATTACAGAACAAAACACAGAAAATCAGTCGAGTGCTATTTCTATGCATTAACTGGAGTTTCTTATAAATGTATTTCAAAGCTATAGCCCTTCCCTCTCCACAATGAGAAATTCCACTAACAGCGTTATTAGCTCTTCTTTAAATATCTAATTGCACCTAACTCCAGTCATAATGTCTAATTACTGGTTTATACAGTCGGAGTGATTTATAGCATGATGAGGATTCATTTAGATGAAATTAGATCCAAGGGTAACACAACCGTATTTGCATTTCTAACATCCTTCTGAGGTTGAGGTGGAGCTGAGGGAGGGGGTGAGGAAGAAGAGCAGCAGCACAAAGGGACAGCCACACCTCCAGCAGCATCCTCCAACTGCTTCCTTCCATCCCCTTCCACTCCCATGTCCACACATGCATGTGAGCTGCACAACTTGGGGAGACACACCAGGGAACGTGAATACTGGGGCTTCATAATGTGCCAGAAGACAGACACAATTATTCCCACTGCCTTTGGAAGATGACAAGACAAAATCCAAAGTGGATCATGGAGAGCTGCATCAAACCAACCCAATCTTCTGCTTTCAAGGGCCTCTGTGGTGTTACCATAATAAAAATCTGCTACCTGAAACGTGTGCATAACAGATGGGTAATGAGTTTTACCTCATTATCTCACAGCAAAATGATGTAGGATTTTTATTTATATATTTTTCCCCACAAAAATAAAAATGGAAATATTAGCACACACAAACTTAAATTGTTTCTCAGTGTATGGGATCTGTTGCTGGAGTAAGGCTGGAATGCCATGGAGTGGTGTGATGCCACGAGATCATGGAGAGGAGTTTAACGAGGCACCAGACTAAAAATCTGCAGAGCATTGAAATAAAGTAGGGGCAAAAAAGCATTCCTCAGAAAGCTCTCTGCCATCAGTACTTCCTCACATTCTTCTAATTTGCAGTCATGAACAGTGACAAGTTTTCCTTTTTACACTTACCAAAGTTATGTAAAAAGCATCTCATCAGCAGCAAAGTAACTTCAACCCCAAATTATTACTTTTCTGTCTCGCTTGAAAGGAAAACATGAACATAGATTGTTCATTATCTCAGGGCACGATGCAACATTCATTTGTGTCACCGAGAAGATTCCAGCAAAATTCTGCACTCTTTATAATGCCAAGTAGGTTAAAAAGTGATGCACCTGAGCTCAGAAAGGCAATGCTCTCAGTCTTTTGCAAAGACATCTGTCTCCTTCAGCAGCGTGGGATGTTTAATGTGAATACTTGTTACAGCAGATTGCACTTTCATAGAAAGACTGACTTAAGGACTGACTCGATTCTAATCAAGTCTCTGGGAACATAGTGGAGACAATTGCATATGCAAGCAGAAACTCTTTTGCTCATGATTTAGAAGAGGGGAGACACTGGATAGCTTAAGAACATTTTGCTTGTCTCATTCTTTGTCAAAGTTTACAACATCCTCTTCCTTCACATCTCTGTCCTTTCAGAGACGTATCAGTATAAACCATCTTTCAATGACCGGTAGGAAACAGGGGAGTTGAACTTCATGCATCACAGAATCAAATTAACAGAGGCAGGTCATGAATTATACAGATAGTTTGTCATTCGTTTCCTTTAGACTGTACGGCTAATTAAGAGCTGTACTTTTCATATGAATTCTGTAATTACTCTGACATATGCTAACCAAGCATCCCATCTCTGGCTGGTATTATGCTCCATTACAGAGTGAAAGTTAATGGTGGTCTGTGGTTCTGACATTACTCTGAACCATAAAAACTAATAGCTGAAACTCCTTGTTATTGGTGATCCTCTTCCGTGACCTCTTGCTTACATTTACTAAAAACACACAGCCTCCCCCAGCAGAGAGAATGAGCCCATCTGAAAGAGTCCCATCTTATCCTCTCATGAAAAAAAACACCTTCATCTGTGAGAAATAATTATGCTGGGAAACAGCAGAGACAAAGCTGAGACCTTGGATATTTCACCTCCCTTCATGTCTGAGCGTCTCCCAGGTGTGTTGGCTACATCACAGGCAGAAGGATTTACAAACACAAACTGAACCTGTTTGTGTTGTGAGGCACTACAGCCTATCATCATCACCTATACCAGTGATTACCACATAACCTTCTGCTGCATAAACACAGCCATGCTCTAAAGATGACAGTCTGAAAGGCTGAGATATCCACACAGTGCAGGAGGAGCAGGATTTGAGCTGCAGCCCTTCTTTCCTTGTGTAAGCCTACCAAGTAACGTACGCCTCAGGTCAATTTGTCCTTTAATTTTTCGGAACTTATTGCATGAGTTACTGAAGAATGAAAAGCTTCCTTTCCCTCTTCTATAATCACTACTTCCCTGTTAAAAAGATCATTATTCCTGTATCAAAATCAATATTAACCTTTTTATGCATGAATTGTGCACTTCAGGTACGAAGCTGCAGGAAGTCATGGGGGAATAGATTTGATCCTAATTTGTGAGTGATGATACAAATACTCATTTGATGACATAATCTATATGATTTAAATAGAGTAATTGAGGAAAGCTGGAAGTATTGTGTGTTCATGCTTACCAGGATCTCTGCATTCTACCACATGCGTAAGCATCTCATGTATGTAGGAAAGACAGCTAACACCAAGTGCTATCGGTGAGCAAATGGATGTAAGCAAAAGAGAAACTGATTCAAACAGAACAGTCCTAAGGTTCTGCATTATTTAGATGTACTAATCTTTAATAAGGGAATTTCTTAAACACAAAATCATTTTCCAACTTTAGGAATTGACTGGAACTTTTTTTTCTCCTCTACTCACCATGAAGAATGCTAACAGTCTCCTCTCTGTGCATAATTTATCTCAAACAGACAAGACCTTGTACAAATAGAAGCAGCAACAACACTGATTAATGCCTCTGTCACCCAGTGCATTGATTTTATTCCTCCAGTTGTTGGTCTCCCAAGGAAAACTCTTCAGAAGATGCAACGAGTTCCAAGTTCTATGTCCCATGTAGCGATTACACCAACAGAGCACACATACCTCACTTCACCACATTTCAAGAGAGCTCTGCATATCAAATATGCTACACTGATAATTGAATGGGTAAATCTTAACTACTCTGAGGCTATTGTGAAAATCCATATCCATGCAAAGATGCTGGTTAGTGGCAATATAGGGTACAACCCCTTCATAAAATTAAGACATTGCTTCTGTGTCAATATCTTGTATGTCTGATTCAATGTCAGTTCAGACAGACAAAAGCTTTAGGACAAGCTCCAGAGTATAACATGGAGATAAAACTCATTCCAATTTATAGGAACACTGTACACGTTACCTTTTCAAAACATAGTGAAAGCTTCCAATATACTGCTGCATTTCTTTAGAAATAGTCTCACACCTATTGCTGTTTAGGAATGAGTGGAGTTTATTGTTAGTAAGAAAAAACTCTAGGTGAATTATAAAGACTTTGCTATTCGCTGCAGTTATTGCCTTCTATCTCTTCTTCAGTTGGCTGCTCCCCATTACTCAACTTTCATCAACAAACATGATCACCTATCATTGCTCCATGGTATTGCAACGAGTCGCCTACCCGTCTCCTTTAATTCATTCTGAGACACTGTCAGTTTTGATTCCTTGCCTCACGATGTCATCTTCGCCTTTGGTGTTATGCCTGTCGCAATTCACTGTGAACTTAAACAAACCATTCCTGAGAGCAGGCTTCATTTTTAAAATAAGCAGCCATTATTTTATGTCACAGCCTCTGTCTCAAAGGACAGCTGATTAATCCAGTCTCCTACTTATGAAATCTTAGCAGTGAGCATTTGAGCAGCTCACCACAACAACCAGAACCAATCTACATGATGCACCTACTGCTGGAAGCCAAGCTGGCACGCCACACACATTGCCGAAAAGCCCACAGCCTTCATGGTTTACATATGAGTGTGCAAACTGCATTCTTAGTTGATTCACCATACTTCTAGTAGCCTGACTTCTGAGGAAGCAGAAAGACAGTTTAATCAAAACACTGGTCATCAGCACATCCTAAGTTTCTGCGGGATAATCTCCTTCCCCAGTGTATTTCTTTTGTGTACTTAAGAAAACAAGCACATCAGATGCATGGATGGAGGATCAGCAGAGAAGAAATTGCTGCTGTACGTACAGCCTAATGTGAAGAGGATTCACCAGTTTGAAAGACCTACATGGGCCCCTAATTGGTAACAGAAGTGGCGAAATGCTTGGAACTTGCAGGAGCAATCCGGTCGTGATTCATGCCTGGTATAAGACAAGCAAGGTGGCTGATAGGCTGACCTTTCCTCACTGAGAGCTTATAGACACTGTCTCTTCATTTGAAATAATGCCCTGAAGAGGCAGAAGTGATGGTGCATCTTTAACTAGATATTGCTTCTTATCAGGAAGCTACACCTTTAACTCTTATACAGATTACAAAAACAAAGGAGATACTCCTTCTGTAATGAGAATAGAAGGCTCTTAAGGTGTCTACATTCCTTCTTTCCCCCATTAATAAAAGCTTTAGCTAATAACTTAGACTATCTGTTGTTTCAAGGGCAAAACAGCAGTCATTTTCACATGCATAGACAATGATGAATTTATAAAGTTCCTGTGAAGAAACTTTTCTCAGCCCCTGCGATATTTTTCTCCTTAGTTCATATCCCTTCTATTCTCTTTTTAAAATAGAAGCCCACGCTAGAAAACAGTAGAGCACAGTGACTTCCAGAGTGTCTGTTCTAGATACCAGCTTAGAGACATCACAAGGATAATTTTTAGAGATCAGGTGGTGTCACAGTTCTGCAACAGAAGACAAAGGGACCCACAGTCCCACTGACCGGGACTGACAGGTGGCCTATGCTTTTAAAGTATCTGCATTAGGGTACTACCATGCCAGCAGTCACACTTGAAGTTCTTCTCTAAAGTACCTCATTTCCTACTGTTTTGTCTCTTCATGTTTTCACTTAATTCTCCATGGACTGCACTGTTGAAATATCCATGGCTCGGAGTACAGCAGCATCTCAGGGCACATGAGCATTCAAAATGGAGTACAGAAACTTGTACATGGAATTAAGCAAAGGAGGAACTAACGCAGCAGACAGTGACTGTATCAGCATAGCCCTAATCAAGAGCTGCCATAATCTTTGCAATGAAGAAGACAGCAGTAATGAATTTGTACTTAGAATAACTTTTTTTCATGCTAGATTCCTCCCACCTATTCCTCTCATCTACACATGTAACCGAGATCATGGTTCAAAGATAAGGCTTCTTGTTCAGTTAAATACAGGAATATGGGTAAGTATTGCAGGTTTTAACATTTTTCTTCCTTTTCATCTCTTTCAGAAGATGAAACCAAGTTAGAGAGAGCAGTAGAAAAATAAAATCTCAACACTTTGTTCTGCATCTCTGCAGGACAGGGTAATGACTGCAAGGTGACTTGCCAAGCACGTGATTACAGTTCTTAACAGAACGGTTGTGTCCTTTTAGAAAGCAGCTCTTGTTCTGCAGTGTTCCAGAAGGTACCACTCACAAGAAAGGTTCATACAATGAAAATGGAGACAAATCAAAGCGTGGATTCCAAGAACACCTAGATAATGTTGAGATAATGTTTCTTGTTCTCAGGTGTCAGCAATCCCACAGTAGGTTGCTTTGTCAATTTGTTCACTTTTGTTTTCTCTGATTTATGGGGTGTTTGGTGGGATTGTTTTTTGGTTTTGTTTATTTAAACATCATAGGATATAAAATATGAGGATTATAAACAAAGAAGAGTCCTCAAAGTCATTTGATACTCCAGAAATTAACATTTAGTACTGCAGAACAGACAATTATTGCATCAGTAAGGAAGGCTGTATCTGATGTGTCCTATCTACTCTCAAACCTTTTACAGTTTTACAGGCATACTGACATGGATTTTCTCCTCTATAATCTATCCAGGCTTCAGGTACAGGTGAGTTAATCCTATGTTTGTGACATATCCTCATGGCATGTAACTGCACCCCAGGTGAGAACAAGAACATGCGAACTCCTTTCTGTGTCAGACCCGTAAATTATTTATCCTTCCTCACATGACAAGCTGATCTCCAAAACTCAGGTTTAAAAAGTTGATGAGGCTTGCTAGCCCCAGGGAGATCTGAGCTCTCATGGAAGACTAGACACATTCGGTAGCACTCCAGATACACTGAGGAATTGTAGAGAATGTTTTCAGGATGATGCGCCATTTGTCAAAGTCAGTAAGGGGAATGTTACCAAAGATTGATTCTTTCACTGCATTTTGCATATACTGTCTCGTGATTTGAACAAACTGTTGACATAAGAATCCAGGTGGCATCCTGCGTTACTCATTCCTGAAATCCATGATCTTTGTAGCATTAAAAAAACCAACTTTTCAGAACAGCTGTATATCTATGGCATGCAGGTTCCCAGATATTTCTCATCATATCGGTGCAATGTACTTCAGTGCACTTCCAGCTTAGAAATGCAAAAGAATTGCAGACAGCTTCTGCTTCCAGTGAGTTGGGTATAAGAAAGCAGAAAATTGGTGGTGACCCTGGTACTTTTGCAGAGATTTTTGTAAAATTTCACTGGAACAGTTATGGTTTTTGAACTGCTTTGTGGACAGGTGGATATTTCACAGACGGGCAAAATGAATTCCATTTTTCTCTCCACTATTCATCACCTGATTGACAGGACTTTGCCTAAGGTGGAACATGCAATGGGCTGAATTTAAAGGCAGAGCACTCAGAGTAATGCTGACACGGGATAATGATCCTGCTGGGTTGTCAGTGGAAAGGGCCATTTCCCAGAAGAGTGAAAAAAATTAGATAATATATTAACTTGTGGCACATGGGGGATTCATACAGATGTAAACAAAATATAGAGATGGAAATACTAACCAGAATCAAATAATTTCTGCTGACCTTCTGCATTACCCAGAGCTGGTCACTGTATTTGCTGTGCAGATAGGCAACTCTGTAAGGGAGATTAAATTAGCTGGTATACTGACACACATGCAAAGAAACTTGGAAGAGTGTTATTAAAGTAAACAGCCAAGCATTCAGGCATCAGGAGATGCCAGAATTGGTGTTATTTACACAACCCTACCTAAACTACCTTGTAAGAATGCACTACGTCTGTGTTTTTAGTTATATGACCACATACTGATACTTCCACAGGGCTCCAGCTTCATCCAATGCACAGAATGGGCAGCATTCTAGTTGACAGATGAGTAATCTTTGTTTTATTGCCTCTCATTTGACCCTTCTTCTCGCACCACAGGTAAATCCTAGTTTGCAAACAAAATTCTTCCTCCTTGCCAGCTTTTTGGAGCACTTCTTACAGCGTTTTTGTGAAATTGCCTCCTGTCAGTACTGTAGATTTAAGAGTTAGTGCTATTCCCATTTCACAGAAGGGGAATGCCAGCAGAGAGGCAACCCTAAATTCAGCAAAATGCGAGTCACTTAAGATACAGTTATCTCCAGTGTATGTATTATTCATACACAACTTAACTATGCACAGATACCAAGGCATTACGTTGAAGTTTCTGCAATTTAAAGAGTTTGCTTCGAATGACTTCCCATTAAATGTTTCAAAACTGCAAGTTTTTGATGGAAAGCTGTGTCTGGTTTCCCTCAGGAAATGAAACTTATGCAGTTGTGCCATCTGCCTACCCATGTGCTGTTAATACTCCTTCCACCTCAATTCTGAACCTCTTGGCTGGTTTTAAACAAAATTGGCAGAGAAAGAGGTCTCTAAATGAATGCTTCTAAGCCTAATAAAAACTGGCAGCTAAGCAGGGAACGAGACCAAAATTACAGCTTCCATTGAAAGAAAGGAAGCAAAACTTGACCTCAGAATAGCCACCACCACATTGCACTCCTACCCACTTTGTGACAGCCAGCAATTCCCCAGCACCTTCAATCTCAGTCGTGGAGACCATGCCTATAGGGAACTGCAGGCATAGTGTGTGTGCTCCCCCTCTCACCAGCATTAAACTACAGAGACCGTAGGGGAATAACAGGGTGACGCAAATTGTGCTGTGCTTTTCCTGCACAGCGAGCACAGGGAACCCATCCCAGGGCTGCTGCAGCATTTATAAACCAGGCAGTGAAAGAAGTACCATTTTCCCCAGCTTAAAGGTGTTTAAGGCATAATAAAGGCACTTTTAAAGAAAATAAAACTGTGAGAAGGGAAAGAATTGGCCGCTTTTACCATAAAATTATTCCTAGATGCAATTGTTTTTGGCACAGAAAACTGAGGAAAAACACATCCAAAAATCAAATGGTAATGGCATGGCAGTAAATTCACACTTTTCCACCTGCAGACAGCCTCACATCTCCCTAGCTACTGTGCAGACAGTGAAACCTACAGAGCAACAAAGGAGGTGCCAGTCCCAGAATCACTGATAATTGGTTTGCTGCTGAGAGAAACCTGCCCTCACTGCAACCCATTCAACATTCCCCCCCTAGAACCTGCAGACTGAACAAGATCCAGGATGGCATCTCATCATGCGCCATTCACATCATCAATAGTCAGCAAGAAATTTGGGTAGTTTACTGAGCAGAATTCACAGTCCGCTACTGTAAGATGTGTGGAAAAGGTAACCCACAGCTACACTCCAGCCGTTAGGTGAATGTTGGAAGGCAAGCAGGCAGAAGAAAAATGTAGCTGTAGATGGTTTATTTGACAGATAGTCTCTGAAGTGAAACCGTATTCTATATTCTAACTCCATGCTTACTTTCTTGTGTTGAAGAGATAAGAGAAATCTCACTTTACTCAGTTCTGGAAAAGCAGATTATGATATCAGCTCCTGAAACAACTGAGAGGTAGGCACCAAGATCTGCTGGAATATGTGCTCTCTCTTGCAGTGAGCACTTGCTCAGATTTTGACTAGAAAACTGCAGTATGTTCCTGTAGTGGGCACACATCTGACTCTAATCTGAAATAACAAAAAGTACTATAACACTTCTAAGCATATTGGTACACATTACCTAATATTCTGTTGCTTTATACCTCACCATGCTCACTGAGATAAATATAACAGAGAATGACTTCAACTATTTTATGAATAATAAATTCCCGAGATCAAGAAAGATGTTCTATATATCCTTGATTCATAGATCAAAGGAGCCTTAATAAAAAACTGAAATTAGCTGCTGATCCAAGTTGGTTTTTTGCCTTGTTAACAATGTTCCTCCCTTCCCTTCTGCTCCTCCCTGTTTCCTTAGGAGAAAGAGGTTCTGGTCAAACTCTTGATGGATTTAAAGGTCTGAAATAATGGAAATCATGTCAAAATCATCCTAGAAAAACGTGCATACATGAGAAAGTGCCCCCTGCAAAAATTAGCCACTATTGAAAATTTCACAAAGCCGGGCATTTCGAGGCATTGTTTAATTTAATTGTCAGTATCCGTTTGAACTAGCAAGAGCTTTATAACTAGCACAGTGTAGAATCACAATGTGGGAAATTTGCAGAAGTTTTTTCCTCCACTTTGTTGAAGCCAATATCTAGTTTCAACAGCTGCAGACTTGGCCCCAGAACATGGCAACAGATTATGGCACAGCATCAAACAAAATGTCCCATCATAGCCCCTGCCACGGCAGTAAGTTCCCTGGGACAGGAACTGCCTCTGCTACTCCTTTCATGACAGTTATGTTCTGAAGTAGAAAGTATAGAGCCAAATACATAATAATACATTTATGGCTTCTCTCAAGTTTTCCTATGCTAACATTAGGCTTAGCACAACAGTAAAGGATCCAAAAAGAAAAGTGCAAGAAACTGTGGAGAGAAGCAATCTAATAGGTGGTTATTAAACACGTCCCATGTATGCACGATACACTATTTTCTAGTCCTTTTCTGAAATCTTAAGCATGGATTCAAGTGATCCACATAGATACTGGGGGTGTCTGATCCCAGAGTCCCACAGGGCTGATTTCTGTCCTCGGACTTTTAGCCTGTTCTATAGGGATGCCACTAATTCACATCTGCTCAGTAGTCTGGTGTGGTACGTACAAGGCGGGTAAGTAAAGACTAGCAGGATGGGTTGAATTAAGATGGGCAGAAGGGGAAAGCTCCAAGGAGTTGATTTGTTCTTCCACAGACCTAAGAGGCCCTGAATCCAGTATTCAATGCCTCTGCTAGAAGTAGACAAACTACTCTCCAGTCTCATGTCCAAATCTGCAATAATATTCAACAGAAGCAGCCTGTGCATGTAAGCAAGCTGGAGCATACAAATAACAAAGGCAGAACACATTGGGTTTTACACAGCAAGGTTTTACAAGAGCTCTGCTGATTAGAGCAGCTTGCACCCATGATGAAGGGAACATACATTTATTTATTTCCCACAGTGATTAAAAATGATTTTCCGCTACTTTAAACATACAAAATAGATCAAGATTAACTGCAAGGACCAACAAATGCAATTCTTCTCACACCCCCCATGACAAGCAGCTCTCCTTAGAAACATTTCTATTTCTATTTCTCCACAGGAAAGTCTCTCCATTATGCACAAGCAGAAACATCTGCTTCTGCCAGTGCATAAAGAGCAATATTTGTATCTCTGATGACTGAAGACTAATAAGAGCGAAGCAGATTTTACTCAGAACATTAACACTGTCAGGAAAAATGATGTCTGTGCAAGCTGTTTTGGTATGCACATCCAGCTCCCAGCGGGACTGGGACGAGGCAGACAATAGTTCGCACCAGGCTTGCACTAGAGTGCTGTTTTTGTTTTGCAGCACTCTCTGCATACAAATTATTCCACAAAAAGTCAAAGAAAACAAAATCTAGGAGAATGTTCCCCAAATGGAATTTTGCTTGGAATGCAAGGGGGGAAAAAAAGGAATATATTGCCCCTTTATCAACATCACATTTATTTCCCTCACCTCTAAACACATATAGAGAGCCTACTCTTTGGCTCTATTTTGGAGATCCACTTCAAGGTCTTTAATGAGTTTTCTGGAAGTGCTGAGGACAAGTGGGTGGGCTATACAAGCCAGATGGGCAAACTGTAAAGAGCTGATGGCACTGTCCACTGCTTCCTCTAAGTGGAGAAACAGTACCAAACTGGAAAAGCTCCATTCAAGTCAGTGTACAAGCATTCAGACTACTACAGTGCAAGTGACATGCAGTAGACATTCTTTTGTAGCCAGCCCAATGGACGTATTTAGGCCCCTTTATACTGCAGGAAGAATCTACTAATTAATTTGAAAATAAAAAGAACCTTTTCTTTAGGTTACATGACGCATACTGCTGCTGTCCTATAGAACTATCAGGAATTAACTACATAATTAAATGAAAGCTGCAACATAGGGCTAAGAAACTTGGCTGAAATAATTAATACAACCAATCAATGATATTGACTTAGACATTCAGTATTCCAGGCAGAACTGGTCACTGTTGGTTGTTATCCTCAGGAGTCAATGTATTCAACTGCTATGTAAAAACAAAGGGAAAAAGTCAGAGAACATAATTTGTAACATTCGCAGCTGAAAAAAGGAGATACTGAATGCATGGTGTGCACTGCATTAGGAAAAGTCACAGTGAAAAATGAATGGAGGAGGAAAGAGAACCAGACATGAAAGATTGCTTAGTTTATGACCAAAAGTATAATGCAACACTAGCTCTTTGAACATTGTTAGTTGTACATTCCTTATATTTTGCCTCTCTGGTATTATACAAAATCCAAAGCCTGAACTTCATCTGTATACGACTGTGTAGATCCATATAAAAACACACACACATAGATATATAAAATAAAGCTTAGAAGAATTACTGTGAGTCTCAGAAGACTACAAAGTATGAAGTGATAGGATTTCTATCTGTATGTAGAGTCATCATGGTAATGATATTGTCAGTTAAGGATAAAATAACAATTTGCATTATTATCCGCTGTAATGTAAATTGGTACTTTTACCAGCAAATATATGGCTGGCTTCAGCCTCAGTGGCAGGATGAATGTTAAATCAGAGCAGATGAATAATTCATAGATCTTACATAATACAACTGCTCAACTGCTCATTCTGGGACTTGTGTTTGAAGAACAACTTCTCCTGGTTAGTCAATGTTTAGATTCTGGGCCAACAACACTCTGGCATGACTTGCCAGCAATGAGATAATGATCTGTTGATGAAAGGGCTGGTTTCTGTTTTAGGGTTTGTTTGGTGGTTGCGCTGTTTGTTTTGATTTTAAGCCATTAAATTTTTATTGAGTTCTCATTACACAGAGATATCTACTGTTTCAGAAGGCTGAAATAAGCAGATACACAAATTTAGTGAGCACGTGCCATCCAGTAAGTTGACTGCAAAATTAACAACTGAGCAAAGAAAACCAAGAGCAGGCTCACATCACATAGTAAGATAAATGTAGCATAGTGAGGCATTAAGAAATCTGGGTCCATTCCCAGCTCTGCTTGGGACATAACATGGCAGATACAATGAGGGGGACAATTTCTCTTGATGCTCTTGCATGGGGAAGACTAGAAAGGAGTAAAGACTGTAACCCCCAGACAAGGACTGAGTCTTGGCGGTCTTACAACTAGATTATACATTGTATTAATATTTTCTCTCCAAAAAAAAAAAAACAAAACAAAGAAACCTGCTGTCTACCAAAGGGAGTTGTGAAGATAAAAGGTCTGTGGCTCTTCACATACATGTCTTCTGCACACTGAGATTACCCACAATATAAAGGAGCAACAGCTTTGGGAAATTTAGCATAACAGATCACACCTTATTCCAAATGTCAGAGGAGTTTGTTTGAAGGATTCATCTGAAGGAAACAAACATGCAAGAAATTTTCTCTCTAATATGCAAGGTTTCCCTCTGCCCACGTCAATCTCTCTTTTAAATAGTTTTCTCCCACACGTGATAAGCAGCTCAACTAATTAGCAAGGTCAAAGAAAAGGGAACGCAGGAAGAGCTTCATGGGATTGTAAAATGCTGTTCTGGATATTCTTGTAACTGAATACTTACTCATACAACATCATGCATTACAAAACAGATAATCAAATTAAACCCACCTCCTCCTCAAAGGAATTCTGGAAGAATTAGTTTGTATGTCTGAACAGATTAAAATATACATGTATAACTGATTTAGCATGAAGAGATGTGTGCTTCTTGACACAGTATTCCATACTGAACTGTTATATTCATTTTTAAGGCATTCTTCCATACTAACAATTAATAAACAGAAGTTGAAACAACATGATAGCTCCAACATCCTTTTTTTGTCTTTAATTATTATATCTATCCATGGAATGCATGAATAGAAAGAACACTACATGGCAAGCTGTGCACTCTCCATGCAGACAGGAGAGCAGTTCAGGGTTCTGGCTCTCGTTTAATACGGGGTCTCTTTCAGAAACCCTTTAGCCCATCTTTTTCACATCTTCAGAACAGCTCATTTCCAATCTTTGTTCCATAGTGCATTTGAGGAGACTATTTATTGCAGGAAGGGAAATAATTTTTCTCACCTTTTTGATGACCATTGAAATATATACAATTCCTCAGAGTTCCTGCACTTCTCTGTCTCCTAAGAATTAGGAAGGAGATACACACACAGCAGGGAACTAATTTGCACATACCTCACACCTTTGGGAATTGATTTACAACTGTCACTGTATGAAATTCTGCCTTCCTGTAGTTGTTAGTTCCCAACAGAACGTGATGAAAGCCAAAATGATAAAAGGAAGGCTAACACCTCGCTGTCCATACCACTCACATTACTCCTAAAAATGAAGTTAAGTGATAATTGTTCCACTATATTTAAACATCATTTATCACTCAGATTTAGAAGAAAGCTCATTTCCTCTGAGACCCACACCAGTCTGGTCCTACACAAGGTTTCTAGTCAGTTCAGGTTAACTCCGTATTTTGTTTCTCCAGTAATACTCTTTGCTTTATAGTACCCAAACTAGTCAAGCCATACTTAGCCCAGGAGGCTGTGTGTGTTTCTGTAATACTCTTTGAGATCAGAGCTGTGGTGATTCAGATCAAAATAGTGACTATTTCTAGGTTGTTCCTTAAGATATCCCACTTGATGAAAGTCCTTTAGCTATTAAAGCTGTGTTGTCTCTCAGTTACAGCATGTGTGCAGTCCAAGGAATCCTTTGCTTTATAAGAGTTAAGTCATCTCATGACCTGAATACCAGCTAGAAGCCTTGCGATGTGCTCTCCACATGTGATTAGGCAGCTGCTCTGCTGCTGTTGCTCTAGTGACAAGGAATGAAGGAAGGGGAGATTGCAGATGGATATGGTTGTGAGATGAAGAGCATACTGTTCAGGTTCAGCAATATTGAAACAAGCATAGACCTGTCATTTTTATACAGCAATCCGTTCAATTTAACCCAATAACAAAATTATAATTGCCTGACTACAAGTGTGCCCATTAAAAAAGGCATATAAACTGACAACCAGAGAGAACAAAAAAATTACTCCTCTCTAAAAAATCAGAAGCCATTTGTCTAAACCATTCAGCTTAGTACTGAGGGCAACAAATCATTCAGACCTCCCAATTAAGCAGATGTAAACAATCACTGGATAGATAGAAGATTCCTACAATACTCTTAAAGCACTTGCTAGAACTGATAATTCATGATAGCCAGCACAATTACTAGGCATGCAAGTCTGGTTATTCCGTATGTCGTGCTAATGATGCTATTCCCCATTGAATGAGATACTTGTGATGCTCATTAAGGATTTCAAATTACTTTCACCAATAGCAGATCCATCAAGCCAAGTACTCCACAAAGAGATTTATACAGATGAATGAAACAACTCATAGAGTGACATTTAAGTTCATCATAATGCACAACCTCCTTTTAGCACAATCTTATATTTTTAATTAGGGAGATTTACCTGCTACTTACCTATCCACTCTTTTTCTGTACACAAGCAGCTGTGCTAGCTGCTGTACAGCACTTTTATAGCCTTGCTTACAGCAGCTGAGTAGCTGTCAAGCTTTGCTTGAAAAGTAACAGCAGCTTGGTAGCAAAGTCATCACCTCTATATTCTTAAAAGTGCAGAAAGCTGAGAATCCCTAAGAAAATAGACTAACATAGACCACATGGAGAACAAAATCTGTGAATGATTAACTCTCTCGACAAGTAGCACAGGAGGGTGTATTTATGAGCCTGTTCTCTTCTCTGTTTGAAAGCATTTGTAGGTGTCAGCACACAGAGTCCCAGCACAATGCAATCTCTCTGCCTTGCTGGATGAAGAAGCTTTGGAGCTGCTATGGGTACATGCCCTGCAGCTTCTGAGTCAACTTTTGCAGTTATTTTCCTTGGGCCACACACAGTACATTTGTTTCTATTGCTTCCAAAACCTGAGGTACAGCACCAGGCTGTCTAGAGTTACTCTATGATTCTACCTAAGCTGCATTGCAGCACGCAAGCATGGCCTTAGCTGTGCTTCTAGCAGCAAGTTAGGGTGGCCTTCAAGCCTAGACATACCTGCCAACTACATCCTAAAGCCTAAAGTTAATTTACTACTTGAAAACTGTCCCATCTCTGTAGAAGCATTGCTGAATATGAGAATTTGAATCTAAGTCTGTTCATACTGATTTCCAAGGCTCATCCTTTTTAGAGCAGCACTGCAGAAGTAATCCAAGGGAGTCCTTGAGCTCGCTTCCTCCCTTCAGCTTTCTTTTTCTTTCATCCTGTTCACTGAATGCTGACAAGCTGAACAACTTGTATTGATTCATGGTGTTCATCCTCCATATGACATCACTGACAGCTTCGTTACATGGACACTGATTTTATTTTCATGTGGCCACCCCTAATGAGATTAAATATACTTTGTATTTTCAAACCACGTATTTGGAAAGAATTGTGATTGGGTTGTCATCCCTCCAAGGTTATTTAACCTGACATAGAGTAGAAAGAAATAAAGCAGTTTTGAAAGATAGAGTGTCAACTGATGTTGAGAAAGAATATTACTCAAGTAATTTTTGTGACATACTAAAGAGGTATTTTATTTGTAATCCTATGCCATTTCAGTCTTCCTTATGCACTTTGCATATTTATAGTACATGCACTTAGGACAATTTCCTCTTTGGATTCCAAATTCAGGTCCCACTTAAGTCAATGGGAATACTGCCATCAAGCTTTAATGAAATCAGGATTTGATTTTTACTATATATAACTCAAATAGCTTCAAACTATGAAGTTCTGGCATGAATTATCACTGACTTCTGCCTCTGTTGGAGAATTTCTATTACAGTAAATCAGGCTGGATTCATTACAGTAGCAACAGAGAGAGAGAGACTACAACTGTGAAAGGAGGTTACAGTAATACTGCACCATATAAGTACAGTATCTTCCATGGTAGGGTGTTAATCTGCATAAGTTTTCTGATTAAAACATCTCCTCTAATTTAAGTCATTTTATTATGTAATCTGCAGGCACAGAATAATATTTTGCAGCAGATAAACATGCTGCTACAATCAGCATCTTTTTAGGCTATATACAGTGTTCTACATATAGATGTCACGGATATATGAATGTATAATGTATACAGAGAAACAAATAATACTTATCTCAAAGATTTCTGTAACAAATTCTGAAACTCAAATGATTTTTGAAATAACAAAATATTTTCCTGATCCACTGCATAAAACAATTTCTCCTCTGTTTTTGTAAGGCTTATGACTGAGAGAGCAACATGATCATAATTTGGCTGACTGGGTGACTAGAAAAGAGGCACAAAGAAAGGATCATACTAAACAAAATCCATGGCTAGCAAGTAATACAATATTCGTTAACAACTGCTTCCTCCCAGAGGATTCCCACCAGCCAGAGAGGATCTCATACTCCTGTTTCCAGGGAGGTTGGTTGCTGGTTGATGCAGACTAAACTTTCTCAGTTAATTGTTTCAAGTTACTCAAGCATTTCAATGGTGATTATTTGCTAACTCTTTTCCATCAACTTATCTTTTGCAGACATGGAACACTGACCAAACAGGCATTTATCACGGGTCTCTAACAACCACTATGCAAGCAAATAGATGCTACTGACTTTATCAGAAAAGTGTTCTGAAGACCATGTGCAGTAATTTCCATGCATGTGTATCATGTTTGTAAATGGGACTGGACTCGGTTCTCTGAAAACATAATAGTGTCCCTGTGAAGCCACCGTGCTGCACTGAACTGTAGATGTAAAACAAGACATGACAAGGAGCAAAGCAGTGGCCCAACTAGGTGAAGTCATCAGGCTGCTGACTTCCCCTTCTGATCATCCTGTCCTTCTCACTGAGACACGCAAGTGACTTCACAGTTCCTTAACAGAACAAAGTTCCTAGTACAGACCAAAGGAGGGGGTACATGTGCCTGTGTGTGCAGTTAGAGAGAAAATGTATTCTGCCCCTTGAAAGAGCCTAATAAACTCAGTCCTACAAATTCTCAGATTAAATGTAAGCCTCATTACAAGTGAACTCACAGTAACATCCAGATGCCTAATGCACACACATGTACACTGCAGAATGAGGAAAAGGATCAAGGTGGGCAAATTAACTTTTAGATTTACTTACTATGGGAGCATCCTAAAACTGGATAATTTCAAGAGAAAGCAAGCAAGCTTTCCATAGATGTGCAAAGCTCATACCTGTTATTAGCAGTAGCTTCACCTTGCTTAGTACTCCCTGCCCTTCAAAGATCAAGCAGAAATCTCTCACGGGCTCTGGTGTGTCTGCTCCTCTGCTGCTGCATTAAAAATGAAGTGCACAGATGAACTGAAGGCTTTTCATTTCTTCCCCTAATTACCAAGCACAGCAGCTGCCTGGTAGAAGAATAACAAGCTGTTTTTTTTCTTTCTTTCTTTCTTTTTTTATTTTCTTTCTTTAACTAATATAATAAAAATAGTTGACTTATTTGGTGTATATTTTTGGTGCTTTTTTTTTTCCTTTAAGATATTAATTCTTACTGCTATCAAGAGTCAGTTTGGTTTTATTATTTAAGTACTCTAAGATAATATAATAAATAGGAGATAATTGGATATGTCTGTCCTGCACTTAATAGTTACTGCTGTCATGCCTAAGGATAGGCTTTATGGCACCTCACTGCCATTAGGCTGAAAGTTGTACAGCATCTATCGCTTTTGACCAGAAGCCCTGTAGAGATGCTTTTCACAAAGTACAGTATACACCGCCGAAAGAACAGGCAGACAACTATCCCATCAGACCTGCTCCTGACTTACTGACTAAGGAAAATAATGACTGGAACAATTAATAACTTCTGGGGCAAGACTCGGGGGAATGTGGCAGTCTGCTGTTTGAAACTAAGTGACACTTACTCAGTAAAGTAGCTCTACATAACCTGCCTCTTGGTGCCCTGCACTGTAGGCTTTCCCAGCAAGAATTGTGATTGGCACACACTGAGACAACACACTGATTGGAAACAGGAAAGATAACTAAGCCCAGGGTTCACATGAAAGAAGATGAGCAGGTTCAGCCCCATGGTCAAGCTTGTGACAAGCCTTCCATTCACTCAAGGATCAGACCAACTTTGATTGCAAAACACTTTTGTGTATAAGTTAGCTTTGAGCAGGATCCAAGTTTCATTGCTCAGCTTCAGCTCACAGTTGGATAACAATTTCTTCAGGCTTTCTGCAGAAATCTGCAGAATTACACTTGGTTTCAACCATGTAATTCCATTTCTTTCCCTCCTCAATGTGAAAGAAATCAGTAATGTTTCATGAGCTCCGGAACACAATTCAGCGAGGCGCATATTATATGTTAAAGTTTAGGAAAAGATAAAAAAATTGCTAAGACAAAACCTTTATATTAAGCTGACTTCACTCTGAGGGAAAGCAAGTTTTAAATAGTCATAAAAATTGGGTCTCCACTCAAACTGCTGGAATAGAACTGAAAATCTGGAGCTAGTCATCAGTATTGCTGCACTCTTTGCGCACTGCTGAACACCTTCTGAACAAGAATGACAACAAAGATCTCCTTTCCTCAAGCCAGGCCTGCCTTGATCCCTCATGGAACTGACTCCTTTCAGTTGGCAGATCACTAACAGTAAGTAGGTGGAAGTTACTTAAGATAATCTATTTGCATTTTTATATGTTCAGGGTGCGATCAGATTTCTCTGTACAAAACATCTGTGGGGCTTAATCCCCACAAGTAGTGCAGAATCAAGGAAACAAACCCTAAAAGAAACTATATGCTTCCGTGAAATTAGGTTTGTATAACAAACTACAACACATTCATAAAGTGTCTCAAACCATACATTAATCCTGCATGAAGAACAAAACAGCACGCGACCAAAGATGCACCAAGGCGTGCAGCACGACGGCGACCATCTATCACTGAAATAGATGAGAAAAGTTGCCAGCAAGTGCTGCCAACTGCTGTTCTAATAAACAATATTTCTCTCAACACAAAGGCAGCACCATGCGCTGATTTATGGTAAGTGTGCCACTTTCTCTGTGCTATCAGAACTGAAGACAATAACAAGTAGTTTAAGAACACAAGAATACATTTTTATAAAAGCAAAACATAGGGTGTTGGCACAGCAGCTTATCTCCTCTATGTGAGTACAGAAACATTTGATTTGCCCCAGTGGACGCCCTAAGATCCTTTATTACACTTATGCTGCTGATTTCCTGAGCACTGCTTAGAGAATGAAGATCTGTAAATCATCAGTGAATGGTGCTCAGCAATATATTTGACACAGTTGGATCTACGGATAGAAAGTCAAATCAAAGGCTGTGAAGCATAGCAGAGGTTACACCCTGCTGCAGAGGTGAGTCACGCATACAGCCTGAACACAACAGCAGACATTAAGAGCTGAGCGAATGCTCCGGTTCACAGATTAATTTGTAAAAATTCTTTATGTGTTTCTGAATGCCTGCTATTCAATTACCATTGCTCATAAATGGAAAAGGAGTCTCCAGAACAGTATGTTTCCTTGTGGTCATTAACAGCTGATGAGGAAGCATCCCGTTTAGGAGAGCACATTAGCTTGCACAAGTGTGAAGCTGCAATGTTCCCATCTCCCATGATGTTCAAGATGATTTCACAGTAGGCAATTAGCCTGGTAGCTGTACTAATGCTGTTATTGCATGGTGTGTCATGCAGGTTGCTTAGTCTCCCAAGAATGCCCTTTGGTTGGCTGTTTCCACAAACAAAATATCCTCCTGAGCCCCCCCACAATTTCCATTCACATTTTGCCAAGATCTAATACCAAACATGAATGCTGCAGCTCTGCAGCTCTGCTCCGAGCCCCGCTAGAGGCAGCTGCGCTCCATCTTGAGCCAACTGCCCGGGAGGTTGAACTATACGGCTGTCTGCAAAAGCATCACACTTAGACCAAGAGCAATTACTTACATCTGGCTAAAGCTTAACTCATATTTTGCTAAAGTTAATCTTCCAGAAAGATATTTAACCTTAGTTCAGAGACATACCAGGGCAGAGAAGTATGGATTTATCTCAGCAGTTTTAACGTATCTCTAATCTTTTTAATTGGCATATGTTTGCCTTCAGTTTCCATTTTCCAATTTCTATAAAAACACTGTTTAGGACTTAACAGATTTTCCCCATTAAAACACTTCTTCATTGTAATTGAAACGTCCAATCTCTTAAAAAAATACATTCAATAAAAAAGTGAAAAGCTCAGCTCACTTCCAGCAAATCTTGCAGTCTTGGCTATATGCTTGTCTGAACCATCTTCCCTCCCCAAACTGGGATTATACAAATTAATTTTGCTTTAATTTCCCCAAACAACAAGGTTTCAACTGGTGCTGAGAAGCATCAACTGCAACCTCCTAACAGATCCTTTCCTTACTGGAGATAAAAGGCACTCACTGGGGAGAGTTTGATTGACGAGATCCTGCTTAGAGACGATAGTTATCTTTGCAGATTATGATTCTAAAATTTTAATTAACCATGCTTGCAGGAAAATAAGATAGGGCTGGTACCACTCCGCAGCAATTACTGCTCAGGCAGATGCTGGCAGAAATTCCAAGAAAACATTCAATTCTTTTGTTGGCTTAAAGCTGCCTTTTTGTATGTTAGTTTCTCCAAAAGTAACACCTCTGATTTATTTTCATGGAAACTACAACAGGTGAAAAGAGCACAGTTTGATAGAGCAAATTCTCAGCTACAAAACGTTTTTCAACACAGCCATTACAACTACCTATGCAATTTTTCTGGCAATGAACAAAAAGCTGCAGCAGCAGAGGTGACCCACTGTCACTGCTGCCAAAATGCACCACCCCACCACCTCACTGTGCTCATATCTATTGTTTGGTCTCCATAAACATTCAGCAAGCATTGGTGAATGTCAGTGGGTGATGCTATTTTCTCCACACGGAGGAATTCAATGGCACACCTTGGCTTCTTATGCACTTCCATGTCAGACACCACTCTGTCAGACTGCCCATATGCTGCCATCTGCCTCATGGTAACAAAATGTGAGGGGATACTGTTGGGAAGGTTCAGCCTCTGTTGTTCATACCACCAACATCTGCCTCTGACATCACGAACCAACGTCATAAAATAGGAAACATTACTTTTGGAGCCATCCTCATATGTTTCAAGTCCACTTTTTTTCCATTAACAAACAACAGGAATGGGTAAGAATAAATGTATTTTGTCCCACAAACTCTCACCTGGAGAAGTGGGTGAAGCACAACAGCACTCACCAGCACTGGCACCGGTGGGGCAGGAATGCCCATTTATTTCCCACAGCTTGGCTGAATCTCTGGCTAAGATAGAACAAAGGCCGCTGATTTCATAGCTAGCTGATGCTTAAAAGGAGGCTTTTAGAAGCACAAGGAAGATTAATTTTCACATATTGAGTATAAAAGGGAGCATTCCTCAAGAAGAGAATCTTTTTACAACACATTGTCAAAGAGAGGTTCTGTCTTTTTAATTAAGGCTTTCATATCGCTCAAACACAAGCATTTATTTACAGAGCAGTTCTAAAATAGCATGTTAAGGAGAAACTTAGATGAAATTCAGTTTTATTCATCTGAAATCAGAAGAGGTCACAACTGGCTAATAAGCTACTTCTTATTCCTCATCGTGTAGTGTAAGTAATTAGTTCAAGAGTAAACTTTTACTTGGTGTTTGAAGACTTTTTAAGCAGCAAATTGACTGTACAATATGCATACATTAAATCATAATCATGACAATATTTCCCATGCAAATTTTAATTTATTTGAAATTGTAGTTGATTTTACCCTTAAATTTACAGTTAATGAAAAATATATCAAAGAATGAAGTAACTTACATAGGACCACATGTTTGTTTGAGACCTACCAAATCACCTAACAGATCTGGGCAGAGAAAACATACAATCCTTTAAGTGAGGTGTAAAATTGTGGTTGGATTTATTTGAGAGAATACCTACCCGACCCCAGCATTCGGCAAAGGCAACTGAGGGGCTTGTGCAGTCAGGTGTAATGTCTGCTAATTACCTAAGAAGACAATAGGTACAATATGCCATTAATCGTAGCATTTAGTAAACAGATCTGGCCTTTGCTTGGTGCTTTTAAGTTAAAAGCAAAAGAACGCATCTTTATACATTTAATGTTGCCAAAACACGTCACAAGCAGTTTTAATTTCTAAAACAGTTTTCTGGGAGAAAAAATAATAGAAAAAAAATAGAAAAAGAAGATTCAGGGTGAAAAATTGTGTGGGAGAGGAAAGAACCACTCTCTACACTGACGTGCAGCAGTGTGGTGGGTTTGGAAGCTGAAAATTATTTTTCGGGATACATTTTCAGGCAGCCTTAGAAGAGCTGCAAGGCTAATTTAACACTTTTGGTTTTTTATGCTTCGGTTGGCCGGGTCTGAAGTTATTTATACTCATATCGCACTCAGCCTTCTCTCAGCAATACCTCAATGACATTGGAGATGGTTGCCTAAGGAAGGAAACAGGTAAAGATGCCGGAATAATTGCACAGAAAATAATTAAACACCATGCTGCAGCTTCAGAGTAAGAAGTCACACTTCACTAGCTGAATACACAACACCATTTGGGAATTGTATTTTTATTTATTGTGAGCTTCATTATGTCTGAGGAAGATATGCTCTCAGGGGAATAAGTGGGTTGTGCTGGATTTATAGAACAAATACAACGACCAGAGAAGAAAAAATGTACTGCAGATCTTGTAAGACTTCTGTTTGTTTGAAAGAAAACCTAAGATCAGATGCAATGCGGGACTGATATTGGAGGGTATGAAAAGATTATAATTTCCTTGCCTTGTGAGAAGACCAAGTCTCAGATGAACATTACAAGTCTTCAGGAGTGGTTAGAGCAGATCACCACAGAGGAGAATAGAGTCATTTCTGGCATTGCAGTTCTGGCAGCCTGAATTTTAAGACTCGTTTTGTTAAGAAGAAAAAGTCTTTACTTGGAATAACTAAATGTACTTTTATTGCTCAGCATAAGCCTTTGAAAAACAATATTAGCAATAAGAACAAGAAAGAAGTGACCTTTGGTAAAGTTGAATCAGGAACAAGTTGTTGTGGAGGAACAGGAAAGCATTTTTTCATGAGCCTGCCAATACAAGAGGAAGTCAGCTTTAAACAGTCCAACAGAGTACATGTTTAAGAAGGGTTTGTGTGGTCAGGTCATATCTCTGTAGGCAGAATGGCATGCAGTGGTTTCTCAGGTAAAGCATCTCTGCAGTCAACCCTGCATTTGAGAACAAAATGGTATTTGCTTCTTGCATTTATGAAATAGTTTGCCCTCTCCAAACATATTGCAGTAACTGTGCCCATGTAAAACCACAAGGAAAAACGTGCTCCAAGCAGATACATTTGATGTGGTTGGAAGTATGAGTTTTTTATAAGCCCTGTTTGTTTGATTATATTTTTCCCCAAACATGCAGCACTAATTAGGCAAGAACAAATGATTCACTTATGGATTTATTCTCCCCAAAGATGAATGATCAGCTAAAATCCTCCTTTGTACGTTGCTCCAAGTTCCCAAACCAAGGAGAAGTGGAGAATTTTCTCTAAGTATTAAGTTTTTTGCAAACGTTTGCAGGACAGATTGGAAGGCAGATCTTTCTTCTCAAGGTCAGAAAGTGAGGCATGGACAACTGGCACAACGGGAAGATTTCTAGATAGTGCTGATTGCACACAGCCTAAAACTTCAGATTCCTTGGCTGAAAAGTACTAGTTCTGTGAAATGTCTGCTTTGAAATATCACTTTACATGTAAGTTTGACTGTAATAGTTTCCACCTTTACACTGAAACAAAGAAGAGTGAAATGCAGACATATCACAGCAGGCTAGCAACTGCCCAAGGGGTAAAGTGCTTTCTAAAGGGCATTTCATCTCCTGCTCAGAGCCAGGCAGAGCTAAGCCATGGTTTTCAATGCCTCCCCTGAACATCATATCAGATTTTTTTACTTCAAAATTGTTCACTTCCCATTTCTACTGTCCTCTGTGTGCTTTGTTGCTTACGTTCAGCACTGCTGATAGAAGAATACAGTCAAAGTCTGCTTTGTAAGTGAAGCTGTGAAGACTAACACCATAAACTATACCACTGCTAGAACATATTCCCAAACCATGCTGACCTTTTGAGAATACAATTAAGCCAATAATTAATTAATGTACAATGACCCAGAAACAAATATTACCAAAACAGCAGGTTGTCAGGAATCACCCAGATACTAAACAACCAAAAAAGCAAAGTGTCTTTGCTCTGTCACAGTATAAAGATGATCCCATTCTGTCTCTTTTAAATCATGTAATTTTTTGAGCACAGTAAATACAGGCTCCTTTGGGTTTGCTCAGAAGTTGCTAGGTCTGACAGCAGCTTTTTCTTAAGGTCTTCCTCTGAATTCACGTAGAAATCCAGTGACCAATATTCATAAGTAAAACAAAGCAATTATTAACACAGTGTAATCCTTGATAGCCTTCCTCTGCTACTCCTAACCAAGGCCCTTTAAATCTACACTTGGGTCACGAAACAAGAGCAGAAATTTAAGGAAGTGAGTGCTCTTCATTCCCCTGTTGTAGCAAGACAATCACACTCTCATGCAGGTTACACACCCATGTATGCTATTTAACATTAATAGCTTTTCATTGATCAGCATCTTGGCAGAAGTGCAGAAAAGTGATTCATGTAGCTGTACTACTGTCCATGCTGCTCAATGAAATGCTAATCTTGAGGCTTGTCATCTCATTTGCTGGCAACAGTGAGTTCCCAGGAAATGCAACAGGGAGAGAGTAACTGCTCTGAAAAGACAGGGGAAAAATGAGGATCTTTCCTGCATTGCATGTTTTTTATTTCAGCCTCGATAATAAAGAAAAATGTAGCCTCAGTCAAAATGCCTGTGAACAAGTGGAGCACTCCAGCTACAGAGGAAAACTTAAAAAACAAATAAAATCCCTAAGGCTCATTTTGGTTTTATAGCAGTGTAGTCCCCACTCCCTACTCCTCGCTACCTGCATGCCCAGGAGACCTACTTGAAATTAATGGTATCCTGTATTCCTCACACCAAGTATGTGTCAGCGGAAGAGACGTAGAATCACAGGATAACTCAGATTAGAAGAGACCTCGGGAGGTAATCAGTTCAACCTCCTGTCTGAAACAGTGACTATGAGGTCTGACAAAGTTACTCAAGGCTTAAGCTAAACCCGTGGGCTGGACATTTGATGCCTTTCAGAACTTATTATCTGCTATCATTTTCTGAAGATACTTCTCCTTCCAGAAACTGATTATATTGAAACCACCTAAAGCTTCCAGAAATCAACATTAAAACACCCTGGAAAATTAGAGGTTTTCTGTGAAATAGCAACCCAGGACATGAAGAAGAGTTTAATTATTCCACACTTAAGGGATCTGTGTGGCTGATTCTATTTTTTTACTTGGTTTTATCATTAGGACAAAGTGTTAAAGCAGTTTTACAATATCATGCAACATGCATAATTAACATTCTCATTTCAGTTTGTGTGTTATTGTTGTCCACCCTAACTTGAGTGCCCATTACCAAAATACTGCTGCATATGCCATAAATTAGATCTCTAAGACATTAATTTTATTTCCCAAGACACATCAAACACCTACATTATGTTATTGCTTTATTTCCCTTTGAAACACGAACCAGCTGTCTAATCCAATATCTCAAACCCTTAAGTTCTTAACCAGAAGCCACTAAGGTACTGAATGTAAATTACCTTTACTGGAAGGAACTTCTGGAACGAGCAACTGCTGAGCAGCATTTATTTCCTTTCTGTGTTAACAACATTTAGGTGTGCTCTCCTTCACTCTGACACCTATTTAACAAGGTAAGATATGAGCAAGTTTATGCAGAACAGAACAGAAGTGATTCAGAGCTAATTATTGAGTCCTTCTGCCTTAGATCTATAGCATTAGAAACCCTTGGGCTTACTGAAGAAGCAAGCACTGAGTGACCTTCAGCACACCAATTTCTTTTAAGTTTTTCTTTGACACATCAGGTTATAAAAGAACTAGAATCACAGCATAACTGAATAATTCTGAGATGAGATTGAATGCCTTCAGTACATACATTCACATCCAAAATGTGAATAAAGAAAGATTTAGGATTGCAAACACTAAAAAGCCATGAAGAAAACTTTACTGAAAGTTTTATCTTATAGCTGGACTAGCACAGACACAACATGCCTGGGCAGCAGTGCTGATACACTGATCATTTGGGCTGCACAGATGCAGATGCTGGACTGCAATCTCCCTCTGAAGTCTTCCTTTATTATGATGCCTACCAAAATAAGAGAAATAACTTAAGACTTGGATTGCTTATACACTGAGACTCCAACATATCATGCTGATCAATATTGACATATTATGCATACGTTTCCTAGATGTTAAAATAGCACACAGTACGGAGATGGTAAATGCATCTTGTCTGGGTGCCTGTAGTAACCATAGAAGATTCTATTAACTTACTCAGCATGATGAAGCATTTGTTTTTGCTTCTCCAGTACAGGGAAGGTATATTGTCTGCAATGTCTTCAGCACCCCCTACAAATCACTGGAGACAAGTGCATGCCTATAATTGCAGGTACCTTCTCTATCTTCATCCATTTTCAGAAATAGATGTTACCTCAATCAAACAGCAGAGGATAAAGCATTTAAGCACACTTCAATGAACAGTTGCACTGAGCTTTTTAGTTATTGCACCATGGAAACGCTAACAATTTATACACAGCAGATCCAGCATCAAGGTCTGGCAGCTCCAATGGCCTCCCATGTTCACCACTTGATCCCAAAGTGTGAATGAGAAAGGCAATAGTTGTGTGCTATGGATGATGACAAATTGCACTAGAGAAAGAAAGCACATAAATAAAGTGGCAAATTACATCTGGTTTCACACATACTGATCTGAAGGCACAGTGTATAGCATACTCTGAAACCACCACCTGTTGAGCATGAAGCTTTTGACACTGATGAGACACTTGGAATATACATATAAATATTTAACACTGAAAGAAAATTTTAAGGAGTTTTCATCCAAGAAAACTTGAAGCATTAGAGAGAAGAATGGTCTGGTTACTTGAACTGGCAGTACCAATATGAAGGGCCTTCAGCCTTCTCATTTGATATCACCCTGAATCATACAGCCTTACAGAAAGAAGACAGTGCTGCTGGAGGTCTTCTTTGCTCAGTTGGCAACTTCAGGATGCAGAGAACAACAGCTGCAGCGTGTTGTCCTCTGAAACTTTTCATCAGATTATAGTCAATGATAGGCCTTTGGGGAAATATTTTAAGATTAGGTGCTAATAAAATGAAAAATAATCCATAGAACACAAGATCAAAGTCCATTAAAGCTAATGAGCAATACAAACTGCTGCTTCCCTATCTTTTTTCTCTAGGAATGAATAGTAGTCTATCGGGCCCAAATCTTTAGTAATTATGTCCACATAGGAGTGCAGCATTGATTTTTTATCATTTAAGAGAGAAGGCTCAAAAAGGCAGCTTAAGAGTAACATTCATTTCATTTGCAAAAAGAAGTATTTGCAGAACCACAAACTTTGCAAGTAATTAGCTTCTACATTCATTCTATAATATGAAACGACAGCTATTTATAATCTGTATTCCCTTGTTATCACTAGTAATAAATATGGCCTCACAATCCATTAAAGCTAATGAATGTCTTCAGTTCTATAACTATGCTATTATAAATAAATAATAGTGGTTTTAACACAAGTTTACATAAGGCCGACTTGGATCTTCTGACATCTGTATATTCCAATAGCATAAAGTAAAAAATAAAATATAAAAATCAGACTGCATTTATTTCCTCATGTATGAAATGTGGCTCTCTTCAAGCAGCAGACAAACAGTCACCAAGGTTTGGTTAGGAATGCTATTGCACCAAACAAATGGTACTCCTCACAAGAAAAATAAGTCTCATTTCCACATGCAATAAACTTATTCAGCCATGACCTCCTGAAAAGAAGAGGATTCCTCTTAATGGCTATGAGAAGATTAAATACAGTTGGGCAGACTGCAACACGGGGTTGGCAGCCTTGTTGCATAAAGAATTTAGCATAAAACCTCCTTGCAGTAAGACAGATCTGCTATCAACTTTGAAGGTTGCCCCTAAACACAACTGTGCTATTGAGAAAGTAGCAGTCCATTTTGATTACTTTATCTGCAAGACAGAACATGACTTCAAAAAATAACACAAACACAAGATCAGTAGAACAGAATGCAAGTTAATTTCCAGTGATATTACATTTTGCAAACATGGGCTCCCACAGTAACTAAAGCAAATCTATGATGAAAGCTGAAAGTAAGGAATTTGATTAATTATAAACTGAATATATTTTAAAACTATTTAACTTGCTCTTCAGATCTTTTGTACAGTAACAGAAAGGGTTTGCTATACATTTTAACTGCAGTGTCTCATACTGAAATCACCACTTTGGAACAAAAAACAGCATGAAAACAGAGCTACTGCTATAAGAGAATTCAACATTGATTGTTACTGCTACTCATAAACTTTAATTTACTCTTTCCAGGCACAGAGCATTAAAATGCCTTAGATGATACAACAGTGAAGATGTTTTTCAATAAAGAAATGGAAGGGGGTGGGAAAAAAAGGACAAGTTTATTTAATTTTGTTGTATTTTGTCATCAGCTGCACATTAAATTCTACTCCATCAAAATTTCTTCTACCAAATGGCTGAGCTATATTGTTCAGACCTGTGACAAGAGGTGTCTGATAGAACCTACTGGGCATTTTCAAGGTAAACACCTCATGGAAAAAAGTTACATATTGTCCCTGGTACTCTCCACTTCCTTCCCCCTCCCTTTTATTCCTGCTTTAGTATAACATTTTCTATTTCTGTGCATCTTTTCTTCTTAAAATCACCCTCAAGAAAGCAGTCCTATGGCCAGAAGACAGTAACCAGATAAATCAGTCATAGAAATTGGCAGGCTGTGAAATATAGATACACAGAAGAAAGAACCTGACAGAGGATATGTAAGAAAGGTCCTCAATAGATAAATAGCATCACAAAGATGAGAGCATTTAACCTTATATTTTTAGACAGTCAGGCAAATATAATTTTCACATAAGTAGTAAGTAACTCTCTGGAAATAAAGTCAGTAACTAAACTATGAACTACAGAAAGCTTATAATAGGAAGAGCCAGAAATCCTCATCCATTACTCTGATACTCTGCACCCAGTCATTAATGTGGTCACTTACACACTACAGCCATTACCATAGCTATAAGTTGTTTACCTAGAAACTGTTTTACAGCAATTCTGTGTTTAAAATGTGATTCCACTTAAATTGGACTGGGATTACTGTATGTTTTATATGGGGATTCTACAGTAATGGCAGAAGTAACAGTAGCATCTGCTTTAAAAGTCACGATAATTTAGAGAATATCTTCTTCAGGAGATTAATTATATACAAATTTAATGTTCAAGTAAAGCTCACTGGTTTTGTGCATACTTCCCTATAGAACACAGCAACTCTTTCATTACAAGATACCACTGAGATAGAATAAAGATGTCTGACAGAAGTGTGAGTTCATGCCATGCTCTGTAATAAGCAAGAAACCGTAGATCTTGGCTCCAGCTTCCAAGTAGAGCATTTTCTACAAAAATAACAAACCTACTTTGAGTCCCATTCTCAAGACTGATACAATGATATGTAAGCTTTCCATTTTTACTACAAAGGACACTATGCACATGTTGATCAACAATAATCCTTTATGGTAGCTCTCTCATACGCAGCTTTGTCTCTGTATAACCCAAATACTTTAATCCATTTCTTTGAATTTATATAAATTCCCACCTTCAAATTACAGCTTCTTCATTATAAAAAATAGCACATCTCTATTCAGAACTGCTTACCCTGTCTTTGTTTCGTTTTCAGTAAGGTCTCTTAACTTCAGCAGTCGCGATTTCTTTGTTCCTGTTTGACTGGAACAGCACTGGATGCGTTCTTTTGGTACGCTTGAAATTTCTTTCATATCACTGAAGGACAAGAAGGGAGGCAAACAGTATTTTTCTTTAGAATCAGCCCAACATACTTTTCTTTCAAACCTACTTCAGAACTGAGATATACTATGGTTTTCTACACTTTCAGCTAAAGGTAAACTGCACAGTACTAGATGACTACACTTCTATTATGATGGAAGAAAAAATGATAGATCTAAGCCCAAAAAAGAAGGGCTTCCTACCTGCAACAGAATGA
This sequence comes from Coturnix japonica, assembly GCF_054131305.1. NCBI lineage: Eukaryota > Metazoa > Chordata > Aves > Galliformes > Phasianidae > Coturnix > Coturnix japonica. Next base: position 2,395,310 of record NC_140671.1, on the reverse strand, counting down.
AAATAGAAAAATCAAAGAGATTTATATTTTTATTTCTTACAGCTAGCTACTCTTCCTCCCAGTCACTTCAGCAAGAATTGAGTGTCTGCATGAAATAATATGGGTATTCTACTCTATAAAGACTTTAAAACAGAAGCCTACCATCATTTCAGGTTGTAGTTTCTTAATGAAGTTGAATGTCTTTAAATGCAATAAATAAGAAAACATACCCTACATCTACCACCAAGTTTCCTTTCTGACTATGGTAATGTATATTGGAATAAAAAATAAAAATGGGATAGTTTACTTGCACAGAAAAAAAAAAACTGTCATAGATATTTTTACTACAACACAAATGTACCATCATGTATTCTTACATGTCTGCTCATGTTCCTACATGTTTCCTTGAGTACTTTACAATTTGACAATAATCATTGTGCTGTACTGTTCTTTGAGAACTACATGTGAACAAATAGCCTAGAACATCACATGCTGGAATAAACAGTGTGATGATGCTAGAGCCCTTAGGTCTCACTTTGTCCTTTTTTAAAGGCAGACACACGCTTACCCTTACCCATTTCTCAACATTATTTTCACATCACCAAATTAACACAAATTAGCTTTTATGGTCTTGGAGTTAGCATATCCCCTCCTGTTCTTAATAATTCAGTGGAAAAACTATCAGCACCTGGTGCCGTATTGCTCCTGGGTGTTCTGATTGCCTCTTGATTCTTCCACAAACAGCTCAGCTGGCTGGAAATTTGCTGTTTGTTTGCCTTTATCCATTTCACCATTAAAGAACTCATTAGAATACTCCCTCCATCTTTCTGTAATTGCATTCTTTGTAACTGAGATTTCCATGTTCGTCCTTTATCTGACTCATGCACAGCTCGCATGTCCACCTCAAATGCTGATATCCTGGTAAAGTATTCTGCAGCTTGCTTATTACACCATCAATTCAACTGCTCAGAGCCATTTTGGTGCCGTATTATCTCTATGCTGAGACATTTGCATTACCAGACTTAAGGAAGCGATGAGAACATCACCACCTATCTATATTTAATTACTTTCTTAAACCCTCTCATAAACAGTCTCTTGTTTGTCCTTAAACTTCTCACATTTTGTTATGAGGTTTATTTCGGTGTTGCAATTCACTGTCACAGATATGGCAGAATCCCAGTGGATTCTGTTTTATTGCATGGCCATGATTGGAAGATCAGTCCAAAGAGCTTTAGATTTCTTCAGTGCACAGTAATAGATGCTTCTAGATGCCAACACAAGCTGTGTGCTTGTGCCCAGTGTCCACACATGGCTTTTATTGCCTTGCTTTATATCTTCCCTTCCTTGATGGCAGTATTCCTGGTACAGGATGATAAAGAAGAAAAAAAAAAAACCCAAAAAACCCAAAAAAACCCAAAAAAGACATAAACAAAATTCTGCAGGCTATAGGTTAACCCCCATTTCAGACTGGGAATCATGATGTGCTTAATTAATTACAACATTTATTACAAAACAGCCAAATCGTTTCCTCAGTGAATCCTTGCACAGCTCTATTGACTGACGTGAACAAAGTCCTGATGCTGAAGTAAACGATCCCACACGGCCTCGGGCCCAGCTCCCCCGCTCCGCACTTTCGCCACACCCGTGACGTCAGAATCCTCTCCAGGCAACCGACCGGTTCTGCCTCACACCGCCTCGAATTTATCCGCACCGCGGCCGTTGACAGCACAGAGTTCGTTAGCGCTGTACGCTCGTTTGATTTCTAGCTCGAGTCACAGAAATTTGAGGCGAATCTATCGAATACCGGAAAATAGACAGCTCTCCGCCTGGCCAGCGGAAGCGGAAGGGTCGCCATTTTGTTTCGGGTGATGGCGACTGTGGTGCCCTGGAGCTGTGGAGTTTAGCGCGGGCCCGGTTACTCCTGTGGGACTCGCAGCTCGGACAGTCATTGTTACTGCGAGTTTCCTCCTCCTCGTCTCGCCCTCCGCCGATATACGGAGGGGTCGGGGGCTCTCGACGGATCGCAGAAGAGGCAGGCCCGCCCGCCGCCCCTCATGTTGTTGTCAGGCGGGGGAGCGGCTCCCGGGCCCCCCGGAGGAGGTGGAGGAGGAGGAGGTGGAGGTGGGAATAGCCGTGTGGAGCTGCTGGTGTTCGGCTATGCCTGCAAGCTGTTTCGAGATGATGAGAAGGCTCAGTACCAGGAGCAGGGGCGACACCTTATTCCTTGGATGGGAGACCCCAAGATCATGATCGATAGGTCGGTGTAACACAACCCCTAGACTGTGCTGCGAGATCTCCTGTTATAGCCTCTTTCTGTGCCTCCCCTTGTGCTGTGGGCAAGCGAGGGCGGGGGATGAGCGGAGGGCTTGCTGCTGGATGTGTGGGGATCTTCTTCACTGGCAGCATTGGAGGGCTGTGCCTTTTGCTGGGCTGCTTCCAGTGCTGTGTGTGGAATCCTGCTGTCCCCCGGCAACGGGAACTTGGGGTTCCCTTCTCTGGCAGTGTTGGGAGGTTCCCATCTTTTTGACACCAGTGTGTGGGGTCTTCTTCCTCCACTTGCTCGGGCTGAGTTTGCAGAGTGGAAGAGGGGAATGATCTGTTTTCTGTGCAAACCAGAGACATATTTTCTCACTTGGAAACCAACAGAGCATGGGGAGCTTTTATTAGGAGCGATATGTGTTCTCTTAACAAGCAAGGTGCAGTGTAGGAAGTGAAAAGATGTTTACACACCGTACAGAAAATGAGGTTTATTGCTGTGTGATCTTGACTGCAAGCTGTTGGTGGAGTACCCTAGGAGCAGTTCTTCCTGTGATTGCATTTTCCTTGTGCCATGTGTGAATCACTGTATCAACCAGAACAGTTCTGGTTTGGGGCGCTTGCTTTTCAAATGTTATGTTGTAGGTGGCTTTTTAGGTTGTTGAGGAGTAGGTAACAGAGTGTACCGTGGCTAGAGAGTGTATCAGAATCTGGTGGTTTGAGTTTTATTCTGGTCTCTTATGAGTTTCAGCAGTGCAGAGCAGGGTTTAGAAACAGTTTATTCAGAATGAGTTTTCTGGATATTTATCTGGAGGAAGAAAATTAGAAGTCAAGCTGGGTATGCACGAGTGGAGCTCTATAAAAGTACAGTTTAGTACAATTTAAGAAGAGTCATGGCTGACCCTGAACACCTCACTGGGAAAGATGGCAGGATTTTGACTTGAAAAGGATCACGTGACATACTATACATATTTGTTCCCTCAATTTCATCGTTAATTTAATGCTGAGCGTGATTTTTCTTATTTCAATTTAACACAACTCTAATTGTCTTGGAAAAAAATCCACAAGAGTGGAGAAAAGAGAAAACCTTACACAATGTTGGATACTTAAGGTTGAAGTTTATTTGTTAATTTGAGTAAATATGAATATGTGAAAAAACACCTTTATATTGATATTATGTTGCACTTCTTATCTACATGAGAAGTGTTATAATACACACTTCTGATGGCAGCTCACTTCTATGATGGATTTTGTTAGTCAGTAGAGGCCGTTTTGCTGTTATATACAACAGTAACCCAGTTTGTGGTAGTTATAGAAATTGTTGGGAGCAAAAATAAGTATGTGCATGTCCGTACATACATATAATACCCCAAAAAGCCAAATAACCCACATGCGTAAGTTAAGGAAGCTTGCATTTACTAATCCTGTAGACTCCTTTAGAAGCTTAGATTCTTTTTATCTCCAGCAGCAGGAAGTCTTCACTTTCACCATTTTGAGAAAAGCACGTTGCTGTTGGAAGACATGGGTTGAAGGTTCTCTAACAGAGCTTGATTTACCAGACCTACATGTTTCATTAACGTTTTGCTATTAGAATATTTACTTTCTTTGTTTTTGGTCTAGCGAGTTGGCACAAGTCAAGAGTTGTGTGTGGGAAGACACCTCAGCGGAGTGGACTTTACTGACACTTTTCAATCAGTTTCTTTTATGATGCGCCCACATTATCCCAATGCAATGCTTTTCCTGCAAATAAAATTATTTCTGCGTAGTAGAAAGGAAGTGTACATCATTGATCTTTGCCGTTTTTACGGTGAACCTCCTTAAATTGCATGTATATGTTACTGTTCCTATGTATGTGTGTCTCTCTATCACATAACCCAGAACTTATTTCCTCAGCCAAATGGCTAGGGGCCGAGCCTAGCCATGATTTTACCTCCAATGGACGCAAGTTTCTATGGTGAAGATATCTCCTGAGAGTTCGGGACTAGCAGAAAGAAGCGAGGAAATTTCGACCGTTTGGTTCTTACGGATAGGTATTTATGTATTCGGGTTTGTGTGAATGTAAGCTATTTGACTTTCCAGAAAACGATATTTTGCAAGTGACGTTGATTGGTTGGTTGAACCACGTACGGTAAGAGCTGTTAAGGAAATGGATCCCACTTAAACTATTAAAGGATACCTTTGCCTTTTAATTGTAATAATTTTTTAGTTTCTTTGAGAGGAATTTAGACTATTAAACAAATTTTCGATAGTTGGTGACAAATGATAAGCAAAATTAAATGTAAATTCTAAAAGGAAGTATGCTTTAACATGTAAGTGCTTTTTTTTGTTGTTTTTTGTTTTCATTTTTAATGGGTAAGTATTTAAGTAGTCACATGAACTCAAGCCCTAAGTTTTTTGCATTGACCAGCTTTTTCGTCCTGCAGGTATGATGGGCGCGGTCACCTGCATGACCTTTCTGAATATGATGCTGAATATTCTACGTGGAACAGAGATTATCAATTGTCTGAAGAGGAAGCTAGAATAGAAGCCCTCTGTGATGAAGAGAGGTATTTAGCCTTGCATACGGACTTGCTTGAGGAGGAGGCGAGGCAAGGTATTACTCAAGGAAACTTCCTGAGTTAGCACATGTTTAAATAAATAATTATGAAATGAAATTAACTCCTACTTATTTTATACTCTCTTTTTTTCTGATGTTATCTTGACAGTACCCAGTGGATTCGAAAAACGGGAGTCTTTGCGTATGTGAGAGGACCACAGGATAGTTTAAATATAGATCCACACAGAAATTGCCCTGATTCTGAGGGCACTGGGATTTCAACCCCTCCCCCAAAAAAGAATAAAATAAACACATCCTGCTTCTTTTCCAGTGCCATATAACTGAAAGCCATTCTTCTTGTCTGCATAATTGTGTTAGAATGTCTTAACCATCAGCCTTTATCTCTTCAGGGAGATATTATTAGTCAGCATATGTACATGCTGCCTCTTTCTATTTAATTTTTAATGAAAGTTAAATTAATTAGGTGAAAACGTCTCATCTGAAAACTTAAGTAAGAACCATTACCTTTTATTTTATTTTTATTTTTTTATGACATAAGCTTTTAAGTATGTTGTATTAATTTATAATTGTGTTTTTGTTCAAGAGGAGGAATATAAAAGACTGAGCGAAGCTTTGGCAGAAGATGGTACCTATAATGCAGTGGGATTCCGTTATGGCAGTGATTATTATGACCCTTCAGAACCCACAGAGGAGGAGGAGCATCAGCCTGCAAAACAAAGAGGTAAAGGATAAAAATAGTGAGCCTTAGTTAAGGGGAAGAGCTTAGCTCTTCTGTCTCCCATTCTAATCTTCTTCAACTGAAGTCAATTGAGTTTTTAACATGTAATCTTAAGGAACCTTTCAAGTGTTAATGAACTCTTGGTGAAGTTAGAATTGTTTAATTCATGATTGGGCTTGTTTAACTATATTGCTGGGTTACTGAGATGTGAGATGTGTTTGTTTTACCAAGGTATGGAATATAATGCAGGATTGTTTTAGCTATTAAAGATAGTTCGGTTGATCTTGCTGTTGTGTGGGGAAGTCTGACTGTGTCAGGTCAGCATCGCTGGTGCTTGCGTTCCACCAAGGGGTTCTCCTGTGCTCTTCAGTGCTGATGCTTAATTTGTGTTGTCTTTTTCAGTGTAATCATTTGTTTTGTTCCCTTATGTCTGGTAGGTTGCATAACCAAATGCTTTGTCTTCTCTGCATACAGTTTTTCAATGTTTCTCGTAAAATGGGTGTGTTGCATGTTGTGTAAATTTGTGTACAGCTTGCACCTGCAGAAAAATTGGGGATGGTTAAGAATATGTTTTTAGTTGGGCTGCTACGTTGTTCTCTGCTATTCAGGTATTAGAAAAGTGAATGTTCCCCTCTCTGTTGGTTGCTAAAAATGGAATCTGTTGAACCTTGTAGCATGTCTTCATTGGAAGAAGAACTTGTAAAGCTGTGATAACATACCATAGTGTTATAGTAAAAGATTTGTGAGTTCTAGTTTTATGTGGGTTGCTGTACATATTTTTCTTTCCTGGAAAGGTGAGATACCTAGAATAATGTATTTCAGTTTTAATGGAATCATTCTTTCAGTAACAAGGTGCAAATTGAACGTTACTGAGTCATTGAAAAAGAGAGAATTATTCCAATCTTCAAGTTAATATTTATTTAATCAATATTTGATACTGCATGGAAGCTCCATACTAAACTGTTACAGAATCTTTCACTGTAATGTGAGTTTTCTATTGCTGCTGACAAGACGCAGAAATCCTCATAGTAGCTCATGGGATCATTATCTTGGCTGTTAATTTTCTTATCAGACTATGAAGTGAAAACTTATAGTAATGATGGATGACAAAGGGGCACATCCTGGTAGTATGTGAGAGTAGTTGGAGAAAAAGATAGAAACATCAGTAATATGTTTTGCTGTAGTTGAAACTGTGCAGCTTTTTAATAGATTACTGTGTGGTAGCCATTTCCAATAATATAGGACTATAAATCCTTAAATTGATTTTTATAAATTGCAATAGAGTAAAATTTAGTATTGGAAGATGCTCGTAACAGGAACGTGTATTAACTGTACTTCTGTGAACACTTCAAGTATTAGCTGGAGCTGCTGCCAAATGAAACAGAGCTGTTCTTTGCTGCTGCTTACTTTCCTTAATGTCATAATTTCTGTGAGCCTTTGTGGGCTTGAAATGGTTAAATACATTTAAAATAAATTGCTTATAGCAATATAAAAGGAGACCGTCTTTCTTTCATGGCTGTTTGCATACAAGTAATAACTATGACTCTTGATGCACAACTATGATGTCTGATGCCCATGTCCATGGTCTTCCTGTTTACAATGTGTCAGAGCCTTTAGTCTGCACATGCATTTTCTAAAGGACACGAAATATTGACTTGAACTTTAATGCATGCATTATTGTACACATGTCATTGCTTTATTTACTTTCCATCCCTGCAAGTTAAGTGCAAGTTTGCATTTAACTATTTATAACTTCTTGAAGCCCATCAGTGATAATGTAACATCAGAATGATACAATGTTACCTTAAAATGCAGGCATGGACCTCAATGTCCGATTTCCCCTCCATTAATGTTTTTGTTTGTACTCTCTAAATTGCTAGAATATAACTAAAGTTCATTCTTCCTCAAAATATTTAAAATATTTAATAGACAGTATTGAAAGTTGCATTAAAAATGTAAACTGTCTGGTTGAATTAGTGTATGATATTTTACAAAGCAAAATATTTTCTGTGTAATATTTCTGATATAGCTAGTGGTAGGATGTAATTGACCTTTGTAAGGCAATAGCTGTTTTAGATGAGTCATTTGTGTAATAAATCTGTTAAATATTTGGCAGGGCTAAAGTTGATACGAAAGCAACGATACCAACTTGAGGCTGAACTCAAGTTGAATGGCAACATTTATTTAATCAATTATTAAGGCAGCTACTGGTTTATCTCTTAAGGTTAAGAAAGTGTGCTTTTCTCTCCCTATTGCATTCTTCTACAGTTTTCATTAGGGCAAGAAAGGTGGTGAAAGTACTTTGGCTTGTTTTTATAGGCTGAAGTGGTAGATAATGAGGTCAGATCAGATGCATGGATCTTAATACCTTTAGAGATACTGGGTGTCTGTTTTAATTATTGTTATGAGAAGATTTACCCAATGCATTAATTTTGTTTTCTTAAAAACAAGAAGTAACGGTAATGAGAATCTATGTTTACAGTTTGATTTGAGACTTATCTGTCTCCAGCGCTGTAGTCAGGTATGATGTATATAGGTTTCTGTTCTTCCTAATACCTAATTTATGCAATCTTACTCATATTTAGTATAAACAAAACTACGCGTAACATCAGGCAGAGGAATCATATCTAAATGTCTTTAGTGTTAACTGTGTGTCTTTAGTGAAACTGTTAATAGTTTCATCTGAGAAATTTCTGGGCTGCACATCCTTTATCTAAACTTCATGTTTTGTAATTTTTTGTTAACGTTTGAATACATTCTGATGTTCTGTGTTTTAATATTTTTCTCTGTCATTTGTTGTAGAAACATCTCAGACAGAAACTGTGGAAGAAAACGAAGAACCTTTTGTTGCCCCTCCAGGACTGAATGTACCTTCTGATGTGGAACTGGTATGTGTGTACTTTTAACACATACTACATTTCTCTGGGTTTTCAAGGCGTCTGTGGTGCTTTTTCTCCATTAATTTCATTTTGGTGGACTTGAAATTATTCTCAAATTGTGCCTTCATTTCAAATGTACTTCTTTAATACTAAAGATTCTCTTTAAGTCTCTTGAATCTTCTTATTCATGCTGGAATTATGACTCTGCTTACACTGAGTGTATTTAGTATCACTTCAGGTGTTATAGGTCATGTGGGAAGGTGGACTTGATGGTGATTTAATGTATTTTGTTTGTAAAATTTCTGAAGTTTTGCAGATGCTTCAGAGCTTATAAAAAATGTCAGTTTCAAATTCAAAACCAGGTAGTAATTTCCAGTGCAGTCTTTCTTGAGCTTCCTTGCTGATTTGTTGCTTTGTTCATAAATCTCTAGGCCTTGAGATACATGTTATGTTTCAGCGTAAGAACCGCAGAAGAGGATAAATTTCATATATGGCTAAATTGTAAAACAGACTACAAACAAAAGAGTCCATTTGTTGAGAGCCTCGTTATCTCTAATTAAAATAATCTCAGTAGTGTACTAGAGGGACAAGTGAAATTTGAAACAACTAATTATTTTTCTTGATTGAACATGTTGTTCCAATATAGATTCCAACTGGCTGAAAATAGATTCTAAATATGTGCTGTTTAGTCTCACTCAGGCTTTCTCCCTGAATAGACACCGCTGTCTCTTGTGCTTCTGATTTCTGAAAAACATTTTCTAAGGTCTGTGACATATATCTGCCTCTGGACCAATAAAAATTCAAAGCTGAAGTGATTCATTAGTGTGACATTTCATTTATTATAGGATTGCACAGTTTGTTGAGTACAAGAAAAAAAGAGACCTATCTAAATATGAAATTAAGAACAGCTAACGATGAATTTATTCATTCTTTAAGCATATTCTTGTTCTTCTCACTCCTTGACATGGCATGGGATTGCAAGAGTGGAAATGCATAGGTGCTACTTAAATTTCTTCATTTTCTTTTATTGCTAAAGTAGCCAATGATACTTTTTGGGACATGACAACATGTAAAATTGCAGTATGTTTGTTTTACAATGCAACATGTTCCTTCCATGAAAAGACATAGTCATAGAATAGCTTGGGGAGGAAAGTACCTTAAATGTCATCTAGGCCTGAGCTCAGTGCTCTAGATAGGGCCTCATGAGGGCAACGTTGTAAGAGGTTTTTATAGCTAGGGAACAATACTTGCACATTTAGTGATAACTGTGCACGGTGGATATCCAAAGCATCTTGAGATTTAAGGTTGATTAAGGTTGTATATTGGCATTGCTATGTCAACAAACATGTCTGTCTCCTCTCTCGTGCTGATGGTGGTGTCTGTATAGCCCTGGAGTGTGCGCCTGGCTCTAAAGAATGTTTTTGCTGCATCAAGTTCAACCAGAATTTGTTCCCTGGTTCAGTTTGGTGTGATAGATGCAGAGCATCTTGCAAAAGAAAATGAAAGAGCTGCTGGGGAAGGTGGGGACTGTTTGTTTTCTTTCTCATTGTTGACATGCTTCCACCAGTTGAAAGTGATGATGACACTGTTGGTAGAGAAAGCTGAGGAGGCGGTCAGGGAACTGCTGCTCTTTCTGCTTCCTTCTGGAGTTTGGCAGACTCTACAAGCTGCTTATGAAAATTTAAATACGTGTTATTTTACTCCCACAGCCACCAACAGCAAAAATGCATGCGATTATAGAACGAACTGCAAATTTTGTCTGCAAGCAGGGAGCACAGTTTGAGATTATGCTGAAAGCCAAGCAAGCACGCAACTCCCAGTTTGACTTCTTGCGATTTGATCACTACCTCAATCCCTACTACAAATTCATTCAGAAAGCTATGAAGGAGGGTCGATATGCTGCTCCTTCTGAAAATAAAGCAGACGAGAAAAAACGTAAGTAGTTGTTTGCTAAGTAAATGCCTTTGGGGTGTAAATCAATGGGACATCCACTGGTCTTTTTTGGTAAAGAAGCCATATATTTGGGGGGTTTTGTAGTAGCAGTGCTGTTACACTGTAGCTGAAATTGATGTCACAATTCAGGATTTTCTTAAGATAAGCTTTTCTAGAAGAAAAAGTTGTTTAGGAAAGCTTGCTCATACCAAAGTGCTATAATCTTGGAGCTTTTATAAGCACTTCTATTGCACTAGTCCATCAGAAGGTTGTAGTGTTGTCATTTATCTTTGTTTTTGTGAATAATTAGATTTATGAAAAATGTTGTTATTTAGAACAATGTATGCTTGTCCTGTACCCTCTTCCTCTTCCAATAAAAATCTGTAGCAAATCCAAGTTAAATTGAGACATTGCTTTTATTCAGACTCAAAAGTCAAATCTGAGGAAGAGGATGATGATGATGACGATGATGATGGAAACTATCTGCATCCAAGTCTCTTTGCATCTAAAAAATCCAGTAGACTTGAAGAGCTCATGAAGGTACTTCATTGTATTAAATAACTTTCTTATTTTATATATATATATATATATATATATATATATTATATAACTTTCTATTTCTGAAACATTTGCTTACAGGGCATGAAGGTTATGAAATGCAGGTGTTAAGCTCCTGCTAACAAGTTTAGCTGTCCTTGAAACAAATATATTTTGCTAAAAGCTGAAATAAAACGTCTTCGGATTTTAGTAAATAGAATCTTGACATAATGTAACAGTTTTAGTAAAATTATTGCTGCTCTTAAAGTGTAAATTTTGCTGAAGTGTTAAAGTTTTTTTAATTTTCTGAGATTGATCAATGATAGAATAAAGGGAATGACAGATGCTTGTACGCAGCCGAGGCTCTCAGAGAAATAGCAGCAGTGATGTTCAGTATTTAGACAAGTCGGGTCAGATTCTGTGTCATTTTCCAGCATTGTATGTAAACAGTAAAATAATAACAAGTTACTTATTCGTGATATGGATCTGTGTTTTCATCAACTTAAAGTTTAGGGTTCTTTTGCCTTGGTTTGTTGTTTTTTTTTCCACAAATTTTTGAAAAATAAACCAACTCTGATATAGGAACTACAGAAACAATAATTTCAGTATTTGGACAATATTATTGTTAATTACCTAATGTAATCCAAATTAGGTTGGTCATACCATGTTTTTTAAATATGCACTTCAAGTTTTAATTTATTCCTGTTCTCAAATTTTTTTCAGCCTTTGAAGGTAGTAGATCCTGATCATCCACTTGCAGCACTGGTCCGCAAAGCACAATCAGATAATAATTCATCAACACCACAATCAACAGATGGGGCAGCTGTACAAACATCACAAGTAGAATACTCCTCTGATTGTAAGTGCATTGTGATTAGGCAGCTGGTGACGTGCAGGGGCTAGTGGGAAGAAAATACGTTAAATTCATATTTGATCATTCATAACTGATATTTATTCTTTTCCAATCTCCTCAGTCTTTGAAGGTGCATTCTTCCACTGAGTAGCTATCAAATTGCTAGCACGTTAGAAAAAACTTAAACGGAGTGGGAAGGGAGGGGGCAGATATTAAAAGCTCATGCAGCTTTTGTGAGTTCTCATAATCAAAAAGGTGAAGTTAAGCTTAATTGTATTTATGTGCCTCTAGTTCTTTTCAAAGTCCCTAATGTTGAAAACCTTTGATTTCTTAAGTGTAGAAATATAACTTCTTCATTTATATGAGTGGGTATACAGTTATAATAACTGATACCAAAGCTTGTAATGCAGATGTGTTTGCCAGATAAGAAGAAACACTGTTCAGACACTCAAAACAGATTTTTACCAGCTTTATGTAGCTATAATGCTTTTAGTATTTAGAAAGGCTGTTAATAAAGTAGAACTTAAAACTAACTTTAAAATTCTGTTATTTTCTGTATTGAAAATACATTTTGCTCTTAAAGCAATGCTGTAATTTAATTAATCAGCCAGTGGTAATAGCCATCTAATTCCTCAGTGTTAATTTTGAATATATGCACATCTTTCTTAATCCATACACAATTTTAACTAAGCTCAACTGCCTGCAGTGTGAGTTAGCTTAGGAAGAATTATTTCATATCAGGTTGTTTTTTGTAGACTTCCTCTGATTCACTGTGTCTCAGTATATTCTGGTTCTGTCTTCTTAATCTATGCATTTCTTCGTTTGTTGTTTTTTTTACATAATGAATTAGATACCATTTCTTAGTGTGTTGTAGATGAATCTAAATTCTCATGGTTTTGTACTGATGCAATAGTTATTTGTTTTATTAGATGTCTTTCTTTTAAAAGAAAATTCTTCTTAAATATATTTTCTTTATAGCAACTGTGGCAGCCATGTATTACAGTTACTATATGCTACCTGATGGAACCTACTGCCTCGCACCTCCACCTCCAGGAATAGATGTTGCAACCTACTACAATGCCTTGCCTTCAGGGGTGACTGTATCAAGCACTACAGGGGTAGCAACTGTACCTCCACCCCCTGGTACAACACCTCCACCTCCCCCTGACACAACTGATAGCAGCAGTGGGTTGACCTCTACCACAACTTCTACAAGGTACCGCATAATTTTATAGATATGCTTGTTTGGTGGAGGGGTCTCTTTCCTACGCTGCAGTACAAAATATTTAGGGACAGCTTTGTTATTGGCAATGCCTCAGTCACATTGCCGTTATCAGTATAGCTTTGGTTACCTGGTTTCACTTTGGTCTTTGATATTGTGTGGTTGTTTTATTTAACTTCTGTGAAGTCTTTGCTAGTTGGAAAATCAGCAGTTACTTTAACTGCATAATGAGACCGGGGAACAAGCCTCTATTTCACATTTTTTGTTAAAACAGGAGACTGAAAGGTATTTATAGTCTGTTTATAAAAACAGTGTACTTTTTATGTTTTCAGCACAATTGCTCCAGTGGTTGCCATTATACCTCCACCCCCAGATATCCAACCTGTTATTGACAAGCTAGCCGAGTATGTTGCTAGGAATGGGATAAAATTTGAAACAAGTGTTCGTGCCAAGAATGATCTCAGGTAAGAGAACACATTATTTCACTCTTAATTTTAAAAGTTGAGGATTTCATTTACAAGTATATTAAAAGGGCACACAGATCCCAAGAAGGGAATTACTTTGTTGTTTTATTTAATGAAATTCAGAGACCTACTGAAAGGTGATGGCAAAGTGTTATTGCTCAAATTGTCAAAGCAACCAAGCAAGCAGAAAGCTTCTGTAGAAACTATGCTTTCAGCATATAAGAACACATACATTACAGTCCTTCCAAATATCAAATAGGGTTCCATCTGCAAGAGAGATTTTGACAGCAGTGGATTGTTGGTATTTACTGTGTTCGTGTACATTTTCACAAATTCAGTTTTCTTTTAACAGATTTGAGTTCTTGCAACCATGGCACCAGTATAATCCTTACTATGAATTTAAAAAACAGTTCTTCCTTCAAAAAGAGAGCAGTGACAACTGTCAGGTATGTGTGTTAAAACTGCAGTGTAAGTGAGAAAAGGACTTGCTTATCTAGTGTATTACTGTGAGACTTGTTAAAAATTGAACTCAGAATAATGGAGAACTTGTTCAGCAAAGGATGTGAATGCTTTTTTTGTTGCTTTTTCATTTTGTATAGCATTTAATTTGTGTTATGTGAGGTGATAGGATATTTAGTTCTTGCTTTTTAGTATGATCAGCCACTCGCTGTGGTTGTATTCTAAAATGGCAAGCCATGAATCTTTAGAATATGTTCCTTGTGGAGGTCTAGAGACTTGTAGAATTAGGATTAGTGTTCTTTTGTCACAAAGGTGAGATATAAATTTTTAACAGCTTCATGGTTCTTTGTAAAGTCGTAGCTAAACAACGTTTCTGGCATGATTTTTTCTGAGGGAGATTTTATAAGAAGAATACTGGCACGGCTGACTGAAATAATACTGGTCCTTCAAAATCTCATGACAGCTTATTACTTCCTTTGCTTACTCTACTTGTGTAATTAGAAGATAGTATCCAGACTTGGCATCCGTATTTCTAACCATTCTCATGTTAGCTAATAGCATTAGATTGTTTGTTCTCTTACTGAAAAGAAAATTGCAAATATTATCAGAAATATTTTATCTGATGTTAACTTTTCATGGGAAAGAGCTATTTTCTTTTTAGGCCCTATGTCATTTGTCATCTCAAGGCTTATATTGGAGTGCTCAACAATTAATTACTTAAACTGAAAGAAGGTAGGCCTGTGGGTAAACTCCTCAAAATACCTTTCTGGAAAATGAAGAAATTCAATAATATTCAATGTTTGAAACGCTTGTCTCATATTTTAACTGTGAAAAAAATGCTTTGAAAACACTGTTTTTAAAGATAAGCTGCAGTAAATGTAATCTTATTCAATTGATAAGTTACATGCAAAATCATCCTGTACTAGTTTTTGTTCTAGAATTTCTGATTTGCAAGCTAGTTCATTGAATTCATAAGAGTTCCATAAAACTGCACCCCAACCAAAAATGTAGTAACAAAAGTTTTCTTTTAGGTGTTCCTTTTTGGAACCTTTTCCTTTTAGGTGCTTGCTAAGAAAGCAACCAGAAACTGGTTCAAGTTCCCTGTGGTTGTATGTAGCAGTGCATATCATCCTACTGCAAGACTTTGTAGATAATGCCATTCTCTTTAATTTTTTAGAATAAAGATTTCAATATTATTTTTATGCTTTAGTAACAAAAGTATAGGCAACTAATGCAATTGTTTATTCTCCATTTGGCCATTAAAGTTAATAGAGAATTGTACTGTTTGCTTCAGTAAATACATGAAGTCCATTTCTTCTCCAGGGATTTTCAGTAATTACTTCTGTTGGTGAGGGAGAGCTTCAGGGAGCAATGGAGGGAACTCTTCAATACATTATATTTCAATATTAAATATATTTAACGGCAGCCATTGGGAAGAAGCCAAATTGTATGTTGAGAGAGATTCATTTAAATGTTAAATTATTTAATGTGATCACCCAACTTGCTGCGTAAATATGTTTAATATTCTACAGTATCTGTCCTAATATTTTTGTAGTAGGAGTGTAGATGTTGTCTTGAATGCTTCAGTTGCATAGCAGTAGTACCAATCGTTGTTTACTCTTCTGAAGATCTTAGAAGATCTCTACTATACCAGTTTAATACCACAAAAGCCATCAATAGGTCTGATGTTCTTCAGCAAAAGGTTAGAAGTCATCAAACATTAACCTCTGTTCATCTCTATAATAACTTGAATTTGTAAAGAAAGTATCATGCGATTATATATTAGCAAAAAAAAAATGTCAGGAGCTTTCATTCTGTCACTGTCAGTCAGTTTAATGGATTTTGTCCTGGACCTTGGAGATCAAGACCTAAAAGAATATACTTTGGAAAGAAAGTATATGCTTTTAGGGTCTGGTTTTAAAAAGCACCATTTTTGAAACAGTTGTTTGGCAGAAGTGTACCAACTGAAGAACATTTCCTTACCTGTAAAATAACGTCTTACTGCAGATTTTTAGTCTGTGCAGCCTGTGGGTTTATGTGAAGCAGTGTGTTATTTATAAGAAGCAGGCTTTCAGTCTTGACTGAAATTGAGGTACAATTAGCTTTTGGTAGTGATTTTTTGAAATTGCTGGCAGAATTGCAGCTCCCCAGGCACTGTATTAACTCTGTCCTAAGCTACTCAGTTGGTAAGTTTGCATATTTCTTTTGAAAAGGGAGTATCTTCATCCGAAGATGTTCCAGCAGATACTACCACTGATGCACCAAGTGAGACTCAGCTTGCAGATGGGCACACACCTGAAGATGGGTCTGAGCCAATTGCTAAGGGAGCTTCAGAAACTAAAAAGGATGTTCCTCCTAAAACTGTCAGTGATGGCAAATTGGTAAAAGGTATGTTGGCACAATTTGTTGGCCATAAAGATATTTGTCAGCACATATTGCAGAATAAAAGAGGGGTGGTGGAGGGTGTGGGAAAGAATTTCAGCATGCAGAAAGTATTTTCATTAAAAGCATCAAAAAGAAACAGAAATAATCAATTTGCTTGTTTTCTTATTTTGTGAGGTATTTACTGTTTTGACAGGATTAAATTGTTTCAGTTTCGTGCAAAGTTGAAAGCTTTCATCAGTGTTCACAATAGAATCCTAGTTTCGTCATTTAAAACTTGACAGTTACAAGCTCTGTGTGAGGAAGAAGTTATCCCTTCTTAATAAAAGCAATGGTCTTATGAAACCATGTTTGTGGAGGAAGTGCACTAGACTTATTACTTGGTTAATCAGCATGTGGGATGTTAGTCATACTGAAGAAAAAAAAAACATCCTTTATGTGTTCCAGTGGACTGTTGTTCCTCTTGCATTTGTAGCAGCAGAGGGATAATGTGGAAGGATCTCCTGAAAGACAGTCAGCTAACACACTGTTACTGTGTGAGAAGAGACACATCATTTTGAGTGTGGGAGACCCTTAACTGATTTAATATGGTTGTGTCTAGAAAGTGGTTTGTATCTGAAATACAGGGATTTATTACTTGAGACTGAACATTACAGGGCAAAGCTTACAAGCTTGTTTTTTTTTTTTGTTTCTTTGTTTTGGTTTCTTTCATGGCGTAGGCTACAGATGTTATGGATGGTTAAGCCAAATTCAACCTGCTTTCCACTGTAGTGTAATGATGTGTAAAATCTAACCCATTCATTCACAGCATCATTTGCTCCAATAAGCTTTGCAATCAAGGCCAAAGAAAATGACCTTCTTCCTTTGGAGAAAAATCGTGTCAAATTAGATGATGACAGTGATGAGGAGGAAGAAGAGGGCAAGGAAGGCCAGGAGAATGCTAATAGTGCTTCAAACAATACTCCAGCTGTTACCACTCCTTGCGTTGCTGCTGAAGAGAAAAAACCTCAACTTACACAGGAGGAATTGGAAGCTAAACAAGGTATCTCATGTTGCACAGAAAACAAAATGACAGATGGAGCCCTTCGTAAAGCATAGCGTTTTGAGTATTTCCAGTCATCACTCTGTCGTGTTAGCAGGAATCTGGTTTTTTTTCTATTCCCACCGTTCCTTGTTTATTTTTCAATATGGATTATCATTGGTTGCTCAGTTAAAACTGACACTGTAATATGTTGTCACTGAATGCTTTGACCTAATGTGTGATCTTTCTGTTATTTATTTTATACACCATCTTGGAATGAAACGTTAAACTTCTGATTTCCAGTTTGCATTAACACAGCCCAGAAAAAGACTTGTCCATTTCTCATTTTCTTCGCAGAACGATGAAATGCTTCCAGCTATTTTTCAATAATGTAGCTTGCCCAAGTGCACTAATATCACCTTGCTGATGTTTTGTTACTGTAGCAATGAAGTGCCATTAAGTGTCTGTCTGGGTTTTTCTGTTACTGTATTTGTGTATGTAAGGGCACAAAGGTAGGCTGTGTGAATTGAATGAAATGGTCTTTTAAAGGAATCATCCCCCAGGCAATTGCATAGTAGAGATGGTTTAATAAAGTAAGGGTGCTGTCATTGTTTACCAGCTTGAAAATTTAATGTTCTCTTAGAACTCTAAGTGTGCCATAGGACTTTAATTTTTTCATTTTTTACACTGGAAGTGTAAGATAGAACAGGTTAGGCAAAATTTCCACTAGGTGCATCACTAAATGAAGTGGCTCGTTTTCTTTCTTTAATAACGTAATAGTAATTGTTGCTTGTAACAATGGCAAAAAGTTTCTGAGGGTATCTGGAGCTTTTTTATTATGTATGCAGGTGGGGTGGAAGATGTGAGGGAATGACCTGGCCTGTGAGAAAAGTAAAATAAACACTCTGCATTACTTTAAGAAATATAAAGAGGAAGAGCCTCCAAATTTATGCTGCTATTGTTTTAGACAGCTTTCATAAATACTGAGTAAAGCATTTTCAGATTTTCGTGTCAGTTTCTTTGATCTTAAAGTTTTTTACATTGCTGTTAATGCTTTTTGTTAGGGAACTGACATTATCTGTAAATTATAAGGGTTAGAATTTCATAATTTCAAGCTAATGTGTCCTTACTAGTGCTTTGAATGGAAGTCCTAGAAAAGGTTTGAGTATATAGCTGGGGGGGGCTGTTTGGTTAGTCTGTTGGGTTTTGTTTCTTTGAAGGAATCTTTAAGTTGCATATGTGTATATCACACTAAACTTGATGTTTAATTCTCTTAGCAAAACAGAAACTTGAGGATAGACTAGCAGCTGCAGCAAGAGAGAAGCTTGCACAGGCTTCCAAGGAGTCAAAGGAAAAGCAGCTACAAGCAGAACGCAAAAGGAAAGCTGCACTGTTCTTGCAGACCCTGAAAAATCCTCTGTCAGAGGCAGAAACCGAGAAGGTTGAGGAGAATTCTTTCACTGTTGAGGTAAGGGGGAGATAAATTTCTCTTTACCATAAAGCTCGCAGAAGACTTACTTGTAGGATGTTAATCTGGCAGTATTTTATCAGTTTGAGTGAAGAGATGGAAGATTTCTCCAAAAGGAGAGAAAGTTATATTTTAAGCACTGTTCATCTTTTTCGGTTGTCTGAGATGTTTCTTACATGTCAGTTAAGTTCTGGTAGAGAAACATGATGTGAAATTCAGAGTTCAGTTTGCCAGTTAGAGCAAGCAAAATGAGCTTGCAAAATTAACTCTGCAGTAGTGGCCCATGAATTTGAATGTTTCCCTTTCAAATCTTCAAGATTTTAAAATAAATATCAAGCAACTGAGCTCACTTTTCACTTATTGTGGTGGGTTTGTTGATTGTTGGTTGTTTTGTTTCTTTTAATTTATCTGATATAAAACTGGGATAAGAAGGTACGGAATTGATCCATACAATTTAAGGCTTCTAGCTTGAGAAAATAAATATGTAGATGGGAAAAATCTAGACTCTATGATGATTGTCACTCATCATTATGTTAGCTGAGTGTTCGACGCGGATGCTTTAAAAGACTAGAATGCTAAGATGTTTTTCTCTCATTATTTTAATATAAGACTTAGGATGATTATTGTAATTAGATTTTAAAAAATAAATCAATTTCAATTTATGAATAGTAATGCAAAATTCAAATGTGTTTGTACCTGCTCCTCTCTGGGCAGATTGTCAATAAAGAGTCAAACCAAGAAGTTCAGGTTGAAGTGATTCAGCTCAAACATTAGCTCATCATTGGTTCAAAGTGCTCATTTCTAAATCGTTTTAAAAAGAAAGAGATAATCTGCAAGAAAAAAAGAGTCAAAGTACAAGTTACTGAAAAATTCAGATTATGAAATTATGTTCTGTAATAATGGGGACAAAGCTGGAATTTACAGTCTCAGCTTTTCCTGTGGTAATTTTTGTTTATTGTACTTCAGTCATGTTCAGCACTCTAGTAGCAGTGAAATGTATGTTGTTGCCTTACTCCAGTAGACTGTTTACTTTAAAAGTATATTCATAATTTTGATTTGCATCTTCAAGATCACTATAAAAAAACTGAGAGATGATGTTTCCAGGATTAATCATATCCAGCTTGTTGAAATCTGGGATAGATAAGAAGCATACAAATACTGTATTCTTTATCTCCCCTTTTTAGTTGTAGGTGCTGGTTTCTAGGAATATTTCTCTGCAAATTTTATTCTTGAAATGTAAAATCAAACTCTAAAAACTTGGATTAATCAGAGCCACGGGTCTGGGTTTTTTTCCTGTTAATGAATGGAAATTGCCATTCATGATAACTAAGAATTAATATGTTTCACATAAACCCTTTCTGATTTCAGTAAAGTAATTACGTTTTTAAAAGCCTAAATAAGGGATTTACATTTATTATATAGGAAAATGCTTCTAGTATTGATTTGTTCATACATCACAGCTCTGTCCTTAAGCTTTTCTCTCCATCTGCAGTTTTTGGCAGCAGAGCTGTATTTTCAATCCAAATATCACATTCCCACGTGCATTATATATTTTCCGTTTAAGTTCTTCTTTGCTTAACTTCATCCTTTCTGTGCAGAAGAAGAAGCTAGTTTCCTTCTTGATTTTTGTTCTTTTTTTTTCCTCACTTATTCCAGCTATTACAGGGAGCCACTCTCTTTCTGACAGTGCTTGTCATGGTTTACGAAGGGATAACTTTACTTCCAGGAGTGTCACCCTTTTTCTTCTTTCAGCCTGAGCATTGTTTTATCGTAACACCCTCCAATCCAGTGTGATATCATGCATGTCTGCCCAAAAGATGTGGCTGTGTTCATCAGCATCTGATTGGTCACTTCCAGCAAGTCCAGACAACCTCTTTGCTCAATGGGGAAAAAAAGGAAAAATCACATCAAAACCAATTTTCAGTAAAGTAAGCTTGGACTCAGGGCTTTACTGCAGTAGCTGTCAGTGCCTGTGGGGAAAAGGGTACAAATGAGATTTGGTGTAGGCTGTGTAGTTACCTGTAACTCAACATAAATTGGGTCTGAAGTTTATGTAGTTTCAGGGTATCGTTACAGGATCCTACACCAGCCAGAAAGATATTTTTGTCTTTATCTGTATGTGCTGCAGTTAGACATAATGCTAATGCATTAATGCTAATGAATTTTCCCTGTGATTGGCACACGTTCTGTATATTTTACCAGTTATTTGTCAAAGTGTGAATACGAAGAGACCATGCCAGCACCAAATTCTTGAGCCTTTCAATCTGTTCTTCTTAAGGGATTTTTTCAAGGACATAGATATTTCTAAGCTAACATTATTTTGTCTTTTTTCTTTAAGGGAATGCTTGAAAAAAATCAATAATTTTTCAGTAACAGTTGTGTCTTTTTCAGCAGAGCAGATGGGTGTCCCCATCGCATCTGAGATTTCTGAGTTCTGAGTTGAACTTTGTAGGAAACAGGTCAACTTTGCAACAAAAATCTCACTCTTATTCGACTTCTAAGCAAGCTTACGTGCTAAAGATGTGTTTTTCTTCTACCATGTACATGCAGTTTCAGAGAAGGCATTTCTTTTTTTTCAGACATGTTTCAGAAAGATGCACGTAAGAACACTGATGGTAGAAGTATTCTCTAATAACAAGAAGTAACTACAATAGCTGTAATCAAGGAAACATGTATGATCAATAGAAAGAGAGATGTAAAACTAGTTTTGCAGTTTGGTCAGTGGAACTAAAAGAAATTTAATAAATGAAAAAATGAGCATTTTAGTCTACCAAAATATCACTTAACATATTCTATCTCCCTTTTGTGAGTAGTAGCAACCAGTGTGGATCCAGGGAGCAAAAGTTGATACACAGTGGTCATGGAGTTAATGTAGTCTGGTGATATTTGTAGCTTAAAATCTGTCTCAAAAATTGAATAAATGGCTGAGAAATACAGTAAGGCATGAAAGTGGGTCAAGAATTTCCATGGGAGATGCATCATTCCCATGAGATTGTCCTTGCCAAAATACTGCATAAGAACTAGTCATGCTATTTATGTGTATATTCAGCATAGAGTAATGCTGAAAACCTGTTTATCACACTGTGTAGAAATGCATTAAATGAGCAAAGATTTTTGACCTCTGTCACATTTTTCTGATACCTTGCTTTTCTTAGAAGAATTGCTGATATTGAGTGTATATTAAATCTTTGAAAACAATTGATTGCACTAACTGCATGTAAAGGGCAGTTGATATGATAGAATGTAGTGCTTGGAAGCTTTTTGGCTTCAGATGGATCACAAAAACAG
Organism: Coturnix japonica; assembly: GCF_054131305.1. Classification (NCBI taxonomy): domain Eukaryota; kingdom Metazoa; phylum Chordata; class Aves; order Galliformes; family Phasianidae; genus Coturnix; species Coturnix japonica. The sequence goes on along the minus strand of NC_140671.1, from coordinate 2,373,295 downwards.
ATCCACTTTTTCCCCTAGCTCAATTCCTGGTTTTATATTGTTTCCTGCTTTCCTTTAAAGTGAAATGAAGCAAGAGGAGCAGAAAGCTAATAATTGAGCTTGAGCAGTGAAGCAGCACAGCTTTTCAGAAACCAATCCTCACTGTTCTTTGGAGTGTTACAAGAGAGCAGTCAGGGTATAGCCTGGTCCTTCCTCAGAGCAAAGTTGTACAACATGGCACTAACTCGGTTTCCCAAGCTGATCAGCTTCCAGTAACATTGCAGCAAGTGAAGTCTTCCTTTCTTGGAGACATGAGTGACAGTAACAGGGTAACCTCTCTGTGTTCATGTATGTGATGGTGCTGAGACATCAGTAGGGTTTGCCAGTAAGGAGGAATTGAAGTCAGTCAGGCACAAATGCAGAGGTGTATTCTTTGTCAAAGAAAAAGGTCTTAAGCAACCATTGGAGTCAGTTAAGAGAGAAGGCATCTCCCAGACTCTACTCGTACAATAGACAAAATGGGACTGTGCTGACTGGAATAGAAGGGGACGTTGCTGGTGTCTGGCTAGGCAGGGCTTTGTGTGCTCCCTGCATCATGGTATATTTGACTTCTTTAGAGCAGCTATGTAGTTCTCTGACAGGTGTTCTGCATACGTAGGACAGTGTAATTTTTGTATATGAGGCATGATTTGCCTAATAGCATGTCTGATGGTTATCGGCTAGTGAGTATTCTGCTCATCTCTCATGTTTTATCTTGTCAGAAGTGCTTTATGGATAAGTACTTTGATCTGTGTGTAAAAGACAGTTGGCTGCATCCAAGCTGTTACCTGTATGAACTCTAAAATCAAATTTAAACAAGGGGGAAAAAATCCACTACGGTATTGCTGCAAAAACAAGCAAGCCCGTAATTGGCTGATCCCTAATGTCATCTGCTATTGTGCCTCTGAATATAAAGATTCTGTAGAACAAAGCAGCATTTAACTTGTTTTGGCTCCTTCATCCTCTTTTGAAGACCTGGTTTTTGCTTCTTTCTCAGATGGCTTGTTCTTACATTCGTCCTGTGTATAACAATTATTCTTCTTTGTGTGTGTGCAGACTGCTTTGTTTACAAGTGGCATAGAAGTTTGTAGTACAGGTTTAAAAACGAGATGCTCTTCAAGTTTTTCCAAGCTTAACAGGGTTATCAAGAACTGTAGGTCATGCATCTTTCACATCTTCTTCTGTAGTTGAACCTGCTTTGTTAGCAGTAGGCATTGCTGTACGCTTCCTTAGAATAATAAGGATTTATGACATAATACTCTGTTTGCCTGCAAATATAGTACAAAAATTAGTTTGTGATCAGAATTCTCATGGTCAATGCAATGTTAATTGCTGTACATCCATGCAGCAGCTGAACAGAGATGAAACACTTGGGTCTTTGAGTATTTAGTATTTAATTTGTTCTATAGGAACAAGTGTTTTTATCACTCTTTTAATTGCTTTGGGGTAATTTGTTTTATTCAGGGTAGGACTAATGAAATCTTCTTGAGGTAATAACTCTGCTCTCTTTGGTGCACAAAGCAATAGTATGTTTTCATTGCTGGTAGACAGTTACTTATTACTTCTCTGTCAGGGAATATTTCAGCATAGGCTTTGGGGAACCTGCAGTAAAAAAGGTTCTGTGGTAGAGAAGAGAGTGTGAAGCGATTTCACATTGCAGTAAAATAAAGGCGTTGTTGATTAACTCTTTGCAGTTGTAACCTACTTCTCTTTTTCCAACTCTGATTGAATACAGATTCAAATTAATGCAAAATTCAGCTGTTCAGAATAGGAAACTTATCGTCCAACTGTAGGGATATTAGTGAAGTTGTAAGTAATGCTCTTTACTTGTTAATTTAATTTGCACCAGGAACAGCGCCAATGTTTTGTTCTGCTGTGATAGGCACCTTTTTTGGTTCACTTAAAGTGTTGCTTTTGAGTATTGATTAGGTAATGTAACCCCTGAAGAACTGTGTCCTGGTCTTATGGATACTGCAAATAAGCATCTTGTAATGAACTCTTTACTTACCCGTTGCTGCTAAGGAAGAGTTGTTCATCTTTGTTTTCTGAAGAAGCATGTCTGAAATGTTTCTCACAGGGAGTGCTTATTTTAGGAAGCTTTCTTATAGAAGAATTTCCCTCAGTGATCCAAACACAATACTAAAGAGGAATTCTAATAGTCTAACACTGTAGTATTTAAAGAGGGCTGAAAAAAGGGGTTGTTATCCTTGATGGACAAAGAAGTTTCACTGAATGCTTCCTGAAAATTTGTAATTGTCATTTCCTAGCAGAGCTCTCAAAAAACATAAATCTCTGTTCCCTTGAGATTCATTATAAAACTCTCCAGGTGACCAGCTTGTTGTCACACCTCCTGAAAATGCATTCTGCTGACCTGCAGGTTTGCACAGTCTGATCAGTAATGCAGCATTTTTGCCTTTTGGAAATGCTTAGCAATCTCCCAGTATCAGCACTGGCTTTAAGTCTTATCTGTTTATTTGCTCCACTCTTACTTCCAGTCTCTTACATCTGTTACCTTAGTTTGCACGGGTCAGTTTTCACTTGTAAAAGCACAAGTCACCAGCAGCACCTTCGTTTGCCAGACACAAGGCAGTTTTGTTTTCTTGCAAAGGTTTATTCTGAAGCAGTATTTATACACATTGAAATTTTCGTGTGAGTGTCCTGGCAACTTGCTGGCATTCAGTTATTTCATAGAGCTCTGCATCCAGGTCTGTTTCAAGCCATTTTGTTGATGCTTTTTGTCTTGAAGGCAAACAGAACTGCAGCTGAGGGACTCAGCATGTTTGTTGGCGGCTGATCTTACTGTTGGGACCTGATGACTTCTGAGTACCTGGTCCCAGCGGTGCTGCCTCAGTTTGGCTACGTGGCTTCTCTCTCCGTGTTAGCTGTAGTTTTACACTTGGGATCTACATGTTCATTTGGAGGATCTTTCGGTTATTTCAGTATGGTTTCCGTTGGAGCTTTCCAAAAATGATTCATTAGTAACTTGGAGCAGCTGAGAGATGGGCACTGTAGGAATGTCCTGTAAGACAAGGGGAGACCTCCATTTCAGCATCCAGTGCTTTTGGTATCTACATAGTGATGCTTAGCACTGCGGGGGTTCTTTGTTCTGATTGCTGAAATAATCTCTGAGTGTAAGCTAAAAGTACCTGTGTTGTTCAGTTATTAATTTCCTTTTCAGTAGTGATATAATAGCTGATGTTTCATGCAGTCAAATAAACTTGGGCACTGAAAAATGTTGTTTTTTCTTCCTTCTCTTGTTTTCCTCTTAACTCTACTTTGCCTACAGCTATTTTGTTTCAGGCTATTAGAGTTATCTACTTCAAGGCAAAATGGTCTGTTACATATTCAGCAGTGTTCAAAGAGAAGACTGGGGTACTGTATAAAGACATGAATAACATTGTGAAAGAACAAAAGTAGGCTGCAGTAGTCTCTTAGGAAACCCTTGAGTTTGGAAATGAGGTGTCTGGACTTGCACGTGGATTGTGTGAAGTTAGTGAAATTGGAAATAGGCCACCAGTAAACCAGTCACTCAAATGATCGTGACTGAAAATATTTACAGTCCTTGAAGCAAACCACTTTAGTGCTCCTTTATTGCTGTTTTTGTAAATATTGTGATAACAGTTATCGGTTAAATCTCAGGAAAGAGTCATTGCTCTAATGTAAAGCAATACCAAATTTCTCATTATTCAAATGTACTCAATTATTGCCTTGACATATTCACAGTAGGAGAGGGGTAAAGAGAGAGGAAAAGATCACCTGCTTCTAATTTGGTTATTTTGGCTTTTAATGTATTAGTTTCCATTCTGATCACGGTGAGTATTCTTGTATCAAACAGCGAAAGTGTCAGATCAGGTGGAGCAGAAATTATGATGGGGAAACTGTTTTTTCCAGTTGCCTTGAAATGGCAGCTGGGGGAATGACAGACTTTGAAATGAGGAGCATATCGAGAGTGCCTGACTTGAATTGTTCTACACAAGGTGCTGAGCAGAATCCTCTTGGGTATGAGCAGATAATTTGAAAACTTCTTGGAGTGTGGTAGGTTTTGCTTAATTGACTTAATTGTAGTCAGAATTACTGACTGACTAAACATGAGTTGAGCGAGGACCTGCTCCATCATTAGGATTTTGCAACCCTTTACATGTTCGACAACTTCTTATAAAGTACAGAAATAACTTGCATCAGCTGTATTTCATTTTGCTGTTTTCCTTGAGGTTGTGATCAAAATATCAGAGCTCAGGGAGGAAACTGACTTTAAAACTTGATGTTGAGTATCAGTAGATGCCGATTGTGTTCTCATATTTATCCCTTTATAAATAAAGGGAGAAATGGATAAAAAGCTATCTGATAGTACCTATTTTTTTAGAATACGTTTCTTCTAAAAATTAAAGATGAAAACTTCAGGACTGTGTCCTAGTTAAGGTGACAGCCTTAGCATGTGTATCAAGCCTTGCTTATATAACTGCAAGGGACTGTATAACCTTCCATTAAATACTGTTAGATGTGTTTTTGAGGATGTGAGTCTTACTTACACTTGGGAGGATAAATTGTTATTGATTTAACAACTATTTCCTTAAGATGGTTGTATTTTTCACGCTTCTATGAGTAAAAAAATGTGAGAATATTATTAGTTACTGTCCTAATTGCTGTTGCACTTGTTATCCTGCTTTTCTACCAAATAGCTGTATATTGGCAAGGCTACCAAGTGGGATATCTTAAGTTTCTTTGCTGGAAGTGTATATTTATGTGTCATGCACAGGGGTAGATGTAGCCCTCTATTAGTATTAAAGATCGGAGACACTTATGCATTGTCTACATGTGTATGACTTTTTAAAGATCTGTATGCAGCTTTGAGATCTAAATGCTGTTGTTCTTCATTTACCTTTAATTTCAGAGTGTCAGTAGTATACCATGTCCTGCGACTGCAGTCAGAACTTTACCTACCTTAGAAGTTAGCAGAACTTCTGCAGCAGAAAGGCCTTCAAGCAAAAGCAGAGATCCTCCTCGGGATGAAGAGAAAGAAAAAAAGAGAAAAAAACACAAGAAAAGATCTCGGTCAAGATCTCGATCACCTTTCAAGTATCATTCATCATCTAAGACCAGATCTAGATCACATTCAAAAGCAAAGCACTCACTTCCCACTGCCTATAGGACTGTCAGGCATTCAAGGTGGGTTTGGAAACCAAGCATGTTCTTTAGTGTCGTGTGGCTAATATTGAAAATGTTTTTGCATTTCTTTAATTATGTTGCATTTTTCATACCCATTAGATGAGATATAGGCACCCTGAAGACAGTGGGTAAATATGAACTGTGGAAAATCTCTGAAAATATTTTTAAGGAACTACCTCTGAAAATATATAAATCTTTTTAAATGAAATAATCATTAATTTCTAATTGCACACTGCAAAATGTTCATCAGTAAATTTCACTCTGGTCTGTGAAATACTTGGCAATACGGCATAGGAGTCTGATTATAACAAGAGGAGGAATTTGTGCCTGTTGCTGCAGTATAGTGACAATATGTCCCAGCTGAAACCAGGACACAATATTGAAGTAGAAATAAGGAAAGAGAACCAGGTAGCTGAACAGCAAAGTTCAGAGGGAAGGCAAGCAATTGGGTAGCATATGAAACGATGTGATTGATGAATGACTGGAGAGATGTGGCAGGCATCCAAGAAGGGTGAAAACAGAGTTGGTAAAGGAAACCATAGGAGAGTGTACCTCAGCATAGTTAACTGTATATTTGCTTATTAATGAAAGTAAACACATTAATTATAACATGTATTAGCTTACAGCTAGATGTTATGTTAATGTTGTTAATTACATTTAAGATGGTTGGGTCTCAGAACCTTTAAAGTTTGCTGTATGTAAACTTTGCCTTGTCTTAATGCCAGGCCACATAGCAGTCACTGTGGTCTGTCAGAAAGGCATATTATTGAGGTTGTAGTCTCTGGATCATGCAACAGAATATCTAAACAGTATTTCAGTAACTTGCAGTTCAAATGAATTGTGACTATAAATACTACCTTAGCTGTGTATGTGTCGGATGCAGAATTATTTATTATCTTTGTGGACATGCCTGTGGCTTAAATGCTTCTTCCCCAGAAACAGATGGCCCAGTTATTTCTCAATTCTTTTCTAGCTCTTGATGGTGATGTGACAGATCTTCTCATCATATATTTTCCCTGTACTTTTGTTGTTGTTTATTTAACAAAGTGTCTAACTATGGTAATGTGAGTAAGTGTTAATGCTTTACAACTTGTTATTTTCTACTAGGTTTTTTTTTAGTTTAAATGTGATACTTATGACATCTCTGTTGTTCAGAGATGAAAGAAATTAAATGAACATAACTTGGGCTTAAACAGTCTGACACACTGCCTATTCGACTAACTGGAAGTCACAATACTCTGTATGTTATTAGCTGCATTCCAGAATAATCTGGTACTGTTCCTTTTTTGTACATAACTAATGTGTAAATGGAATGGTGCTGAATTAAGCTTTTCTTGCTTATAGAGAGAATATGAGTCTTTTCAGAGTTAAAGATACCTTGAGATGTTTCATCAAGTGAATCGCTTCTTTTTTTTTCTTTGCCTCCCTGTCAACCCGTATCTTTGCTTGGAGCTCCAGCATCTCTTAATTCAAGCTACGTTTCATATTTTTATCCTTGATTTTATTTATCAGTGGTAAAAACAGGGATAGAATTAGTAACATGATTGTGATGATTTACAAAACATAAAATTCTTTTCTAGTACCTTGAAAAAGAATCATCTGAGAAGATCCTTATCAGTACTTACGTATGCTGCTCAGTGAAGCTAATCTTTGTGTGCGATGTTGAATGTGCCTTCTGGCACAAATTAATTAATAGATACATAGTAGTCCTAACATAATGAATCAACACAACAACTAATTAAGTGTGAATGGATTTTTCCTAGGTCTCTGTTGAGTGATACACCTAAGAAGTCCAGTGGTTTTGCTGGCTGGCTGAATTTTAAGAACTGCACCAATTCTTGCACTTGAGAACATTTTGCACATCATAAAACTTTAGTCAGGTTAGAACTGAACTGGAAAGGACTCTCATTTATCATATTTCTGATCTGAATGTACCAATTCAAACAAGGACCTTCTGGAGGGTCTCCCATTCAGAAACCCATAGTTTATGGGAACTTAAGACAGTATCATTCAGTGCTGAGTGGTCACCTGTTCACTTTGAAATTTCTTCAGGACTTGTGTAAGACTTCTAGTCAAGAGACCTGTTAGAAATCAAAGTTTACCTTACTAACTACAACGTATCACAAGATTATAACTAAACTTCTTCTTGAGGTCCTCTAATTAACACAGAAAACCTTCTTCCTGGATCTTGGGGTGGTGACTGTATTGGTTTACTTTAACAGAAATGTATTTTTGTGTCAAGTGTATTTTTTGTTATTTACCAGTAAGGAGTAGGCTGATGGGAATATAGTAAAAATTTCACATTGGAAGAAGTCAGGCAAGACAAGGAGGTCTTACATAGTATTGATAGAGTGAATCCTCAGCTAGAAGACAAGTTCAAGAACTGAAAATAAGATTTATAGAGGTTTGTTTAAAATGGGAAATATTTTTTTGTTGTTGATTTGTTTGGCTTTAGATAGGGTGAGGGGAAGAGAGTTAGAATGATGACTGGAAAAACTGGAGAAAAATTAATTGAGTCATTGGGTACGCCCAGAAGAGAGGTGTAGAACATTCTTCTTCAGTCTCTAGGGTTTGGACAGTAAGTAATGGATGTAAATTGATAGAGACTAGAAGGCTTTTTATAGTTTCTCAGTGGTTAATACAGCTTGTAAAAGCTTCATCATGGGAAATTTCTGCATTAAGAATGATGGTTTGGAGAGTGTTAAGAGTCTGACTTCTTGAGATTTTTTTCTATCCCTGTATTTCTAATTAGGTCCTTGAAAAATTATCCACATATGTCTGACGTTGTACAAGAAATGATCGTGATAGTTAGCCAAGCTTTGCTTAAAGTGTTTGCTGTATCTTAACATAAACAATCTATTTCCAAAATTAAAGCTCTTGCTCCAGAAACTTGAAAGGTGTTAAAATAATCAAGTAATCAAGAGTGGGAGGCTGATTCATAATCCATTGAGACACTAAAGTGTTTTGTCTCTCAAATGTTTAGGTAAAAATAACGCCTTGTCTTAGTAATTTCCCTAGAAGAGGCAAATGTTGGTGCCTCGTTAGAAGATGTGATTTATTTTTTTTTCTTTCTTTTCAAATCCTGATATTTAGCGTAGAAAATTATTTCCATTTGTTGCCTTGTGCGTGGTAATTGCCAAGTTACAGCCTGAAACAATGGTTGAGTACCAGGTGAGAAAGTGTGGCTAATTTAGGGAGCTCAGGTGCAGACAGTCCCATAAAGCTCCTGGGATGGCCTGGCTTTAATCCTAGACCAACATGACAAGTTAAACAGAAGCCATAGAATGAGTAAGCCATGTACAAAAGCACTGTAGGGTATTCTAGTGTGGCTTGCTTTGGAGATGTTAGTTCCAAGGAGATGGCTAGTTATTACTAATAAGTAATTAATGTCCGAAATGAGGCACATCTGTCAAGTCTTTATTGGCAAATGGTCTTCAGTACCTTCTGGTCATCTCTAGTAAATGCTTTGTAGTATCTTTCTTCTAAACAACTTCATGGTGCCATTAAAAGGTCATGTGAATTGTATCTGGTAGTGTGCATTGTCAGTTGCTGAAGTGTTAAGTATGCTGCTTCACTGGAAAGTTTGATTTCACAACTGGACATTAAGCGTAAGGAATGACTCTGTATCTGCATCTGTTTTCTGTCAGTAGGTCTCTCTGTAGTACATCTGAGCCTATGATGTATTTGTGAGAGGAGGAGATGGAGAAATGCTCTTTGCATATTGAACGATATAGTAATTTGGTTAGTTGAAATCTAGTTTATTTTGAACTAGACTAGAGATGGAAACCTGAAACTGTTGAATATTGATCTTATTTCTTTTTACTGTCTTTATACCGTGTAAGAGAGAGCTGCAGAAAAATGAGACTTGGAAATAACTGCTCTTTGTTCCAAACCAATTCTCTTATTGTTGAGGCAGTATCAATTAACTTAGTTTTAATTCTTATGTTGTAATGAGACATGCCAAGCTTTGTAATCCTTTGAACTTCTGGGATGCTTCTCAATACAAGTTCTATCGACTTCAAAGGAATGGAGTGTCTTGAAATAATAGTGTAATGAAAGTAATAATTGTTATATCACAGTAACACTGTTAAGCTGTTTTTAATTGTTTGAAACTAATGGCCAAAGTTCTTAACGTTTAGCGATTGGAAGAATGTTGTAAAACCAAAACCATCATATTCAGTTCATAAAAATGAAGCTAATGCATTTTTCTTTCTGATTGTTTGGACTTTTTTTAGGCTGGTCCATATAGGCATGTTGAACTAAGGTTCAGCTTTTGGTTAAGGGAGCCTTTTCAGGATTCTAGTTAATACCAAAACTAGCACATTTTATTCTGAATGTGAAGTGTGTGCCTCCGTATCACAGACTCACAGCATCCACAGGGACACTGAGCATGGAACCGAGTCTGAGCAGCTCATCAGTGGCAGCAGCAACAGAGCGGGAAAGTTATCAGGCAGCTTGGACAACGAAAAGATTTGACTGCTGGCGCTCTTTTGAGGGAAATCCTGGTAAAACGTCAAGGTGTCTGACTGACCAAACTTTATGATCTGTTGTGTTTTTTTTTCCTTTTTTACTCCTTCTGAAAGGCCTGGTAAAGATCAGATTTCTAAGGAATTAAGCAGTTAATTTGCAGCACTTAACTGCCATTGTGATCATTTATTCATTTTCAATTGATCGCTTCTGTTGTAGGTATAAGAGACATGGCTCAGGAACACTTTTTTATGCTAAATATACAGTTTTGAGTCTTCAGAAGATCAGTGATTTCACAAATTGCTTCTCTTTTGGTCACTGCAAGAGAATGAAAGAGAATGAGTGCTTGGTATACATGGAATGGTGTACCTATAGTACATAGATAAGCTTGAAAGCAAACCATTTATTAGAACTGTATAGGTTAGTGGGAACAAAATTAACTGCAGCTACAAAGAATTTCGGGCACATCTTGGGTCTGGTGTTTTTTCTTTCTTTTTTTCAAGCTGGGATCTTATCTTGTCCCCTTCTCGACCTTATCTCCTTTTCCCTTCCATCCTTCAGGACTTTTCTCATTCAATTTATTTGGTTATGAAAAAATACTCACTTTTTTTCCATATCCATTTAATTGCAGATATTAGGAAAAAAAAAAAAAAAAAAAAAGTTATGCTGTTAAGTCGATCTCTGATCTTAACTGGGCATGCTTTCTTTATTTTCATCTTGGTCTTTTTCTAGGAAAATACTTTTAAGTTCGAGTGCTAATGCCAAATAACACCAGTCATGGGTATTTGGTCACTTGCACAAGTGAAAATATTGGCTACATTAGGTGTATTCTGCAACAGCGGGGTTAAAATTTCCTGGACTTGTCAGTATTGGAGATGCACTGAAAACAAAAACTTGGATTTATCTCTATGATGCAGCAGTTCTGAAAACACACCATTAATCTGAGAAGACAAGGTCGGGCCTGACAGTTCCAGGCTTCAAGCCAAATTGGACTTCTGTGTTACCAGCATTAGTAAACTCTGTTGCCACAATAGGTGACTGCACTGAAGAGAAACGTTCCCACCTACTAATACAAACATTGATGCTAACACACAATACTGGGGGGGAAAAAAAAAAAAAAGAAAAAAAAAAGTTCTTTTTCCCAGCTGTTGAGACTGAAAAGCAATGGACAAATACATCCTAAATGTGTGGGGTGGGTAAGAAGTTCTTGTGCAAGTGACAAGTCTTGGAGAGTAGATACCCCATGTTGGTGTAAAATAAAAATATGAATGGTGATACATTTGCCTTTGGTGACAGCACAATTCCACTGAAATAAAAATAGCAGTATAAATAACAGAAGTAACAAAAAGCAAACTTTTGGATGTTTTTTCCTGCGTAGGTCACGATCAAGGTCTCCTAGGAGGAGAGCTCACACACCAGAAAGGCGGAGAGAGGAAAGAAGTGTTCCAACAGCGTATCGCATTAGTAATAGTCCTGGAAATAGTAGGAAACGTGCACGATCCAAGTAAGTACACCTCATTCAAGTAAAGGTTACATTCTGTTACCACAAGGTACTTTAAATGTTGCCTGAGTTATTGTATAGTCCCTAGGTTAAAGTGCTTTTGCTATGGGTCTCTGTTTTAATAAACAAATACATCCGTGGAGGAAAAAGAAAAATCAAGCACTAGTTCCTCTTTAACTTATCTTGATTATGTTTGAACACTGAATGTACAACCAAAGTAGCAAGCATCAACATGCTACTGTCTGCAGGCTGTGAAAGCTGAGATTTATTTGGAGTTTCACGTCTTCTTTGGCTGCCTACAGAGGTCATATGCTGTGTTATTCTTACTGATATTTGCAAATTGCTTGGGTACTCATTGTATCTGGACAAATAAGGGGAGAATCCAGTTTAGAAGTTGCTGTGCTTTATATTCAACAATCATTTTGCTGTCTGAGTAGAATGTGAAATATGAAACAAGTAATGTCTGTTTTGAGAGAACCTTGCATGCAGTCTCTCAGAACCTGCTATCATGGAGATCACGTAACCACTGTTGTTTGTGATTGTCAAAAACATCTGGAAAGTGTATGCACAAAAGGCTTGAAATGTTTTGTCTCCAAATTCAATATGCAAGTGAATTTTTTTATTCATTTATATATACAGCTAATGTGCACACAGAACACAAAACCTTAAGGTTTCTAAACTGAGCATACAGAATTTTTTTGTCATCCGTTAAGATTAGACTTTAAGCTGTTTTTCTGTCTCCTGTGGAGCAGGAAGCAGCAATCACTTTCACCTGCAATTTTTAAAATGTTTGTATTGTTTCATAAGATAGTTTTCCATCATTTGACAGCCCCCAATTAATTGATTTGTAGTACGTACGAATGAGAACATCATCAGTATAGTTCAACTGATTGTTTCTCGTATTCATCATATTCATCAACTTGAGATAATTTTTAAAAGCAAGCAAATGGACTGTGGATTTGCATTTTAGATCTTATCTATAGTTCCATGCTTTATTCATTTATGGGCTAAAAAAATACTGGGAAATATAAATTCTTCTGTTCCTCATTATATTCCAGGTGACTGATGTTGTTTGGAAAGGAGCTTAGCTCTAGCAAAGTTATGCTGTAGATTTTCAACTGAAGACTTCTCATTGTTATGCTTTAGACCATCAAATACTGTCTGTAATTCCGCTGTACCTGGGAAGTAGTATTCCATGTGGGCTCTTTAGATACTATCAGTTGCTTATTGCAGTTTGTTAAAAAGATCTTCTGATACAGCCAGAGAAGTACAGTATTGGAGTTAGAAGTATGATATCAAGGTACAACTGTAACGCTTGCTCTGTACATGTACTCTATGGAAGCAGACTGCATGATCTTTTAGAAGTGTGAAAAGTGCCTTCCGCTGAGCTAGTTTCATGCTGCTATAGATAGCCTTCAATGGAATATTTTCTCCTCACAGAAGTCCCCATGAAAAAAAGAAGAAGAGGCGGTCTAGATCACGTACTAAGTCCAGAGCTAGGTCTCCTTCACCAGCTGCGTCACCAGGCAAACCATCCACACACAAAAATTCTGTGCATTCAAATAGTGTCTCTCCTGTGGAGAGCAGGGAATCCAGCCAGGAACGCTCCAGGTAATACACTTTCTTACAGTAATACTGTAATGCTGATGACTCTTGACTATGAATGTGTCTTTTGATGTAGCTTGGATGGTAAAAAGCTCTGTGTGCAAATATATGTGTGTGATTATTAAAAGTAAAAGACACTGGGAGAGCATCAGTCTAACAATGATTTAAAATCCTGGAAAACATGCAACACTTTCTATGCTACACTTGATGTTCTAAATAGGAAATCCCTGTACAAATGTAATCTGTCAAAGGATTTTTCATGTTAAGTTTTGGATTAAATAGGATCACTTAACGGTGGTAAACAGAAGGTTCTGCTTCTTGTTGAAGTATACGTATTGACACGCTCCTACAATAACAGTTGTGTGGAATATTCCGCAGTGTAATTCTAAGTTAATAATTCTCACTAAACGGAATAACTCCTTGAAGCAAGATTTTAATAGAGTGGTTTGAATTTCAGTGTCACTGAGAAGTTCACAGGTTATTTCCACAGAGTGTTCTACAGTCCTGTTGATAATCCCATGCCTGTTCTTCAGATTTCTTTTAATCAGTTGTGTAGGATTTAGTCTTCTGACCTTGACTTATCTTGTCTTCTAGTTGAATGACAGAACTTCTGACTAATGCATGAGGTAGTTGTACAGTGGTGCTCCAAATTGTAATGATGAGCGAAATGCATTTTGAAAACATATGCTATGGAATTCTAATTCTGATTGTACTTTTTAGGGGAGTTTCTCAGGAAAAAGATGGCCAAATCTCTTCAGCGATTGTGTCTTCAGTGCAGAGTAAAATCACTCAGGTACAAGTAGACAGATTTAAAGCGTATTACTTAATTATGTGTGTCCATCATAGGAAATTCTTAATACATTGTGCAGTTCTAGCTTTGCATACAATATAGAGACATGTTTATTGTCAGTCTCTTTGTTTATGAGACAAGCAATTTTGTTGCTTTATGTAGCTGCTCTCTTTTCAAGTTTAATTAAGCCTTTAAAGATCAAGCTATGCTCATCATGGTGCAGTACATCCACTGCTAAGATATGAAAGTCCACATTGTGCTTGAACAGTTCACCTACTGCCTACAGCAGATATTACTGAGAGTCCGTCTTACCATGTAGTGATCTTAACAAGTTTTATGAAAGGTCGAAGGTACATCTTGGCAAACTCTTAAGTTTGTAGTATTGTCAGTAGAGGAAAGATGTGTCCTCTTACACCTACTTTAGTTTCCATGCTTTGCACTGAGCAGTAGCTACAGCTTACTTGTTGTACCCTTGTTGCTGTTTATGCCTGTGAACTTCTTGTTGCTATATTCAAGCCTACTGTGGCTCATAGCATAGCTATCTGCAACCAACCGTAACAGGTATGTGTGTCTGTATGGCATGCCATAATCTAAATGCATTCACTATCCTTATCACACTTTTCCGATATCCATTCTTAGTCAGAATAACTCAGTTTATTTTTTAAAAGCTACTGCCTGGTAAAAACTGTTTTAAAACTTTTGATTTCACTCATCCTCTCAGAAACTTCATGCATTTTAAACTTCTTTCCATTCTATTTGCCAAATGTAGAGGAGGAAAGCTCTTCATTGTGCTTTGGGAAATTTACAATTTAAAATCAGAATTGCTTTTTATATTCTCTCTCTCTCTCTTTTTTTTTAATGGGTAGATTATCCTTTGTATCATTCCAAGATTTACTTCCTCTAGAGAAATAGAAGTAATTGGAGTTTAATACTAGTAGACTAATATCTTACGTAAAATATGTCATTCGTTTTGAAAAGAAACCATAAACAAGAATATGCAGTCAAATAGGAAGTGCAGGCACTGGCAAAAGAAAATGGAACACTGACACCATAGCACTTCATAAGCTACCAGAGAAATGCATGGAAATTCCTGGTAAGAGTAGAGACATTAACTATGTCCTGGTCTTAAAAGTATAGTAGATGCTTTACCTTTTTAATAACATACTGATTTTAGACATAGGTAAAGTTCATGAGTTTCTGGGGTTAAATATTGCTCATGACACAGTATTTGTTGGTTAGTATTTGATTGCTCAAACGTGCTGGAATGGGCTGACCAGGGAAGGTGGTGGATTCACTGACCCTGGAGGTGTTCAAGAAGCACGTAGATGTTGTACTGAGGGACATAGGTTAGTGGGAAATATTGGTGGCAGGTGGATGGTTGGACTGGCTGATCTTAGAGGTCTTTGCCAACCTTGATGCTTCTGTGATTCTGTGAAAGGGCAGCTGTAAGAGGAGGATATATCAGTAGCACTAAACACTGACTTGCAGTATAGTTTAAAATGCATCTGTTCAATAGCTTTGAAATTATA
This sequence comes from Coturnix japonica, assembly GCF_054131305.1. NCBI lineage: Eukaryota > Metazoa > Chordata > Aves > Galliformes > Phasianidae > Coturnix > Coturnix japonica. Next base: position 2,358,219 of record NC_140671.1, on the reverse strand, counting down.
TTCAAATGCAGTACTTTACTTACTGCTTTCAAAAAATCAGGAAGAAGAACAAGACTTCTGTGTATCTCCATGGTATTTCCTTGCATAATTTTGTTTGGCATGATTTTATTGTGAAGGCCCAAAGAAATTTTAATTTGCCTCATCATTAGAAAGGTTATTTTGCTGCCAGTCTGCTAGTTTACCCTGGTTTCTCTATCTTTTCTCATTCACTTCCTTACATCTGCAAAGTGAAATAGCGATGCTGCATTCTACAATCGAGTGTTTTGAGAGTTTCAGATGAAAAATGCTTTAAAAATACTAAGGATTATTTGCATTACACATGTGAAGAAACGTGTTAAGTAATCTGTGATTCATTACTGATAAACACTTCTTACTTCCTGATCATTTTTTGCAGCCCAGTTATTAGATGCATTTACATGAGAATTTCCTTTTGTAATGCTGTTTCTACTGAGTACTCAGACACGATTGAGAATTGCTGTTGTGTTACAGTAGTCTTAATGTTTCTTTCACTGTTGTATGTAGAAATAGCGCTGCTGTTGTATGTAAATTTTTGGCTCAGCTTTACAAAAATCTCTCTGTTAAAGAATTGTTAGCACTTTCATCTTAATGAGCACTTGCGCTCTTTCTTTACCTGCTTGGTTAGTAGCTTTATGTATTTGTTACAGTTTTGAGGAAGATAATACTTTTTTCTGTTTCAGTTGAGATGATTTCTGTGTTTTGTTGTTTAGAAACTGCTCTAATTGTTTAAGCAGAGCACTTTGTAGCATTGTAGTGAAAACACACTTATGAAAACAGTTGCTGTGATACAAATGTTTTCCTCTTCTCTTTAGCCTGGAGACTGTTAATATCTGGTAATCATGAATTCTAGTATTTTGTGTGATTAGAGTCCTTTAATGCAGGTGGTTTTGTTTTGTTTGTCGCATGCTTTATCTTTGTTTAAAGCTTAAGCAAGCCTGATCATTTTTTCTCTTGTGTTCTGTAGGATCTTATGGCCAAAGTGAGAGCGATGCTTGCAGCTTCCAAAAACATTCAAACTAGTGCCTCCTGAGACCTGTTGATCTGATCATCAAGAAATTATGTAAAAGAACAACATTAAAACTGCCTCATCTTAAATGTACAGCTGAGCCTGGCTCACTTGGTTCACAACTCTCTTCTCTAATATTACCTGAACTTGAGGAGCTGAAACCTATCTTTCTGTACAGAACTGTCTCCTTGAAATTTCATTAAATTTTTTCAGGCAGAATATCTTTGGGAAGTTTTTGGTTTTTGTAAATTGATTTTTTGACTAATTCTTCAGTAACATTTTATGATCAGCAGTCTATATGTGTATATTTGTAAATACTACGTTTCTGTGATAAAAGTATTACACAATAATAAAGAACGAAACATCTTTCATTAGCTCCAGAGTTTTTGTGGAGTCCTTAACTGTTTGAGGTTGACTTCAGTTACAGATTTCTTTTCTTTACTTCTTTCTGCTTTTTGAAATAACAACTGTAGCTTCCTTAAGATGAAAAATAATTTTCATCTATCTTCAGGCACAGGATTATCTAAGAATGCTTGTTTACTTGGATGTTAATAGTGGAGATTTCTGAAAAGGGGGACATAATCTACTGTCTGTTATTTAGAGTGGTCTGTGATCTGATCTGTAATCACATTGTAGTTACTGTTCTGTTCTAATTTTCAGTAGTTACTTATAGTTTAAGGGGTATATGCGTAATACCTGTTACTAAAGATACTCTATTTATAATGAGCTAGACAGCTTTCTAATTGGCTCTTCAGTCTGCTGTTGGGTAACCTGTTAGTTATGAAACAAGAAGTCGATTATTTGGGGATCTTAGTGTAGAGCTTTTAAGGTTAATTTTCCTTCAAGCTGAGAGACCTTGCTTACACAAAGTGCAGCTGCTATCAAATTGAGTTAATGGTTTGGCACTGAACTACTTGGCTCTACAAAGAAGCTGACAGCTGTTGAGATATACCTGCAGTGTCTTGGCTTTGATCATGATTTCACATCAGTTGTCAGTTGCAGCTCTTCATGTTGTAACATTTTGACACCACCAATAATTTTGAAACATGCACTTTCTCACTTGTTAACCTTCACACATTACAGACAACTGAGACCATACTCTCAATTTTTTTAATGAGACAACAAATTATAACATTAGAATTCACGTTTTCCTGGATTTAAGGCAATATCATCTTGTGTGAAGAAAATGAATTGCGAAGTGTCCTTGGATTAAATTTCTACTTAAGTCAAAGTTTACTGTATGCTTAACTTCTCCCATCCTTACCCAGTGACTAACTACATGAAGCAAAGAAGTGGACCTGTGGAATGAGGTTAGTAAAGCATTGTCATCTTTGCTAATTTTAATTTTGCCTCATGTTCTGAAAGCATTCAGTGCAGCATTACACTGTTCTATTGTTCATATTGTTTTTAAATGTGCTCTCAGCACTGAAAGTGCATTACTTGTAAGGGGGAAGATGCTATTGGAGCAGTTTGTTGGAAGCCAATACCTGCCCAACTGCTAAATAGGTTTCTGTCTTTGTGATGGTCAGCTGATGTGGTATTTTGTTTGTTATTCTGTGTGTACTATCAGAGGATTCCTGATCATTCTTGATGCAGAGTGTCTTTGATTTTGCCTTAATATTCCCTGCTCTGGATTACACAGGAGGTGAGTATAGGTGGGAGAAATACCCTACTGGATTTTGTGTCATCTTAAAGCAAATTCCTGACTGTTTATAACAAATCCACTTTTACTTTCCTGTGAATTTGAAACTTCTGCGGTATTAACACCTTTAATTTGAATGAAGATGATAATCTCATGGCAACCATTAATCCTGATCATTTAGCATGACATACGTTACAGAAAGCTCTGCCAGACCAATTTAAAAGTGGTGCTAATCTGCCATTTTTGGATCACTGCCACACTCTCCTCTGGAGACGTACTGTCTTGTTTTTTCTTCTGATACAGGCAGAATGGCCACACATGTAGATGGATGCTGACAGACTTATTTTTAAGACTGAATACCAAGCTGTTGATCTCTGAACAAAAAATGTGATGATTTCTTGATGGTACTTGACAGTATTATAAATACTACTGGTGATAAAGTAAGGAACATCCCAGTATGCAAGACAGGGGAGGGACAGATGCTGACTTCCCCAGGCAACACAGAATGAGTGGCAGGTGTGATACATTTCTTCACTGAAACAGTGTAAGGATACAAGCTTTTTCTTGTCCAGCATTTTGTAAAATATATTCTAAGAATGTGTTCTTCCAGAGAGAAGTCTTGTATATGCTCATATTTCATCCCTATAACACAGGCTTCAGGTTTTCTTGTTAAAATGCAATCCAGGGATGTCTATGCTGCTTTATTTATTAGGATGTGGTAGCCTTGGTGACTGTAGGAATGTCTCTTAAGCCCTCATTTGTATAACAGCTTTTTTTTTTTCTTTTTTTTCTCTTACAGATATGCCAAAGCTTGAAGAAAACCAACCTTTAACTCCGATTAAGAAACAGGTCAGGGGGTTTGGCTTTACCAGGAGGGAGAAAGTAATGGCTGTTCTTCCTTTCGGAAGCTTTAATGGTTTAATTCATTTTCCAGGGATGACTGGTGGAAAGATAAGTATTTTTCTAGTCTGAGTTGAGTAAGCATAGAAGATATTTCAGCATTAAGCTATGGAAATAATCAGAAGCACATTGACCACGGGTCTCTGAGTGCCCTACCTTGTGCATAATGATTATAAATCACCAAGTACAATGATTAACAGACTTTTATCAAAATATGTTGCATTTAAAGAAAGGTTGGGAAGTGGGAGAAGCCTGTCTTACAGTGGCATTACAGTCTATTTTCAGCAAGCTGCCTATTAACATAGGCAAGAGGGGTTAGAAACTTGTAGCAGCTTGTCTTCTCCTGGAAACCTTCTTCCTGTGGGTTATCAACACAGTGAACAGGGAGCTACTAAGAGGTGCAGGATCACGGGAGGGAAGCCTCTTTATTCCCTTGGATTGTTATTGTGGGGAATATATGTGACATGTAAGTCTGATATAATAATGGCATAGAGGAATAAAGGTTCTTTATAGATGCTCCAATCTATTGTTTTGTTTTATATTCCCAGAACAAAGCATTTCATGTATTTGCATAATAAGAAGCCACTAGTTTACTCTGTTGAATCATGAATAGTGAAGGCCTTTAAGTTTGTAACTTAATGGTTTTCTCAGCAAAGAGAGAATAGATGATCATTATTCTTTTGTGCAGGTCCGTTATCTGTTTGCGTTCATACTGTCCCTGTGAGCAGTGCTGTAATCTATCAGTAGGAATATATTTCGAGCTCATTTGTGTTCCCCACTGTCAGGGCCCTGAACATTGTAATAGACCTTAATAGCTCAACTTGGGCCATTCACCCGCATCCTCTGATCAGAGGCTGTGTTTCAGCTCAGCCCTGGCCCTTCAGTTCCTGCTACGCAGGCTGTGGGTACATCCATCTTCCCAGTCATACCTGTACAAGGCAGTGGGTCCTGTTGCTGCGTCTCTCTGCTCTAGTCTAATTCTCTGGCTGCTATTGTTGTCTTCATCTGTGCAGATGGTTAGAACCCAGTCGCACGTATTTGTGAAAGTTCTGTTCCAGCTCACCCTGCTTTGAGCCGCGGGCTAGGGTGAAATGATTTCCAGATATCTGTTCCGAGACTGTTGACTGTTATGTGATTCTGTTCTAACAGTCAAACACTGGCTACCTTAATCAGAATTGAAACAACTGTCTTGCCCTACAGTCTGTGTGTTTCAAGGGAAGCTGTCCTGTGTGTCTCTGTAATAGCTTTACAGAGGTATATTAACTCCAAAGGTGAATGATTCCTGTCTTATTACAATAGGCAATAGAAATTGTCTCAGTGGCTGAAAAAAAGCCAGTATACTAAAGCAGCCTTCGTTGAACTCCCTTCCCTTCAAAAAAGATACTTTTTAAAAATGATAATATGCTATGTAATCTGAGAGATCTAATAGTTGGACATTGACAGCTTCTTAGAATGTGATTCAATTAAAATGTTATGTGAAACTGCACATCTCGTTGCCAAAAACTTCCTATGCTTTAAGCCTTCATACATCACGTAACTATTTGTCCTCAGCTGCATCCTCTGTTCATGCTTCTTGAATAGCTGTAAGCTTATCTGATGGCTTTTAATCAGGAAATGGCAGAAATTGACAGCCTCAAGCTGTCACTGCACACAAAGGCGTTATGAGACATGTATCTATTAATCCTGTAAAGGGAGCACGTTCAAGTCCTGCTGTTCGTAATCTCCTGTTGGAACCAATATTGGCTAATGACTTCAGTGGTATCACACTTGGCAAAAATTAAACACATATTTTATCCTATCCTAAAGCTATTTCTATTTTCAGGCATCATAGATAAGGATGCAAAATGGACAAGTATTGATATTCTGTGTTGAATTTAAGACAATACTGCAAAAAGAGTGAGCAGTGCTGGCAAATCTGATGGCATTTGTCTGGTGATTTTTAGCTGACAAAGAGACATTAGCTCAGTTCTGGCAACTTAATGATTCTGATGGCATTATGATGGTTTTTTGAGAACCTGTTGTTCTATTGTGACAGTGACAGTTCCCTGGATATTAAGGCTGATGCCAAAGAACCTGAAGGGTAAGGTTGCAGGCAGTGTGCAGACAGCTGCTTGCTGTAGAGAATAGTTGTGCTACTGACCTTCAAATTCACTGAACGTGCTGCTCTCTTTGCCAGTCTTCCATGGCCAGAATGGAAGTTATGATTTAAGAAAGTTAGGAATATGTTTCTAAGCAGGTCTCTGCATTTTAGAAACCTGGTTAACAGAGGCCTCACATCATCTTAACACAGTTGTTTTCAAGACCAAAGTTTTACTCCTTTTATCCCTTCACTAGTAATGAATTTTACACCTTAATAAAAGACACAACAAAGTACAATCTAGCTGCAATTTCTTTTAAGTCACTGAAGAATCACTGATTTCATTGTGGCATTGTCAGCAGCACAAAAGCAGCTTCTCAACCATCTTCTGTAAATTAAGTATTACCTTAAGAAACAGCTTTCTATTACCTGTTCTTATACTGTTACTTTTTCTATCCATATCAAATAGTTTGAGTTCAACTGAAATCTTGCTCACTCTGTTAGAAAAAGCTTTCAATGCCATTTCCATTGCCTAGACAGAAATTAGAAGTGAGGAGGTTCTGCAGAACCTCCCTGAAAATGTGTTATCTTTACAGAATGGACCACTTGTAAAAACAACCTTCCAAATCCTTCTGTTGTTCATGCTGCACAGGCCTGAGATATAAATGATGGGTCAGTAAATAAAAATGGCATGCCTATCTCTTGCTTTTCCCCACCTTCTTTGAGGGATATTTTAGCTCTGAGCGCATAGATGAGCACACTGAAAAGCATTCAGGATGAGCAGCATGTCAACTTACGCCGCATTATGGAAAGAGGTTGCTGTTTGCTGGTGGGAGCTGTAATTTGAGTCACGTGTGTAGGTTTACTAGGCATGGCTTCCGATAACAGTGTGAAAATATTCCATATTTTACAGCCTAAGTGGTATAAAAATAACTTGAAAAGAGCTGGTGGTATCTGGGCCTCTGGCTGCCATGGGGCTGAGAGGAAGGGATGCATGCGTGGCTGTGCTGCATTGTGTGGGGTCTTGCCTTCTGGTGGTTCCCACATTACTAAGCTCTTACATGACCAGTAGAACTCATAGGACTATTTGAGAAACTGTTGCTGATAACCCAAGGGTTCAGGAGATTTTAATACATTTAAGAGAGGAGGAAGGGATAAGAGCTAAATCTTTAAATACCTAAGAGCTTGGTTCCACTGTGTGGCTGTAACTGCAGCTATCAGAACCCCTGCCTTTATGAAGAAAATGAAACGCTGCTGCTGCAGTGTAAAAATGTTGCTTTTCAAAAAGTCAGCAGCCTGCAAACGGAGAGGAAGTCAGTCCAATGAACAACAAATCAGATAAAATGGATTTTATTCTGCCAACTGTTGATGTAATGAAATAATGAGGAAAAATGCTGTAAGCAGCGCCTGTATTAAAACACTGAATCTCCAAATCTAACTTTTCTTTTAATTGGACTGTCAGGATGGTGAGACCTCACAATGCTTACAGGTACCCATGAAAACTCAAAAGGGAGAGAAGAAATACATTAAAGCAGCTAATTTCTAGCACAGTGCTGGTCTGTCTGTCCCTTTCTCCCTGTCAATATAAATCGTGACAGACTGATTTCCTCGCTGCAAAGAGCTCTTTGTTACTGGTGGGTCTGAAGCTGATGGAATGCTGCACTGAGTGGGAAGCAGGGAGGTAACTGCTGCCAGCACAGAAAGTAATCAGCTTGTTCCCTTTGAGTAGTGCTGATAAAATGTTCATTCTCACCAAACAGTGGGGGAAACCTCCCTGCTGTCATGTTGGAATCAGAGCAATTTGTATGAGGCTTGTGAGGCCTTGGGCATAAAAGGGTTAAGGATATCTGCAGGAAGTGTTCTTGAGAGGTTGCATTGTAGCTTCAGTTTTACTTTATTATGATTTCTGTGTATACACAATTTATCTTAGCGCTGTGAATGTTATTACCTGCTGCCTTTAGTTGTCAAGATTCCTACGAATGTGTTGCCATTTGGCTAATTAAAGTTGGGCCAACTGCACAGCATCCGGCTGTGGGCTCTCCTGCTAATTACATTGAGCTTTCTACCTGTTAATTTATTAAGATAAATATTTTCAGAAGGCTTTGATAATTAATAGCTATTTGTGAATTGTGCCTCTCACCTGTCACCATCCTCTCAGCTTACGTGTTCCTGAAACAGGAGGTTGGAGCATTATTCCCTACAACAACCTAATAACGTGCCAAGCAGGAGATCTGAGAGAAAATGAATCTGGAAATTGGAACAGTCTAAAAGTAGGGCAGCACTGGGTGTGGGCAGAGCATCAGGTTGGTGGGAGTGTGCTCTGATCCCAGCTATCCCACTGCCTACTGATGTGATCTCATACTGATCGTATCAGACTTTCAGGGCTCAATTCAATGTCAGAAAAATCAAGATCACTGCACTGTTTGCTTTGCTCAGTAATACATAACCTGGGTTGAAGGGTGCTGTGCTGATTCAGAGACCTCTCAATGTAGCCCCGAGGTGACAAGGAGGAAAAGCTCAGGCTGAGCCCAGCAGGGAGTGCAGAGGTGATGCTGCTGTTGTAGTGTGTGATTGGAGACTGCTGCTGAAAGCTATGAGCCTCGTAAGTTTGTTGTACATACACCATGCAACAAGGCTAAAATCACCTGGAGACAACACTGTAATGCCAGCAGTAACTACAGGGAGATGTTTGCACTCCTCTTCTACAGATGAGATGCTCGGACACCATGCAAGCACCCGTACTTGATGTGAAATTCATTTCCAATTGTGTGGAGATGGGTTGAGGTTTATGAGTATTAGAGATGTTCTATGGGACTTCTAACTTTAACTGCATTCTCTTCCACCTTTGCTAGAGCCTGCAGCTTCAGCTGCATGACAGCATTAAAATTGACTTTGGAGTTAATTTTAAGTAGATTAAATACTTATGTCTTAGAAACTCATAGCAAATGCCCATAATATGGCATAGCAATTACATCTTAAATACCTTTGTGTAGATAAGGGGTGTTTTGTACCCATTGTTAAAAAACAGGCTCAGTGATGGGTTATGAAGAAACTTCTCTTGCCTGGCTTCTGCAGTGTGTTGTTTTTCTTCTTTCCAGCAGCAGTAGAACTGAAGACTTATGTGACTGATGGATTCATTCAGGGCATCTCGGAGGTAGGTAGGAAAGATAACTATTTACTTAACAGATGATGGTGGTTGATGTGAACCTAAAAGATTAATGCATAGCTAAAAATGACATCTCAGATCTTGAAACATGTAGTTTTCTGGGCTGTAAATATTCTCTGTTTAATACCAAAAATGTAAAGTTGAACCTTGGTAATAATTCTTTCTTCAGCAGCGATCTGTCTGTGCTGAGATATTCTTGTAATGCTGGCCATTGATCTTCTCAAGAGCTGCTGTGTTTGAAATAATTATTTCAAAGAAACATTGAGAAAGAAGCAAGATCATCTTTGCAGAAGATTTTTCTTCATCTCTTAATATATTCACTGTAGGAATACCTCCTTCAGAAGAGGTGAAGATCATTCCCAGCTTCCTGAGCTGCTTTTTTCCTGCTCCATCTGCCAGAAGTTTTGCAGCTGGCGCGATTCGTTTATTCTGTTCAATCTGTGCTCTCTTAAACCAGCAATGAATTTGACGATCAGTGTGCTGGGTTTTTAGCGTGCAGTTTTTCTTTCCACTCTGAGCCACTCACTGACTATTACCACACATCACAGTAGTTTTTCCAGTGCTTTCTCCTGCAAGGCAGAGTGGAAGCAGCAGCAGATGGATTGTGTGATGGGGTCTCCACCTTCTTGGTAGGAACCTGGTGAGTGGAGCTGAAACCTGGTACTTTGTTCTGCTGTTACTGCTGTTAGCAGAATCCCAGCTGCACTGCACCAATGAGAGCAGTGGCAGTCTGCTTTTGCAGACATGGAAGTTGTGAGGAGCCTGTTAGCTACCAGAAAGCCAGTCTTGTGAAGTACTAGCCCTAAGATCTGGAGGGTAAGGCCAGGAAACAGCACCATGCTCCAGACAGCTGTTGAGCAGGGGATGTGAGTGACACAGCTCTGATCCTGACTCCATTTTTTTTGGCTTCTGTTGACTAAAAAACCGTGACAATGGGCCAGTCCTGTCACCTCCATGAAGGGAAAAGCCTACACTTAGGAAAATGCCTTGGAGCATCAGGGTAAAGTCAGAAAGAGACTGAGAGGAGGGAGGAATTTTCAACAGGACAGCTGGAGAACATGGGTGGGGATGTAGGGATAGGGAGGAGCTACAGGAGCAGTGGGATTGGGCAGGAATGGCAAAGTGAACAGTCAAAGTGTGAACAAACAAGGAAACTGGCATTTATGACCATCTCCATAATAAATTAAACCATTATTACAGTCTTCAAAAACACGCTGCCTCTCTCATCCTATTCTGAAAATTGTCTCCCCCCCAAAGCCCCAGCCCTAAAAATGCTCCTGATACATAATTCATGCGTGTTCAGGACTGTCATATTTTTTTCCCTTGCAGATCTTCCCAGAGCACTCTGGAGAGACCCGTTTATCAGATCCAAAGCAAAGCTTTGTTTTCCTTCCTCCCCCAAGACAAAACCCTCACACCCAGTGCCAGCACTTGCAGCAGCCTGTGTGTGTGTGCGTGCTCAGGACCCTGGCAGCTCTCGGTGAGTGACAACCTGCTGTCGCCATCATCTGCACACGCGTGCAATATTAATAACTGCTTTGGTGACCTTCTCGTTTTCTTTCAATATGTCTCGGTAGAATTGAAGCGATGCACAATTTTCCACAAGAAATTACAGGCGAGTGGCTTAATGGAGAAATCCACCCACTCCTTTCCACCACCCTGTACAAATATTTCTAGAGCTGCTGGTGAATTTGTGTACACTAATGCACCGAGAGCAGCTTTCCAGGGTGGAAGCTCAGCCCAAACCCTTGGGATTGATCCTGGGAATCAGTGCCTTCTGTGGAAAACTGGCAGTGTGCTTTTTCCCCCACCCAGCTCTCACCTGTCTTACACCCTCTGCTAGGTATAGATTAGTTTTGTTTTTTTGTTGTTTTTTTTTTTTTCTGATGGTTATTAAAAAAAATTGTGCTAATTTACACCGCTAATGACAGATTTACTGGCACTCATGCAACTCTTACTGTCAATATGTGTGTTATTTCAGGAGCCTGTGCTTCTGAGCTGAATTTACGGCTGGTGGGTGCCGTTCTGCTGCCTTCCTGGCACCTCCGTGCTTATCAGCTGCCAGGTAGACCCAAGTGCTCCTGGTGGTGGTCTTTGATGCTACAGAACCTGGAGGGATTCAGGAAATCTGCATTCAGTTCTGGGATTCGATGCCAATGAATTCACTGAATAACTTGCAGCAAAGCAGCCTTTTGGCTCAGTTCTTTTGTAAATAGGCACGTAGTTAATAGGGCTTCTTGTCCCATGGTCACAGCTCCAAAGGACTGCGGTGGGTTGGCTCTGGCCAGCAGTGAGACATCGCCGCAGCCATCACTGAACTGATGTTTGAAGCTCCTCTACAAAGCAAGTTCCCATGATCTGAAGTGGGTTTTTCCTTTCTTTCCACACCCACAAAGGCACATCAAATGGTTCTTCATTATTTAAATCCTTCTTTTCAAGAAGAATTACCAACTGGGCAGGATGCTGGCTGTAGAACAATGTGTCACGTTTCCAGTTTTAAATCCCACATAATTAGCTAAGTGTACCAGAGGAAACCCTAATTTGCATAAGGTTGCTGAATAATCATTGCATTCTTTTAAAATTACCTAGATTGGAACATTTTCTGTTCTTTCTTTGCAGAACAGAAGTGGTGGAGACCTGGCTGTAGCTGAGGACAAGGACTTTGGGGACAGGTGAAACATGACCTTTCTGCTGCTGGGGCTCATCCTCTCACCTCAGCCAATAATACACGGTAGGGCAGGGAGTTGGGGAAGCACCATGGAGAGTTTCAGATCATAATTGACTTTTTTCCTCTTCCCTCCCTCAGCGTGCTAAAACACCTGTAAAACAGCCTTGTCTTCTAAAAATAAGCAAAAGAAGCAGACTCTAGCACCCAATTATCTCAGGCTGGGAGAAACAGATGTGATTAAGGTTTTAAGGCAGCCTTCAAACGGGCATCTGAAAATATGTCCAAACTGCAAACGACAGCAGATGTACGGTGGAAGGGAATGTGGATGGCAGTCATTGACTTGAGAAGTGCACGGGATAATAAAAGAGGTGTTAACAGATGGGAGATTTAAAAAAAAAAAAAATAAGAGGGATGTGGGAAGAGCAAAGCCTGAGAAGTAACTGTTGATAGAAGAAAATTAGTGGGAAAATGTGCTTGGGTGTCTGTGTTTGGAGGAGGGGTCTGAGGCCATCAGATCTTGTGCAGGAGAATTAGCATTCCCTTCTCTTGGGAAGGGAGAGCTGGGAACCGAGTGGCTGAAAAGCTCTGGTCTGGGAAATGTTTTTTTCTGGAGCAAACCCACAACTTCTCTGTGCCATGCTGTCATAGAGGCAGTCCTGTACCACCTGGCACCAGCCATGTGTGTCCCATGGACAGAACGCTGTGTTGGCCTGCCGTGTTCCTTGTCATGAAATCTGTTCTCAGCTTTCAAGCTCTGTCTAATTCCATCAGCAGACAGCTAATCCAGATAATCCCTTTTTTTTCTTCACCCTCCCAGAATCGACACTGTTGTTTTGGTGCCAGGTTGTACCAGTTAAAGCCTTCTCCAAATGACTCCCGGGTTCTGGGAAGCTGAACAGTCTGAAAGACAAAATCAGTTCCCCTCCTGATGTTTGCCATGACCTGACTTTCCCAACACGTTCATGGCTGCTGACACGACAACCAGAACAGCTCAAGTGTCTTTTTACGACACTTGCTTTTCTTGCAAAGGAGATGACATCTGACTCTTCTCTCTGTAACAGAACTCTCATGAGAACTGGAAGGACTTGCTGAAATTGCCAATGTGCTCTCACCATGCACCAAAGGAATAGGAGCCAGGTGGGGCTGCGGGGATGGGAGTTGCTGCTCCCCACCAACACTCATACCAGTGCAAACAGTGAGCCCAAGACAACGGTGAGGACAGCAGCTCCTTTTCTGCCAATATTTCACAATCAGACCATCCAGGATTTGTTTTTTGCATCACCAACCTTCAGATGTGCAGGAAAAGTGATGTTTGCAGAGGACTTTGCTGCTTGTGCCAGCAATCAGAGCCGAATTAAAGGACTTGACGCTGAGAGGGGATGAGGACATTGAGTCAACGTGCAATCTAATCCGATATGTCAAAGAGAAAGAGGGGCTTTTGTGCTGGTTAATGGACTGTCCTTTGGAGACGCAGTGCTTGCCTCCGGGAATGACGCACACACCGGCTGGGCTGGAGTGCTAGGAAGGAATTAGGCTGTATAATTTCAGGTTGCCTTTGAGTCAAAGAAAGTTTTTAGAGATTCATTCCTTATTTATTGACATGTTTGCTTTTGCTGCAGAGAAAGAAAAGGAAAAGTCCTGTGAGATGGAAAAAAAAAACCTCTTTCCATCTTGCTTCTAAAAAGTGCCTCAGGATTTTTTTACGAAGTCCCAGTTACAAAATGCCTGCAAAGTTAATTGGGAGGACTGGACAAAAAGCACAATTATTATTTCTTTTTCTTTGCCTTTGCTTTGCCTAAGTGCACTCTGTGCTTGTGATATTGAATGTGACCATGTGCAGAATAAAAAATGATTGCTCCGGGAAAGTTCTTTTTCTTTAAAAAAGCAACAAAAAAAAAGCATCCTCAAATTGCTCAAAATAATTCTTGCCTTATATGTCCTTGGCTTAAGGCTGACAGTAGCTCAGAGGTACAAAGCAGCCCTCCTCTCTTTCACAGAGCAAACCTGAGCAATAAGCACAGTGAGCTTTCACTGTGCCCTCATGCAACTGTGGCTGGAAACCCATGACATTTGGGGCTCCCCTCCTGCCACTGTACCTGAGATCCACCCTGAGTCAGTTCTGGAATCCCCAGTGCCCTGCAGAGCATCTCATGCCCACTGGCTGCAGCTTCATTCCCACTAATGTCGGTGCAGCCATTAAACCCTCTGCATAGAGCCCACCTTTTGGTTTTGGCTCCCGCAGCGCTGGAAGAAGCAATGATCCGTGCTGAGAACAAACAGGAGCTAACAGGCTTCAACACGCTTTGCTGCACGGGAGTTACAGCAGCACGGCAGCTGTTATCATTCATTTAGGGGCACGGCGTCTGGCTCGTTGGAAATAAGCTACAAAGGTGAAATCTGCTCCATTATTTTCAATAAGAGATGCGCAGAGCATAAAGAGGTCAGTGTCTTCAATGTGGACAGCAAAAAAGCGCTGGTTTAACCGCTGTGCATTGCCCCACTTTATTTACAGCAGCCTGAGCGTGGTTTGTGCAGCACATGTCCCCAGTGTCAGTGTCCCCAGAACAACCAGTGTCCCCACCTTGCAGCGGGCTGGTGGCCCCATGGCTCAGCCAAGGCAATAAATTGGCTTTGTTCCTGGGACTTCTTCCCCGGCTCAGCACAAGGCTTGTGCAATTTATGGCAGAGAGCTTCCACACCAATAAAACAGGGTAATTACGTGTGCTGTCTCCTTCCTGCTGCCTGATGAGGGGTTTCAGGCTCAGGATCCTTTCTGTAGCTGTATCCTGTACCCATTACTGCACAGCCTGGTCCCGGTAAAGCTCTTTCAGGGCCGTTTTGGTGCCAATAAATCCTATCACACACAGGTTTGCTTTAGGCTCGGTGGCACTGTTATATCCCAGGCACATTCCTGAATGACAGCCAAGGTTTCCTGGCTGGTAAAGGAAAATATATAGCAGCCAGTTTTATGGCTTCCTGAGCCTGCGACAGAGGATGCGAGGTGGAAAGGCCTTCTTGGGGCACGCTCCATTTCATGCGAATGAACTGCATCTGGAAATTAAGGAGAAAAAAAAAAAGGTTAAAAAAAGAGCATAGAGGTGTTTTCTGGCACAGGGGACTCTCTCATCTGCTGCAAACTTCACTGACCACATTGACAGTTGGAGTTCAGCAGCCAGACCCTGCTAATGGCTCAGCTCTGCCCAAGGTCCATGTGGCATCCTGGTGGAAAAATGCATTTGTAGAAGGAGAAGGCGCTGGGGAAGGGCTGGGTCTGGAGGGAAGCAGCCTGGCTTCCCTCATACTGTGCCCATGTACTTTGCTCCTCCACCTCCAGGCTGAGCTTTGGAGCCACAGGACCTGGCCAGGATGCACCACACCAGCTGAAGTGGTGCTGCTTTGGTTTCCATTGATCATCTTGGGGGATAAATTCTGCGTGCTCTTTATCATCTGCATGTTGATGGCTGATTTTCACCTCCCTTAAATGTGAGCGAGGTGCAAGAGCCCTGTAATCCTTTTTGTTCTGCGCATTAGTGCAGAGCCTCATGAATCTCTATTAAATCAGAGCGAGAACATGGAGATAGTTTGCAGCTGCCTTGTTGATTTTGTATTTCCTCTCATTGCTGTGCCTTGCCATGAAGCTGAGAGTTGAATGGCTGATGAGGCATCTGCTGCGAGCAGGAACCTCAAGGTGGTGACAAAAACAAGTTTGGGTTATTGGCTTTGTTTGCTGTGAGATAAACACGTGATAAAAACCTTCTGAGACACCTGGTTGGAGGCAGCAATGGGCTGAGCTCCTGCATGCAGTGCTGCATGGAGATGCAGGAGTGAAAGAACCAAGACAGCACTGCATGTGGGAGCTTGGATCAGGACAGAGAACCTCACCAGCCCAAAGAGACCCAAGGGCTGTGGGGCTGTCACGAGCCCCAGCACCCAACAAACACCCAACACCCAGCACCAGGGCAGTGGGTTGGGGCAGCAGGAGCGCTCAGCATGCAGCACAGGCAATGGACTCTCCTGTTTTCACTTTCATGTAGACAGCTGATACTATTTTTTTGATCTTCTTTTTAATGATAGAAGTCTAGTGTCAGACCTGTCATTTTCATGTTCAGTCGAACCCCAAGTTAATTATAATTCAATTAATTAATGCTGCCTCTTGATGGAATGGGTCTTATCTACTGTGACTATGGCCTTCGTAACTGTGATTAGCGATGCCTTAAAGAGAAATCAAGTTTTCAGATGTGCTGGGCGTTGCTGATGCTGTTTCCAGTTAGAAAGTGTTGCTCAGCACAGGGGTCACAAAGTCACTGAGGCTGCTGCCGTGATGCACCTAGGAAAAAGCAAATATTTCTCTTATTAATGAAAATGCATCCATTTTCATTAAAATAGCTGTGTCCCAATTTGTTAAAACATTTTTATAATGATTTTTATCTTAATGGGAATTTTCTATAGACCGGTAACACACATTTTCAAAGAGGAGGTGCTGGTACTAATGGTCTGAGCGGCCATTATAGCCAAAATGAAGCTCGGCTCATCACTCCCAGAAATGAGGGCACTTTGGATTTCTGAGCTGAAAAAACATGGGCAGCAGAGTAATGATCGCTCGGTGTGTGTGGAGCAGCCTCACTCTTCTGCACTGCTGATGATTCTGTGCAAAAACGTCATCTGCTGGGGACTCCTGAATGCTGCTGTTCCTTGCATTGCTCCATTATTTCTGCTGAACGTCACTGCTGTCTCCGGAGCAGAGGTGCCTCTGCAGCTCCTATTATTGCCGAGGGCACCCAAACCAAAATGCTCTGTTATTATTCCAGTAATTAAACCTTCATTAAGCTTCACCTTTGCCATCCTCAGCCCCTAAGTTTGGCAATACGGTTCTAATTAGCTTTTAGGTGAGAGTGTATTGCTAATAAACAACCATCTTTGCTGAGTTTGGGCTGCATGGAATCACACTGAAGCATGTGTACATTTTCCTTCTCTTCCTCCCCACCTCCCAGGCTTACCTGGCAGGCTCCCCCCAGGATGTATTGTGCTGCAGTTATAAAGATCATCCAAACAGTTCAGCAGGAGGCTGCGCTCTGCCCTGCACTGTGTGAATGAGGAACACATGTTTTCAGTTCTGACAGAACCTGATGGATTGGTGTGATTTAGTACTTTCATCCTTTTTTTTTTCTTCTTTTCTGCTTCAGATGAAATTCACAGTTAGAATTGGAATTTTCTGTGTTAAAAATCATCCCAACACACAAACGCAGCTCAGCATGAAAAGTCCATTTGCCCTCTCTCCTATAGTCTAACAGGTGCCATATCTGCTTGTTGCACACTGCAGCTCCTCCTCTTGGCTTTCTGCTGCTGCTCCAGGCTGAATGTTGTCCCAAAGACCCCTTTACACCTATTCGGGGTGTGTGCATTACCTGAGTAACCAGGATATCACTCACATCGATTTCTCCCTTCACACCTTCAAGGGCTCTTCTCCTCCTGTTGTTTTAATTGATTGGAAGAAAAGCTTTTGGGTTGCTCTGAGTGTATTTCACGTCGAGGGGTATTTCCAGTTAAACTAACAAAAGCTTTTAAAGCCAAAGAAAGGCAAAAGAATCCTTATGGGTTGCTGTCCTTATGGGTTGCTGTCCTTATGGGTTGCTGTCCTTATGGGTTGCTCTTTACCAGAAACACTTTGCTAAAGCAATGTGCAGCATGAAACGAGTGGCGAGGAGATTCCCCTGTGTGTCACCCCCAGGGATGTGGCATCTTTATGCTGGAGCACCTGAGCAGTGCTTTTAGGCAGAGGGAATACGGAGATGTGTGGTTTCAAAGCACATCTAATGCTGAGACAGCCCAGGCAGGTTTATTGCAGGCCACTGTTCTGGCACTGGGTTTGATAAGAGATTTTCAATGCTGCTGTGCTAAGGAGGGGAAACTCCTCTTGGAAAGGGAGACCTTCAGGGAGCACTTCCAGGACATGGGGAACTGTGGGATCATTTCCAGCCCTCTTCAGGCAGCATCACCCTGGCACGGAGCTGTGGGCATCCACAGCAGCCTGAGATCTGAATGCAGGGCTGCTGCTCCTTCCATCTGTATATGAGACTGTGGTGCTACCAACTGACCTTCAAGTGCTGCTTATGCAAATTAGCATTTACACAGATAATTGCTATTTATTAATGCCAACCTGACCAAAATAAGTCATGGTTTATTGAAAAGAAATGGTTTCCCCCAGACCTTGAACTTATGCAAAGTCTGGCTTAAAAGAAAAGGATGTTACATTCAAAAAGAGTCTCTGAGTATCTGTTGCCTTGGCTTGCTGCTCTCAGCGTGGCTATGAAACATTCTCCCAGTGAGCTGGCAGCCGTGTGTTAGCAGTGCTGTGCGAGCTGCTCTTGCTGGCTCTGGCTCTGGATCTCCCACAGTTTCCCACGTGTCTCCTTGCTGTGTGTGCAGCTGTCAGTGCCACAAGGCCACTGCTTCCCTTCCCTTATCAGCCCCGAGTCTTTGTGCCACGGCCACATCCTCTGAGATACAGGTGGACGCCACGCGTCCCAGACAGTCACTTCATTTCCATTTTAAACTCCTAATTCTGCTTTTGACAAGCTCGGTCCTCACCCCTTCTCCTTTGCTCCCATCGTGTTGACGTTAACCACCTCCCAGGTCCTGTCCCTTTTGGTTTTAACATGCTCAGATTAACAATGACTATGTTCAGTGAGTAGGAAAGAATATATATATTCCACTTGACTTTGCTAGTGCTGTTCAGGTCAATGGGAAGAAATTTTTTCCAGTGATAAAGGGAAAGGCCATTTAAAAATAAAGCTGTGACAGTGCATGCTGTTAGCACACAAACTGAAAGGATGAGGTGTTGAGGAGGGTCAGCTCTCCTCCAAAATACTTCACAGTCTGCTCCTGGTCACAGCAGTACATGGTTGGGCCCAGCAGCCATTAGGGGAATTCAGGTGGCCAAAACGAAGAGCGATACTGCTGGGCACTGCAGCTCAGAAGAGCCCTCAGTGGGATGGTTGTGTGCACAAGATTCTCCTATGCTTTGCAGGAACAGTCATAAAACACAAGCTGCTGAGTGTAGATGTCCCCGGGGCGCTGCGGGAGCTGTTAAAGCAGGGCCAAACCTCCAAGATCAGCATCTGGTTGTTGTCACCACCTGGGCCACCACACTGTCCTGTCAGCAGTGCCATTGCTGGGTGACATCCCAGCTGTGCGTGGGAGCAGGGCTGAGACACTGCAAAACGCAGCTCCTTAAAACCAAACACCCCCTGAGCCCTTCCCAGCGTGTGCTAAGCTGATAAAACACATTGGGCAGCAAAGAGCCCCACAGAGGCTACACAATTAAATGAGCTTTGTCCCTGGAGAACCCGAAAGTCTCATCAAACAGAGCCTGTTCACACAGGATTTGCAGTTTACTTTCAAGTCTCTTAATTCGGCCTTTCACCTTTGGGGGATCAGTCTGGTGTGCCCGCTCTGAGGATGGCTCAGCAGCAGATTACCCATCAGCTCGGCTCTGCTGCATTACAACAGCATGCAGTGGGGATTTCAGTTGTGTTCAGTACTGTAAGAGCAAGCACATACACCACATAAGCCTCCCAGCAGCAGCAGAACCCCTGAGAAGAGGTGGGGACACACAGTGGCAGCAGGGCCAGGGTGCTGAAGCATTCTGCACCAGCTTTCCCATTGCTTTTGGTAGTTTTCTGAGTTTAAACCAAGTTTCTCTGGCATTTATCTTGCAAGTCATCGTTTCCCATCCACGCAGCAATACTTCAACTCCTTTTACGTGCAGGAAGCCCCCGGGGCAGTTGGTTTTATTGAGCTGATTTCTCACCCTATCATCTCCCCGTGATTCATTTTCTCCAGCTCTTTTTACACATTTCAACTCAAAACATGTGATTTAACCCAAGCCCTCAGCACCAGGAGCTGAACCAGGAGCTGTGCCCATGACTGTGCTCAGGGCCATTTCCCTGGGATGGAGCACAGGAGGCTGCCAGCCCCAGCTGAGCAATCCTTGGACACATCCCCCATTCTCAGTGGTGCTGGGAAATGTTGTCTTTGGACACCCTGCAATCCCCTCTGCCACTGCACCCAATGGACAGGGCTGCACCCAACAACCTCCCCCTATGTGGGAGATGTTTCTGGTCTCCCTTAGTATGAAAGCATTGGAAAAGCCAAACAGTTAAAGAGGAGCTGTAAAGTCGTGCTCAGGCCCAGGTGTGTTGATTAACACAAATGTATTGACACAGGAGGTGTGGGATGCTGCTGAATTCTCTGCTTGCAGAACACAGCAGCAGCCCTGACCCCCCCTTCCTCTGTGCAGGGAGGACACATCCCAGGAGAGAGATCTGATTTTAGCACCATGTTTGCAAGGTGAGCTGCTGAGCACACAGCCGAGAGCCTCGCTCACATTATTAAACAACAAAGCTGTACTTTTGGTAGGGAAGAAAGCAGTGCCCCTTTACATCTCTATAAAGCCTTCAGCAGGTGTTCTAACGAAGCATCAGCCTCCTGGCCCTTCGCAGCTGGGTGCCCATGTGCTGCAGCCACACCTGGCTGTGTGCATTGCTTGGGTTGGTGCTATCACTGCATTGCCCCATGGTTGGCAGGGGAAGGGACACAGAGATGTGGCCTGGAGAGAGACAGACCGTGTCTGAGGAAGCAGCAGAGGTACAGGTAAGTGTGATGTGTGATCTCTGGAAAAGTGATGGGGAGGTGGAAAGGAAGAAGTGGTTTTGCACTTCTGGAGTAGAAAGAGTTTTGTTTTGTGAAGCGTGGAGTCCTGCTCTGCAGAAAGCTGATGGATTTGTATGTGTGTATGAATACATGAAGTGAAAGAAGCTTGTGTAGCATCTAACTCTTTCAGGTAAGTGAAAACTTCTGACAAAGGGTTTCTGAATGCTCCAAAGTTGGTTTTATTGTTGGTTGTTCTTTAGCTGAGAAGTCCATGTTATGGCTGTGTGCTGTGCTGACGAGGGGCTCCCTTAACCTGTGAGCATGGGGAGCTGTGTGCCATGGGATAACCTGACCATGCCTGCAGGGATGTGGCACCAGCACCTCTCTGCCCTTCCCTATATCCCATCTAAGTCTCCAGTTTTAGTGTTAAGCCACATCCCTCCCCTTGTTGTGTCACACAACCGTGGTGGAAGGGCTCACCCTCAGTCTGCTCTGCAGGGCTGTGTCCTGCTGGGGGGACAAACAGCGGAGCCCTTTCCCCACTCTCCTCTCGCCCTCCCTGCAATCTCTGCTAATGGCACATTCAGCAGCTCTCCCTTTGCTGCCCAAAGGTAATTGCTGCTAAAATTATATGTATTTTACTACAACCTTTGGGATAAATGGCTCTATTTAACAGTTAAATCTTCTTGGCTGTCCTCTAAGCCTCAGAATGAAGGAAAAATGTTTTGGCAGGATTATTTAAAGGGAGTTGTGGGGAAACAAGAAACTGTCTTAATTTCTCTGCATATTGTGAGCAACATTTATTATTATTATTATTGCTCGCTTCTACAGTTAAAACCCTTTATCCATCTGACTCCTCGTTAACACAGCGCTGTGCCTCTCCTCCTCTGAAGGGCTGCTCCCTCCCTGAGCACCAAAGGGCTCTTTTCTCCCTTTCAAACATCCGCAGCAACCCCTGTGATGCTCTTCTCTTGAAGCAAGTATCAGAGCAAACCAGACATGCAGGATGAGGCGAAGTTGGAAAATACTTTCATACATTCTGAAGTATCTGTCCTTAGGCATGTCTCTGGAGCAGGAGGTACGATGGTGTGATGAATTTCAAATCGTGGCCTCCACAGGTCCCTTATTTTCCAGATAGTATTTATTTTTTTCCCTGAAGGCTGAGGAAATACTACATAAATTCTCTCAGTAGGAACAGCTTGGCAGAGGGATGCAGCCCGCTTCGTACCCCCAGAGGCTGGTTGTAGCAAACCCCACACCTTATGCTCTGACCACACCTTATGCTCTGACCACATCCTTCTTAGGGAGCCCCTGGCAAACAAGGTGCTGGCCCCAGCCCTTCTTACAGGTGGGTGGCTGCTGGGGGGCCGGGGCGGGCATGGAATGCTCAGGTTGCAGCAATACCCACCTTCTGTTGTGCCGCCTGCTCCAGGGGATACCACAGGGTCAGCAATGAGCAGAGCGGGGTGTTCTGAGCCTCCTGCCTGCTAGCACCTGTCCTGTGATGGCTTTAATGCAAAGGATTTGGTTCTGAGTTGCCCGGTGTGGAGGCTTTAGAAACCCCAAACTCAATTGACGGAGGATTTGCAGGAGCCAGACCTTGGTCTCCTTGTTCAAGCTTTAATAGCGCAGGGAATTAGTGGTGAAGTATTGGGTGATTTAAAAATAATAAAGCATTTCTCTAGTGAAGGTTTGGGTGGTTTATTTTTTTCTTTTTTAAAAAGGCATTTGGTTGTATTTTGATTAAGCACAGAGAGAGGTTGTACATAAAGCGTCCCTTTGGACGTTTTGCCGCTATAACCACCATAATAAAAGTTTGGTTTATGTAACAGCTTTGCAATCTATGTAATGGACTTTATTCTGCAGTGTGGACACAAAGCTGAGCTGTGTGTGATTGCCAGGAGCTGTGGTAATCTGTTATTCTGAGGACACAAGGGGGTAAATAAGAGCTTTTCTGTGAAGCAGGGAGACTTTTCTCTAAGGCCTTTAATAGAGCACTGAGATTTCTGCCATATATACCTGGGCATCATTGCAAACAAGAAGATTTAGTGGTAGCTTCAAGCCAGAAGGTTCGTGAGCAATTTATTTCCAAAGTGCTGCGCTATTGCATCTGTTTGTTTTTGGTAAAGGGAAACCTTTGGGGACTCTATTGTTTTTGTTGTTGTTGTTGTTTTCTTATTTTCTTTCTCCCCCCACATCTGATGCTGGACTGTCTGCTGCAGCTTTTAATGCTACGTGACATAGCTGGCTGCTGAGGATCCAGGGAGTGTGCAGGAGTCATTAAAGTTGAATCCTGAGAAATAATTAACTTCCCAAAGTTACTCCGTAAATTACACTACTGTTTGTTTCACCTGCTTCTGACATCCAGATCCCCGATCCTCTGCATCTCAATGGGGCTTCTGCTCTTCATCCTTCATGAACCCAGGTTCACGAAGAGCAGGTGGACACCCCCTGGGTCTGTACTTTGTCTTTTCAACAGGGGAGCCTTCCTCTTCCAACAAAAGCTGTTTGCTTTTCAACTCAGTGCTAACTTTTCCATTGGTAAGAATAACCACAAAGGCAAAATACCCGTGTGGGTCTTAAAAATAAAATGAGTTTTGCCATCAGGAGCAGAGTTCATAGGGAGGATTTGTTATCTGGCAAGTTGTCAGCAGGGAGGACAGACTGGGTGGGCTGTGCTTTCTTTGGTCACAGCCTTGCTAAGAAGCTGTAGAGGGAAGCCCTGCAAGGGTTGGTCTGTCTGGGTTGGATGTGTTGGAGTTGCTTTGCTTGAGAGGTGCAAGGTTTTCACTTTAGGGCATTAATAGGGAAACTGAGCAGCCTTGGCTTCTGTCTTTGGGCTGTGCTCTGCTAAGGGCTGTGTGAGCTTTGAGGCCGATGTATTTCCAAGAGATGAATTGTTTATAGCAAGAAAATCCCTGCATCTGCACCACTGGCTCCAAACTATCCTTGGGTCTAAATCCAAACTAATGGCTGTGGCACATCTCAAAGGTTTTGTTTGTTTTTTTTTTTACTTAATGAAGGAAATGTTGAGTTTGAATATTCAAGCTCCTTGCAGCCCTTTGCAATGCAGTGATGGCGAGCATCATGTTGGGAGCCTTGCTGACCACACCAGCACGCCCAGCTGGCTGAGAGAAAGTAGGCAGCTCCTATGTTGTATGTTGGAGGATTTACAGCTGTGCTTCATTGATGAGCCACATCCCATCCATCCCACGCTGCAGGGCTGCAGTGTACACGTGTGCATCACCGGTCTGTGGCATTGATGTGTGTCACATAATCTGCCATCTTCGTGACTGACAGAAAGCACCAACACTTATTTAGGCATTATAAAAGCAGGTCAAAGAGTTCTGTGATTTTTCTGAGCTGAAGGACAATCTGCCGTGCTTAAGTAGTGTTAAAATTGGTACATTTCCACTGCAGCACTCTATTAAATGCTAGTCTGTGGCCTTTCAGATTTGTTGGTTTTGAGTAAAGTGTCTGTGTTCTACATCTGATTAATTAGCCTCGGGATTTCTCATTGCTTAAAGAAGGCTGCGTGAAGTGATGCTGCTGTTACTAAAAGGCAAGGACAGCAGGGCTGGCAATGTGGTGGTGCAAAGATGATCTCATAGGGCAGCCTGGTTCTTCTGCCCCCACCAGCACAAGGACTGAGTTGTGCTGCACTGGGGTGCAGCTGAGCCTGGAGAATGTTTGTCTGCTGTAATTCATGGGTGTCGCTGCCTGCAATGCCATGTTGTGAGAGCACACGACTGCTGTGTGATGTGCTCCTGTCTGCTTGGTGTCTGTGAGCTGAGAAACTGCAAAAGTCCCTGTGCAGATGGGCAGCGTGGGACAGTGAGGATGTGTGGGAGCCTTGAGAGGGAGGAGAGGTGTGTGCCATGGCAGAAGCCCATTTCCCACTGCAAAATGGGTGATAAAAGACAAGGCAGAACTGTCTGGGAAAGCCTTTGAAATAAAGGGAAAGAGTTTGTTTGATTTGATAAACAGAACTCAGCAGAGAGCTCGGTGGGAGGCACGGAGAGATGGTCAAAGTGATAAGCCTGCAGGAAGACCTCCAACAGCATGTATACACGTTCCTGCAGCAGCAGATAAAAGGCCCCAAGAGCAGTGGGAAGCCAGGAGGGCATGTTGCTTGGGTCTTATGTGGGGAGATCTGCAGTGCTGGGGCTGTGCTGAACGAGGGGCCAAAGCTGAGCTGCCAGGGGGCTCGGTGGGATGAGGCCAAGGGGACGCAGCTGATGCTGCTGTGTCCTGCTGCTGGGGCTGACACATGGGTGTCATTGAGGTCCTCTCCAACCCATTCCATGTTTGAGATGCTGGCAACATTTTGTGCCTCTCTGCGGTTGTGCGGAGAACCAAAAGCTCAGCACACATCAGGGCTGGGCAGGAGGAAGAACAGCCTCCCCACTGCTCCTGCCTTGGCTGCCCTCCTTTTGTGGAAGCTGCTGAGGAAATGCTGGTAGCCTGGGGGTTTTCTTCCAACTAGAAAACAAGGAAGCAAGAAAAACGCTGAATGCACTCCAACCAGCTGTAAATGCTCCATTCTGCTCCATTTTTACTCACAGAGTTCATATGTTAACAAATGTATGACTGTGTGCCCACTATCGGTCTCGGAAATATGATTGATTTTGTTGTTGTTCACCCATCGCTCCTAAAAGTAGGCAAGCAAATAAGCAGCTTCAGGGTGAAACTAATTACATGCAACTAAATGGGATTCCAACAACAGATTTTCCCTGCAGCTACCAAAACTTCCAGGAGAACAGCAGGATCACACCCTGCATGTCCTCACTCTATGGAGCACAGCCCTGGGCACAGTGTGGACCTGCTGCCATAGGGAGCTCAATGGTAGGGCAGAATACCATTATTTCTCACCTTGCCAAACATGAGCACCTGTGGTGATGTGACAGCAAAGAAGTTGTAGGATATCGACTGATAAGAAATGCTGCATGCTTAATGCAAAGGATATTTCCAGTGTAGCTGCGTAATTGGGAAATTAAATCGTCTGAATGTTGTCATACATGCTAATTATCCCGAATACACCAAGAGGAAAATCTTCATCTCGCACGTCGTGTATGCAGTCGGGAGATAATAACGTCTTAAATTCTCACTCACCATCTTGGTGCAGGAAGGTGGAAATAGTTCAGGTGTGTGATTTGAGTGTGGGAAGGGAACAGATGTGGTGTAACTGCAGATGTTCCAAACACCAACAGTGCCATCCAAGTCTGGGCAAATTAGATGGAGGCAAACATGCAAACCCATTTTCCTGGTGTTTCTTGTTCTGTGTTGAAGTTTTGCACTAAGACAGCTGCTCTCTGTGATACCTGTGGAACTGTCTGCCTGCTGTGCCTGTCCATTTCCTTGTTCCTGCTTACAGATGATTGCAGTTATCTCTTATTTTGTTGTTGTGCAAAGCAAATATTTTGGCTATAATACGTTGAAACGTCGCTTTAACTGAGTCATTCATTTGCAACAAACGAAGCATAAAAAATGCATTTTGGAAGCCAAGCTTAACAGAATTGAAATCATCCCGCTGCTCTTTCCTTTAATAAATCCCATTCAGAACTCACCTGTGCAATGAGTGGCATGAGTGCTCTCTCTACCCCTGTGCTGCTCTTGCACTGAACTTCTGCCACTGGGGTCGCTTCCTACTCTCTGAAATCTAAAGGGAGAGAACATCCACAGTGCTGTGTTCCCATTGGAACCCCTTCTTTTCCTAACTCTGCAGACATAAGGAGTCATTGGTGCCCGTTACATTTGCCTCATTAAGTGGTGCATAGCTCCCACCTTCTCCAAAAGAGATGTGCTTTTTGCATCATAACTGGGTTAGCATGATGTCAGCAGGGACTTGGACATGTGAGAAATGGCCATGGGAAAAGAGTTGCAAGAGAAAACTTGAGAAAACTAAGAGGATTAAATGCCATTCACCGTGGAGCACCGTCCTTCCCTTTGTTCTGCTGCCGATCTGCTTCGTGCACCCAACTGATGGGAAGTGAGAAGCCTTGTCTGTGCTGTGGGAAGGGATGACCCCACAGGTGAAGATAAAATGGTAACACTTGCCCTGAAGGGCTGAGCCCTTGGAGTTAAGAGCAAAACTCTTCCAGATGGAATGGGCTCGATGTTTATCTCTGGTCCAGCAGCTCTAGGGCTGTCCACAATGATCCTTTATCCTTTTGTTGCCTTTGGCTGCAAAACGGAATTAAAGGTTGGAGTGGAATATGTGTCATCTTCCAGAAGCGTGGGGAGTGGGAGCAGAGGTCAGTTGGCTGCTGTAAGGCCCTGCTGTGCTATAGGGCTTGCTATAGGACCAGGCTGTGCTATGGGGTTTGCTGTGCAGTGATGCACAGCAGTGGTTCTGCTCGGCCAGCACAGGGACCAGGCTGGCGTGGTGAACTGCAGCACAGAGGGATGGAGCTGGTTCGTGCTCAGCTGTCATAAGACAGTCCGTTGTTTACCATTTCTATTTCTATATTTAAAAAGAAAGAAGGAAAGAAAGAAAGTACATTTACAAGCTCCTTTCGAAAGCAACTTTCGATGCGATTTCCAAAGCTGTGGAGTATAATAACGCGTTAATAGGGAGGAGGGGACGCAGCTGCGACGTCCTGGTTGTGTTTGCCCCTGAGATGGCAGCAGCGGGGCCGTCGGGGTGGCTGCACCATCTGCCCCGTCCCAGTGCGGGGCTCTCCCGATGCGGACGACCCCGCACCGACCGCGGCTGCGGGGCTGCACCTCGACTCGCTGGCAGTTGGGGCCGCTCCTTCGCAGAACCGAGACTTGCGGCTCAGACAGAAGCGCTGCACGGAGCTGCGTCTCCCCGCCGCCGGTGCTGCACAGCACCACGACCAGACGGCGCTGCCCCCCACCCCCTCAAGCGGAGATCAGGCCCCGCCCGCCTCATTAACATCCTCCTTCCTCCTCCTCCTTCCTCCTCCTCCCGCCGCCGGGGTTGCTCCGCCGCCGCCCGCAGAGGTGCATGGCCGGAGCGGCGGCGGCCCCGTTTGGCAGCGGCAGCCGCCGTGCATCGCTCCGCTCCGCTCCCGCAGCGAGTTGCCCGCTCCGCGGGGTGCAGCGGGGCGATGTAAACGCGGAGCTTCCCGGAGGCGCGGAGCGGCGCTGAGCGGAGAGGAGCCCCCGGAGCCCCCCGACCCGACCCCCCCCGGCGGCGGCCGCAGCTCCGGGGTGGGAGCTCGGATGCTGCGTGGATCCCGTCGGTCCGGCGGAGCCCAGCGCGGGGCCGGGGCCGGGCCCTGCCGGGGCGGGCGGCGCGGGGCGGCTCGGTGTGCGGGGGGATGCTGAGCCCCGCCGGTCGGCACCGCGCCCGCCGCCGGGAGATGCTCCTCGTGCTCGCCCTGTGCCTGGCGTGGCAGGAAGCGCCCGCGGCGCCCACCCCCGCAGCGGACGACATCAGCCGGGGAGTTGTGAGTGACCCGCGGCCCCCGCTTTTCTCCGCTTCGCCCCGCTCCCCTCCGCCCGTCGCCTGTTCCCTCGGTTCTGGACGCGTTCCGTCGCTCCGTACCCCCTCCTCCTTCGGCCGGTGCCATGTACCCTCCCGTTCCCCATACCCTCCTTGCGGCGCGTCCCTTCGCATCCTCCCCTCCCCGCGCCCTCTGCAGGGTGCAGCCCCCCAGCGCCCTGCAGCCCCTGCCCGGTGTCCTTCCCTTCTCTCCGGCTCTGCGGAGCCCCCGTACGCACCGTGTCCCCCCCCCTGCTGCCATCGCTCCCCGACACCCGGTGGTCCAACTTCCCCCACCCGGCGGCCGCAGGTCGACGGCCCCAGCAGCGTCCGCTCGTGGATGGCGCTGGGTAAAGGCGGGCGTCTCGCAGGGGCTGTCAGCCTGCGGATGAAATGACACGTTTGGGATAAAAGCCATCCGTAGGGATGGGGCAGACACAGCGGTAGGGGCTGTTTTGAGGTGCTTTGCACAGCTCGGGTGGTTGGTGGTCCCGGTTCTTCGCCCTATTTGCAGTGGGAGCTGTCAGTGGGCGGTGAGGGTCAGATTGTGCCCCTGTCGGGTCGTGGTGTCAGCTCTATAGGGAGAGATGGAGGCTTCGCTCTGGGAGGAGGAAAACTTTCTGGCAGCTGATGGCAAAGAGGAGACCTGAGCCCAGAGAGAACCCCACGGCCACACCAAAGCCACCCGTCAGGAAGCAGCTTTGCTGTGCGTGGCCGTCTGAGCGGTTCCAGGACTGGAGCTGCCACTCTGGGGACATTCTCTGAAATTCAGCAGATTTCACAGTGCTGGGAAGGAGGAGCAGCTTGCAGCACGGCGGGGTTACCTAACGACGGGCTCACATAGAGCAGTGCACCAGGATGCTGCCAGCACCGAGCGTGTGCTCCAGGAGCTGCTTCCCAGCCCTGCCTGAGCCCCTACGATGTTCTGTCAGAATAGGAAATGTGGGGAAAAATGAGGCACATCTGCATCAGTACGGCGCGTTTCTGTTCCTCTGTAACCAAATGTTAAAGCTTGGCTTAATATTTAATGTAAACAGAGCGTGAATTGGTGTGTTCTGCCCCAACCCATTTGACTCAAACTTGGGCTTTGACCTGCCTTTACCCTTGGTACCGTGCGGGCTGCACACAGCTCTTACAGGTTAAGTGCTGACACCCAAGGGGGCTTATTAGAGATGGTGGGCAGCCCTCTGGCACTGAGGTGCTTTCTGTCCTGGGCTGGGTTGGAGCAGCAGCAGCTCCAAGCTGTGCTGGAGAGCTGTGGGAGCTTGCAAACAAGAGATGCAAGGAGTGTGGTGGCCGTGGGTTCACAGAGAGCTGTGCCATTAGCACCAAGCCTGCTGTGGGCTGAGTGATGTGCAGACAGTTCCCCCTCCCCTGGGCGTGCTTCTGGGGCAAATCTATCTCGTGGGCTTGTGGCAGCACGGCTGGGAATAGGAAGGGACTGGCTGGAAAGCAGGTTCATGCTCGTGCCCTGCAGTGAGCAGCAGGGAGCGGAAAATGCCAGGTATTGTCGGAGGTGTTCGTCAGGGAAATAGCAGTGTGGGGTAAGCGAGTGCTTTAAGAATGATTATTTGACATCCGCCTTATGAAGCAACTAAGAAATTAAAGATCTGTGATGCATTCCAAGCAAATATTTGAAAACTAGGAAGCATGAAACCATGGCAATAGAATGCTCTGTTAACCTTTGAAAATCATATCCAGCAGTTCTCCGCAGTAAATGGAGCACAATGTCAGCACAGCTCCCACGTCCCATATCCCCCCCCCCCCACTGCCACGCAGGGCCGTGCTGTGTGCTCACAGCTCCTGCTGCATGCTGCGGTGGTGCTGGGCCAAATTAAAGTTCAGCAGAAGGAAAGAGGGCCATAATTCAAAGGCAGCTTTTGGTAGAGTGCTGCCCAAAGCAATATCATATTGAGTGATTCTCCAGATTTCATTACCAGCGGAATGGGCTGCCCAGTTTATAAATCTGGCTTGATTATTAATGTTTTTATTGTTGTCCATTAGCTGCTCTAACAAAGAGCGTAAAATAGCAGATGGAATGGAGCCTGATTTGAATGTTTTCCTTGAATTTTAGTTTGTTGGGTTGGAGTTTTACCGCTTTGCCTCTTGCACCACTGCCTTTCCCAGAACAAACCCCCAAGCCCTCCTCACATTGCACCAAGTGCTCACAAATGGCATCAATTCCCAGCCCTTTGAATTGGGTCTCCGGGGCCTGGGTAGCAAAAGCTTTACAGACGTTGGCAGTAACAAGCAATGAGAGCTCTGCCTTCCCTGGGCTTTGAACCACGTCCGGAGGGAGGGCTGCCTTCAGCTTCTATTTTTCATAAGAGCTGACGAGGTGGAATCTGTACACAGAAGGTGCTGACCTAGAGACCTGCAGGCTGGAAAATGAGCTTAATGGTAAACTTGGGCTATTCTAGCTGTGCTACAGGTCCAGCACCTGTACAATGGGGAGCTGTGTGTGAGTCTGTGCCCAGAGCTGAGCACACTGTGCCCTACAGAAATGCACTGTCCTGGGGTTGCACTGCATGTGGAGGTGGTGGTGGCATCATCAGCCATCAGAGAACAAGGGAGTGCTGGGGGATCTTCAGTCTGGTTGCAAGAGTGTGGGTGCAGGAAGATGAGCAGGAGCCTCTTTATCCCACCCATGTCATTGGGGTGATGCTGAGGGTCTGTCCCAACCCCCAGTTCCTCCAGCTGGGGTGCACTGGGCATTCCTGGGGGCTTGCGTATGAGCACGGCCTCCCGTTCACAATGCTGCTCTGTGTTGTCCCAGAGAAGTTGCTCCCAGGGGATGGAGGCATTTGCATTCATCCGTGGAGGCTGTGCCCCCCTCACCGCCCCAAGCAGCTCTTTGTTTGGGGCAGGGCCCTCGCCTTTGTGGCAGCTTCTTATTTGAATCATAAGGATGTGCCATGGGAAGAGCCAGGGTGTTTGCTCCCCCCCCCCTCCCCCCCATTTTGGTGTTCTGCAGTGCCCACGCTGCCCAAGTTGCAGCTGATGAAGCAGGAGGGTGGGAGCTGCTATTGCTGGTCTGTTGTGTGGCTGTGCCCATGTTGTCCTCCTCCCTCCTGCCCAGTCAGATCCCACATGTCCTCCCTAAGGCACAGCAGCCGTCTGGCTCGGGCCCCTCCTCAGCAAAACCCCAGTGTGGAAATAGGCAGCTCCTTCTATCCAGAGAAACCGCCAGACTTGTAGCCGTCTGTTGCTGCTAATGGGGAAATTAATAATTGATAATCCCCTTTGGAGCTTCCTTCAGCCTTTTGAAATAGCAGGAGTTCCAGGACGGGATTCTCGGTGGGTTCCCACACAGTGCTGCTTTCAGGCCAACTGTATGGGGGATAAGACTTTGCCACCACGGTGCATTCCCTCCAGCTCAGAGCAGTGCCCGTCCCACGTTCATGAATTCTTCCCAAGAAAACCTAAGCCAGCATGGAAAGAAAAATGCTGCTCGATATGTTTTAAGGTACCTTTTGAAGCCAAAGTACAATGCAAAGTAAATTGGCTTGACAAAAGGCTGGCTGGGAGCTCCCAAACAGAAGTGCTCATGTGAAAGCATTTAATCTGGTGTTAAAGCCCTGGCTGGTCTGAACTGCTACTTCCCTTTCAGATTTGAGCTCCCCAGAATTCAAGGTGGAGCAAATCACTTCTGTCCTACACTTGGCTGCTATTGCCCAGCCGTGTGAATTACCCATGGGCAGTTAAGCTCAATTATCCGCTTCCACATCACTGAGGGCTTTCCCATGGCTGGGGGTAGCGCTCATCTTGCTGGGTGCTGCTGTACAGACTGTGCCTGATGGGCTGAATGCAGCTGGGCTTCCTGGGATCAGAACTCCCCTCCCCGAGCCCTGATGTAGAGTGTGATGGAACTTGAATTCTATGCCTATTTCCCCTAAGAACACAATGGGATTCACACGCTGGGGCTGCTGTGTGCACTATGCCTACCTGATACAGCCTTGCTCCTGCAGGGTTTCTTTTTCTCCTTCGTTAAATTGAGTGTGCAAGGAAGCAATGCAAAGTGGCACGTTCCCATCTCCATGGCCGGGCTGGGCTCTGGAGCAGGGAGCCAACAGAGCTGCCCTCCATGGTGTCACATGTGTAACATGGCTGTGAGGCCATGCTCTCAGATGTCCCCAGCACCCTGTTTTATCCCCACAGGTTCATTAGTGCTGGCGGCAGCTCACTGTGAGTCATCGTGGGGCCGCACGCTAATTTCTCATTATTTACTCACTGGCAAAACTGCTGCGGGAATGGACTGCGCGGCTCGGAAAGGTCACACTGTAACCAAAGAAACCTTTATTTCTGGAGTGCTGTGGGAGTGGGCAGATGCCCAGCTGGGACCCAGGGACATCTATCCTCGTGGGGGTGACAGCATGGGAGGGAAAAGCCCAGCCCTTCAACCCAGCGCATCCCATGTGTGGCTCAGCAATGATGGCCAATCTGGGCAGATTCCTCATCACCCCAAGGGCCTTGGGTAGGGGAGAGCTGCACTGAGGGCAAGGATTTGCTTTCAAAGTAACCCCAGATCCAATAGCAACAGTTTTCAGAGTGCTTTCTTTAATCAAAATCACTGTAAATGGGTAGATTTGGGACTTCCAGAAGCCCTTTCCAAAGCGCGCGTGCATCCGCGTGTCTTCTTTGTCCCAGATTTTTATGAGGATTGTCTCTGATTTCTGGGTCAGAGAATTAAGAGATTTGATGTTACATTAAAAAAAACAACACACCAAACCACATATGCGAAGTTAAATCCAGTGCAAAACAAAGCAGGCGTGCGGGGGCGAGGGAGGAAGCTGCCAAAGTGGAGCAGAACTGGGAGATTGAGGTGAGCATCATGAGAAGCTGCCTCTGACAGCAGGTTTGTGCAGCAGTCCTGCAGGGACTAACATGGAGCAAAGGCCAAAGCTCACCCAGGAGTGTGGTCTCAAATGGGACTGATGGTTTGATTAGCTGTGGTGATTTAGCAGAGGAGAGCCTGAGTTTCCTGCATCAGAATGGACCATTGGCACAGAAAATCTCTTTTCCAAGAAGCCTGGAGATGATCTGTGGCACCTGGCAAGGACGGTGCCCATGAGGTGGTTTGGAACGTGGCAGTATGTTGGTTCATTTTAGTTTTGTGGAGCTTTTTAAAACCATTTTTCAAGATGGAGTTTCTGCCTGTTGGCTGCCAGTGGTCAGACAGAGCTCTTCACACCATCCAACATATGGTTTCATCCTCACAGTATTGATCTTCTGAGTGAACAAAAGCGATTTTTCCTGTGTCGCAGGGTCTGTGTTGGAAGGCGATGAACACGCTTGGATTATATTGTCTCGTTATTTAACAACCCCCAACTGGCATCTCCTGCTGTTCACCTCCCAGCTGCTGCTGATCACCCAGCAACCCAAGCTCTGCCGTCGTGCC
This sequence comes from Coturnix japonica, assembly GCF_054131305.1. Taxonomy (NCBI): domain Eukaryota; kingdom Metazoa; phylum Chordata; class Aves; order Galliformes; family Phasianidae; genus Coturnix; species Coturnix japonica. The sequence continues at coordinate 2,325,242 of NC_140671.1, read as the reverse complement.
CTTGGATAACTCTGCAATTTGAGGGCATCTTTTGCAGCCTTTAAGGTGTTGTGCTGCAAGGTGCTTCCATTACCTGAAGTACAGGAGGGAGATGAGAGATCTGGACTGCTTCAATGGAGTTCTGAAGGACTGTTTGCAGCTGCTGCCTTGATTTGTGGAGGTTGCCTGTGCTGCACTATGGTGGAGGCATCCAACCCCTACACAGTTTCTCCTCATCCCAAACCACTCAGCTCTGGATTTTTCCCATTTTTCTCATCACCAAATGTGCCTCGTTGGAGATGGAAGATTGCTGGTAGATCAAAAGGAAACTTGGTGGCTTGTTGCCTGCCTTTGCGGTTCCTCGCTGTCCTTGAAGTTCAGGGAATGGACCTGGGAGCTGTGATGGCACCAAGTAACCTTGGAGGAACCTGGATGGGATAAAAAACAGAAAGGAGTGGTGCACATGGGGTATCTGTTGGGAGGAAAGCCTGGAAACTCATTGGAGAAAGCATGCGTTTGATTGGTAGCTACAGGCTGTGCAAAGCACTGAAAGTTTTAGGCTTCTCTGCTTGTTGGCAGACTTGGAGTATCTGCATATCACTTGACCCTGCAAGAAGAGAAGAAATAAAACAGCCTCTGCTGGTTCTCCATAGTCTGCTGTGAGGGATCCCTGCAGGTGTTGTAGCCACTCGGTGGCAGCTGAGTGGGGGTGTTGGGGAGGTCCCACCATTGCATGGGTTCCTTCCCCACCCTGCTCTGTGTTTGCTGAATCATGACAGCCCCCTGGCACGCTTGCCACAGAAGGGTGGCTGGCGATGCTGATTGAGACACATCTTTGCTTCTTTGATCATTTCTCTGCACTAAATTGTCTCTTATTTCTCTTGCTTGTTCTCCACTTTGTTGTTGCCTGGCAAATTCCCTGTTGCTCTGTACCAAGCTGTGCTGTCTCTCCCTTTGCATCCTCCATGTCAGAGATGCTTTTTTTTGTTCAAAAGCGAGAGGAAATTGGGTTCACAAAAGGGAAATCCCTGGCAGACACGCTGATGAAATGGCAATGTGTTTTGTAGGCAAGAACAGCAGAAAAGAGTTAGGTGGGTTGGGACTTCTACTACATTTTGTTTATGCTGCAGAAATGTATCCTCCAGGCCTGATCGATGAGAGTCCGAAATGAGGAATCGTCTTGCATGGCCTCAGCTGGCACTAATGCTTCTCCTGCTTTGGTTTGCCCTCACAGAGTGTCCAGCAAGATCGAGATAATCTAGTGTCAATCAGCTGCTGTGCTCCAGGGTCCCTTCCAACTCAAATGATTCCATGATTCTATGATTGCATAGTTTGGCTCCTGAGAGCTGCTGTGCTCCCCATCAAACCACAGCAGTGCATGGGGTCACGTAATGGGAGAGTTTGCTGCTTGGTCGCGGGGTTGCAGCAGGAACATATAGGCACTGTGTTGTGTGCTTGGTCTGAGCTGAGCCCCCAGCGCTTGTGCTGCTGTTGGCAGCTGGAGCTGTTTGTCCCTTGCTCGCTGGCAGCACGACGGGGACAGCTGGAGCCGAGCAGCCTGGAGATGGGTGACGATGGGTCGCTGCTCCCATCCCGGCCGCTCTCTCTAGACTCTCTGGTCCACATCGAGAGAAGGGTTTCATTCCGCAGGAGAGAGCGGCCAGGAGGGTCCGGGGATGTTCCGTGCGGGGTCCGCGGGTGCTGCTCGGGGACACCCCGCTGTCCCTGGCTGTGTCGTGCCGCTGCCCTCTGGTGGAAACCGGGGAAACATCCGAGGAAACACCGGTGCCGAGCTGCGGGTGGGAAATGAGGAACCCGGCTGCGCTGCGGCAGGGGATCCGGCCCTCCTAACTGCTCGGTGCCGGTCATTGAGTGGCTGCAGGGCAGCAGCAGCCCGTGCTTTAAGCAGGGGAAGTTTGCAGGATGCCTTATGAAGCTCCTTGCTCTTACTCTGCAGTAATTCTCTACCTCTCAGCAAATCCCTTCATCAGTATCTGCATAACCTTTGACTTTCTCCTCCACATTTCTCTCCTATCTCACACATTAATATCCTCTGGCTTGAAAAAAACAAAACAGCTTCTGCTTTAAATTCTAGCCTGGCTCCTCCTGCATCCCTCAGCTCTCAGCAGCTGCCCCTTTACTCGGGCTCTCCTGTAGGGAATTCTCACAGTCCTGGTGACACTGACAGAGATCATTGCTGCCAGCCCAAGGCACAGACTGGGCACTGTAGGAGTGGGACAGGAGCTGGAGCTCCTGTGGGAGCTTGGAGGGGAACTCCTCAGAGCCCTTGGGGTGACCTGCCTGCTGCCCCGCTGTGTCATGCTTGTCTGAGCAATGACAGAGCATCATTTCTGCTTGTCTGTTCGGAGGGCTCAGTTCTCAGGGCAAGGACATCTGCTTTCTGGTAGTTCTGGGGTCATTTCTCAGCCTCTAGGTTATCCAGACCCATTCGGTACATAGACCCCAGCAGTCCTCAGCTCATTGCCTCTCGGTGAGGGACAGCACCATATTCCTGACACTGCATACAAGGAATTCAGTGCTGGGAGCCAGACATGCTCAGAGCCAGGGGGTGAGAGCTGAGCCCATCTTCATGTGCTCAGAGCCTGGGTCATTTTCAGAGCCAATAAACACAACTGTAGAAATTCAGTTAATGTTGCAAAACCCTTTAAAGTGAAGTTTCTTGCAAGCTTACCAGCCCCACCATGCAGGCAGATAGGATGCCTGAGCAGCCTCTGCAGGGAACTGTCACAAGATAACAAATGTTTCTTTGCCCAGATGAGAGTGAGGACAGCAGAGACGATCGATGTGGCACCTTCTGCTCCTCCAGGGGAACCCTGAACCCCAAAGAGAAAACAAATTGGCAGCCAACTCCATGCACACCAGCTTGGGACGCTGTGTGGCACTGGGAGTGGTTGGGAGGCAGCTGGAAGGGCCACCAGGGCACGGTGCAGGGTGGCCATCAGCTGTGAGTGCTGAGCAGAGGTCACATCCATTTACAAATTGGTCTTAAATGGTTTGAAAAAAAGAAGAAAAATCGACCCAAGGACAGAAGGCACTGCACTCCGTGGGTCTGGCTGGAGGGAGCTGACCTCAGGCTGAGCAGCCACCAGAGCAGCTGCAAACAAATCCTTTAAGGACTCTCCCGACATAAATAAACATGGAAAATAAATGATGTCCCCGGCACGCTGCCCTCAGCTGATGGGAAACAAGCTGCATTAACAACACAGTTCAATAACCTGGAAGTGCCTCAAAAGCGATCTGCTCGCCTGCCCCAGGAGCCAGGGGTGGGAGTGCTGCCTGGGATGAACCCAAAGGGACCAGGGGATGGGACCAGAGTGGGGGAAGTACTCAGACGTGGGTTGTTGCAATGATGACTTTCCTATGAGGAAAGCAGAAAGGGAGGCAATGGGAGCACAGGGCGAAGGCGAGGGGAGGGAGATGGTTTTCTGTGCTAAATTTTGCAGCTGTGACCTGGGAACATCGCCTGTGTTTACACGAGTAGTCATACTTTCTGCAGGGGAACGCACTGAGAGTTAAGATGAGGACACATTAAACCTCCTAGGGCACTCGGTGATGTAAATTCCATCCCAAACCGTGCAGAAATTGGTGCCCAGTGTGTAAAAGGTTTTTTTGGCTGCTAACTCCCCTGGAGGCACCTCTGCCTTTGGGGTACAAGCAGCTGGTGTGGGAGCAACAGCCACAACACCTCGGGGAAGACAGTGGTGGTAGATGGTACCCAGGGATCTGTGAGCATGCAGCTGGTGCCAGGGAGAGCAGGGAGAGATGGGAGCAACAGCGAGTGCCAGAGCTCCGTGACCGCTCTTTTTCCTTGTGCTTTGTAGAGCTGTGGGTAGGCATGGTGGGAATGATACGGATTTTAGTTTTCAAAGCAGGGAATTTGTCTGGCTGTTGGGCACAGATCTGCGAGGAGAAACTCCTTTTTATGGCAGAGAGCTCCTGGGGCTTTCATGGGGTCGGCCTCCCTTGTCCTGTCCCATTGGGTTGTGCCTCTCGCTTGCTCTGTGCCACTGCTGAGGCATCACTATGTGCTGGGCTGTGGGCCTCTCATTTCTGGCTGTGGACTTAAGAGTCCAAAGGAGACTCCCCCAAATGGATTCTTGATAGTAACACCTTAATGTTGAATATCCAGTGATGGGTGTGCTTAAATTGTTTTCTTATTCCAAATCAATAGCAGAGCTGAAGCTCTTACTTAATTGCTCAGTCCCAGTGCAGTGGCATAACTGCTGGGGCACCTCCCTGCTTGAGGAGCTGCTTGCCAGGCACCCAGGGGGGCTGCCCATGTTGTGGCAATGCTGAAAAGCAATTGCCAGGCTTGTTACTACTGACCTGCTAATGAGCCAGGTCCCTAGATGTGGGCATGCTCTCCTGTGTTCTCCCAGTGCCATTCTGGCTGCCTGTGTGGATGAGGGGATGTTTTGACCTTCAGATCCCAGGTGCTGTATGAACTGCTACCTGTTGCCTTCAAAAGAAGTGCCAGGAGCAGGGCAGCTCCCCTGGGCACAGCTGTATTTGCTGGGACCAGTTCATCTGCACTGGGCAGCACACAGAGCCACGACTGACCTCGGCAGTGCCAGCAGCAGCTCCCCCAGCTCTGCATTAAAGCAGCACCACCAGAGCCGCAATGTTCCCCATAGGTGAGCAGTGAAACAGCTTAATGGTTTCTGCCACTTGACAAATGGTTCCTGACACAATCGGGGAGGTCATCGGATTTCCCCCGGAGCCATTTGTCTTCTCTTGCCTGTTGTGTTTGCTTTCGGGGCCGATGGCACGCAGGGCAGCGTGTGGATGGTCCCAAGGGGTTGCTCTGCCTGCCCCAGGGTCATGGGCTGAGGAGCAGTGAGCCCAGCCCCGTGTACGCCCCGTGTTTAAAATCACACTGGTGTAGATGGAGCATTAGCTTTCACAGCGCTGCCGGCGAGCGCGTCGCTGCTGATTTGCCAGCGTGGGGAGGTTGATGGGAGGTGACAGCTGGGGAATGCACAGAGAGACAGCATCCAGGTCCAACAGCAGCCCCTTGATGCTCAGCACCGGGCTCTGCTGCTGGGTTGGGTGTGTGATCAGGGCTCTGTGCTTCCACCGGGACCTGTCCTTTGTGAAAGGCTGAAAGCACTGTGAGCTCCAGGCGGTTTTGCATAGGAATCAGTACTTTTGGCCTCGCTCTGCATGGTTAAAGTGCAAAACAAGCAAATAAACAGAAATCTCATAGCAACCAAAATGCAAGACCTTGAGAAAAAGATTGAGTGAGATGGAAAAGCCCTGTAATGGGGTCAGTGCTGGTGCCTGGGTTTGTTTTCCAAGGGGGACTGACCATGCGGGGGTTGCAGGATGGGTGCTGAGCCTCAGAGCATCACCTGCACCATCCCTGGGACTCACTGCCAGAGCAGCAGAGCTGCTTTGGTCCTGAACTGGAACTGCTGGGAGTCACTGGCTCTTTTCCAAGTAGCTCACGTGTGGATGAAGGGATGGGGTCTGCCTTTCCCATCTCATCAGCTGCTGAGCTTGATTAATTCATCTGTACGTTAAACTCTCCTGAAATTGGCCAATTTTGCTGAGGTTTAAAATAGATTATATCCATCATCTACCATCGGTTTTGCAAATAACCGCTTGGCGGCTCCTTAAAATGTTAAAGATGGGAGGTAGGCTACACACTGCCAAGGAGAAGATGTATTTAAAAGAGATAATATGTCTTCTGTGTGAGCTCAAATGAGGGAATAGATGCTTGTGAAGCTCCTTAAAGCATGGATATGTCAAGAGCAAGAAGATCACATTTGTTTTTCATTTGTATGCAAGGTAAAGGAAGGGCAAGCTTTTTTTTTTACCTTCTCTGAACATTTGCAGTCTTCCATCCCAGAAGTGGTGATGATTGCTGCAGGACGGCCTGCCCGGGTCAAGGTGTCATTCTGAACCTCGAGTACCTTTCACTCCCAGATAAATTCCAATGATCTGACTTTGACACCTCTGCAATGCATCACCAGAACAAATAGGGAAGTGGAGGTGGAATATATGGATGACGGCTGTGAGGCAGCATCGATCTGGGCTCTGCATGGCCCTGGGAAAGGCCAGCTGCTGCTTTCCCATCACCCGGCTGCCTTTTTCATTGATTCATCTCTGATTTGGGTAATTGGCTTCTGCATATCAGGTCAGGAAGTGCAGTAGGAACTTGTTCTTTTTTTTTTCCTCCTTTCTTTTTGGACATTTTTCCTAGCTTTGAACAAAGGACAGCTCTTTCAGGTGGCAGTCATTGTGATCCACACTGATAGCTTAAAATCGCTGACTCAGCACATGTGGATTCCATTCAATAATGAGTAATTTATTCGCATGCCTAAAGCTTAAGCACCTGCTTAGTTCTCATTGACCTCACTGGGTGTTGGACACAACTGCTCGCTGTAGCGAGACCGAAGGAGTGACAGCAAGAGGGAAAGTTTCCACCTCGAGGCACCTCTTGTTTGACCCATGCATTTTTAATACAGCTTCACTGTGGGAATATTGAAAGGAAGGAGCTGAAGGTGAAAGCATGGCTGTGTGCACGGCTGCACTGAGTCTCAATAGTTCTGCTGGGATGGAGATTGCGCGGGTGGATTTCCCTCTAATTTTATTTTATTGGAAGGAAAAAAGGAGGCAGCCACATGAAAAATTAAGGTGTTGCGCTGCACATGTAGCGTAATTATAAAAGCTGACAAATGCTGTTAGAAAAACCTGTTTATTAAATGTGTGTGGGGAGAACTAGTGGTGTCCCTGGCACAGCTGGAGCTGATGCTGTGCCTCATCTCCCCGGGGCTCTTCGTTACGGCGCCCAGCCGAGCTGTGCAGCACAGAGGCGGGTGGTGATGTTGCCTTCAGGGTGCTCTGGTGCCATGTTCAGGTGTCAGCCACTGAGAGGGCTTCCAGACCTGCTGCTTTGGAAGAGCTGATGCCTCATGGAGAGCTGAATTATTTACCAGTAGTTTTGTCGGTGGCTAGAGTTAAAATGTATGTGTGAAATAAAGGTTTTCAATAATGAAATAAGGTAACGAAAAAGACAAAGCCATTATATGCATAATTAAAATGATGCATAACGATGTGTTCTTTACGTCGCTGCTTCAGCATCTCATCCGGCTCATTAGGCTGAGTAATCTGCTGGCGGGAGGTGCTGTGTGCTCCCAGGGCAGAGCCCCGCCGGTCCCTCGGGGACACACTCCTACCAGCGCCTTCTGCTCTCATTTCTGGCTTGGAGAGTGGGCTGTTGTATGGGAAGGCAGAAAGACAAAGCCTTAAAACTTTTTTGTCATGTCCCTTCGTTAGCATATTCCTGATTCAAGGTGCTTGTGGCCTTCGGAGGGTGCGCCAGGGGAATTTTATACATCCCATTACGAGCAACAGTAAATATCTCCTCCTTGTCTATTAACTAATCCACCTCTTGGCACAGTGTGGAGAGTGGGCACAGCTCTGCAGTGCGTGCTGCAGGAACAGCCCTGAGCAGCAGCCCTTCCTTGGACATGCAGCACACTGATGGCTGGGGGCTGAGGCGGCTGCTGAGCATCTCCTTGCAAGGATGCAGGGGAGAAATCCTGGGCTGTGCTGCTTCCCAAGTTCACCAGTCCAGAAAGTGGCAAGCAGGGAAAGGAGGTGGCTTTCCAATCAGAGTCCTGAGGATGCTGGGGTCAGTGCATCTCAATGCATCAAAAAACAGAACCAGGATCATAGAACCATAGAATATTATGAGTTGGAAGGGACCCACAGGAATCACTGAGTCCAACTCCTGGTTCCATACAGAAACACCCAAAAATCAGACCATAAATGAGCCACCCCAGCATCTACTTTTCAATCATACTCATTCTGTTCACTTCTGGTCCAGCTGTGAGCCTCCCTCTGGGCAGGGATGCAGGGTGTTCAGGTCTACCTGTGCCATGGAGGCAGAGCTGTGCCCATCTGAGGAGCAGAAATTTTGCAGTGGTGGAAGAAATTTTGTACCTGTGAGCAGGTTGGGTCCCAGTGCCCCAGCACATCCAATGGGAGCAGGGCTTCTCCTTCCCCATGTCTGCCCTGCAAAGAGCAAATGTGCCTGGCTCCCTCCACCATGCGACTGTCAGCATAGGAGGTGCTGCTTCTGGATGGAAAAGTTCCTTCCTGGCAGTTGTCAGTCAGTAATTAGGACCTGATATATGTGAACTGATTTGATTTCTTTCTATTTTCCCTCATGCCATTATCTGGCTTTGTATGGCTTAAAATATTCTGATGGTCATAAAATTATCTTGGCTTTTCTAAAAGTCAATACTTGCTACTTAGTAAAACCATGAGCCTCTGTGCTGGAAAAGATTCAAGTCTTGCTAGCTTAGCTAAAAGGCATTAATTCACATAATATATACATAACAATGCCAGCCTGACCTGCGGCAAGCCCTGCCTGCAAGATTTCTTCCCTTGTCTGCAAGACAGAATTTGGACATCTTCTTTTATTGCTTGGAATCTCAGCTTGGTGGAAAGATTGTCCAGAGCTGAGTGAGGTTTGCTTCCTTCCTACAAAGCTGCAGGAGCTGTGACACTTGCAGCAATGGAATAAATGGTGCTGGTGGGGAGATGTCCCCATTCCTCCTGCTATGGAAGAGATGGAGCTGGGGGAAGCTGGATGGCTGTGGTATATCAGGCTGTGAATGGTGGGAGGAGAGGGTTCACCTTTCCCTGTGTGATGGGCAATAATGTAAAAGCTTTAAACTTGCATTACATTCAATGTTTTTATTATTTTTCTTCAGTAATTTTGCCGATTAAAATTAAGTCAGATTAATAGCTGGATCACTGAACTGGCCTTCCTTTGGAAGTTGCATCTCTTTGGGAAGGGGCTGTGTCCTGCTGCCGGGTTTGCTCGGGGACAGCTGCCTGCTCAACTGGGTTAATTGCTCCCAGCAGCAGATCTGCTCGCACTGCGTCTGCGTCCTTGCCATGGAGAAAAGCAAGGGATAATGTCTGCTCTGGTGGCTGTGGCTTCCTGCAGGAAATAATGAACGAAACAGCTAGTTTGTTATCATGGTCAGACAGGTCTCGGGGTCTGACCAGCTTAGAGCTGTCTGAATGCTCTCTCTGCTCATTCTGTGAACTTCTTCTACAAAGCAAATATGGGTCTGTGGAAGGTTACAGGTAGCTGGAAAGGTCAGATTGTCTTGCTCCCTGTGTTAAAGAGGAAATAGCACTTATTTAGCGGTGTTTTTATAGCTCTCCTGTGCTCAGTGCAGTTCGAGCACAGCAGCACTTTACCGCTCCCAAGCAAAGCAGGAGGAATGGAAATGAGGAGCGAGGGCTCACTGTGCCCTTCATTAGAGGGAAGGCCATCACCTGTATCTGTGCAGCAATCCTGTTGCACACACAGGGCAGAACCCAAGGCTTAGCTTTATCTCCTCCAAGAACATCCTGATTCCACCTTCTTCAACCTTTCTATTGCATTTTTCTAACCTCTCTCTATCACTGTGCCCCAGGCAGCAGGGTTCAGACTCACCTTACATCTGCAGCCCAACACTGGGCACTGCTCACCTGTGGTTCAACAGGAGGTGATTCCATCCTTGTGGTGCATAGGGCAGGAGGCAGTGGGCATGGAAGCTGCCTTCCATACAGCTCACAAATGGGATGTGATCCATCAGGGGTCACGCTGTGCCTGGCAGGGTGCAGGTGGTCACTGTGACACCTTCAATCAAACATGACAGCACTTGTGTCATGGAGTCCAGGCAGTCAAAATATATGGTCCTTAAAAAAAGAAGGGGAAAGGAATAAAAGGGCAAAACAAAGCTGGTGTGATTAAATGAATGCAATTTAGCAGATGGGATTTCTGCTTTGGCCTGAAGGAGGGTTGTTCCAAGAGTGTCTCCACCTTTCACATTCACAGGGGAATACAGAACTCTCTGTGTGATGCCTTTGGTTGTTGTCAGGTGTTACCCAGGTGGTTCTTGCCAGAATGGGGCTGGGGATGGGCTGGGAGGTGGATTTCCCCATAAAGCTCAGCAGGGCACCAGGGTCCATTCACCTGCACCAGGCTCTTTTTAGCTCCATTACAGTGTGAGGCATTGCTGGGAAAACCAGATCGCTTCATCTCAGTATCTGTCTGCCTCTGCAACAGATCTAATAGGTGTGTGAAATCTGGCTGTCTGTGTGCAGACAGGTGAAGGATGCCTCTGGCTGTGTTGGGCTGTATCAGCGCCATGGAGAGGCCACAGAAAATTGGGGATATTTTCCCATTAGAGTCTTTTCAAATATGTAAGTTTTATAATCTTTTCATTTCATCATTTACTGCACAGCGGGAGAGAGATGATCTCTGTGCATATACGCGCCGATTTCCACCCATGCTGGGCAAGGGGGTGTGTGGAGACGCAGGCAGGAGGATGGGGGGAGGCAGGCTCATTTGTCACAAGCCTGGAGCATAAAATCACAGGCACCAGCTTTAATTTGCAAGTTGGCACGAGTAGGGCAGCAGCAAATGGGGATATCGCTGTCATTACGATCAGAGGTGATCCATGGTGTTGCACGGAGCTGGGATGGCACAGATCACTGTTTGTGCTCAGCTGTGTGTCAGGGCTTCAGATCACCCCTTGTCCTGCAAAGGCTTCTCAGGAGCAATCATGGCAACCCTGGGAAACAGCATCCCAAAATGCGCAGGGCACAGCAGCGTGGTTTGTCCTTCAGCACACAGCTCCCGAGTGCTCCGTCCGTTCAAATAGGCATGAGTCACAACAACAATATTTTGTACCTGTGTTCTTCAAGGGAACATTAAAAGCCACTGAAATATTATTTATTATCTGCAGCCAGAGGCTGGCTGTGCATAAAGCACCGCTCTGCAGGATGACTGACGTGCTGCTCCACCGCTGCTTTTGCTCACTGCGGCACCTCGGGGCCTTCTTGCTGCTCCTGCTGGAGCCAGGAGCAGAGGCACCTCATTATGGACATTGCTGCTCACGTGTGATGCTCGTTGTCGTTACTGCTCAGTGCCCGGCCAAGACTGAGCCCACAGTGCCCTCTTTGGTTTTAGGAGCACAAGGATTGCTTTTGTCTGCTGTCCTGATTTGCACAAGGGATGTAATATAAGGCACCAACTTCAGCCCTGCACAAGAGCATGCAGAAGGTCCTGAGTGCCCCTAACAGCTTCTGCTTAACTGAACCCAGGTTCTGGTGCTGCTTAAACTGAGCTCCCCATTGTAGGGCTTGGCTTGTTTACCGAAGTCAGGAACTCTGTGATTTTCATCTCTCTGAGGAGGTGCAGGAGGTGAGTGTTTGTCTGTTCCTGCTTTGCTCTGGCTGCTTTCTACAGAACTGCTTTGGTCCAAGGTCACAATAACATGAGTTCTCACCAAAAGCAGAGGCTCTGTAGCCACAGGGAAGTGCGCTGGGCTGGTGAGAGCAGCCTACGTTATTCACTTCAGGTAGTTTGTTTTAATACATTCCGGTATCTTTGTCATGGTTTGCAAATTGCCCAACATCCTGTAGTGATCTGGGAGTTGTTTTCATCTCCCAGCATTTGGAGGGCAGTTTCTTACAGCCCCTCCAGCCCATGGTTGCTCCTGGAGCACTACTGAAGATTCCTACTGTTTTCACCATAGGGCTGGTCACCTATGGACTGTCACGCTGCTGATTCCCTTTGATTTTATAGTCTCACTCCTGAACCAGGAGGCTCTTTTTTTTTCTGTTCAGCAGTTGCCCACAGCATCAATAATTGCTCGAGACACTTGTACAGCTAATAGAAAGATCCTGTCAACAAGGGAAGCTCATTGTAATACTGTTGTTTTAGAGAGCTTGCAGAGGCAACAAAACCATCCAGGTAGCAAATGTGGTTTCTCCTATAGAAGCATAGATCCGGGGACAAGAGACATGAGTGTACTTAATTCCCTCCCAAATGGATGCTCTATTTCACACCCAAGCAAAGCTTCTGATTTATTGATTTCTTAACGTTGCAGTACTTTTGTTGCTAAAAACTACACAGGAAGACACAACTAAGCCCCAACATGACGGCTGCTGAAGGAAACACAGCAACAGCCCGTGCATCAGACCCAGCACACAGCACGGTGATAAGAGCTTTTGAATTCCCATTCTGTGGAGAACAACAGAATTTCTGCAGTCTCTCAAAAAGAAAACCGAGCCACACCGTGAGCATATTTAAACAGGCAGTCTGTGTCCTGAGGTTATCTTGAAAACCAAAGCAACTGAGCAGGAGGGAAGTGGGCAGCAATAAGCACTGATCTTATAGCAGGTGAATGGAGCAGGGCTGTGCAACTGGGTGGATTTAGAGAGGGGAAAAGTTGGTGGCTCCTGTAAATGGAGATCTAGTAAAACAGTGCTGAAAGTGCATTTCTGAGGCCTGGGATGAAGGCTGGGAGTGAGAATGTGGGTAGCCAAAGTGAACTGGTGTTGGTGGTTGTGCTGCAGAAAATCAGCTCTGGAGTCCATCCTGCAGGAGACATCGTCCTGGTCAAAGATACAATAAATGGAAGGAGGGAGAGATTTGTTTTGATGTGTAACAGTCTGTTCAGTTAGCTACCAGACGTGGTCTGTTTAATGACTGAAACCAAAAGAGTAGGAGCTCATCTTGCTGAGACCAGCGGCGAATACAGATGAACGCCACTGCGCTCTCAATGCGCCATTGACTTTCCCTACACACTGCCAGCAAACGTGCACTTCGGGTCCGATGAGACGGACGGGCTCGTTAAGCAGTAACAGGACCTCTGAAGTCACCCCATAGGACAGCCTTGCTGTGTATCCTCACTTTGCTGAAGAGCAGTTCGTTCTTTTAAAATAATTCATCGCTCTCTTGCTCATCTTGGTCCCGGTCCAGCTGGAGTGTGGGGAGCGCCTGGGAGTTCTCTGTGCAATCTGCCGTAGTGATGTCAGCAGCCCAGCACCGATTCCTCAGGAGGTTTGGAGCTGTTTGTGACACATCCCAGCAGCTGTGTGTGGAGATGACCCAAAGAAAGCTACCACGGCAGAGCTGCGGTCCTGGTTCACGTGGTGGAGGCTCACATGGGCAGGGGACAGCAGCTGGTCCCTACCATCTCCTGGTGTGTGGGGCAGAAGGGAGGAGGAGCACAGGGAGGAGATGAGCTCCTGCTCTCGTGGTGCATCCCTAGCAGGTGTTTCCCAAGGAACACCTTCCAGCTGGCTCTCCTCCCCGCCGGCTGTTCCCCACTCTGCTGAGTCTTGTGTAAATCCATCCAGGAAAGCATGGACGTTCCTGTGTCCTGTGCCCAGAAATCCCTGGATTTGAAATGTCTTGGCCTGGATTTTCCTTCATACAGAGATTTCGGGTACAAGGCAACCTCATGCCTTGGTTTATTTCCCAGTGCAGAGCAGGGAGAGCTCTCCCCTGGCTACGTGTGGATGGCAGCCAGGCACAAGGAACTCCTCCTGTGTTCCCAAATGTTGGAAGAACTGCAGCTAGCAACATTTCATTTAACTCTGTGCTGGATCAAGGGTTGGGTTTGATGCAGCCTCACCCACAGGGCAGCCTGGTGCAAGGACAAGCTGATGTCCCACCGGCTGCACTGACCACACACTGGCTCTGGCTGTGCAGGAGCAGGGCTTCCTTCACAGATGATGTTACTCGACAGCTTGCATGGTCTGGAGCTGTTTTTGTAGCAAGAGAAAAGAGCACCAATTCAGTCATTTACCTAGCATCCCACCCAGCTCCATGGGCTATTGTACTTTCCTCTTTTCCTTTTCAAATAACTAATTGGCAACAAGGATGTTTCACCATGACAGGCAGCGTTACACAGAACTATTTGATTAAAAAAAATAAATAAAAAATAAAAATCGTCTGTTTCTGTTCCCACTAAAACTCCTTTTCTGATGTCCTGTGGAGTTTTAATTACATAAAATGTTTCATCATTCATTGCTTTTGCACGGAAACTTTTGGGATGAGATGAAAAACCTCTGGTGATTGAAAATGGTCCAGCAAGCCCAACGTCTTCAAGCTTCGCAAAGGGAAAAACACTTTTATATTGAAAATACAGAAGTAGCTGTATTTTTTTATTTTTATTTTTTAATGTTTTGTCAGTTTTTCGCTCTCTGGAAAGAAACACAAACCAGCTCTAGTAAACACTGCTCCCCTGTTCTGCCTGCCTTGTATGGATGGGAATCGATTCTTTGATCTTCAGTTCAAAGAAGCTGAGAACACGGTTTGTTTGGTCCATAGAGGATTTATATCTTCTTCTGCAGCATCCCTTGATTACCTCTGGGTTTCTGGGATGGTGTTCAGGATGTGTCCAGCCAAAGGGACGCCAATACAGTGTGTAGCATCTCATCCGGGGGATGCTGGCTTCCAAACCCAGATGGTCCAATCTCATGAACGTGCAAGAGTGGCAACACAGCCCTGCAAGTGAGTGGTCTAATTTGCAGCCAAGCTGGTTCCTGGGGATGGTGAATAACTGAGCTGTGCTGGAGCAGAGCCGCTCTCCTCCATACTCCTTAGCAACCTGGATGTCCCATGTTCTGATGTCACCACATGATGCAATTTATCTGCAGCAGACCTGGATGAGCAGCCTGCTTTCTGCAGGAGATGGAGGCTGTGGCCTTTTGCAGTGTCACTGTTGTTAACCTGAGCGAGCCTTTAAAGTGACAGAAGGGAGAGGGCATAGGCAGCAGCTGCATTAACTTCCACCCTGGATGCTGTGCACAGCCAATTAAAAAGCTGTTTGGATGCAACCAGCTCCTCCAGCATGAGCTAATGAAACTCTCCCTGTGGTTCAAAGGTGACGGTGACCGGAATGCTGTTTCTAATCCAAACGGCAGCTTTTCTCCTAACGAATTAATCAGTTGATTACGTGCATACAATGGCTCATTAGAGAGGTACATGTCAACCTTTGGAAGAAAATTATTGGCTTTGCATGGCCTGGAGGCTGTTGCATCACAGGAGCAAGCTCCTTGGAGTATTGCAGCACCATATGCGATGCTCTAATTAATGGGTGCTGTTCCTTCAGTTACTGATCTCATGAAAATTACTGTAAAATTTGAATATTGTAAACCATTGAAAACTCAGAAGGAAAACCAAAGTGGACAAAAGTCACTTGCCTTTAATCTAGCTTTCAGTGATGGTGATTTTTGAGTTGCTGGGGTTTTTTTAATGCTTCCAACCTATTTAACGGTAGCAGCAGACATAGAGCAAAATGTAATTTGGAAATTAGTTCCGGATGTTTGAGTTGTAGCTTTATTTTTGTGATCTGGGCCATTAACTTTGGTTTGGCTTTTCATCCCATGCGCAATGTGACGCTGGCAGCATCCCACGGGCAGCGTTGCTGCATCCCACCCTTCCAAGGCCTTGATTCATTTCTGGCTGGGCTTTAGAAGCATAAAACAAGAGCAGAAGTGTGCAACTGGCTTGGGCAGAGGTTTTTTCTTTGTCCTTATTTTGCTGTTTATCCTGTTTGTGCTCTCCTCACTATCCTGAACTCTTCTGTCTTCTTGTCAACACCAACCTATGACCCTTAAGAAGAACTCTTCTAGAAGAAAATTTGCTGATTGTGTCTTTTTCCTTTTTATTTTTGCCTCTGGCACTTGAGCGAGCCCATCAGCTTATATAATATTAATGTTTGTAAAAGCAAACTTACAGAGCTCATAAATCTTCCATTAAAGAGGGACAAAATCTACATCTATTTTAACATGAAGCAGGTAAGTAGGTTCTAGGACAAAGGGGTACTGATAAAAAGGAAATGGAGGTATGAAAGAAATGAAATTGCCATTTTAATATGAAAATTGGCTCTGTATAAGTGATACTGAGACTTCATTGCTGCTGGAGCCAGCATTTTTCTCCAGCCCTGGAGAGCTCTTATCCCTGGATGCTTCCACAGCAGCCTTGCTGCCTGGCATTTGGTTCAAAGTGCCTGAGCAGCAAAGAAGTCCAAAACTGCAGCAGGTCTTGTCTGCAGAGCATAAGGGACTTCATGAGTGGTTTTCCCAATTCTGTGCTTTCTGAAAAATAAAGTAAAATAAAATAAATATATTTATATATACAAATTCCACACTTTCAGCTTCTGCTAAACATGGGGTATGAAGGCATGCCCTACTTTAGGCACAAAGCATGCTTTTTTCCCATTATGCCACAGCAACATGGGGGACCCAGATGAGATGATTCTGCCTATATTTAGCCAAGGACATGAGGAAACAGACACGCTGTTGCATTGTCATTGAGGCAGCTTTTCAAAGGAGCTGTGTCACTTTGCAGCAGGTAGGACGCTCACACAGGGCACCGCTTGCCCCATAAGTCACCCATCCTCATCTGGGATGACACCATGGCTGTGTCTGCTGCTTGCTTGATCCCAGCTTGCTTTGGAGCTGGAGTTATTCCCTCAGTCTGAACCTTCTGGAGTAGCAATTTTTTTTCCGTCTTGAAAACACGGAGTTGCTGAAGCTCTCTCTGATGGAATTAGGTCAATTCGTTCAACTCAGCACATTTTTAAGAAGTTTCTATCGTGTCAACTCAGGCAGGGAATATGTTTAAAGAATTTTAGCATTCTGCTCAGATCACTGCTTCATTAAACATTTTAAGGTAATGAGAGTTGGGAAAAAAAGATCTTTTTAATGTTAAAAAAAAAAAAAAGAAAGAAAAAAGCTGAAATAAATAGTGAAAATGCTGAAGTTATCTCAGTGGAAGATGTTTTCATACTTTCCATTTATGAAAGTTCATGAGTTTAGCTTTTGTCCTCATTAAGGACAAGAAAAGATGTGAGAGGCTTTCAGAGGGCACACATAATTAGCTGGACAGTTCCTGCTGGTTTTTCTCATCTCCAAATCCAACTGCTTTGTTCCAAAAGAAATATTCTGCCCCAGCAAACATGGGATGTGGAGGCTCAACGCTATGGGAGCCTTACCAGGAGGTGCCAAAGCAGGGCTGAGGGCTGTGTGGCATTTGGGATGGCACTTGTAGGCAAAACTGAGATAAGAGTCTCCAGTTTTAGTGATAAGCAGATACAGACTCCTGGCACTGACCTAGCTACCATAAATTTGTGGTGCATCGACCGTGGTGGAAGCCAAGATCAATATCAGTCTTCAAGAGGTTCAATGGATCAATGTTTCTTTGATACAGATAAAGAAAATAGAGGGCAGGCATTTATGGTGTTCTTGGCATGTTGTGTTATTCTGTGCCCATCCCTAAGCTGAGGTGGAGATATCAGCAAGTAGGAAGGCAAAGAAGGATTTAGGAGGATAATTGACCAGGCATTTAAAAAGCAGTTGTAAGAAGGAGATTTATGGTCTTATTTTATCAGTTCTAGGCTGAAAAGAGGAAGAGAAAGTTCTTCATAAAAGCATGCTGTCTCTTGAAAGAGAAATTCCTATTGAATAGTGGCTTTTTAACGAGGCTTTTGTGGCAGTGTGATGGTGAGAGGCAGTGCTGGCTGAATATGTGGGCATCCCATGGGCTTCAGCACTCGTTTCACCCACACCACTGGGTTGCAGGGGTGCTCCTGTGGTTCAGGCTGTGAATGACAGGCTCTGGGGGCATCCCTTCAGTAGGATTCGGGCTCCGGCTTTGGGGTGGGGTAGATATTAATTTTCTCTTTGGTCTCCATGAATCTCTGTTTCCAATCAACTCACCTAAAATTTTAGGGCTGTCCTCAGTTTTATGGCTTCATGATTAAGCTTGTTTCCAACCAAAACCCTGCTGAAGTGCAAGGGGAAGCCCTTTAACCACAGCCCCTGAGCTGCCCTGGGGGGACTTCAGAGCAGTGGTGCCTTGTTCTTTTCCCATAGGAATGCTCTCTTCCCCTCTCCTTGCTCATTCCAGCAGCAGGTTTCCCCTGAGTACTGACAGTGAATAAAAGGCAACAGGATGACCCTGTGGGGCAGGGTCCTGCTGCTGCCACTACTGGGAATGCACTGCAGACAGATGTGAAAATGAGATGTCAGCACAGGAATGCATGAAGGCCACCAGGTCCCACTACTTAAGCAATGTGTACAGATCCATTCTGACATCTTCGTTTGTTAGCAAGAACCACACTGTTCAGTAGGGAAGCCGTCTGTAAATGTGTAAATGGGAATGGCATTTCCAAGCAGAATGGGCAGGACTTTCAACACTTCCCTCTCTACGTATGTGTTTCACTCCTTCCCCTTTCTCATCCTCCTTTCCTTGTCTCACAGGACTGGCTGACGAAATTTGGGTATCTTCCTCCTCCGGATCCCGTCACAGGACAGCTGCAGACACAGGAGGAGCTGACCAAAGCCATCACAGCCATGCAGCGCTTCGGGGGGCTGGAGGCAACGGGGGTTCTTGGTTAGTGGGTGGCTTGGGGGTGGGTGGGATGGAAGAGAGGGGCTGGGAGCTGCCATGATGCAGAGCAGCATCGTCCCCAGGAACCAACACGTGGCTGACAGACGGCCCTGTTTGCAGCTGGAAGAGTAATTACATGGCTCAGGTGCTTTGTTGCCTTGTGCTTTCAGCAACCTGAGGCAAGCAATTATTTCACCAGACCCACACACCCTTGGGGTTACTGTCGTGCTTAAAATAGCTTAAAATAGCTCTTGATGTGCTCAGAAAGAAAAGAGACAGAGAAACCAAGGCTGATAGGTTGTTCTGTTCAAAGCTTTAATTGCAGCCTCAATTTGAATGGAACAAAAATACCAATTGAACTTCTGCATTTGAGTAGAGAGCGATTTGGTTTCCCCACCAGCAGATCACAGCTCAGGGGAGAACGATGGCTCAGCCACCAGTGGGGGTGACCGCATCCGCCTGGGGCCAAACAGCCCAAAGCCTGGAGGGAGCTGCTCAGCGTGGTGGGGCCACGCTCTCAATGCTCTTATTGAGGACAGCAAAAAGCCAGCTTTATCCCAGTGGTGAATGGTTCCCTGTTTGCCCTCAGGCTGACGTTGTCCCTGCACGTTGCCACCCGGACGTGGCCATGACCTCCCACTGCCAACTGCACTGCTGCTGTTCAAGGAGACAATTAGTGAGCAGATGTACAGCCCTTGGAGCAGCCGGTGCCACTTGAGCAGCTGCTGCCCACGTCCCCATCTCAACAGCACGGAGACTTTCCCCTCTGCTCCTAATTAAGCACTTGCAATTATTTCTCCTCCGCCCTCTTGAAGGCTGCAGGAGGCTCAGGAGCAGGGCTGTGCTTTATGTTGCAATCGTGTTTGCTGTATGGGAAGGGGTGCTGGAAACAGGACTCATGGGTGGGCTTGGGTTATGGCTCCACTCACTGCCACCAGCTGGTGGAGGTGGCTGCTGTGGTATTTCTCACCCCATGGCTGTGGCTTTCCTGTTAAACCCATCTTTTCCCTTTTCTCCACCACCAGATGAGGCCACGCTGGAGCTGATGAAGACCCCTCGCTGCTCCCTGCCTGACATGGCTGGCCCAGCAGCCAGAAGGAAGCGACACACACAGGCTGTGACCAAGTGGAACAAGAGGAACCTGTCCTGGAGGTAGGAGCTCCAATCATTGCTAGTTTTTTGCTGCACTGCAATGTAATTTCTCATGAGCTTGTGGATGCTTTGCACATCTACAAACAGATGAATATATTTCCCCTAAAGCCAAAGAGCAATGTGTGTGTTTGCTGACCTACAAAACACAAAGGTTGAGGTCTGATCCTGGAGCCAGGCTTCAGGTGAGAGTCTGGAAATATGAATAACTCCTTCTCCCGTCCCACCTAGACCTGTGCTCTTTAGGATCCATGTTTTCACCCTCAAAGCCCAGATATGGCTGTGAGTGCTCTCGCAAGAACCAGTGGAGAGAGCTGGATGTCCTGAGGTCCTGCAAACCCACGTGCACAGCACGGTGAGGCCTCCTTACTAATAATAAACTTCCCTTTGATCCTGATGTAGCGCCTGGAGCGAGTCCACCTCCCAACACAGTGACAAATCCCAGCTTGGCAGTCACTGCTGACAAATGTGGCCATTCCAGGGGTTGGGCTCTTCTGGTGGGCACAGCCCCAGGAAACCCCCAGCTCTGCAGTGGGGCTGCTGCGTGCATTGCCATAAAAAAAAGCCCTTAGGTTTGAGATGATGTTATATGCTTGGTATAAAAAGTCCATCTCCTGACAAACTTATTTCTGCATTTTTTTTTTCCTTTCATCCTTCCCAGAATCTTGGCTCTCAGTCAAGAAAGAGCTGTATTTTATGGCTGAGGGCTGTATAAGCCAAGAGGAGGCAATAGCTGTATAGAAACTCCAGCATGGTATTTACACCCAACACTTGAGATTAAAATAGCTGTTTTGAAACTGCCATGAAAATCTGCCAATAGAGACATAAAGTTTTACGTGCTTAGCTTTTACATATTGACTGGAGTTTTTAAAAAAAGAAAGAAAATCAAACAAACCCAGACTCTATTACACCTTGCATTTAAAAGGTGAAGAAGAAAACGTGAAGAGCTTTGAGGCAGGGATAAAGCCTCCAGCAAAGCTGTACTGAAGGATGCTCTCAGGACAGGCACATTTAGCAGTGAACAAGGCACTGCCCTGCACACAGCATCTTAAAGGCACACAGGTTGCTCAGAATTCTTCTTCTCACCCCTAAGCACAGGCAGGTGATGCCTGTGATGTCCTTCATGTCACACTGGGGTGCCATGGGTAACACCAGCTCTGCACCACAGCTGTGGCCCCATCAATTGTCCCCTCCTCTCCCCTCAGAAAAATCAATGTGGGTTTATCAAGCAATCCATGCCCTGCGGTGCTCGGTAGTGATCAGCATTTATTTTAGTTCTATGTAGTATCAGGGCTGCACAACATGAAGGAGTGCTTTCATTAACCAGCAATTGATTTCTCATACATCGCTAATACTCTTTTGCTTTTGCCTTTCTGAGGATAAAACCCAAAGAGAAACCCAGAAATCAAAATGGCCAATGTGGTTGACTCCCTGCAGCAGCCAGCTTGAACCCGAATCACTTTGGGATGGGATGGAGGAAGAAGGGCAGCCAGGGAATACATGACCAGCAGCAGCTGGGGCCATCTCCAGCAGGAGCCTGCAGCCCCAGCAGGGAAGGGGCTGCTTCTCCAAAGGGGCTGCTGCTCCAGCACACCCACCCCACTGTGCTGGGGCCTTCCTGCTGGCTTGGGGGCTATCTGGAGGAAAGAGGTTTCTTTCAATTACTCAAATTAGACTTTTACCCAAGACTGGTGCTCTTTAAGGGGAGTCTCGGTGGGGTTAACATCCAAGAAGAAGGAATGCTGCTCTCCACTGGGTACCTAAGCTCCATTTACTAAAAATAATAATAATTATCAAGGTGGGAGGGAGTGTATTTATCCCTGTGTGCATCTGCATTGTGCTGGAAATGTGCCTCCTGTTCGGTAAAACAGCATAATGTAACGGCAACAAACATCCTGTTGGTGTAATAGTTTTCTCCTAATCTCGTTGCAAGCAATTAGCAGAGCTTCTGCAATCAAATCGGATGCTGAATTGAAAACCCTGATGGGATTCTCTTGAAAAATCACAGTGGTAATGAATAAAGGATGGGGGTGTTCATTTACACCTGTGGCGTGCTAATAAAAATGGGTCAGCTCAGGGGTGCAGGACCTTTTATTGGAAGCAGAGCAAGTGTTGATCCTGTTTCTGCTTTAATCTAATGTTTCTGGAGTCAGAGATTGGAATGAATATTAATAATGTTTGTCTGTTTAGACAGGGCTTTCCATCCACTGTCCCATTAGCAGGGAGATCAGGTTTTGTGTCCTTGTTCCACAGCTACAGAAGGTTGAGCAGTGCTTGAGAAGGAAAGAACAGATAATGCAGAACACCTGAGTCCTGGGCACCATGATCTTGGAGGGGATGGCTTAATTCCTGTGACAATTTGTGCATGTAATTATTTGTTCAGTGGACATAAAAGCAACAAAGGCTTTGCTTAGGTCCAGAGAACTCTTTCAGAAGGTGAAGATACTTAGTTAAGGAGCGTCTGGAATAGGGGCAGCCTTTTTTGTATTGTGGAGGTTTACAATGATGCTTTTAATCATGGCAATACTGACTGTGTTCTGTGGTGTTAGGGGGAACATAGATGGTCTTTTCCATACATAAAATGTTGCCCAAAAAGTGCCTTTTCTAGTCTAGCACAGTTCTGTCTCCATTCTATATGTCTTTAGTTTGAGGTCCTTTGATTATGTGGTGCTACACGTATGCAAACATGTTTACTCTGCTAGTGAACGGCTCTCTTTGCATAGAGGTAGCAGAGGCATGATTCTGACCAATTTATGCTCTTTTTTTGCAACCTTGACCAGGCTGGAAGGTGATACCCACATTGGGCTGCAGCTCCATGGGCATGAGATTTGAAGGAAATGTATGAAAGTAAGAGCATCCAACCTCAGCCAATTAGTTTTTCCTATTCCCTTCACTTCAGTGCTTCCCAATACCCAAATCACTATTCGTAGGAAGAGCTGAGTGTGGTGACATCCCTTTCTGACACCTGTAATTACCTCTAGAGGTTTAGTTCAGGTCATTGCTGCATTCTGGGGCCAGGGAGTGGTCTCGTACTGAGCCATGTCCTCCCAGCTATATTATGCAGGAGGGCAGTGAGGTGATCATAATTGTTGCTTCAGCTTTTAAAATCTGTCAGGCCATGAATATTTCATGAACACTTTGGTTGGTGTGCTGGTACACAAGAAATAAAGTGCCCATTATTACTGGGGTAGAGCTGGCCAGAAATTTTCAAGCAGAATTGGTTTTCACCAATAATTACTCGGTCAACAGTAAGTTTTCCTGAAATGTGCTAATTTTTGTCCAAATTGTCAATGAGAGATGATCCAAACATACTCTTTCTGAAGCCAATGAGCCTCATTGCATCTTTGACTTTTCACCCTTTGTATTCAATCAGCAATATTAGGGATTCTTTTTCCAGGTTTGGTTATGCAGGAAATACTGGCTTTTTCCATTCCAGCTCAGAACAAAAAGGAGGTTTGAATTGCTCTGCTGCAGAATAAATGCCAGCACACTGCTGCTCCCACCTGGTTCTCTTCCAGGGCAAGGCAAAGCTGGAACCAAGTCAGTGTGCTGGTGAGCACAATAGTGCAGTAAGCCTCAGCTAATTAGTGCCTTTTCCACCAAGAAGCAAAGCAAGAGCTTCTCAAGCACAGTGCTCCATCAGTCTGTGTCCTGCAGGCAAGAAGCTGGAGGAGTTTTGAATGAGATTTACATAAAATGCATTCTTTCTTCCTCCTTGTTATGAATTGCAGTCTCAGAGACTGCTGGCAACATACTGGTTTCAGAGTGTGCTTCACACCTCCAGCAGACGTACTGGGAAATAAACAGGGGCTGCAAATCCCAACTGGGTTTCCTTGTGCGTGTGCAGCTCTTCCTGTTGGTCCTTGGAGAAGGTTTTTTGCATCCCTCTCCTACCATCTTTCTTCCCATCTTTCTTTCAGAGTTCGCACCTTCCCCAAAGAGTCCCACCTGGGCCACGACACGGTTCGTGCCCTGATGTATTATGCCTTGAAAGTCTGGAGCGACATCACCCCACTCAACTTCCACGAGGTGGCAGGCAACAACGCCGACATCCAGATTGACTTCTCCAAGGCCGATCACAATGATGGCTATCCCTTCGACGGGCCTGGGGGCACAGTGGCACACGCTTTCTTCCCCGGAGACCATCACACAGCAGGGGATACTCATTTTGATGATGATGAATACTGGACCTTTCGGTCATCAGGTTGGTTGGGCTGAGAGCTCTGCAGCCAGGAGCAGACTTTGCATTGCAGACAGATGGGGCAGAGGCAGGCACTGAAGCCTTGTAGCTTCCATTAGCATGTGTATTATAAGCAATTGGTTGGTGCCCATTTTGTGCCTGCTGGTCGCAACTATCTGTTAAGCACTCAGGTGGAGGATCAACAAGGTGATGAACCTGATGGTGAGAAGGTTGCCCTCTGTTTCAAAGGTCTTCAGCCTTCATTTTTCATTCATTTTGTTCTCCCCAGTGATTCAAAAATAACAGCTTGTCCATTTGGCATTAAAATGTCAGAAAGAATATGTCTTGTTCTCACCCAGTGCTGAGGAAAACAGCACAGTTTATAAGCACCCTGGCTGTTTACAGGCACTGCAAATAATAGTCATCAAGGAAAAAGCAGAATTCTCAGAATTGTACTTAAAGTCATCAACGTAGCTCCACAGGACACTGCTGTGCAGGGAGGAGCAGCAATTGCATGTGTGCTTGACCCAGCCCATCTGGAGTCAGGTAGTAGGGATGCACCAACTGGGGTTGGCCCCACATGGCTCCTGGGAGTGGTTCTTTGTTTTGGCAGCAATTATGTAGGTTTGGAAGTGGACATTAAGTCCTGTTGAGATTTGACCTGAGCAACTTAATCTCTAGCTCTTCCTTTTTCCAACAGGAGAAACATTTCTTCTTCACACATCATAATGAGTTTAATTTTGATTATGTATTTCCAGATGCTCACGGGATGGACCTCTTTGCTGTTGCCGTCCATGAGTTTGGCCATGCCATTGGCTTGACCCACATCTCAGCCATAGAGTCTATCATGAGGCCCTACTACCAGGGCCCAGTGGGGGACCCTCTGAAGTACGACCTGCCCTATGAGGATAAAGTCCGAATCTGGCAGCTCTATGGTAAGCCCTTGTCCCTTGCCCAGCCATGGCCTGTTTCTGAGCTGTATTTTGGGGTCATTGAGGTTGTGGTGGAGGATGTGTGTCCCTCTACTGCTTCTTTGTCTTTACACACAGGAGTCAGAGAATCTGTGTCCCCCACAGCCAAGCCTGAAGGGAGCAAAACTGAGGACCATCCTCTCCTTCCAGAGCTGCCTGAGAACCGCTCCACCATCCCGTAAGTTGAGTTCATTTCTTTCCAGCTGTTGCTGATGTTCCTGCAAATTACATGAGCAAATCACTTCATGCCCCTGTTGCCCCAATTCCCCTCCTGCACTGAGGTGATAACAGCAGTGGGAGCATCAGCAGTGGAATATTCACACAGTAACAGGGATGTAGAAGGATCTGATGTTGAGGAAACACCTCTGCACAATTACTTCTTCCCATCTCAGCATCTTCCTCAGCCCTGCGTGGCTGATGGGGAGGGGGTCTCTAGGATGGGGACCTGGGGCACAGCCCTTGCTTACCAACCTGGCCATCTCTGTGCAGGCTGCGGCGGGATGTGCCCAACAGATGCAACACTCACTTTGATGCGGTGGCCCAGATCAGGGGAGAAGCTTTCTTCTTCAAAGGTAAGTAACCCAGCATGACTATGGCCTTATGGTGACATTCCCGACATTGCAGAGGTGGTATTGGAAAGTCCAGGGCATGCAATCAGGATAAGCTGGCTCTGAGTTTGCAGGCTGTAGAGCAGGACCTGCAGACCCAGGAAAGTGGCTCACGTGCAGCTGAATTCTTTCAGCTCAAATAAAAGCTCTGAGACCCTTCATCAGCCCACAATGGCCAGGGATGGCTGATGAGCACATTTCAATGTCTGTGTAAATCTCACCTCTTGGCAGAAAAAAACTGCCCACTCTGCTCCATGTCCACACAATATGCACCATCAGATCCAAAGCATGGGCCGAACCAAGGATGGCAGAACGAGCAGAACTCTCTTGCTTTTCACTTGGATGCCTTCAATTTTCCTTTCCTCCCACACTTCATCTTCCTTGAAGCCACTTGCTGTGCATCACTCAGAGACGACACACGTACAATTACAGAACCATCTGGTTCAGTGTTAGCAAACACTTGCTAGCAGTGTGTCCCTGGGGTTCCCGGCTGTCGATGAGTATCCCATCGTTACCTCCTTGGCTGCACAGAGCCTATCTGTTCTGGCTTCCATGGGCTTTTTTCTCGTCTTGATTGAAAAGCGCCCAGTGGGCAGTGCCCAATGCATTCCCAGCCACTGCTTGGTGACCCCAAAGCCACCCAGCGGAGACACAGAAGCATGTCTTCAGGGATCAAGAGCAATGTCCATCTGACTGTAACCCTTCAGAGCTCCAGAGAACTTGGTGTTGTCTGAGGGAGCACAAAATGGAGGCTGTTCCCCTGAAGTATTTGTACAGAAGCCATGGAGAAGACAGGAAAATGAGAGACAAGAACTTGCATACAGAATAAATGGATATCTGTCTTGCAGAGGGGATTAAGAAAAAAATGAAAAGGAAAACTAAAGAG
Organism: Coturnix japonica; assembly: GCF_054131305.1. Classification (NCBI taxonomy): domain Eukaryota; kingdom Metazoa; phylum Chordata; class Aves; order Galliformes; family Phasianidae; genus Coturnix; species Coturnix japonica. The sequence continues at coordinate 2,299,243 of NC_140671.1, read as the reverse complement.
AAATCCAGCTTGGCAACTATTTTTGGATATATTTATTGTGGGCCAAAATGCAAATTGAAAGAGCAGAATGTCAGCATGAGCCAGCTGCACACTGCCCCTGGAGAGCAGCAGCCAAGGGCTCAGCCTGCCATCAGCACCCGGCTGTGCAGCAGGGAGTGGGGACATCTCCTCCTGGGCAGGACTGCGGTGAGCCCCAGGGGTGAGCTCCATCCTCCAATGGACACTGTGTTCTGAGCTGGTTCCCTGGCTGGAGATAAGCATTGCTGAGTGCCATCAGATACAACAACCCCATCTCCCCAGAACTCACCCTACTGAAGGCAGTGCGGGGCTCCCCACACTGCTGCAATGCTGTTTGCTTTGATTTCGGTGCCTGACTGCAAATTCGTGAAGTTTTGGAACAACTTTGGCCTGTGTGCATGTTTGCAGGCAGCTATCTTGCCAGAGGCATCTGAAGTACTGAGAGCGTGGTACGCAGCTGGAATCAAAATCACCTCGTATTAAAGAAAGCAATTGCCTCAGCCCGTCATCCATGTAAAACGAGACACTCGGGATGGCAGGAGTTCGCACTTGGCTTTAATCCTACTCAGTTTGCCAGCTTGGAGGGTGGTTTTAAATCAAGCTTTTTAAACAAACATGGGGTTTGGGAGTTTCTCCTTTATTGTATTTCTGCATGCGGATGGCAGCCGTTCCCCCGTGCCTGGCTTTGGCTGATATTGTCCAACCAACTGCAGCACTCGGGTTAGCAGGCTTGGCTGTGACAAGCCACGAGCATGAGCAGAGCAGGGCCATCATATTAAGAATTCATTGCTAGCTCAAATGCTGCCTTTCTCATCTTTTTTTTTTCTCCAGATAGTTTTCAATGAAAACAGCCATTAGCATCGAGCATGGCTGCCCCTGAGTGTCGCTGTGCATCTCACTGGCGGCAGCTGCACCCTGCTGAGCCCACTGCTGGGACGGGGCAATCAAGTCAAAAGCACTTGGGCTTTCCCTTGTTGTGCCAATGAGCACACAGCTCTCAGAGGCTCCAAAATGCACCGACCAGAGAAGGAATTACATTGAGATGGGTTTCTTTTTAGAAAAGAGTGAAAATCCATCATTGTCTAGTGTCTCTCTAATTAGAGATGCAGAGATCATCTTTATTTAATTACGAGCGTTTCCATAGATGTACAATGGCCACCAAATTTGAATACTCTTCTTTATAGATTCTTGAAAAGAATCTATAATTATGGCAGTTCCTACCACATCTGAATGTATTATTCATTCGTAGGTCTCAGTCAGAGCAAATACGCAAACTGGAGCAGAAGAACAAGAATATGATATAAATCCTTATAATTATAATAAAAACCCCTCTCTGCAGATGTTTAAGCGTTAGAGTTTTGCCTCCTGCATTATTAGGCTGGGATCCAATTTCCATAACGTTTTGAAAGACAGTGTCACAATCTGCCAGCTCTGGAGAAAGCTCTGAATGCACTGAATACCAATCTGAAGGCGCATCTCTGCTTTCTGTTGCTCGTTTCCCTTGGGAACCCATGCAAGAGCAGATGTAAATAACGCACAGTCATTTCTAATGGGCAATAACAAACACGGGACGGAGCTGAGGGTTCACTCTCAGACATCTTGCTCCAATTGGGATCTCGGTGTGTGGAGCCCTCTGGGTAGAAAGCACCATCAGTGCCCTGCAGAAAGCCAGGCTGAGTCCCAGGCAGCACAGTGCCCGGGGGGCTGTTTTAACCCCCCAAAAAGGGGCTTTCTTCTAAGAGCTGCCAGGAACAGAACGTGTCAGCAGCTGCTACTGCAGAGCCTGCGGCTCCCATCTCTTATGCTTCACTTCATTCTGCTGATGCATGGCGTGGTGCCGGCCTGTCCTGCACGGCGTTGGGCACTGGGGTGGGTCAGTAATACCCTCTGTCCCTCCAGGCAAGTACTTCTGGAGACTGACCCGCAATAAGCACTTGGTCTCCCTCCAGCCGGCCCAGATCCACCGGTTCTGGCGGGGTTTGCCCCTCAACTTGGACAGCGTGGATGCCGTGTACGAGCGGACCAGCGACCACAAGATTGTGTTCTTTAAAGGTGAGAGTTGGTGCTGGAAATTGCATTTTGTCTGCTGCTGGGCTGCAAGAAGGGCTGAATTACTGATTTCAGAAGTGCTGAATCACCAGAGCCAGGCTGTAGGCACAGGGCTCAGCAGAGGATCTCACACCACCTCAATGGCCAGGGAAGCATTTCCCCAGGGGACCCTGACACCCCATCAGGGCCGTGCCTTCCCCAGCTCTCATTGCCTGCTGGATCCAGGCTGTGTCCCTGCTCTTCCCCCCTGCCCTCCCACGCAGCCCTTGGTGCTGCTCCTCATCCTGCCTGCGATGATGGAACGAGAGGTTTACTCTCCAGCCATAAAACACTGCCTCATTCTCACTCTCCAGCATCGTTTCATCGATCCCTGGATACAAACCAAAGCACACAAATTACCCCGGCTTTCGAGTCTCTGCTGCTGATACATAGCCCTCTGTTTAAGTGCTTCTTCACGTTTTCTAGAAAATGAAGTGAAAAGCCTGCCCTTTAAAGCAGGCCGGGTGTCTCTCAGGGTGCTGCAGATGCATCAGGTCCCCAGAGACCTCATGCTGACAGAGTGCCTGTCCCCATGGCAAGATGCAAAGTGGGAGAGGGATGTGGGCCCAGGACCCCCAGCTGGGCAGCACCAGCAGCCGTCCCAGCAGGTTGCTCCTCTCCGACCCCATCCTCTGGTGCCAAGAGCCCAGTTGAGGGTTGTCATGGCAATATGTGATGAAGTAGCGGCTGATTGCAGGGAAGGCCAACCCCAGCTGTGAAACTGATGTGCTCATTCTCCACGCTTCTCTCCTTTCCTCAGGGGACAGGTACTGGGTGTTCAAGGACAACAACGTGGAGGAAGGATACCCACGGCCCATCTCAGACTTCGGGCTGCCACCAGGAGGGATCGATGCCGCCTTCTCCTGGGCCCACAATGACAAGACTTATTTCTTTAAGGATAACCTTTGCTGGCGCTATGATGATCACGAGCGGAGGATGGACGCTGGGTACCCTTCAGAGACCATTCCATGGAAGGGAATACCAAGCCCTTTAGATGATGCTATGAGGTGGTCAGATGGTGAGTCTGTGGGATGGGTCCAAAAAGTCAGGAAAAAAAGCCATGCTCTGAGATACAGATATGTGAAAACCTGTGCAAAAAAAAAGAAGTGTTGGTAAAGGAAACATCTCTTTTTCCCAGGTGCGAGCTACTTCTTCAGGGGCAAGGAGTACTGGAGAGTGCTGGACAGTGAGCTGGAGGCTGAGCCTGGCTACCCCCAGTCCATCGCCAGAGACTGGCTGGTGTGCAGCGACATGCAGGCGGATGCCCCGGAGGCAGCGGGCAGCAGCAGGATTGGAGCACGCTCCAAACCCGGGCAGCACGACCAGAGCCGCTCAGAGAACAGCTACGAGGTCTGCTCCTGCACCTCGGCCTCTGAGCCGCTGCGGGCCTGCCCTGTGCTCAGACTGCCAGCCAGCATCACGCTGCTCTGGGCTGTAGCACTGCTGTGTGTGGCCCTATGACACCTCACCCCATGGAGGGGACAGTGGATGACGGGTGGATGCGATCCCGTATGGCTGAGTGCTGCAAGCAGAAAAAACATTCCTAGGAACACTCTGGTGAAGGTTTTGAATTCTCCATGAGAAGTGAACAGTGGCCGTTTTTAGTTTGTTTGTTCGTTTGTTTTCTTTTGGATTTTAGTTGAAGGTCTAATAACAGATTTTGAGTTCTGCACCTTCTTATTCCCCCATCCAGCTGAAGATGAGAGCAGCCTAATGTTGCATTTAGAACTGTTCCATAGAGATGTGTAGCTTTGGATGCCGAACACTGCAGAGGAGGGAGGGAAGCGCTGCTGTGGTCGAGTGGGGACAGTGGTGGCTGCAGGACGGGCTGTGCTGCCATGACGTACACATCCCATTGGATGTACTGGGTAGAAAGAAACTCTGACATCACGAAGATTAACTGCAAGGTGATTGTTTTATTGTCCGGTCCACCATGGTAACTGATGTCTGGGTAACCTGTGTCCATTCTACAGGCCAGAAACAGCTTTGCCTTTCAGAAGGCAATGCAGCTTATCTTTGTATCCAAATCTTTTCAGTTTTAACAGTTTCTCTAATAAACCTTGGCTGCCTACACACAGAGCTCCCAGTCCTCTGCTGGATCAAGCCTGCCACCTTCAGTAAGGTGCTGGCTGCTCAGGCTTGGGCACAGCCTTATGAACAGGACACCAATGATGTCACCCCAACAGCCTCATCCCTGCACTGGAATTCCTCTCCTCTTGGAGCTTCTGCCTCATGCTGTTTTATATTTTGGGAGGGATTGAAATGCATGGATTTGTATTGCTGTTGTAGCTGGATGCATCACAGAGAATGGGCTGTGGGGAGGAGCAATGCATGCAGTCAGCTTTAAGCTCCTCCTGGTGCCTCAGCCACAGGTTTGGAGCAACAGATGGAAGGTCAAGAGCTGCATTAGGGTGGTCCTTGACTTGGTCTCACTTGTACAGTGAGGTCACAGTGACCTTGCTGCACTGGTGCATCCCTGCCTGCTCAGATGGTAGCATCCTCTCAGTGATACAGCTCCGGATCAGGCTCTTTCTGAGGTCGATTTGGACACATCCATCAGTGCAGGAGGAGCCCACAGTTGCCTCCTGACTCTGGCTGAAGATAATAAATAACATTTCAGTGGCTTTTAATGTTCCCCTCGAGAAGATGAGTACAAAATATTGTTGTTGTGACTCATGGCTGAATGGACAGGGCACTCGGTAGCTGTGTGCTGAAGGATGAGCTGTCCCAAAGTGCCCATGTGCTGCTCAAGCTGAGGGCAGGCAGGGAGGGACAGTCCTGTTCTATGCCAAACAAATGTCCTATTGAATGTGTCCTTGTATTCAGAGTATAAAGCCATTGAGATCCACCTCAAATGGTGCACAGTCAACCACAGAGCATGTAATCATGCTGGGTGCTGTTCACACCAGGCCCACTTTTGTCCCCTGTTGGTCTCTGCTGACATTGGAGATGTCCTGCTGAACCTCCAGTGCAAAATCCTCTCTTGTAGCACATTTATGGTGCTGCTGGTACCAAATGCAATGGGACAAAAGCCAACCGGGATGCCCACTGTGCTGCAATACCATGCTATGAGCCTTGGATGCAGATGTGATATAATCACTCCCAGGGACAGAAATAGCAGCCAGTCTCCCTGGGAGGTCATTGATTCAGCATGGGGCCAGTGGGGTCAGTGCTGCCCGAGGGGTCACTGCAGGAAGGCTGGGGCATTGTGAGCAGATGTCCACAGCACAAAGACACCATTGTACCAAGAGCCCAAAGCAGTGGGAGGGGGAAGAACCAAAGGTTTCGTCTGTGCCAGGGCATCCCTCTGGTGCCAGTGGGAGGGCAAGGAGGCAGAATGGCTCCTCCAGCTCCAGCGGGATGCAGAGGTACCAAGGAGCCACCCTTAACATTTCCCCTCGTGCGGATGCTGCAGGGGGACCAAATCCACGGTGGTTTTCATCCAAAACTGAGAAGGTTGGTGGGGCTGAGCAGCAGGGGGATACCCGGGTTCTCTGTTCGTCTATCCGTCCCCGGGACGGCTCAGTGTGGCCACCGGAGGGCAGCAGAGCCCCGGTACAGCACGGAACGGAGCGGGGGGGAGGAAAAGACGGAAAAAGAGAAAACGAAAAGGAAAAAGGAAAAATAAAGATGAAAAAGTAAGGTGGGCAGAAGCAGTTTTCAAAAGCCAAAGCTATAGCAATGTCTGAATTAAAAAGTAAAAATAATAACAGTAAGAGTAATTAATCTCAGGCTTTACATGGTGTTCAATGGCTTGAGAAACACAATAAAGCTGTGGGAAGGTCTCTGTCCACTAATTCAAATCACACATCAGGTGTGTGTGTGTAACATGAACTGCTGCCTCCCACAGCCCCATAGAAGGGAACACAGCCCTTATCCCAGCAGGTTTTGCTAAATCGACTCATTCTGATTGATGAAGGGTGAAAGCGCTCTCCCCCAGGTTTAATCAACAATTGCCCTTGCTCAGCTGTGGGCAGGAGAGCAGATACTGGGGCTCAGCCCCATAGCTCAGGTGGAGCAGCTCAGCTTAATGCTGTATATGAGCAGGTGGGTATGTGCTTCTAGCATTTTCCTGCTTTGCTCTAGCTTTTAGAAGATGGTTTTTGCTTCTCAGGTGATTACATGGGAGAGGACAGATCCCGGCCCTGCCTCCAGCCCCACCACCTCACTTTTTCCATCTCCTCTATCACATACACATGGTGTGGGATCAGGCTGAACCCAGCAGTAAGCCTGGGGGATGCCTTGCCTTGCCCTCAAAGATAAGGACGTTGAGGAGAGCTGGCTACTGTTCAAGGATGCCCTCCTGACAGCACAAGAGGTCTCCATTCCCCTGATTAAGAAAGTGGGCAGGAGAGGTAGAAAACCGGCATGGCTCAGCAAGGACCTGCTAAGAGAACTGAGGGTGAAGAAAGGGGTGTACAAGCTCTGGAAACAAGGCAGTGTCACCCGGGAAGAATACAGGGATGCCGTCCGAACTTGCAGATGTGGGATCAGGAAAGCCAAGGCGCAGGCAGAACTGAACTTGGCGAGGGATGTGAAAAACAACAAGAAAACCTTCTACAGGTACATTGGCCAGAAGAGACAGGCCAAAATGGACGTGCCTACTCTGGTAAATTTAAAAGGAGAAATGGCTTCAACAGATGAAGAGAAAGCTGAGGTGCTGAATGAGTTCTTCACCTCGGTCTTCACTGGTGGCCAGGATTCTAGTCTTTTTCACGTCCCTAAGTCTTGCACCCCCATACCTCCATGTGGGGACCAAGGAGGTAAATCCCTCCCCACTGTAAGGGTAGAGCAAGTCCGAGAGTGCCTCCTTAGACTGAATGAGTATAAGTCTATGGGGCCAGATGGCGTGCATCCCAGGGTCCTGAAGGAGCTGGCTGAGGTGGTTGCTGAGCCGCTCTCCATCATATTTGAGAAGTCGTGGCTGTCAGGTGAGGTCCCAGATGATTGGAGGAAGGGTCACGTCACTCCCATTTACAAGAAGGGGAGCAGGGACGACCCGGGTAACTACAGGCCGGTGAGTCTCACCTCTGTGCCTGGGAAGATTATGGAACAGATCCTCCTGGACAACATGCTTGATCACATAAAGAACGAGCATGTGATCCGAGACAGCCAGCATGGCTTCACCAGGGGAAGGTCATGCTTAACTAATCTTGTGGCCTTCTATGATGGAGTGACGGCGTTGGTGGATGAAGGGAAGGCGACCGATGTCATTTACCTGGACCTGAGCAAGGCCTTTGACATGGTCCCCCATCACATCCTCATCTCCAAATTGGAGGGAGGTGGATTTGATGGGTGGACAACTAGATGGATAAGCAATTGGTTGAAAGGCCGCAGACAGAGGGTGGTGGTCAATGGCTCTATGTCCAGGTGGAGGCCGGTAACGAGCGGCGTCCCTCAAGGGTCTGTCTTGGGACCGGTGCTCTTTAACATCTTTATTAATGACATTGATGAGGGAATGGAGTGCACCCTCAGCAAGTTTGCTGATGACACCAAGCTGAGTGGTGCAGTCGATACGGTGGAGGGAACGGACGCCATTCAGAGGGACCTTGACAGGCTGGAAAGCTGGGCTCAGGTGAACCTAATGAGGTTCAACACGGCAAAGTGTAAGGTTTTGCACTTGGGCCGGAAGAACCCCAGGCACCTGTACAGGCTGGGAGGAGTTGTCCTTGAGAGCAGCTCGGCTGAAAAAGACCTAGGGGTCCTGATAGATGAGAAACTTAACATGAGCCAGCAGTGCGCTCTGGCAGCCCGGAAAGCAAATGGGATCCTGGGCTCCATCAGGAGAGGGGTGGTCAGCAGGGATAGGGAGGTGATTGTCCCTCTCTACTCTGCTCTTGTGAGGCCCCATCTGGAGTACTGTGTCCAGGTGTGGAGCCCTCAGTACAAAAAAGATATGGAGATTTTGGAAAGGGTCCAGAGGAGGGCCACAAAGATGATCAGGGGGCTGGAGCACCTCCCCTATGAGGACAGGCTGAGGGAGTTGGGTTTGTTCAGCCTGGAGAAGAGAAGGTTGCGAGGTGACCTCATTGCAGCCTTTCAATACCTGAAGGGAACTTACTCCCAAGAGGGGAGTAAACTCTTCGAAAGGGCTGATAATAGCAGGACTAGGGGAAATGGTTTTAAGTTGAAGGAGGGAAGATTTAGGTTGGATGTTAGGGGAAAGTTCTTTACTAGAAGGGTGGTTAGGTCCTGGAACAGGCTGCCCAGTGAGGTTGTGGATGCCCCATCCTTGGAGGTGTTCAAGACCAGGTTGGACAGGGCCCTGGGCAACCTGATCTAGTAAATGTGTATGTTTGGTGGCCCTGCTAGGCAGGGGGGTTGGAACTACATGATCCTTGAGGTCCCTTCCAACCCGGGTAATTCTGTGATTCTGTGATTCTGTGATTGTGCAAGGAGCTCACCCTGGCTCTCTGTGTTCCAGCAGTTCCTGGTAAGCTTGGTGCTGTGGATCACTTATTGCTTCTTGCTGCCGTTCTAGGTGGGGCAGTTGGCCGGCCCTCGTGGGCTGGTATAGACTAGGGAAGAGTACAGGATAGCCAAAAACAGGGAGTATGTGGCAGAGCAACGTGCTATGAGAATACTATCTTGTGCTAAGAATAGGAGAGGCTATTAAAGCTGGATGGTATGTGGGGGATTTGTGTAGGCATGCACCAGGGCTGTTAGCTGGGGAGCAGTCTTCTGCAATACAAGTTGGTATTGCAAGGCCAGGAGCTACAAGGTTACTATAAGAGCTGCCAGCCCAGCTCCCCATCCTCCACACAATTTTCTGGTCTTCAGTTGGAAATAAAGTGAAACTCCTAAACCTCTGGTGAGATTTATTGTCCTGTCAGCAGTGAAACCAGCAACACAGCTTTATGCTGCCAGCTCTGGTGGGGATTTTCCTCACTAATACAAGATGGATCTGAGTTTGGTTTTCTGTTGTTTTGTTTTGTTTTGTTTTTAATTAAACAGACAAAAAAACAACCCCTCAGACCTGGCTGTGAGCAGCTCTCAGTGCTTGGTACTGCATGTGCACCAGGGCTGCTTTGTTGCAGTAGGGATGAGACTTCACAAGGGACTGCAGCAAGATTTATGGGTTGTGCTGCTTGGTTTGTGGTGGCTTCTCTTTGGGCTTTACGTGAGTTAACATGCATCCTGGGGAGAGGCTTTCCTACCTTGTGTCTGATGAGCCAACCCCAGCTCGCACGTGGTGCAACTGGAAAGCTTGGGGTCTCACTTGAGATTAATGACTTCATGTGTTTCAAAAGAGGTTTGGAGGTGGGAGCACCAGCTATGACTGCAGAAGTCTGTTTGTATGTTGAGGTTTTGAAGGTGGAAATGCCCCGTTCAGCTCACCAGCTCAGCTGTAATACAGAGAGAGCCAAGCAAGGAAGGCCCTGGCGTGTCTATCCTGTGAAACAGAAGAAGGAGCTTATTTGGGGGGTTGCTCCATGACAATGCTCCTCCTTCCACCCAACAGTGTGGAGAAACTGATGGCTGCTTTGGGCTGGGGAATAGGAAACTGTGGTGCTGAGTGGTATGTGGGCATTGCTCTTTGCTAGCTGTGCGACTGTTTTGCATCCCGCAGCTTCTCTGTGCTGGGGTACTCACCCTCCTGCTCTGAGTTGGTGGGCTATGAACTGCTCACCTTCACATCTGTGGAGCTGTAGAGTGGGTTTGCTTGTTTCTGAAGCTGCTAAATAATGGGCTAGCTGTGGCCCAGGAGGGCTTGTGAAGAACTATGGAGGCTCCTCAGAAGCCTGTCTTCCAACAGAGCTCTGGGGAGAGATTTCCACAGCAGCAGTGGAAGTCTTTGCTCCACTTTCTTGCATCTCTGTGCTTCAGCTTCTCTGGAACGTTATCATTATGCTCAACCCAAGCTTGTAACTGCTCTGTTTTTCTGAGCACACGAAAGTAAAGATGTTTTACAGCAATTCTCTGCATTAACTGTCCCTTTTTCCGCTGCAGTTTCCATTTGCCCTTTATCCTCGTTTGCTGCCATAGAGCCCTTTGCAGGGAGATGCCCATGACATGAGATCTGACAGATGTTTGTGGTGCAGCTTTACAACCTCAGTCCAGATGTGGGCAGCAGCTGCTTTCCCAGGCTGTATTGGGAACGGGTACGCAGAAGCTGAAGCAGGATAGAGTGGTTTGGCAGTGAAGCTTCTTCCCCTGAGGTATATGGGGAATTCCTGTTTGTCTAGCCCTCTCTAAGCAAAAGCCATGCTCGGGTGTGTAATGTTTTGCAAGGCTGTGCTAATTCTGTCCAATGGAGCACATGCTGAGTGCTTGGTATGCCATGTGCTGCAGCCACATTCCAGCACCCTCCTGCTCCTGAGGCTGCTGCTGGGCCTGCCTTGGAGCTGCCCCGAAATAGCGTTGTTCTGGCAGCCCAGCAGACTGTTATTCCTAACCTTTGGGTCACGCAAGGTAGCGGTGACGCAATGGAAAACCATGGTCTGCATGTGCTGTCACTGCAGTGGCTCATCCATCAGCTGCACTCTGACCCATGCTGGGCTGCCTGTGGGGAAGGGCGATGGCCCTGGTGCTGCTTTGGCTCCAGGCTTCCCCTTACAGCATCTCATCAGTGGGGTGAAATGGAATTCTGCATGCAGTAATCTGGTGGTTGTGTGTGTCCTGCTGGCACCCTGCTGTCAGGCCTCCTCACCTCCAGTGCTGCTGTAGGCGTAGGGTCCATTCTCCTGCCATGCCCCTCTATGCAATTACAGCTTTCAATCTTAATTCAGACCTGCTTCCTGCTTGCCTTTCTGTGTTACCAGGGTGAGCAAACAAATACCTGCCAGCAGGCTCCGAAGGCCACGTGGCTGCCAGCCTGTCCTTGCAGTGTGTGTGCTCATGTGCACGCTATCTCTGGCCTTGTTTGGGCTGGTCTCTGCAGGTGTGTGCTGAGCTGTTGGGGTGTAAATGTGCTGCTGATAGCAAAGGGAAAGAACCTTCCTGTTCCCAGCTGTGGGAGGGTACTGGCCTCACGTGAACTCAGCCTAGAGAAGCGTGGAGTGCTCGGACAAATGCTGTGGAATAATTCAGTATTGATGATTATCCATCTTCCCACTGAGCTTCTGGAGGTTTGGGTTTGTTTCCAGTGCTGCAGCACAGGACTGCTTTGTGCAGCTGCATCTGGGTGAGCCCATCAATGGGCGGAGTGGCAAGGATGCTGCTGGGCTTTCTCCCTCTGCTGGGCTTTCTCCCTCAGTTCTTTCTCCTCTTGCAGCCAGGAATGTAGAGATGATTTTCTTACGTGGCAGAACAAAAACTGAAGTGAATTAATTAATGAACCACACTGAAGTTGGTCAGGGTGAGCAGTGAAGAGGAAAAAAACAAGTGGAAATGAACTCAGCTGCAAATGGTGTCTTCAGGACTTGAGATGGATGAGCAGCCCCTTCTGGGGGCAGAAATGCTGGGGTAGGGGCAGCCAGCTGGGATGTGAGCTTCTGCAGCAGCATCTGATGGAGGGCATTTTTCTGTCCCCTTCTCCCTGCTCTTCCCAGGCTGCCCGCCAGGCAGTCAGACCTGCAGCTGCGTTTGTTTTTCCACAGGCTGTTGGGATTATAGCAGTGCTATCAGCAGAATGGAACCTCAGGCTGCAGGTGGTAGGGCCTCCGCTCCTGAGCTTCTTGGGGAGGGTGAGTGTCTCACATGGGGTTCTACAGCACTGAATACAAGGTGACCCTGCTGGGACTGCTTGTAAAGACACATGGGCCCTACAAGCAGCAGCAGTGCTGTATATTTGGACTTGCAGGTGGATGTAAATGTGGGGACAAACAGGTCACGTAGCTGGGGTCACTGAGCCCTCCAGTGCCATACTCTGAAATAAGGAAGGTCAATGCCCTTGCTCTGGAGGTGCTGCTGTTTTCCTGGTGCTTTGCTCTGGTGGCCAGGCTGGAGCAGCTTTAGAGATAGGTCTGTGTCTGGATTGCCCAAATGTTTACGTGTCATTGCTGGCTTCTGGTAGCAGGTTCAGTTGTGCACACCCACAGGCAGAAGATTTACTGCTGAAGCTGCTCATCCTGATAAACACCCATCCTTGACCTGCAGCCTGATAAGGCACCAGGAAGCAGCTCACCCCGGCTGATAAAACCATCCATGCTGGTGCTCCAGTGCTGTGCATGTGGGTACAGCTGGGACAGCATCTGCCTCTGTTGTGTGCTGCGTTCAGCTCATACCTGGGCACTCTGCATTGCTTCTCCCATCCCAGCCAAAACAAATGCAATCTGCTCTTGTGTACGCTGCAAGGACCCTGCCAGGAACAAAGAGGAGCTCAAATATTTGTGCTCGGTTATGGCTCTTTCCATTCAAGCAATAAGTGCCAACTGCTGCAGAGCCTGGTGCTGTGGGATTTCTGCTGGGCTCTCTGGCTTCACAGCCCTGCCGAGATGAAACACCTACAATTAACAGCTGGGTTCAAAGCTACTATATGGAGATTCCTCCATTCCTCTTTCTCATTAGGGCTTTGGATGCTCTGTTATGCTCAGAGCAACACACAGCACAGACTGCAGTGAGGGCTGGCAGCAGAGTAACCTCCTTTCCTTGACAAACTCTGATTGCCTTCTCCAGCTAATGTGGGATTTTTCCATTAGCCCCACAATTCTTTTGTTAGTTTTTTTTTCCTCAGAAACATCTTATCAGGAGTTCATTAGCCCTGGGATATAAAGGACCGGCTCTTTAGTCTCAACCACCTTTTATAATTACTTTCTCTTTGAGCTGTACACTGGAAGATGTCTCCTGAATTCCATTTTACACAGGGTGCAGCACTCCCCTTATTTCTGTATTTGACATAAAATTAAACCATTTCTACTTCAGCTAAATAGGAAATTACTAAGAACTTCAAGAGCTTCAGGAAAAACCTACTGTCAGAGATGAGGCTTTTTCTGGCTTGCTTTTTAGTTGTATGCATTGCACATGACAGGTGAGAAGTGCTGTTTGTCTGCTTCGGCAGCTGTCTGCACTCCCAAGATGGGTTTTGGCAGCTCCTTGAGCTCCCTGCTTCTTCCTGAGGTCACAGCTGGGATGGTGCAAGGGCCGAGGTATCTTCACAAAGCGCTGTCCTGTTGGAGCAGTGTGCCTAGCAGGGCTGCAAGAAGTGTGCATACAGAGATGTATCTATTCCAAGCAGAGTGTAAAGGTGGATCGATTCTATAGGGTCCACATTAGAAATGCTGAAGCTCAGTATGTCAGCTTGGCCTGACCCTGCTGTTTGCTGACACTTGAGGAGGCAGTAGAAGTTAAATCCCTCGTGTTCCTTGGGCTCCTGCAAGGAGTTAGGAGTGGGTTGAGGTCAAAGGAACGAGTGTGGAGAGAGAACTTCAGCAAACAGCTTTCCTTTTTCAACGTGACACAAACCCTTTGCAGGGTTATATGTATATCATTGTCTGGTTAGAAGCAGTTGATTGATAACAGCTCCTGCAGCCAGCACTGGGAGTACCATGGCAAGCTTCCTGGAAAACACCTGTACACAGCAAACACACAGCAAACCTGTTACAATGAGCTGGCTGATAAGGGATGTTGTGCTTCAATGGAGTTAACTCATAAACGTGGGAGAGGCCTCGCTTTCTTGAACAACAATGAAAAAGGGCAGATGTTATGTAAGTCAGCAGTGCATAGCCAGTCACTGTGCACGGTTATGGAGCTGGAGTAACACTTTCATTGCAGCACACCATGAACCTGGGACATCCTTGTTATCTTCCTCTGAAACTGTTTGCATCTTGTCCCCTGCCAGAGGTGATCAGAAAGGTATCTCAGCAGCTCAGTGGTTCTTCATTCTCACTATTCAAATAGCCTAATGTTGGTAAGCTAAAAGCTGAAGAGCTGGCAACAGCTTTGCTAAAGAAGAGCAGTGAAAGGCCAGCCCAAACCTAGTATGCATGTGCTGCTCAGGACCCGCTGACCCCTGCTACTGGCAGGGCTGCAAATGAATTCACTGCTGCCATGCATAGTTATGCTTCTGTGTAGGCAAAGCTGTGCTGGCAGAGTGAGCTGAGATGTCTCCTGTGTGATGCAGACAGACATATGCCTCTTCTGAGCCACGAGAGGTCTGGCTAAATTATCATAAGGAGGGCATCTGATTTGTCATGCAACAACAGATCATCTGCGATTCAAATAAGAGTATACTTATGTTGTTAAAATGGCATCGTTTGCTGCAGGGCATATTTGTCTTACTGAATTCAACTACAGAGAATTTATCTAATCAAACAAGGTTGGTTTGACATGGGTGGCTCTGCGGGCTGCAGCTCATCCTCAGTGCCTTGTTGACTTTCAGGGGCTGTTGATGGCTCTATTTTGATTGTTCCTGTTTGGTTTGGGTTTTTTTTTTCTGTTTTAGTCTGAATGCTGTTGGAGCATCCTAATTGCGTATAGAGGGATGCTGAAGCTTTCTGTAAGAAGAATTACATTGCACATCTAGAAAGACGCAATCCTTCCATCTTCCATCCACGTGCAATGGTCAGCATGAGACATGCACATAAGAGAGATCATGAGCATGCACCTTGCTCTAGCAGCTCTCCCTGCCTATGCCTAATGGCTTGCTCTGTGTCAGCATCACGGGGATACTGCTTCTGTGCCTTATGCAACAGCTGTACCCATACATGTAGCAGCACATTTCTTAGCATGGCCTAATTTGATGTCCCATGACACATTAAACTGATGTCACGGTGGCTGAACAGCTTTCAAGTTGATTCTGTTCCTAACAGACTGGCAATAACTGAGACCTCTGCTGGCACAAGTCAGTGCAGTTGGCTTTGTTGTTTCTGGATGAGGCTTGAGGTTTGTACACAAGGGAGGTGCTACATTCTCTGGCTCCATCCCCCAGGGCAGCCAGCATGGTGAGAAAGGTCTCATCTGAAAGCGTGTGACCTGGGGTCTATGAAGTGCTTGGTGGTTATTTCATGAAAGATGTGATGTTAGTTTAAAAGACAGTCTGTTTACAGAGAAATCTGATTTCCAGTATAATCTCTGTGATGTGAAGGAAGTGATGACAAATCCTCAGCTTATAAACTACGGGATAATGCCATCAGCAAAAAATAAACAAGTTCTCTTAAACCAAATATTTCCAGTGTTCCCCTCTTTCTCCTTGATGCTGCTTATACAGTACATTTCTGCCTACTTTTCTTCTTTATTCTTATTTTCTTCTCCAGAAGCCATATCTCTATTAATAACCTGACATTGTTGGAGTGGTGCAAAGTGTAACTACTTAAACCAAACAGGTGATGTTTCAAAGTGTTTGTGTTGCTCTCTGGATTTGGGTTTACATCATTACAATTGTAGAACAGAATTTCCAATAAGCCGTAAGGATCCCAGATATGTTAAGGGTTAGGTTGAGACTGAATACCAAGTTAAAAATAACAGAGCTCTTTCTACCCCCTGTGTATCTTCCAGTGGACACGCTTCCCTTTGCTGTTCCCCTCATGCTCTTCTGGATTGATTGTTCAGCATCCAGCATCCCGTGCTTCTGTGGCCTTTGATATGCAGTCTGGAAACCTTTCCAAGTTCCCAAGTGCAGTCAGACCTTCCATGCCCTGTGCACAGGGTCAGCTCTGCAGCAGACTGGTCGGGGTATGGAGTTCAGCAAGCGTACAATGTTGTGGCAGAAGGAAGGCAAGCTAACCTTGGTTACGGTATTTCTCATGTAGTTCATTTAAGGTTACTTTCTGGTTTCTATCTCTTCATTTAGTTTATTTGCAGTGAAATAAAAGAGAAGAGCATTCAAATATACGCTAGTATTAATAGTTTGTTGCATCTGGCTATGTTTTCTGTAAATGGGTTATACTAATATTGCTGTTCAAGCCTCGAAGCTGCAAAAAACATCCCATCCTAATTGCACAACCTCAGCTTAGGTCCCCTGTTAATATGTGGGTGGATACAACTCTTCTTTACAAGTTTCTCGAGAGACAAAAAGAGTACACTGGTGTCCTGCTTATTATGCTGTGTTAGTTTTAAACAGCCTCTTGTCAATCAGCAGCCCAGTAGCTTCTCCTACCTCTGGGTTTTGTGAGGTTAATGCATGAGTCATGGAACATTTGACTGAAATTTCATGAGTCATGGAAAGCCTCTGTAGTCCTCATAGTTCTGAACGATCTTTTCCAGCACTGCCAGGTTGGGTGCCTGTATATACATCGTGATCGCATCCAGTAACGTTTTATTGTGTCAACAAAAACAGAATCCTCTGTTGGGAAATGTTGGGGTTATCCTGCCTTATTAGCTGAGCAACTCTCCCAGTTTGTACCTACACAAAGGGAGCACTAAGGGCAGAGAATTCCTAAATCACGATTAACTTTTTTGCTCTTGCTTCTCTTCAGGCATTTGTTTTTATTGGTGATTATGCCTCGTTGCCTTTGATAAAGGGCAAACAAACCCGGGGCTGCTTGGTGAGATGCATGCATTTCTCATCCTTAGTTGGATGTAACAATTACTGTGTTATGGATGCTACCAAAATCAAAGTAATACAGACCTTGTCATTTACACAGATGAGAGGAAGAGGGAAGGAACCCAGGGGAGTAAAGCACCTAAATGTCTTTCAGAAACTCATCCCTCATTTGTCAGCAGAAAGCCAGCAGCTGGATATCTTCCATCCCAGCCAGGTGCTTCAGCTGAGCTGCGTGTCCAGGTGTTCAACACTGGAACTTCCCTGAGGTTCCACTGTAAAGCTTTCCTCCCCTCATTACTTTGGGCTTCTGTGCTGGAATACAGTCCCTCTTTGCACGTTTCTAGGAGGAAGAGATGAAGGATTGTTTCTTTGGGATGTAGCAGTGGACGTGCTGATCCCATCTGCTTACTGCTGCAGTGTCAACTCAGTGCAGTGCAGTGTGCACCTGTGCTCAGCTGTACATTTCTTTGAGGCTCCCTGTCCTTGTCAGTTGAAAAGGCTGATTGATAACACGTCCAGGGGAAGAGCCTGTTTTTTTTCCCCAAACTGTTTTTTCTTTCTATCTGTAGGAGCTGGTATGATAACACCCAAGGCCTGAGTTACTCCTTACTGCTTTTCTTTTGGTTTTAGAGAGATGTTCTCAGTCTCTGCCCAGAACCACTGTGAAGCTGGAGGGAGCTGAGCATTACACATCTAGCTTGTTCAAGGCTGTGTTTTGACCTTGCCTGTGTCATTCCTACCAGATGCTTGCCCAACCTGCTCCAAAAACGCTCCCGCACTGCAGTGCTCTGCTGTCCAGGCAGCCTGCTTGCATCCAGACCCAACCACACAATGAGATGTTGGGAAGAGAGCTCCTTCATTGCTGCCTGACCTCATTATGTCTTGTCCTATCCCTGTGCACATTGCTCACTGCTACAATCTAAACAGCTGTTATTTACGTCTGCAAATTTCTCCACTGTGTCTGCATGGGATGAGTAAGGAGCAGTGCCTACCTGAAATTGAATATTCTACTGGGCTTCTTGAAAACAGACACCTCCAAACTAATTAGTCCTAAAAGGAGGAAAGTCTTACAAGTGTTCCCCACTTGAGGCACGCTGGAAGCAATTACCCATCCTAAGTGAGGATGGATTTGGGGGGCTCTGTGCATGGCATGGATGCAGGCAGGAGGGTGGAGGGGGTGAGGGTGCTGGTGATGGGCTTACTCATACTCTGTCTGGACCTCACCTCATGTAAGGAGCTGTGTGATGATAACCTGCTGACTTATGGGCAAGCAGTGTGCACTTTGGCAAGCAATAGTTTCCAATTAGCCTGAAAACAGACTCTTCCGAGTGGAAGATTTGCAGACTCTCTCTTATTCATCGGCAAACCTCAACTTAATACAATCAACTGTTTGACAGACAGGTTAGGTAATAGTCCTTCATGTGGACACTAACAGGTTTGAACACTAAGTACAGCCCCCCGTCCTCTGCCAGCAGCTGAAATGCATCTGATATTAAATGCTGGGGAACCGGTGGAGCCCCTTGCCAGAGCACCTTGCTGAGTGCATGAAACCATCACCTTCAATAATTCATGAAATCTGCTCAGGGAGCTGGTGTGTATGTGTGGGGAGGGGGTAATAAAATATCACAGACCTGGCCTGCCAGGATAATTGAGAGGCTGGTTAAATCTCTCAGTGGTATTAATCAATAAAGGGGCCCCAGTGTAAATAAATCCTGAATGAATATGACAGGGCTAGGGAAGTGCAGGGGAAGCAGTTCTTCCTCTCCTGCATGTGACACGAGGGGCCATACTGCTATAGCAGCTGCCATTGGAGTGCAGTCTGAGTTCAACCTTTCAGTTCTTCCAGCCATTCTGCCCCATGTTTAGGTGTCACCTGAAGATCTGATCCAGCTGTGTGCACAACTGCAAAGCTGTGAGCAGTTGGTTGTAGGTCTGAGTAGGTCTATCAGAGTTCAGAGCCTCCACCACCAATACTACGTTAATGCTAAGCTAATATTTGCTTTTACCATGTAGACGTTTGTGGACCTGAGCATTTTCCTTCCACCAAGGGATACTCAGCCAAGCAGTGCATATTCAGTTCCTTTGCTCCTTCCTGATGGATCTGGCAGACATGCCAGCATTCAGGCTGGTTTGGGCTCTGCCCAGCTACTTCTGGTTCTGCTTGGCAATTAGGAAATGTGATGCCGCTATTTTTGCATGGCAAATTTATTACCCAGCAGCAGCACTGCCTCTATGTCCACCTATAGCTGCACCACAGTTTGTCTTAAAGCTCACCTTAAGGTTGAAGCTTCCATTTCGCATGAAGAGGAGATGTGTAGCCAATTAACAGCCTCAGCCCATGTGCAGACACATCTTGCTCATGTGCTCAAGCCTCACAGTTTGGCATTTCCCTTCTTCCAGAAGCACTGGTATGTTTGGCTGGGACCTTATTGCCTCTGTGAGGCAATAACTGCATATAGAATGATTACAAGGGAGTGCCTTGGAGATTCCCTCTGTGTACTGCCATACTTTGATTTCAAAAGAGATATATACTGGTAGAAATAACCTGCTCTTTATGATCATATCCAGCCAAGGATTCCCCCACACCTCCCACTGTTGTATATACAGTTAATTTACCCATAGGTTGGAGTGTGATTAGAACAGTTTAGTCCTAGATTAAAGTCTCTCTTCTGTCTTCGAAACCTTTTTTGCTGGGTTTTCTTGTTCATACATAACGTCTATGTAATCCTGTAGCTTTAACCAACTCCACAGCACCGAGCCAGGCTCAGAGATAATTACAGAGCACCTCTGCAGCCCTGAGCTAAGGATGGCACTCCTGGATTCCTGCAGACAGAAACCGATATATTTACAAGTGCTGATTACAACACGGTATTGGAAGAGAGTATCATTTGAATCACCAGGATATCAGCTGCCTCATTGCTTGTCTTCACATGTCAATTACAAAAATGGATCAAGTTGCACCAACTTGCAAAAGAATCTTGAGAAAATATTGTGAGGGTTCCCACTGCTGGGTGTATGCTTGTGTTTTTCTCCACCCATCATAAATCACAGCTGTAGGCCTTACCTCAGCCATCCATTAGTAAGTTGAGCTGTGTGTTTTGCCTCCATCTGAGGAAGTAGCTGGATAACTGTTGGTGATAGCATTCATACCATTAGCAAATGGGAGACTACGAGAGGAGAGCAGAATTTACATGTGTTGGACGCTGGCCTAAATACACTCTCGCTCAATTCTGGACATCAGGGAGGAATTGATAGAGTGTAAGTATTTAATCAGCAAACCACGGAAAAAAAATATTGTGAGCAATTCTACAATGAATTAAGAAGCCTTTCAGCCCCCTTTCTTCCAGCACCATCAAACATCTTTGCTAATAAGATGTGTCTGCAGAATGCACTCCAAACTGAATTTGCTGGCAAGGAGCATTGTACCTCATTCGTTGTCAACTGGAAATCTAAAATCTCTGCAGAGGTTTGCTGAAATCTTTTCATTAGTCTATTTTGGGAAGACAAGCTGGAGAGCCATTTAAGTGCTACAAATGTTAAGTGGTCAATACCAAGGTCATGCTGGGCACCAGGTGTGCACACAGCATCCAGCACCACCATCCTGATCCTTGTAGAGACCTCTGAGTGCCTTCAGTATTTTTGTGCTGCCTTGAAATCCCACTTCTCCACCAGAACGCTGCCCATTGAGCCTTCAGGACTGCTTATAAACAAGAGCACTTTGCTTAGAACAACAATAAACTGCAGTGGAGAGGAGTTTACTGCCTGGCTCTGTGTGCAAAAGGCAAAGTTAGAACCCAGGTTGCATAAAACCTATTTAGATTACACATTTCTTTTTGCAGCCCTCAGCACACGGAGGAACAAACAAGCACACGCAGTACACAACAAGGAACATTCACCACTGCAACATTTCAGCCTCTGGTTGAACAGCATTCACATCAGCTTCCTCCTGTGCCATGCAGGAGATGTCTGCTGTGATGGCACCATGGGGGCATTGGTGGTCCCAGCACATTGATGCAGCACTGAGCTTCTGACCCCGGGGCCACAGCTGTTGCCCAGAGAAGGACATGAGATTTGGCTGAGATGGAACGTTTCAAAATGCTTTCTTCACTTCCTGCCTCAAACTTTTGCAACTGGTATGTTCTGTGTTAATGACAGCGGCTCTTATACAGCCAGCAAACTTCTGTGCCTGTTACTTGTTGAGTAGCTTGGTTTTGATTTTGCAAGTTTTGTGATGCTCGCCATTTTACTGCGTTTACTATTAAAATAACTCCTTGTGATCATCGACAGAAGCCTTTAGTTGTGGGGAGCACAGGCCTAGGAGTGAGAAAGCACACAAGCAGCTAAAGCACACCGTGCTTTTAAAAGGTAACTTGTTTTTTAATTGTGAAGTTTGGCAGTGCTGAAATCACACGTAAACCCCAGCCTTGCATCGGTTCAAAGGTCCCAACAGACACAAACTGCTTCACGTGGACAAATCCCACTAAACCTGTGCTCAATAACTGCTGGACTTGGAGGTGCAGGTGACCTCAGATCAACCACTGCAATGCCCCTATCTGGGTCTGGGGCACTCTGCTGTTGTTCCAGCAGCATCTTAAGCTCTGAACATACCCGACTGTTCAGCCTAGAGAAATGAAGGTTGCGGGGTGACCTCATTGCAGCCTTTCAATATCTGAAGGGAACTTACTCCCAGGAGGGGAGTAAACTCTTGGAAAGGGCTGACAATAGCAGGACACGGGGAAACGTTTTTAAGTTAAAAGAGGGAAGATTTAGGTTGGATGTTAGGGGGAAGTTCTTTACTAGGACAGTGGTTAGGGATTGGAACAGGCTGCCCAGTGAGGTTGTGGATGCCCCGAACTTGGAGGTGTTCAAGGCCAGGTTGGACGGGGCCATGGGCAACCTGATCTATGGGATCTCTATGGGGATCTATGGGGTCTCTATGGGGATCTATGGGGTCTCTATGGGGTCTATGGGGTCTCTGTGTGACTCATTGCCGGCGGTGCCTTTAAATGTTCAGGCTGCGGCCCCCAGCGCCTCAGGTGGCCGCCGTGCAGTGCCGTGATCCCCCGCTGTCTCACACCGCGCCTGCGCGGCTACGGTCGGGGCCGGTGTTCCGCTCCCGTTGGTGCCGTTCGTTCCACACAGCTTTGTCCGAACAGACCCCGAGGGGCTGCCGGAGAATCGGGGTGACCCCGACCCGCTGGATACGAGGGGTGGTGGGCTCAGCTGGCCTTAAGGTGGATCGGTGTTGTTTAAGGTGGACTCGGCGTTAAGGTGGATCGCGTTTAAGGTGGACTCGCCGCCAAGCCGCGCCTGTGGGGCGGGCAGGGCCGGGCTTCGGCATGGGGAGAAGCTTCTGAAGCAGCCGACGGAGGAGCAGAGCCGGCCGAACTGAGGAGGAGATGGGGGAGGCCCGCTGCTAAGAGCCAACTTCTCCCCACCTCCAACGATGAGCAGCTCGCAGCCCCGCAGACAGAAGCGGCCCATGGACGGAGGCGAGGCGGGGGAGCGGAGCCAGATGCCGAGCTGCCGAGGGGCTGACAGGAGAGCGGCTTTCCCCCTCCAACGAGTCTCCAGCTCCTGACTGCTCATAGGGAGGGAGGTGGGGGGGGGAGGCCGTTCCGTCGCCTTTTGACTGGGAGAGATTGAATTTTACACAAGGGATCTCCTCCATCACCGCTAACAGCGTCGTTTCCCGGCCCCGAAGTTGTCCCGGCCTCGGTCCCCCCGCCCGCAGCGCCATGGAGACGGTGGGGAAGTTTGAGTTCAGCAGGAAGGACTTAATCGGACACGGAGCCTTCGCCGTGGTTTTTAAAGGCAGGCACAAAGAGGTGAGCCGGCCATAAAGCTCAGTTTTACTGTGTTTTTTTTTTTCCTCATCTGGCTCTTACCAGGCTCCGGGTTGTGGCTAAACGGGGCCCGCTTTGTCCTCGCCTCCTTCCCGACACGGTTCTGCCTCTCACCGGGTGGAAAGGAGCTCGTTGGAAAGCCAGCTTGCTGCGGGCCTGCCAGCGTTAGGGCTTGGGATAAGCCGTGGTTCCCACAGTGTTTATTTCTAGTGGTTAAATAAGGGGATAATCATCAACAAAACCCCAAACCTCGGGTTTTTCTTCTTGTGCTGGCGCAGCTCGGGACAAAGCAAGTCTGAACATGTGTTGGGGTACAGAGCGAGGCCTTTGGTGCTGCAGGACACCTTCAGCAGTGCCAGCACTGCTCACCCAGCATATACTAAGGGGGAAATAGGCTCTGAATTACACATGCACTTTTCCACTTTCAGAAACCTGAGCTGGAAGTAGCTGTGAAATGCATTAACAAGAAGAACCTGGCAAAATCACAGACTCTGCTGGGCAAGGAAATTAAAATACTTAAGGTAAAGGCCGACGGAGCTGTTTTCTTCACTCTTTGTTACCTCTGCCCTTTGTTGCTTTGAGTTTATTGTGTTTGTTTAATATTTTTTCTAGGAACTGAAGCATGAAAACATTGTTGCCTTGTACGACTTCCAGGTAAGAACATTCAATTCCAGCAAAGCATTTGAGATATGGGACGGGTTGAGCGGAGTTTTTAGTGTTTTGTTTTTTGAACAGATGTTTGTAATTAACTATAGGTGTTGTGGGGAAAGGGGCCTTCCCTCAGCTTAGGGGCAGCTCTGTTGTTGTCTATGGGCTGTGCTATGGAGGCTGAAACTCGTGCAGCAGGGAGTTGGGGTGGGGACTCCGGTTCTTGGGATGCTTATGCAGCAAAACTCAATGTGTGGTAAAGGTGCTGGGACCTCTTCAGTTCTCAGAACATTACAAACAAGACTGGCAGGAGTTGCTTTGGGTTCTTTTGCCTTTTATTTTTCTTTCTCTGCTCTGAAAGTCCCATTTTTTTTCCCAGGCACTGTAGAAATAACGTGGC
Source organism: Coturnix japonica (assembly GCF_054131305.1). Lineage (NCBI taxonomy): Eukaryota > Metazoa > Chordata > Aves > Galliformes > Phasianidae > Coturnix > Coturnix japonica. The sequence goes on along the minus strand of NC_140671.1, from coordinate 2,275,881 downwards.
TATGACTTTGTAGCATATGATTGCCCTCCGTTCCTCAGGGTTTCCATCAGCGTTTTTCTGCCGTCCTCGTGGCCATCACTAAGTGTTCAAACACTGAGGCAGGCGTTTTTAGCTGGCTGTGGTTTCCCGCAGCTGCTTTTCCCCTCAAAACCAGCTCTTTCTAAAGGACTTTACAACCCGATTGCTGCACTCACTGTTCCCGTAGCGTTCTGTGAACCTTCCCCGTGGCTCAGCATGGTTTTATTTCTCTGGTATTAGCGATGCTTTAAGAAAAAACTGCAGGATCTGAGAGTGATGCGGTGTGTGGGCACAGCCTGCGGGATGCGGCCCAGTCTCGAATCCCGGCCTGGTGTCACGAGGCCGCTGTTTGTTGACATTCCTCCTTCTCCTCCTATTGGCTATGGTGGCTCTGCGTCGAGCACAGCGTGACACCAGCCATGCCTGCTGGGTGTTGTAGTCCCCCAGCTCTGAGGCCTGTAGGCTTGGGGGGGCGTTCCTGGAAAATGAAGGACATGGTGGTGATGAGGGCAGGTGGATGAGGGGGAGGAGGGAGGGTTGGAGTCCCCCAGCTCTGAGGCCTGTAGGCTTGGGGGGGGGGGGTTCCTGGAAAATGAAGGACATGGTGGTGATGAGGGCAGGTAGAAGGGGGGAGGGTTGGGGTGTTCCAGCAGGAGGACAGGACGCTGGGAACAGGATCGCTTCTTGGAAGTGCTCTCTGGGTCAGAGGACACCTGTTTGCTGCCCCAGTCGGGCAAGGAGCTGGGGCGGCCCTGAGCTCGGTTACAGGCTGGGGTTATGTTGGCTGCCAGCACCGTGGTGCATTCCTCTATGGCCTGGGTGACTTGGATTCTAGGGCAGAATGAGGTGATGGAGGCTGTGCTGGGGGGATGTGGCACTCCACAGTGTGAGATTACCTCTGATGCCACGAGCAGACCCAGCCAGTCTGCACAGCTGGGGTGAAATGCCCTCACAGTCTCGTGCGGGCTGGAAGGGACCTTAGAGATCATCGAGTCCAACCCCTGGGATTCAAGCTTCCTGTGTAGCAGAGCGGCACTTCTACCACTTGTGCCAAATGCCCTGCTCAGCCTTGCTCTGTGTGTGGGAGAATATTACCTGCAGAGGTAATAGTGCAGTGCTGCAGAGGTCTGGCTCCTGCCTGGCTTGCCTTCCTTTGTGGGAAAAACTATTGCTTATTCATCTTCATTCACAGCTGCTTCGTTCATAGATGCACATATGTTTACCCTTGGAAATGTCATTGTGGCAGTTACCAGCTCTTCCCTGTAGGTTTTCTAAAGCTGTGGAGTTTTATCCTTCTATTACAACATCGAAGAGCAAAAAGGAAAAAAATAGCTACTGTGAACCTTTCTGTTGCTCTGTAGCTTTGTATGTCATTGTGTTTTGTCTTCCTTTTCTCTACACATCGTCTCAGCAGTGACTTTAAAATTTACTCTCATCTTCCTTGCACACAAGGAAATGGTTGCCAAACCCACAGTGGCTGTAAGTCAGCGATTGCACCCAGCGATGCTTTCGTTTGCGTTTTCCTAGTTACAAGTTAATGCTAAGAAGGCCTTGTACAAATCAAGATTTTTTTATATAATGCCAGATTTGCATCAGACAAGCACTTGCAGAGCTGATATTTAATACTAGCAGCAGCTCATGCCACTGCACACTTATTTTATTCTTCAATTTGTGGAAAAATCTTCATGTTCCTCCTTTGTTCATAAATACTGACAAAGGCCTATGACAAATACTATGACAGTATCAAAAAATAAGGCATGTACAAGGGATAAATTAGGACTGGGGAATGTTTCATGCACAGCAGTGCAGTGTCTGGACTCTTATAGATCCCCTTGCCAGAGTCCTAGGAGCAGCACCATTATGTGAGAGCAGCTCACAAAATGAAATATGCATGTTTCCATTATTATGTGCTCACATATTAATGAGAGATGCTACGAGTAGTTGAGGAGCCTGAAGAGAGAACCCCTGCTCAAGAAAAGGATATAAAACATTTTGTTGTCTTTCTAAGAGCGCTCTGTGTTTAGAGGCTGTGCAGAGTTGTGCTGTGGGTGTTTCCTAGGCACAGGAGGTGTTTGGCATAAAGTGAAAACTAGATTCCTCTCTGTGCAGGGTGTGTTAGTCGCTACTGAACAGCTGCTCGCTCCTCAACTGGTTTGCAGAGGTTGGGATTTTCCAGGCTGAGTGCAGTAATGCAGAGACATCTGGAGAGCAGGAGTCTTATTGCTTTTAGAAGAGAGCCCATGAGTCCTTGTTCCTGAAGGTGGAAATTAATGACAACAAGGATACAAACAGCTATTTCTGCTGTACAAGATCTTGATTTGGAGCAAGTTTCTTAAAGGATAGACTTAACAGTCATAACTAATCCTTTGGATGTTCAACAGCATTTTTCCTATATGAAATGGGAAGAGGGACCGCTTTCCTGAGATATGTGCAATGATCTGAGCTTCCTAAGGGAGCTCAGCTATGACTGTTTATGTTGGTATTGCTTTTTAATTAATTCTTTATTTTGGTGAGTCTGGTTGTAGAAAAGTAGCTGTTAATATCACCCAGGACGTGACGCTGCTGAGTTTCTAACTCAGCCTTGGTTACCTGAGGGTCTGCTTTCCATAGTTCTATGTGGAGTTGGCACACTCATCAGTTAGGGATGAGCTCAGAGAAATGCTGCAATCACTCGTGCAATAGACTCACCAAAAACGTGTGTGCTGGGGTGACTGTATCACCTGGAGCACCTGCTGAGGAGTCAGGGACCAGGGAATTCTTGCAGTGCAGTTTTTCTTGTGCACATGGATTCAGGCATGGGATGGAATGAAACATTCCTTGGCTGAATGACTAGTTACTGTGGGCTGCTCTTTGGGGCCGTGCTCTACAAGGCTTATTCCATTGCTGCTTTGTATAAAATCCCTATAATCAATAGGATTCTGGCTGTTATGACTGTGATATTCTACTCTCTGCTTCATTATCCTTTTCTGATGCTGCCTTTAGATGCCAGTTCACCTCCTGTGTCCCCTGGCACTGCTCACTGAGCAGCAGTGTCCTTTGGTGTGCCCTCCAGCACTGCTTGCTCCTGCTGCAGAGCTTTGCTGATCTGCACGATGCCAGATGAATCATTGGTGCTGCAGTGACACACCTTCCCCACCACCCCTTGTGCCACCTCATGTGGGATCTGCTGTTCTTTGGGCATTACTCCTTGGGTGCCGTGTCTCAGGAGACAAAGCTCTGCTGTGACACAGGGGATGACTAAGGAGGTACTACTCTGTGTTGGGGAGATCATACCCCTGAGGTCAGGCAGGCTGCCTGGTTAAATCCTGCTTTAATTCCATCCCTGAGTGAGGCTGGCATGTTGCCTTGTGAGTGGGTGTGCAGCACAGGCTCCCCCGCATGCTGCCAAGCAATCCTCCTCCTGTTTGTGTGCGGTGTGTCTGCTGTCCTGCTCTGTCAGCATCCTCGCATCTGCTGGGGGGTGTTACTCTCACTGTAGATTGAGCCTGCCTTAATTTAGAGCTAGAAGGGGGAAAGGATGGAAAACCCATCTGCTGCCAGTAGCCCTGTAGGATGTTGGAGAGTTTAGTGAATCAAAATGCCTATGTTTATGGCAAGCAGAGTGCTTGATGGTCTAGAACTTTGTTTTATGTTGACTTCACTAGCTGAGTACTACACTGCGCAGGTGACAGAAACATCTAGCAAATGTTGACCACTAAATATAGACCTGAGGGGAGTCATTGGGCTTTTTTTAGAGGGAGTGGTTTTGCTGCATTTCTGAAGTAATGATCCCTGTTTTACTCATCCTGTATGTAAAGCACATCGCTGCGTTCCTCTCACGTGATCAGGATGTCATGGGAGAGCCAGCAACCTGAAAGGTTAATAGCCTTTAGAGCTCCCGTGGAAGGCAGCATTACTCAGACTATGGTGATGGATTAAGGAATGTTTCCCAAGAGTAATTGGAAACTGGTAGGCTGCTGTGTTTGCAGTTTGGCAGCGAGGCTCTGGTAGCAGCTGAGGTGCTATTCATGCAGCTCTTCCTTAAGCTTCACCAGTGTTTCCTTTAGGAAAATTTCCTCTGGTTGAGTCCTTGTGATGGCTGAACACGTTGGGTTGGAATGGGTGAAGCAAGGTGGTGGAAATTTGGCAGATGGATGGGAAGAAGTGTCTCTTAAGTATGTGGACAGCAAGAATGCCCCTGAGTGGTGGCTGAGCAGGACTGAACTCAGTCTATCTGCCAACAGATAACTTCAGAGCTTCTTTTGTGCTGAGCATATTGCAAAGAGGTCCTTTAATGGTGTGAATGTCTCCTGCTTTATGGTGTGCAGGCCTTAAATGCCACCACAAATGTGAAGGGAGGTTCTCAAAATGCTGAGGCTGTTTTGGGGGGAGGGCTGAGAGAAACGAACCCAATTCTGCATCACTGGTTGCTTAGGGCAAAAATGTTCTGTCTGGCTGCAGGAACACCTGGCTTGTCTCCTAGCATCAGAATAATGGGAGGAATTAGGTCAGCAGAGCTGGCTGGCATAGTAAAGTCAACCAGACTGTATGTTTCAATTGCAGGGAATGAAAGAAGCTGAATTTCAAGTCTTTAGAGATCTGACTTAGCAAAGTGTGTTACATGGTCAGGCCAGGAGAGGCCTACCAGCACTCTGGGTACACCATGGTGGCCAGCAGTGCTGCACGGTGAGGCTGTGTAAGGCAGAGCTGCAGTGTGTCCCTCCAGAGTTTTAAGGCATATCTTTTGTTTCCTTTGTGAATGCTTTGTAATGTCGCTGCAGGCAGAGCTAACAGTTAGGTAACTTTCTCATGGAGGCTTTTTCGTTTGTGTGACTGATAGGTATTTTCAATTTAACTGGCAATTGTAGCCAGTGTGTTAAAACGTACTCCATTTTCTTCCCTTTTGAAATACTGCTGCAGGTTAAAGCCCTGTTTCTCTGGCTTCTGGTAACTGGATATATTTCCTATTAAATTAAGACTGTTTTCTGAAAGAAAAGCCAGACTTTCTCTTTACGTTCCCTCTTATAGTGCTGTGAGTGTACGTCTGCTTTCCTAAATGGGTGTGAAAAGGAAGCCAGCAAGGGCCAGCTAGTCATGCAGCAGCCATATAAAAAACAGAAATCCAGTGTGGGATGGGCCTCTGGTTTCTACAGTTGCATTAAAAAAAAGAAAATATCTCCTTCAGGGTATCAGATTAAGCATTTATGGGATTTGCTATTAAAAAAATCCAAGCTGTTCCCATCTCTATTAGTAGAACTGAGCTCACTGATTCTAAAATCAAACTTCCAGGCTGAGTGGCTTTGCTTGGGCCTGACCCTCACTTGATAGGTATGTCTTGGTGCGTTGGTCTCCAGCTGAAGCCTTTAAGTCTTTAATTTGCTGTGGTGCATACCTCTGGTCTCACCTCGAAGCTCTGCTTCTTGTTGAACTTACCACTTCTCTCTGCTCTTATGACATTAATCCTTGGTTTGGTTTCTGTGGTTAACGTGAGATGCAGCTTGCAGCTTTGCCTTGCTGTGCTGTTTGTTCTGCAGAGGCCTGGCGTGCCCCTGAAGGAGCCGTGCTTTTCTATTGGGGCTCTGCAAGTGCTGCTCTCATGTCATTCAGTGAGTGCTTTGCTTGGCAGCCCTTGGTTCAGGGCCTGCAATGATCCTGTGTGGCAGGCTGCTGCTCAGTGGGGCCACGGCTTGCAGGTTGAGATGGATGAGCTGGAGCCCACCTTTGTGAAAGGGTGTGGTGGAGTTCCTTCAAATCTCAAAGGCTGAGCTGTCTTATAGCTGTCCTGCTGTTTCTATTAGCTGCCTGGCAAACTGTTACTCTGCAGACATAACACTGCCCTGTTCATTTTTAGGTGTCACGTAGTCAGACTTTAGGACTGTTGCCAGGGGATTTGATTGTTTGGGAAGTATTTTTCTTCCCTTCCTGAAGCCCATGCAGAACTAGAGGTCTTCTAGTTAATAACCTGCTCTGAAGTGTGAGCTGTCCTTGAGCATCTCTTCTGTTTCATAAGAGAAAATAGCATAGCACCTGGAATGGTAGGTAGGCTCTGATTTATTTTTCCTCCTTTGTTGTGGGCTCAAGAGGAATATGAATGTCTTCTACCTTTTTGTTTCGGATGCCTTTTGCTAAGGGTGAGCACTGGTAGGTGCTCCCATAATTCAGATTAACGTTGCTATTGTCTCTTATCTTGCTTCCGTTCAAATAACTACGTCAAGAGATAATCCTTGCATAGCATGAAGGTTTTCCTTTCCTCCTCAGAGGTTACCTTGGTCAAAGCAAGTTTTGATCTGAATTGAAATTGTACTCCTGAAGTTTTGCTGTTGACTTTTTTCCTCCCTTGAGAACTGCAGGTTCTGCCTGCTGTGCCCACTGCCACAGCAGAAAGCTTTTCCAGGTGCCTCTGGCCTAGTAGGTGGTGTCTGCAAAGCTGAATTCTGTTTGTTACAGCTGATGTTCGTGACTCAGTGCTGCATTCAGACGAGGGGTGAATAGAGCTCCGCTGCCAAAAGAGGCTTCGTGAGAACCTGGAGGACGCAGCGTGCCTCTGTGCTGAGGTTCTGCTGCAGCGAGTGGGGGAAGTGGCATTTAAAACAAACACAAACCCTTCAATGTTAAGCTTAGCTTTCAGTTGGTGTCAACTTTATCTTCCACTGCCAGGTTAACCCTGTGTTTTGTGTTTCTGTTCGGCTGGTACAACTGGTGAGGTCTAACCCTGTTGACAAAGGTCTGAGGCGATTATCTTTGCTTGGCAGCTGCTGCAGGTGCTGAGATGCGGCATTAGACAGTGCATGGTGGTGATCTTATTGGAAGTACAAAGCAGGAGCTGATGGGTGAAAATACAGCTCTGCTGTGAGGATTTGGGGGAATTGTGTAATTAAACAATTTTTCCCTTCCTGAATGTCTTTCTAAATCTGGTAGCGGGTTAGGAGCTGGGGTAGAGCGCAGGGGAGGATTTCTCTGCGTTTCCTCTTGCAGCCTTTTTAAGCTGTGGCAGGAGGATGACTAAGTGTGGGTACACCCAGATGTTTCCCTTTGGACACACCTAAAGAACAGACTTTCCAAGAAGAGGATCATGCCACCTTCCAATGTGGGTGGAGAGAAAATATAAAGGGAGACGGGGCTGCTGGGCCTCAGCATCGCTAACTTCATCCCGCGCAGTGCCTCAGTGGGGCATCTGAACAAATGCTGTCCCCGAGCGATTTCTGCTGTGTTGCTAAATGAAGTTTCTTTATTTCTTTGTCCTCCGTCAGCAGATGTGTGTTATTTGTAGACAGTAGAGCTGTTGCCTGTTTTTACACTCAATTAAAGTGTAACTTCATTGCCGGGGCCTCCGCTGAAAGAACTTCAAGTCAGGCAGTGATCCAGACTGATTAATTATCAGCTTGATGTCTTTGGCAGAGGCCTTTAGTGTTGTTGTGGAGTGCAGTCTGTGTACTGCTGGAGCGCTGTGACGGAGAGAAGCCAGGGGGTCATTTCTGTGCAGGTCTGTGGGCAAGTGGCAGGGCTGGCCTTGGCTGCAGGGCTGGCACATGGCAGTAAGAGTCCAGAGTAATTGTCTGCAGCACTTGTTGGACATAAGCCTCTGCAGAAATAGAACAAACTGTGATGTCGTTCTTGTTACTGGTGTGGAAATGAGTCGTGCTTTTGTTTTGATGCTTTTCAGAGAGACTGGTAGCCTGCAAAGTTTGACTCATAGTGGTTTGTTTTTATTTAATCCTTGTTCTCCTAATGAACAGATCAAAAGTACTGTGAAGGATTAAAAAAGGGAAAGGAATAGTTTCTGCTGCTGAATCAGCTTAAGAGAAGTCTATCAGCCCATTTGAGAAACCAGAGACCTCTTTCCACGCTTGTTTCCTTTGTTAGCCACCACAAGCTACTGGCTGAAGGCTTGTGCCAAGTGTGACTTTGTTTCTAGGGCCATTCCTGAATAAATGTTTAGTTTCTGTGGTAAAATTCCTACGGATCTGAGTCTTGAAACGCTGAAGTTGCAAATATGGAAGTTGTCACATCCCTGCTATAGGCATCTGTGAGCTGAAAGTGCTGAAGCCGCAGTGGGGTGTGCGCTCAGTGGGGTGCTGGCTCCCATAGCTGCGTGCTGCTGAAGCCTTGCCTCAGTTCACGTGGTCTCTGTGCCCACAAATGGGGTGTTTCTTGAAAGAAGTAAAACTGGAAGGCATTGGGCTCCAGCAGTGTGCTCATGGGTACCAGCAGCTGGCAAACTGAGAGCTGACAGTCCCTGCAAAAGAAGCCCCCTGCAGTGCCATTGGTGTTGAAGTTGAATCCTTGGTGCCAGTTCCATTCTGCACTGTGATATGTTCTGCAGTTTAACGGTGTAGCCACGCTTCCAGTTCTCACTTGTGGGCATTTTTCCAAATCAAAGAAGGCAATTTCAGTTCCCACCAGAAACAATGGGTACTGAAGACAAATTTGGTGAGGCTCGTGTTCTGCATAATCAGCAAAGAACGCTCCCTAATAAGACTGGGATGGGCAGAGGGTGCTGTTGCCAGCAGATGGTTGGGGAGTTACCTCCTCTCTCTTGATTCCTGCTTGGCAGTGCCTTATCTCCTCACCCTGTGCAGTGAGATGAACCCAGTGCAGTCACTGTTGCTAGGGAGGTTGACCAGAGCATCTCCCTTGCCTGCCTGGGTCCTTATTTAACCCCGTCACTGTACACGCTGGTGACTAAAAATCAATGACTTGCTTTATGATGTGTTAGCAGTCTTTAAATAAAGCACAGAGGGAGAATAACCAAGCTATGCAGTGCATGCTAGTTGTTAGCTATAATGTAGAAGATACTAGTATTAACTTCTGAACTTAGCATATGTAAGCTCTATTGCCTATTCATTTTCTAAAGAGGTAATAATATATTAGGCTTCACTGAGCCTTGCTGGCACTGTATGAATTAATGGGTTAGAGGTGCTGCTGAGCTGTAGTGTCTACAGCCTGTTCAGCAAGAAGTGTCTATGGGAAGTACAGTTGTGGTACGAGGAACTGCTTGCAGGCTGCACACACTGACCTGGAAACTTGCTGTGAGCCTGGATGCCCAGCTCAGGGAGCTGAAAGACACAATGTCCCTCAGAAACCTTGGCCATCTGCTCTTCCCGTTAAGCACCTTTCCTGCATGGGGATTGAAACGCAGGTCCCCAGCATGCATTGCTCTTATCTTTTTGTTCCAGACGAGGGCTGCTCATGTGGGCATAGCTGCTATAAAGGTCTGTGTTAAATGTGGAAATGATTAAGGCTCTAAGATAACAGCATGCCAGCATCTGCATTGTGTTTGGGTGTTAATCCCAGTAGCCGGAAAGGAACGTTAAGACCCAAACCATAATATAGGAGATCTGCTTTGTTAACAGGTGTATGCTCAGGAAAGAATAATGTGCTTAAACTGGGGAGTACATTAAGTGCTTGATGCTTAGAAAGGAAGTGACCCTTCAGTAATCAACATGTAACAAAATTCTTCCAGTATCTGTTACTTAGGGAGCATTTCACCTGTTTGAATCCAAACAGAACTGCTGTGAGGCATGTAAGTATTTTGATGCATAAATCTTTCCATTTTCTCTTTCCCCAGGAGGTGGCAAATTCTGTCTACTTGGTTATGGAGGTGAGTGTCTTTTGTTGTTGTTGTTTCTTTTTTAATTCAGTGTGAATTAAGCAGAGCAGTTTATTGCATGTGAGGTGCTTTCTGCTTAGCATCACATGTGGTACTTTTGCTAATCTAATCTGCAGCTGCATACCTCTGAGGACTGGAGTGGTGTGGGCAAAGATAGCAGTCAGTGGGGTATTTCATATTGCTGTTGTCAGAAGGTCATGCTGGTACAGGTTTAATCAGTTGGATCCCTAATTTCCAGGGCCAAGTAGGTGGTTCTGAGTAGTAGTAAGCACTTCAGAGATGTGTAGAAAGAAAACTGTGCACACAAAATAGCTGCAGAGCTTTTGCATGTTTTCTTCCCTCTTCAATCTTCCCTCTAAGGTCTTGCTGACTTTCCCTAATAATATGGAGCACGTTGTGGAGAGTTTCAGTTTTCAGCTATGGCTGCTCCTGAATTTTCCTTAGCCAGCTTGCTGGTGTTCTTTCAAGTGATGACCTGTCTGTTCTATTTTGGTGTTGCCTTTCTCTTTGTGCCTGAACACAGATGTATACACATGCACACCAAAGCTAATTAAAGCTGGTTTATCATTATGCAGTGTAGCATGTAGGGGAAATGTGACACAAAGGGAGCCTATTGGAAAAGCTTTTTTCCACCACTTAATGAAAACTTATTTTGATGTGTATGTGATTATTTATCACCTGTGATCCTAGTCAGGTCTACTGAACTTAAAACCTTCTGATTTTCTTCACATTAACTGAGCTTTCTGTTCTCCTTCTAGTACTGCAACGGTGGTGACCTGGCAGACTACCTTCACAGTAAGTAGAACAACATGGAGCGTGTCTGGTGTATTCAGAAGGAAACGCTGACTGAGAATCCATGGCAGTAAAAGCTAGTGTTGTAGCCTTTCCTATGTAGGTCGGTAGTGACTGAAGGATGTGGATTTTAAGGCTGCTGTAAGTAAAATGGGTATCTGCTGACTTAAAAGGTTGGGCACATTTTAACCCTGCTGGAGATGTGGTTGGCCTTTTTCTTGGTCATTGCAAAAAAACTATTCTCACAGAGGTCTTGCATCTCTATAGAGTTGGATTAAAACAGGATCCCAAGAATATATTCAGTTTTCTTCAATATCTTCCTTAGAAATATCCCCACATGTAGGACAGAGCGCATTCCTTATTTCACAGTATATTGAAGCTGACTGTGGCATAGCTGGTAGTGTTGTGGGGTGATGAAATCTTCAAGCTTCAGGATCTCTGAAGTAATATAGACGAGTATCTGTGACTGCTGTCTCAAAGAACCTGTTGGTGAAACTGAAGTGTGTCTTTGCCATTAAACTGAACAAAGCGTGCTTTCCATGTTATCCGATTGTACTGCAGAGACCTGAGCCTTGCAGGTTATTTTTCAGTGCAACCCTCTGCAGAGATGCTGCATGCTGCTGTATATGAAAATCAGTTTGTACCTGAATACCTCATAGGGTGACCTCATGAATTCTTTGAACAGTAGGAGAATAACATGTTTAAAAAGTTGCTTACTTCTCTGCTGGTCTGTGAGTCTTTTCATATTTTAAATTAGCTTTCTTGTTTTTTTGCGTGCTAACTAAAAGATTGCTAAATAGGAGGAAATAACTTTAATCTCATTTCTTGTGTAGCTCTGGATTATAGTTAAACAAAGTTTTGTTCATTGTTAAAATTTAAAGCTATTCAGCTGGATAATCCTTCAGGCTGCTTATTTGAGGTACACGATGCTGGGAAATGGCAGAAATTGAAGGATTAAAAGCTAAATTTACATTTGTCCTACAGCGAGTGTTGGTATCCTCACAGTGATTATTTCGGGCTTGGTGCTGGTATGGTGCACACTCTGTTCATGCAGGGTAATGAAATGTTTGTCTATGGATTTCAGATTTTCAGAGAGTATTGGTACTTAAGGCAAGTGAAGAAATGTTCTGCTTTTCTTGTGTTTTCTTAGTTTAAAATGTGGGTAAGATAGAAGTGACAGTAATTTATGTTTTTTTAGTATGGGTTTAGTATTCTTTTTTTATGTAGGTGATGGTGTTTTGCATTTGTTGGGTATTGCTGTGCTTCGAAAGCAGCATCTTTGGGATATTGTTATGAATACCAAGTGGAAATGGCTTTGTATTTGATACCTTCTTATTCAGTACAGGAGGTAAATGTAGACAATGCAGTGCTTTTCAAAGTAGCCAAACTTCAGTGTTGTCAGTGTTCTGGCAAGGCTTTAGCTTTTGGTCATGTAAAGTGAACCTTGTTGATGTTAAAGCACTGAGTCGTACGTAGCTTTGTCAACAAGCATGCACAAGTTAGAGCACAGCTTCTTGCAGGGTGGTTTCTAAAAACATGGGTTTATGGAAGATTTTCCTTCTCATACTGCTGCTTTTATGGGTGCTGTATTTTTTTTTTCTTCCTCTGCCCAAAAAACTGAAGCATTCTGTATTATTAGTCAGGCTGTTAGCACAGCTTACTTCCTTATTTATCAAATGCGAGTGCTCAGGGAACTGGTGGCTACTTTGAGAAGATGACAATGAATTATATTTGCAAAATACAACTGAGTTTTATCCCAATTTGCCTGGGATAAGATTTGGTCCTTCTGTACTTGAGTTGGTTTGGGTTTCTTTTAAAGTTTTTTTTACCACATCAACTGTGGTTGTCACTGGAAAACTGGAGGCTGTTGAATTTTATGCTAACTCTTTAACATCTGTGAACCAGTTGCCAGTAAAGAAGGAAGCTGAGCAGGCACAGTTCTCCAGAAGGAGGTGGACAGTAGAAGTCAGCAGAAAGAGAGCGAGTTATTCTCATCACTAAAGCAGAAATCTGGGTTTCCTAGAGCCTGGATGCTAATCTCAGCTCTTCCATGCTGTGGCTTTTTCCATTCCAGCACCTGCAGAGGAATTATCCCAAGCAGGCACTCAGTGATTTTTGGTGATGGTTTTCTCCTGAAACGAAGCTCATCTTGGAAAATTCTTATTTATTCCAGAGTATTTCACTGGATGAGCACAGGAGCTCAACTTTATTGAGCACTTATTGTGCTGCTTCAGTTATTTTGATAATTGCATGATCATATTTCACTGCAGCATCTACTTTCCCACTGACTCCTCAGACGATTTTGCTCTTAGTTCTTGCAGCACTTACGCAAGCAGCACATGCAAATCCACTGGTTCTCATTGAATGAGATGCTTGTAAGCTTCCCAATCCATGCTGCCCTCTAATTACAAGTATTAGGCAATATGGTAATTCTGTGTTGAATCAAAAGGCACTCTAATTCTCCTTGTCTTTATAACTGGACGACGTGCATGAGTGCACGTTTTAATGCAGCACGCATTTGTGTTGGATTAAACTGTCAGCCTCACCTCTTTAGTACAAGCTAAGACTGTATGTGCTCTACTGAACAGAGCTACTGTGTTGTTTAATGATTTCTCTTCTGGTAAGTGTTGTTCAAATGAGATCTTCCATTTAAAGCCATCACAGGGTATGTTTTAAGTTTACAGCGGTGGAGTCACACTGACCATGTGCTGGGTGAGCAGAGCTGGGGGAGTTGTAAGATGGACCCTGGATAAATCTGCCTGGCCTCTAGGGCATAAGTGTGGCTGGATCAGGGCTCTGTCTGAGATACACCTGTAAGAGAAATTAGTTTTCCTGAATAACTTCTCCAAGATGGAAAATGTCACAGTCATTAAGTGTACTCCAGTGCATTATCCCTGGATCAGCTGCCAAGCAAGGCCTGTGTGCTACGGCTTGCCTGGCAGCCCCTTACCGGGTGGAACACTTCATCTCTGCACAGAGCTGCCCACAAACCACCTTTTTTAGGTGGTTTCATCCTTTTTCTGTGCCTCAGGAGCTACCAGGCATGCAGGCCTTGCGCTGACCCGCAGTTGGTGTTTGTTCTGATCTACTGACCTGCGAAACGGCCTTTCCCAGGGCAGCGAGCAGAGTGCCTCGTCACTGAAGTGGAGCCCATGAAAATAAACACAAGGATATTATTACTTCTCAGGAACAGCAGAGTGAGGCTTGTGAAACAGTTCTCTGCAAGAATGTGTTGCTGACCACAACACATGCAGTGCAGGCTCAGTATTTTTCCAGCAGTTTTCTGGTGAGGATGAGAAATTGCCCCTTATTTTTTAATTCTATTTTTGCAGGGGCAGAAGTGCAAGTTTTCCCATCTGAGGTGCAGAGGAGACAGTGGGTTGTTTTATTCTCCAGATCTAAATTAAATGAGTGTCCTATATATTCTCCCTGTGCTGCTGGTAGTTGTCTATAGATCTTTTGCAGACCAACGGGTAAATGTTCCTGGCTTTCAGAAATCTTTTTGGTGGAGAATGGCTAATGCTGCTTCTCCTGGTTGCTGTAGAACAAGGTGACCTGATGTGGAATTAAATCTGTTAGGCTGAAGTAAATGAGAAAGATGTCTGTAGGAAGAATGTGTCAAAATGAGTTATGGGCAGTGCCCTGAAAAATCCACATGCTGCAAAGTGTGAAGGGACCAGGAGTTTGACCCTTCAAGCTTCCATTATGGGGTTTTGAATCCCTGGGCTTGAAGGTACAAGTGGGTATTCCTATCTGCTGAATCCCCCAGTGTCTCCTGTCTCCGACAGTGACAGTTGCACTTATTTCTCTGTCCTTCAGTCAGAGATTGCTGCTGTCATTTGGTAGACTGATAGGCTGAGTATGAGATAAGGACTCGTTTTTGTGTGTTGTGATGTCTGTTAAGGGAGTGAGGTAAAGGCTATGCCTCTGTGCTCCCTGCATAGCTTACCTTTGTCTATTGCTGAGGGCAGCTTCTTAATTTCACAGCCCTGCCTTGCAGCTCTACAAGTATTGAGACTTCATGCTACCGAGCATCTAACAGAACTGTGTCCAGATTTGCTGTGCTGCAGTGTGGTGCCTTCTCTGTGTCACAGCACATGGACCGGAGGAATCTCTGCAGTCTTAAATGCCACGTGTATCAGGAGCCTGACAGTTTTATGGGGTTAAGAGCTTCAGACAGAACATCTATGAAGTGGAAAAGCTGAAGTTCTGTGGAGATTGGTAACTTAAAGGCCTTATTTTATTCAGATGAATATTTTTTCCTCATCTTGGTTGAGAAATGATGGCCAATGTTGTGTTAGTCTTGTTACCACTAGTCTTGTTATGTAAAAGGGAAGGTAATGCCTGCAGAGATGCAGCTTGCTGCTGGAGCTGCAGGTCAGGACAAAGCTCTAAACAAAGCAGCTTCTCTGCTGGAGGCGAAACATACATAGCCAGGAGTTGGTAATTGCCTGCTAACTTAATAACGTTAAGAACTGCCAAGTTCCACGTTTTGCTTCTTGTCTGGGAGAAAATGAAACATCCTGTCCTTTCTGGACCTAAGCTGAGTTGGGCAGAAGTCTCGAACTCTCACTGTTCTGTGTAAGGGTGGTGATTTAACTGTTTCTGAATAGGTTTCCCAGTTGCAGCAGACTTGGGGAAGCCTTGTTAAAGAGCAGTCAGTGCTTTGTCCAGGAGGTTCAATTTGGTTTGGTAGACTTGTCTAAGCTGCCTCTTGCTATCTTTAAAATCTCTTTAGAGAACCTCCCCTTATTGCTGAAGAGTTCTGTTTGGATTCCAGCTGAGTGCCAGCTCATGAGGGAGGAAGGCCCAGTGAGGGGAGAGAAACTCTATATACACGTGCTCCCCTGTCACATGTATGAGTCCAGGGTTGGCTGATAGCCGTGGTGACATTTCAGCTCTGCTTGTGCCTCTTTCCAGAGCAGCGAGCTTTGGGAGTGGTGGGAGTCTTTCTGTTCTAAATACTGTTTAACTTATCTCTGTCCTTTGCTGTTTTCCCATGCACATATTTCAAAAGTTAGATTTTTAATTTCCTGTGTTGTGTTAAAGCTGCTTGCAACCTCATGTGTGTTTTCATAAGGATTCCTCCCTTCTAGCAGATGAAGTAGAGCAGCATTTTGAAGTTCCTGCCAGTTTGTTTTAAGGTCTTACTAGAGAGCAGCTGGAAAAACACTAATGCAGTCGCAAGTTATTTTCAGGGACCTTCTACAAAAGAAATTACTCTAAGTGGAGTGGTGCTTTCTTTAAGCCTGACTTGCTCGGTGACTGATAAGGAAGCAGGCTGGTAGCGCTGCTGGTCCTGTGGTTTGTTCAGCAGGCTGTTCCTGGCCTTGGCAAGAGTTTTATACCTGTGGCTCTTAGAATAACAACAGCTTGAGTTGCTTCAGTCTGATCAGAAGGTCCAGCTGAATATTATTTTAATCTCTCCATTGTTTCTTAGTTCTCACACCTTGTTTTTTAGGAAGCCCGTAACTCAGGAGAGTGAAGTGCAGTGGTTCTGTATTTGCAGAATTTGATTCTTTTTAAAATATGCTTATAAATAGACTAGGGGCCAATTGCTCAGGGTACTTTCATTAGAATTAAGCATATTCCAAATACCTAACACTGGATTTGGATTGGAGTTATAGTTTGTTTTAGTGGCTGGTGATGCACAAGGGATAGGCCTAGACTTAGGTTTCTATCCCAACACTAGAGATACCTGGTAGCACAAATCTAATCCTGTCTGTGTTTCCAGGTTTAAACAAGCTCTCCTTGAAGCTATAACCTTAGGTATCTGATTGCTGTTGACCATAGCTCAAAGGTGACCCTCCCAGTCATCAGGCTGCAGGCCCTGTCTGGCTGGAAGCTTCAAGCTGGCTGGCAGCTCCTGCTGAGGGAAGCCCTGAACCTCATCAAATGTCATTTTTGGGCCCAGCTCACAAGCCAAATTCAGCATCAGTTGCTGACCTGAGTTCACCGTAACCGTTAAGCTCTCAGGGCTGAAAACAGCCTTGGCCACAGTATAAACTAGGAATGCAAAAAGTTTCTTTTAAAGCCTGCTTTAGTAATTCAGAAGTAGTGTGTGGAGAAAAAAGCCTTATGTGGAAGGAAAGAATGCCAAATTATGGTTAATTGCTATAGAGTATCTACCCTCTGGGCTCTTCAGAGAACTACCACTGTAATTCTTTCATCTGTGGTTATTTTTTCCTCCTCTGTAGCTATGCGGACACTTAGTGAAGACACCATCAGGCTCTTTCTCCAGCAGATAGCAGGTGCAATGAAAATGCTGCACAGCAAAGGCATCATCCATCGGGATCTGAAACCACAGAATATCCTCCTCTCCTATGCTGGAGGCAGGAAATCAAATCCCAACAACATTCGCATAAAGATTGGTAAGACCCTGTTACAAGTGTCACCCTAACACCTCTCAAGGGAGTTTGGTTACAGATATGTGGCAAGCCTCAATTTCTTTTGGGAAATGTCTAGGAGGAAAAAAGGAATTTCCATGCTTTTTAATATGTCCTGATGTTTTATTACTTCCTGACTTAGTTTCTCTGCCAGAAATAGCCAAGCTCAGGTAACTTCAGCAAGTCTCCAATCAGCAGAGCTTGCTGTTCTGTCAGGACACAGATTAATGCAAAATAAACTGAGTGGGCCTTGCTCTGTTTCCAAGATGAACAGAACCTCCCTTTGTGAAAAACAAACAAAAAATCAATACTGACCTGCCCTAATAGGTTTGTAATCTCCAGGCTTACCAAGCAAAGAGCAGCTGCAGTGATTCATGTGCGTCTTTTATTTGAACTGAGGGTAAATGCTGGTGTCTCCAAGGCCTAAAACTTACTGCTCTTCTGGCTGGCTTTGCAGCATAAAGGAAGTCAGGGGCATCTCAAAGCAGATGTTGCCACAGTCTGAAGTAGAGCCAGGCTTCTCGGCTGTGTCTTTAAGAAATTCACTTTCTGCCTTTTTGGTAAGGAAAGGTTTCTGAGTTGGCCTCAGAAACAAGTGCTGGCTAATATCGCCCACAAATATATTTCTATCTGTCAGGTCATGTTATTGCTCACAAACTGAAGCTGACACCGATTAAATACAACTATTTCTTGCTTGAACCCTGCAGTGTGGAGAAAGGGCTCTCATTTAGTAGAGAAATAGTGTTCAGTGGGAAAGTTGTGTGTGGTTTTGTTTTTGTTTTTTTTTAATCTGCTGCCAATTTGGCTATGGCTGATGCATTTTGTGAAGTGCAGGATTACCTGGGAGGTGGAAGTGACTGGGAATTGTAGACACAGGAGGGCTCCATGGCTGCCCTTCAGCCTTCTTCCCACTTCCCTAAGAAACAAGTGGTCCAAGGAATAGCTAGCTATTCCAGTTAGCTGTTTATACTGTCACCTGTCACTGTGTCAGATATCTCCTGACTTGAAATATCTAGTAACCTTGAGAGAGTCTCTAAATATCATATGATCAGATGCTGAGTAACCTGCAAATGTAATGTGTTGGTATTCCTAGCCCCTGGCTATTCCATCTACCAGGTGAATTAATGGCTCAGCTTTTTCCCTTCTGAAGGAACAGCCTGTTTTTCAGTAGGACAGTTCAATAAATGTGGATGGTGGCAAGCAGTGGTTTCTCTTGGATGCTTGTTAACACTTTTCAATGGAGGGTAACTTTCAGTTCTGCAAATTGAAAGCTGAGATAGCAGCGGATGAATTGGCGAGTGTGAACTGGCATGCCGTCTCTGAAGTCAAGAAAATTCTAGCAGCAGACATTTTGGAATGCAGGCCAATAGATGCAGAAAGAAGTTATTTCTGGAAATTGTTGAGAATTTATTCTTTTAAGTACTTTAAGCAGCTTGGTTTTCCTTTTTCTAGTGTCTGCCTTGTGCAATGAGTATGTGGATGTTACTGCTCTGGGAGAGGTATTTGTCTTATGGTTCAGGTGGGATAATTTACCTGTTGTGAGGACTCACAGGAACTATAGGAATCAACAGTGAAGGTACAGGTTCTATAGAACTGCTGTGTCTGATCTTGACCCACCTCTGTTTCTTTTTGTAGCTGACTTTGGATTTGCCCGATACCTGCAGAATAATATGATGGCAGCAACTTTATGTGGTTCACCGATGTACATGGTAAGTGTGATTGCTTACAAGTTTTTCTGTACTGCTTTTGCTTCATCCTTCCCAGAAACGAAACTTCATTTTTGTTAGTCTTCCATCACCTAAAAGAGAATTTTTATTTACTTCTCTTTAAAAGAAAAAAAAAAAGGCAAAAAACCAAACATCTGTTAGACAGGGATACAGTTGTGGCTGCTGGTTGTATGTGACAACAAGTGCCTGTGTTGCCATCTAACTTTCAGGTGAGCTGTTTAAAAGTAAAACTGAACAAAACAGAATATTAATTTCTCTCTGCTCCCAAAGACTGCATCTCCTGGGGATGAGCAGAGCCTCTCTGCTGAAGGCACTGGGAAGTGAAATGTAATTCCTCTGCTACAAGCAAAGCAACAACAACAACGAGTAAGGGCCAGGATGATATTTCACACATCTGGCTGTATTTCAAGTGTTGCTTCCTTGTTGAAGAACCTCAATAAATCACTGCTTCAGCAGGCCTTTTTGAGGCTGTGGTTTCACAAGCCCACTGTCACTGAGTCTTGCAGTTGTTTTTGTGAAGGCTAGAATGTTGAAAGGAAGGTCCCAGTGTAATAGTAGTTTTGTGAAATTCTGTCTGTTCTTAGCTCTTCAGTCCTGCAAAATCCTCTCAGTCCTATGAACATGTTTAGACACAGATATTGCCTTTCTTGTTGACTTAACAGCAAAGTATGTTTTGTACTCAGGGTATTGATGTACATGGAGTCGATCTGCTTCTGTTTGCAGTTTGTTTCATTTGCTCTCACTTACTTCTCTACCCACCCTATGCACACAGATTCTTCCACCAAACCAACTACTTCAATGGTGGCTTCTTAGCTTGAGAAACAGATAAGTTTAAAAAAAAAAAAAAAAAGGAAGTGATCCCTTCCACTTCCTTTGCATGTTTTAGTCTAGAACCAGGCTGTGAGGGGGTGATCTGTTGGTTGTGTTCATGGAAGCTGTCAGGACCTCAGTGTTGCACTAAGTCTGCGAAACTAAAAATGATAAAACAAGGCTAGAAATAAGAATGTCAAAACCAGCCATGTAATAGTTCTGGAGGCTGTGGGTGCCTTGGCTCAAAGCAAAAAGCTGTTATAGAGCAGTTCAGGCTAAAGTTTTTAGAATTGCTTTGGGGACCATAGGCACGTTCTAATGCTTTTACGTCTGAACCCTTTAGGCAAAGAGTTAAGCTGGACTGTGCTGCACTGCACAGAAGTAGTGTGTTTGATAGTCTGTTCCACAGTACAAAGTCAAGCAAAACAGACTTCCTCTCTTTCTCTTTCTTTGAAGTCTGATGTTTATTTGAACTGTGCTATATGTGAAGATGATGTCATTTTTTTTCCCCTAGGAGAGTTTCCTGAAATGTCTATT
Source organism: Coturnix japonica (assembly GCF_054131305.1). Lineage (NCBI taxonomy): Eukaryota > Metazoa > Chordata > Aves > Galliformes > Phasianidae > Coturnix > Coturnix japonica. The sequence continues at coordinate 2,256,022 of NC_140671.1, read as the reverse complement.
TTTAGGGATACTTTTTCTTGCTGAGTCTCCTATGAAAGTAAATCAAAGTGTCTGGCTTTAAGGCCTGGAAGAAATTACCAATGACCTTTTGCTATTTTGTATTTTTAATTTCAAGACCTCTGGACAAGGAATCTCAGAGTGTTTAATGTTGTTTTCTAGTTACTGATAGGTTTGAGGGAAGTGCTGTAGGGAGGGTGAAACTGGGATTTAGGGGATATTTGAAGCTTGTCTCTATTGCTATTGTGGATCGCGTGCATTGGCTCTGGGAACATCTGCAGGAAGACAAGCTTGTTCCCTCTTAGCCCATTGCTGCTGTTTTTGCTTTGCTGCTTTACTAAGAAAGGCATGTTAACCACACCACAGCAAGCTTTTGTGGCTGAATGCCGATATGATCCACGTCTCATGAGGCTTGAAAACCCCATCTGCAGTTCTTGTCCTCTGGCTTTGCTTGGTGTCATCCCTCCTTCCCTTGTTGACAGGAGCTTGTCTGTCCCTAACTTTCTCACTGCCACTTTTTTCCATTACACGTGGCCTTTGCTCCTAACAGAGCTAGAAAATTGATCCTGTTCCATGTTGGCAGTGCTACGATGGAATCTGTTGTTACAAATGTGTGGGATTAGCAAGCCTGCCCTTCTGCTCCTCTTGTGTTGCTGCTGCTTCCCACGCATGCTGTGTGCTGAACCTACAACTCATGCCATGCTCAGCCTCTGGAGCAGGCCTGGGAGAGAACAGCCAAGGACATGGTGAGGGGTTGGAAAGCTGAGTCTGAGGGCTTATACTGCTGGACTGCAGCACATAGATTTGGCTTTGAAACCAAACTGTGGCCTTAGCAGCAGGCTCTGGAGGTTAATTAATATGATATGCTCAGGGTGGGACAGAATTGTTTCCCCCCAAAAGAGGTGTAACAGCATAGGGGTTTTTAAAGTATATTGGTGATTTCTGCTCCTTTTCTTGCAGCTGTCAGAATTATCTGCATCTTTTGTAAAAGACAACTTATGTTCTCTCCCTAAAAAGGCACCAGAAGTCATTATGTCTCAACATTACGATGCCAAAGCTGACCTCTGGAGTATTGGAACCATCATTTATCAGTGTCTGACAGGAAAGGCTCCTTTTCAGGTGAGTTGTAAGGTTTCTGAATCATTATTTTTTAAATCCATTATTACTATTTACTAAATCTACTTCTAAAGCATCTGTAATCTGTGTTGTCACACGGAACCAGCCTTGCCCTTGTCTGTCAGTCCAGCATACTGGCAATGTGGTATTTTATGTGTTTTAATGCTGGAAATGATACCAGGAGATGAGACTCCTTTCTCCGAACTGTGTGTCAGTGAGATGTGTTTCATGGTTATAAATCCTTAGGAAAGGTTTTCTCTTTAGGAAAGTTAACACAGACCAGCCAAAGCAGTGGTATTTCCAGGCACACACTTAATATTTTTTCTTAAATAAAGTATGTTTATGACTATGCTCAATGTATATCCAACAGAATTACAAACACCAATTGTGAAAGGACAATTGCAAGTTAATGTTAAGGATGATTGGGTGGTAATGTGTAGCAGCTAAAGTAACTTTTGTTGTTAGAGCAGCTAATTAGGTTCCTAGCTAAAGGATCTGATCTGTCATCTCACAGCAGTCCCTTCCAATGTGAAGCTGATTAAGTCCAAACTCCTTCAAATACAGTTCAGTCTGGTAAAACTCCACCCTGTAATTTATGCCACAATTGCTGAGTTAGAACATATCGGTTTTGAAAAGCATCTTCTGATTTTAAATTTCCAATTGATGGAGAATTTATTTCAACCTTACACAAGTTGCTTCAGGATTGTTTCACATACCTTTAATCTTATATACAGCTGGAGTTAACCTAGACTGTGTGTTTGTCTTGTTCCCAGTCATTAGTGTGACAGAGTACATTGTATGTTAATTAGATTTTTCTTCCATGCCCAATGAGATCTGCAGTACTGTGTCAGGTGTTTTCCTTGCTGACTTACAGCATAGCAGAAAGATGCTCAGGTTGTTGATGCTTCTTTGCTCATTTGATGTTTGATTTCTGCAGAGCTCATTTATCTAATCCGTGGAAAAACAGGAAACCACAGATTTGCATACTGATGTCAGTTCCAGTTCATGGCAGTGCTTTGGCTTCAGATCAGTTAGGGCAAATGTGATGTGGCCTTTGCTTTTTTTTCCCCTCATGTTCTGACTTCTCTTCATCCTGTCTTTTTTTTTTCTTTCCTTAAAGGTGAGGAGGAATATAATCTATGCTCATGTATTTGGCCAGACTTCATGTGCTACAGGATTTTCTGAGCTATAGCTCCACAGCTCTTGACAATTTCATGAGACCTTGAACATTTGTATAGTTATACAGTTGTATGTTTTGTTTTAATTTTAGAGCAAAGAATATTTTTCCTCTCCCTCAGGGTAATTTTTTCCCTGTTGCTGTGTATGCCTCTTCCATTTCAGTGCATTATATTATACCCACCAGCTTACTCTCTATTTAGCATAAGGCTTCATTTCCTTTGCATGTTTCCTTTTCATAAACATCCCTACTAAGTAGATGGAAACTCCTGAATGGCTCCAATTTGCTGGCTGCATCCACTTATTGTTAGAGTTGATATCTTTGAGTGGAGAAAATGACTGCTGGGATGAAAGAAAATCATTTGTTCATTAAGGAAAAAAACAAAATGGAGGTGGAGAAAGCAAGCTTTGACCCTGTGTGCATATGGGATTGTGCCTTCCACCAGTTAAGGCTCCAAGAGAGCCTTTCAGTCTCTAAAGGCCCATGATGTTGTACTCCTTCAGGTGGTGTTACCCTGCACCTGTGTGACTATCACAAGTGTTTTTTTTCACTTAAGTTTTTCCATTTAAAATATATCATACAACCTTGGGGCATCTGATCTCTTTGAAAAGAGTTGGGTAGCCTTTGTTATTGGTCATTGAAGCATGTCACAGAAATGTTCATCTGGAAATGTTTGAGCCATGGCACTCTCTTGCCTTGCATTGGGCACTGAAGGGGTACTTCAGTCTGCCCAGCAGTTCCTGATCCTTGCTTTGTGCTTGCCTGACCCAATAACATCTTTCTCTCCCATATGCATCTGTTGGGCTGGGGGGAGTAATTTGTTTCTCTTTTATTTACTTTTTTCCTCCATGCCCTTTTCTCCATTGGGGTTTGTGTTTTGAAACAAAACGTTAGCCTTGTTTGTTAATGCAGTAGCAGCTATGGATTTGTTTGATCAGGGAGAAAGAAAATCTCAGCCCAGATGGTTCTCTGTGTGCCATGTATTTGTTTTGACTGTGTCACAAACTGCCTTCTGTAGGCTGCAAGTTTCAGGTGAATGAAGCCTGTTGAGAGCAGATGTAGGGAATCTAGTTAAAGGTTAACGAGCTTTATTTCTTTGTTGGCATGACTATTTTGTAAGAATTTGCTGATGGGCAGGCTGTTGTTTGCAAGGCTTTTAAATTAGAGACGGGGTGGTTGATATAGTGGTAGACCTGTGGCCAGAGTTACTGGTGAGAACCTGAAGCTGGTGTTTAGAGGGGGGATGTCTAGAAATAGGTTGAGAGATAACAGGCTCGCTTTCCATAGTGCCACTTGCAAGCCTGGTTGTACAGGGCGGCCAGGTACTGGATTTCTCATGGTAACCTCTTCAGGCTAAATCCTCACAATACATTCTCTTCCAGACTGTCCAGGGCAGTACCTCACCTCTAGCTAGCTGAGATTCCCATGGGAATTAAACATGCTGCATTTGGGCTCTCTAGCTGTTTATGAGCCAATTAAGCAACTTCATGGATGTGCAAACCCAAAGGACTCCAGTGTTATCTGTAGCAAGGAGGAATTAGGTGTCTAAAAATAAATGGGCTTCTGGGGACTGGGTTAGATGGAGAAACGATCAGACATGGATGGAAAGGCTGAGGTAGCTGTCAGTCTAGAAAGTGCTTGTAAATCTAGACAGAGATGTGTGTGTGTGTGTGGATGTGATTTATAGTTGTCTCGAAGTTTTAATTTTAACTGCAGCTGGGTCACCCAAGGCAACTTCCCAAAGCCATTCCTATTCCTTCCCTGCATGCAGACAAGAAAGAAGCTGCAGATGCTCAGTGTGAACAGTTGGTAGGATGGCCCTTGATGCTGTCATAAGGAGCTTTTTGTATTAAACATGCCCATAAACAAAACAGTGAGTCTGCCACAGGGATGGGATTAATAGGATTCATAATCCCTATAAACAGATTTGCTGAGTGCTGCATTCGTGTGGAATTGTTAATTTGCCTTGCCTAATAAGTGGTCTGCACTTGTGTCTCTTCATTCTTGTTACCCAGGACAGGAGTTGAACATTTCCAGGTCATGCTGCCATCCTGAGAAATGTCTTGAGTGTAGCAGTATTCTCCTGTGCTTAGAGATGAAAAGATTAGGCCATCAGATCCTGCTAAGGACCAGGAGATCTGGTTGTCTGCTGCTGGAGCTCTTGCATGAATCTCCTTGCTGCTGTATGGACATGGTGTGCTGTTGATGTGTGAGGAGAGGTGAGGACCAGGGAAAAGAGAGAGAGAGAAATCACAAGTTGCTGGTCTGGCAGCTCTGAAAGAGTTAATCTGTGTGCGTATGTTCTTGTCCCAGCGAGCTGGTAGATGAAAAATTAATTTCTAAGCCTGACGTAGCAAGTCTGCTGTTGTATTTCTGAGTCGATTCAATTGGCGTAAGTACTGGGATTATATATCACTTAAAACAACTGCTGTGTTGTAGAATGGGCCTTGAAGAAAACTAGGGGAGGAGAACTTCATTCCCAGATTTTGAACTTCTGGTTTATTTGCTGGGCAGGCTGCTCTTCTGTTCCCAGAGCTCTTCTCTGTGTCCATAGAACAGAGACAGGCAGATGAATTCCTCGCTGAGGTTAAAAAGTGGTGGTAGGCTGCTGTACCAAAACTTGGCACGGTGATAAACTTGTTGCTGTGGTCAGTGAGCCATGGGATTTTTGCCTTGTATTTGTTCTCTTGGGAGCTGAGAGAAAAACCTCCATGGACAGCTAAGGAAAAAGGATCTATCTATATATATAAACTTTTTTTTTCCTGCTGCTTGTGCTTTCAGGATCCCCTGGATGCTCGCCACTTGGCTGGAGCAGATACCACTACGTATGCTAAGAAATGTTGACTAGACAGTGCTGTTCACTGAGGGTGTGAACGTCCCTGGTCCTTTTCTTACTGAGCTCTGTGCTTTTGCATCCAGCTTCCCCCCAAGCACAACAAATCCAGTGCTGAGTGCTTCTGGATGCACCACTGTTTGTTGGGTGCAATTTATTTGCGGGCAGCCAGGACCTAGTTGGGATTTGGCAAGGCTCTATTGAATGCCTGTGTTGGCTAAACATATTTCCATTGCTGCCCGGGACAAAGGAGTGGAGTGGCAAGACTGAATTTGTCTGACTGTCTTATATATATATAGAAAGGACAGAAAAAAAACAGACCAGTGCAGCTGCTTCAGAGAAACGTGAGAGGAGGAGCAAGGGCAAGATTTTCCTCCTTCTATGTGGGGAGGAAAATAAAGCTGAATTATCCATTCTGTACTCTGGTTTCTGACAGATGGATACTTGCCTACAGGTAGCAGCTGGCTCTGTGTACCTTGAATAGTCCAGTTGTTTGGTGCATACAAGGATTTCCTAGTGTTTTGGTTAGACATTGTATCTCCATAGACTAATATCTCTCTAGATCAAGTCCTTAATACCTAGAACTGCCATTTCAATTCCTTCCTCTAGCAACTTGTGTGAAGAGGGGATCTTTATTGAGGATGTTGTTGTTTCTAAGCACTAGCTTGGATGGAAACCTCTATTGAGAGGAGGTTTCTTAATGCCTTTGCGTATGTGCTGTTTTTAATATACCCCATCTTCATTGCCAGGAAAACTTCTGACAAAACAGTGTTTGAAATAGATCAGAGCTTCATTGTATTTGTGAAACAATTGAGTTGTTGCAACAGGAAACGAACAGAGAAAACAGCCAAGGCTTGTGCTTCTCTCATGTGAGCAAACAGCTTCCCTGCAGTAGAGTTCTGCTCCTTGTTCATTGTCTGTCAGGTGTATTTGTCATTCTGCAGTGCTGTGGTTAAGCCATTTGGTGCACTTGCCTCATTGAAGTTTGCCAAGTATTAAGAATCTCATTCAAGTGCAAGATCTGCAAGGCGTAAGGTATAAAATGGAGTTTTACCAAATCAAATTGAGTGGCAGTGACTGGGAATGCTGGCGGAGATTGGCATCTGCATAACAGCAGGCTTTGCCAAACTCCATTTGTTTTAATGGTTTCTCAAGAATGTATTTTGCACCTCCTGTTTGAGTCCCTGCTGTGTCTGTAAGTGATGGAGGATAGATTATTGCAGAAAGAACTGGGAAAGCTTGATTTCCAAAGCTTGATTTCCTTCCCTTAAGAATCCAGTAGCTGTGTTTGTGTAAGGATGTGGGTGGGTGGGGGTGTAAACAGCAATGCTTGTTTGGTCTTACTGGTACCAGTTGATAGAAAAGCTAGTGTGTTTGGTTTGTGAGAATGTTACAGCACTCTGTTGGTATTAACAGCTACCTCTGGTTTCTTTCAGAGTATTCTAAGCTTTCTCAGTTGTTCTTAACTTCATGTTCATCTTCAGCCGGAGGGAGTAGGTGATGTTGAAACAGCATCTTCTGTGGCTGCTTTTCCAGCCGTGCTGTTAGTGGTATTGTGATGGCCATCTGCGGATTGGCTTGTCTGATTTGCCGTTTTAAGCATCTTAATTGACCTTAGATGCTTCCAATTTTGAAATGGAAGTAGGTGGAAGGCTTGAGGGTTTTTGGAGCCTGCAATGCCAGAGGAGCTGCCTGATGCCTCCTGGTTCACACTTTCCTAAACATTCTGCTGCGCCAGTAATTGCTTGCACGTGAATCATTCTAATCTTCCTTCCCTGTTTATATTTACCTTGTCTGTGTCATCCCAGCCTACTCTCTCTTTAATAAAGAGACTTTGCTTAAGCAGAAAAGCTTAAGACATTGGGGTTAGCTTCCTAGCCTGTATTTATTCATTGGATAAAACAAACGGAGGGATGACGTTAGGAGATCTTTGTCTGCGCTTCTGTACTGGACACGTTATTTTTAACCTCAGTTGTGCCAAGCATTTTATTGTTTTTTAATCTCAGAATTTGGGATCTCGTCTGCATCCCCAACAATTGTGTACATCAGTGCAGAAATAGGAGCTGTAGCTTGAGACCTTCTGGCTTCCTGGAATTTAAGTAGAAAACCGATTCTGTTGCTGTTTCCTGATGTTCCTGATTTCTTCAGATTCCTTGTCTGTCAACAGACTCCCTGCCCCTTTTCTAAATACCCTGCAGCAGTAATCCATGTTGGCAGCAGGAGCTGCCATTTGTCATTTGGGACTCCTCACGTCTGCAATTATTTAGCCTTCTGAGTGAGGCTATTAGCTCAGCTCTGCCCTGAGCACCAGAGCCCACTGAAATGAAGCTCAGCCCTCAAAAAGGGGGAGCAGGGCAGAACCAGGTCAGGGATGGAAAGATAGGAGGCTGAAATACTATATTTTCACTCTGGATCAGCGCTTGCATTTTAGGCTAAAGCAAGCTGCAGCTTCTCATTGTGTCTGTTAGCGTTTGAAAAGTGCCTCTCTGCTCTTTGGAGTAACTGTGAAATAGAAATGCTAATCCTCTTCCTTTATTGTCAGCTGTTTCATATGCTGGTTTTGTTTTTCCTCTACAGGCCAGCAGCCCACAGGATCTTCGTCTCTTCTATGAAAAAAACAAGATGCTGATGCCAAAGTAAGCCTTTCCCGGTGTTGCTGTTTGTATGCACTTGTTTACTCTGTCTTTACACCTATGCCTGTGTGCTTCCAGCTTGTCATTTTAGAGATGACTGTAAAATATTTGGCAACTTGCCTCGGCCCATTCCTTATACCAATGGTGATGTGCCACAGAGAAAGAGCATTGCATTCCCATAGATGGTGTTCTCTCCTTCTATAGATAATGCTACTGTCCTTAATTGCAAATATATACATATTTGCAATTATATATATATAAAATCAGGGTTTTAATGATGTCAGGAACCAGGCAGTGATCCTTTCTGGTATATGGCTTCCCCGAGGCTAGGAACAGCTATTTATTAAGAATAAAATAAAAATCATTGCAGTTCTTAAATCATGTAAGCAGCCAAACTGCAGTCTCTCTCCTGTAACCTGCTGTACCTGACTGCATAGATCACATTGCTGTTTATCACGTGTCAGGGCAGCAACTGCTTGCGTCCATCCTGCTAATAGGAGGAAATATTATAACCTCTATGGAAGTGGACACTGCTGCAGTCTCCATGGGTCATACAGGGAAGATAACTCCTTTCATCCTGGGTGTATGTTACCTAGTGATGTAGCTGGGCATTTTTACCCAGAAAATTAGATTCTGTTTGGCAGAGCTGCTTGTGCAGCTACATATGCAGGAAGTTCATTGAGTTGCTTTGTATGGATTTTTCCTTATTGGTTCAGACAGGTCCAAGAGATTGGGTGGGGGGAACTGCAAAGAAGCCAGTGATTAGCAATGACTTGTGCTAAGCTTTTTTTTCCTCCTTTAAGTATTTCATATTTTGATCTGAGGTGAAGAGGCAAATTTTGATCAGGATTAAAGTTGGTCTGTATTCTTTTAGATTGAATCTGAGGGTGCGATGGAGTAAAACACTCAGAACAATTCAGAGCAAAACCACTGACACATAATTGGAGCCATGTAGTCTGTGTAAACAGAACGCAGACCTTCTGTTTCCCGTACACAGCGTAAAACATGGCTGCTCACCTTTGAGGTAGTGACTCTCATTAAGGGAGAAATAAATCACTGCAGTTAATAAGCTCCCTCTCTCTGATCACACTGCCCTGCTGCATGGCTGATGTGTGCTGTAGGAGACAGCCAAGGGGAGAAATGAAACTGACTTCTGTAAGAGGAGTGCATGTCTGTTCTTGTAGGGATTAGTCCTTTTTCTTTGTTAGGAGCTCTCTATAGACACTGAATTTACTATTTTCACTCATCTCTACTTTTGAACTGCCAAATTTCACAGCATTTAAATCCAAACCCATTATTTTTTTCACCATAGAAGTTGGATCCAAAGTGGCCTTTGTGTTCATGCTGTCTGAAGTTTCTAAGTTTTAATGCGAGCCACAATCTGTGCTATTTCCTGAGCAAACACGAATGAACTGCCTCTGCCAGCCCTGCCAGTACAGGACGAGACATGAAACCACTCAGGCCTTCATTCTCAGACAGCAGCAGTGCCAGTGTTTGGTTTTGTTCTCCTTGGGGCTAGGTGTGCTGGCAGCCACCTCTCTGGCATCACCATGGAAGGCGGTGTGTTTTGGCTTGGGAATGGGGTGGGGAAGAACAGCTGATTAAATCCTTACCAGCAGCCTCTACCTCCCAAGCTGATGCTCTTGCTGACAGGTGAAATGCCATTCTGAGGTGGGGAGCCCATGGCAGTAGGAACAAGACCAGAGGCCTCACAGTTTTAATAACACTGATCTATATAATTAACATTCATTGCAGTGATTTGCATGGCAAAGTATATTCTAGATCACGGAAGGAAAGTGGCAGTTTTGTTGCTTAGGTTTCTAAGCTTGGTGTTTTAGTGGTGAGAGATGGGAGGAGGCAAACAGGCTGTTAATCTGCCATCTCCTCAGTCTGTTGTAGCATCTGAGGTCTACTACTTGACCTGCTTGTTTTTTGGCTTTAAAATCATACTAAAGCTAAAGTCTTTGCTGGGAAAAGGGCTCTTTTTGGATGAGCGCTTTGTGTTGTGGATAAATAAATGATGATGATAACACTGGAGGACTGCAGATCTCCAATACTAATGTATTTTTCAGGAGACTGATAGCTGTGGTATCCTGGGTATCCTGGAAAGCACACTCAATGTGCTTCTAAGGCACATGCTTTTCGACAAGAGGTTGTTTTTCTTGGCTCAAACTGAGTCTTAGTTAACTGCATCTCATCCACAGTCCTGGTGGCCTCCTCTGTCAGGCTGGGAAGAGTGCACAACTGACTGTGTCAGGGGTGGAAAAGCATCTCCTCCAGTACAAACAGGGGTGGTGTATGTTTGCCATGATTCTCTGTTCTAAGAATTACTGGATTCAAATTCCTGCATAGGTGAAGCCTAGGACTTCACAGAAAAACAACCAGATAGTTCTGAAGCCTATAAATACACACCTTGCCCAACATCTCTGGTTTCACTTCAGGCCGAATGGAATCCTGGTATTGCTAGCACTCTCTCTCTTCCATTTGAGCCAGCTTATTTTCCACCCTGTCTGTAGAAGTGGTGCAGGAAGAGCTACTTATCCCAGTGTCCATCAGCCTTGGCCATGAGGTGGCAAGTGATGCCAGCCCAGCAGAGTTTAGCTCTGCCCCAGTGAGCCACGTGCTGTGCTACTGAGCAGGCTTGGGCTCCACGCTGCTCAAATTACTGTGCTGAGCACTCATGCCATTACCTCGGCTGACCCTTGTGTGGGGATTGGGAAAAGCCTGGCAGGCCATGGGGCCATGCTGGGCACGGCCATGATAAATGCAGTTAATACTGAGAGGAGCTGGAGCCACCTACGCTTAATTTGGAGAACTCTGCTCTGGCTGCACGCAGGACCTGCTGCTACAGCCCCTAACGGAGCTTCTGGTTACAGAGGAAAGTAACAGATCTGAATCCACTTATGCAAGAGCTGAACTCTGCTTTCCCTTCCTTAATCCATTCATTTATTCCCTGCTTCTCACGGTACATTGGGGTTGCAAAGATCTGCCCTGGCCTCTCTCCCATCTGCTTATGGGACTGGGGTAAGAACAGTGATTTGCTGTCTCTTTTGCCCTGCAGTGACCATTGAAAGGAGTATTTTCTTCCTAGTTACACTGGAAGGTGGGGAAATAGCTGCACTAATTTTAGCTTGTTTGGGTGCCTCATGCTTAGATCTTAATGGTCTTTGGTTAATAAATGTTGTTTTTATATCAGTGAAGCAAATAGACAAAGGTCACTTGTCAGCTGTGTTTAAAAAGAAATGCCTTAATAAAATGGTAGTAATTGGTGATACATATTAATCACCTGATTCTTAATTGGAAATTTCCCCCCATTAACCGCTTCATTTTAATGACTTCTACTTGCTCTAGTGGGAATAAAGAAGAGAATTTATTCAGTGTGAAATATTGCCTATTGACTGGATTGAGCTGAGAACCAGAGGGATGGTATTGGCACTGCTGCCAAAGGGGGAGCTGCGGGTGCTCATGGGAGAGGCCACTACAGCTCGATTAGTTGTAGCCTTAACAGTAACAATGGGGAGTAAAGGCCAAGCAGGGATGCAGATAGAGGTGTTCCTGTTCATTCCAATGAGCCCAGCAGGGACAATGTGAGTTTGCATTTGCAGTTTGCCTTCCTGAATAGGCAGAAGTAGCTTAAACAGGCTGAGAGTTTCTTACTTTGCTTTTGTTTTCAATCCTAGCATCCCCAGGGAGACATCAAGCCACCTGAGGCAGCTACTGTTGGGCCTTCTGCAGCGCAATCATAAGGACCGCATGGACTTTGGTAAGAGACCACTCCAGTTTTAGGTCTGCTGCCAGTCTGTACCTTTTCTTCTGCCATTTCACTGCACAAACCTTTGTAATTTTGGAGAAGCAACTAGACTGGTGGTACCTGTGTTTATCTGTCTGACAGACTGAATGATCTATTTAGTATGTGCTGGAAAGGTCAATATGGATTCCAGTAAAGTTTTGAGTTAGATTTGGCAGACTTCATCAAATGCTTTCTAATTTATATTCCCTCTCTTGGCTTCTGCTTTTGTAGTTTGTCTTTTGTGTTCAGCATGCTATCAGGTGAAATGTGCATCTTGTGCATCCCAGTTCTTAACTCACATAGTGTCTTCCAAAAGCTGCACGCTATATCCACTTAATGTTCAGGTAATAACCCCCCCATCTTCTTGGTTTTGTGGTGATAATCCAAGCCAGAAGACCATTGCTTGCACGACCCTGCCCTCCTCCAGGTTCCTGGGAAAGAATGAAAGAATGCCTTAGTTCTCCCTGGGGCTCCAGCTGTCAGTCTTCTGACTGTCACTGTAGATCTGTGTCTTGACATTCTGACTTGACTGGCATGGAAATCTTTTTATTTTATTTTTTTAATACTCTTTAGGCTGAGAACAAATATTAGGTGCCAGGCAGTTCTGGTTGTAGTAGCTTCTTCCAGATGAGTCTAGCTGAGCTGAAAGGCCTGAAGAGCCTTTTCTGAAAGCCATAATCTCAAGGAAAGCAGGTAGTGATAGAATTTTTCTCTCAAGTCCCTTCAAGGACCAATTCACCTTAATGCAACTCTGGCCTTTTCTCCATCTCCCTTCCCTTTGGATAAAGATAGCAGAGCCCTTTCTCAGGTGAAAATCAGGACAAGAATAGTCCCTTAGAAATAGGAGCAGTGCCCTCCACAGAGCTCCCCCACATCTCAGCTGCTTCACACAACTGTACTGCATGAAGCTGAAGCTCTTTTTACTGTTGTATGTTCTACCAGGAATGGGTGGTCATAGCAATTTCAGGGTTATCTAGAAGAATACAAGGAAGGTTGCAAACTGCCTGTTGATGACTACAATTTCTTGTTAGTTATGCTTGTGAAGCAAAATTTAGCTAACTAACAAGCAGTTTGGAAGGGAAGACATGAAAGAAATAGTCACTTCCACCCTTTGAGATGTTACTACATAACCAGTTGAATCAGCTGATCTGAGGAGTGGGCTGAAGGAGTAGTATGAAAGTCAAGCAGACTAGCAGCTCCTGATGAATAAGGATGTTCTCCATCCACAACAGATATTATCTGAGATTCCGGCATTCCCTGCCAGAGGTTTGTTTCCATTACTTCTGTTGTGCTGAGTACCAAACCAGTGGGCTCTGACTTCAGGACTCTGGCACCGCAGTGGCAAGAAAAGGCTGAGGGGAAAGGAATTATGTTTAAACAAAACAAAAGGCCCCACAAAGTTGAAACCAGTTTCTGCTTTCTGGAAAGCTGTCTGACCAAAGAGGAGCTGTTTACGGAATTCAGGAGTCTGTAAACCTTGGGTGTTGCAACAGGAAATCCATGCTGGGAAAACAAGTTGAACAGCTCGCAGTTAGCAAAGTAATCAGTGTTGATCCATGACTAATGCTTCTGAAAGGCTGAGTTGCTTTGCCTTGCTGGTCATGACAGGGGACAGATCAGCACAGAAGTGCAATGGGTTGGAGATGAAGGAATCAGGAGAAGTGACTTAGGAGGACAGGAAAACAGGCAGAGAGTCTCTAGCAGTCCAAGACAGAAGCACTGCATGACCTGGATAGCTAGAAAATTCTCCTGTGATGAGCGTAGTTTAATCAGCACAAGTGCCATAAGTAGCTCTGGGCTTGTAATTCTGTGGTGGCCTTTTGGAGAATACATTTCTACCTTGAATGGAGGATGAGTTCAGCTTTGTGTATTACGGAATATCACTCAGTGGAAGTCATTTGTCTCTTTTATGGAATTACTGGCAGCACAATATAATAAGCATATAGCTCCCCTGGATCCCTACAATTAGGGAGACTTGTCATTCTGATCAACTGGGAATTATGGCTTTTCATGCAACTTGGCATTTTAGATTTTGCCTTTTCTTGCTGATAAGAAGACACAGTCATGCCAACTCTTGACATAGTTGTAGTTTCTGGCCCTCAGTAGCTGATTCCAACAGCTGCAAGAGTTGTTGAAAGATGGAATTATTCACAATTAATTTAGTGAATGCTTCTGGCAGCACAGGCTTGTAGCTTGCAGCAAAACATTACCAGATTAATAGTCTGTGGGGAAGGAAAAGCCACTTGGACATGCTTGAGACTCACAACCAGTACCAGGCATGCTTTTGGCAAAGCTTTTTTTGTACTCCTTGCCTTTCTTCACTAATGTAAATGGCCCACCTGGTTTCCCTCCTCACCCATAGCTGATGTTGCAGAGATGCCTGGTTGCAAAGAGCTGCTGTTTTTTTTTATTTGATGTTGTTGTTTAGGTTGTTTTTTTTCTTTTTTACCCATACTTAATGATCCTTGGATCCAAATGACTTCATTTTTTGTGGAAAAAATCCCACATCTTTACCGGTCTTTACCAGTGCTGCCTGCAGTAGTCAGCTCCCATGATTAAGTGACCAGATTGCATGGAAAAATACTGTAAAAAGTACTGTACCTTGTTATGCTTGAACTGCTTTGTAAACTTCTTACAGTCTTTTCCTTTCACTGACTCATTGCTCTTCTTGTGTTTTTTTTTCAGATGAGTTTTTTCATCACCCATTCTTGGATGCAAGTGCCTCAATGAAAAAATGTAAGTGTTGCATTTTCTTTATGACAGTTTTCAAACCATGACATCTTCCTATGCTGCTGGCTCAAAAGGAAAGAAAAAGGCTGCTTTAGGTTTACTTGTTGCTCAAGTGTGGATTCAGGGGTCATTACTGCATTGTGTCCAGATTTTGCCATCAGAATGTATTTAATGTTGCAGAATTATCTTCAAAGGGAGAATATGGGGGCTATTTAGAAACCTAATTCAGAAGTAAATGAATCTTTGAAATACATTCAGTTCTTCTCTATGGAGTGCTTGTCCAGTGGGGATATTTGCAGGTAAACAGGATTATGTGAGGAGATCTTGTTATCACCTATATGTGTAGGACAGCTCAGTACAGTGAATGGGCAGAAGGAAGCTGAGATTGTTGTCATCACTCTCTAGGTGTGGTACCTCAGGTTGGCTTTACTGAATTTCAGGTTCCAGTTAAAAATATTGTTTCAGTGGTTACCTCAAAATTGTTACTGAATGTTATTCTAGAGGAGGTTGTTTTGGAGCTCTGTGGAAACTGGGTGAAACGGCACCAGTTTTCTATTGAAAATTCTTTCCTCTTCTGAATCAAAATTTTTGAAGAGTTTCAACCACGCGTACTGCGATTCAGAGGTTTATTTTCACTGGGAAGTCATTCAGAATTGCTGCCAATGCATGGGATATAATTCTTCTCTGGCCAAGTGACTTGGTTTAATGGAATTCTGTGTAGTCATCTACTTTCTTCTGGAAGGATATTCATGGGCCTTTGATCTCTTAAATAAGAGAGCCGAGATTTCCAGCAGTGACTGCTTTGGGGTTCCCAACATGAGGGCTGGGAGTTTCAGAGGAAGTGTGCCCAGTGCTTTCTGAACACAGACCCCCTTGGACGAGTGCAGCAGTACATTCCTCCACATCTAAAGTCTGCACTAATCTTCAGTTTCTTGCCTGCTCTTTCCTGGTCCAAAGCAGAATTTCTGAGCTATTTCTGATACAGATTTTTAACTGTGTATGTAGGTGACCATCCAGTGGGCAAGAAAAGATGCTTCTGGTTTAGGGGAGCTTGCAAGCCAACAAGATGTGGTGAGAGTCCTGGGAAACAGGACTGCTCCACAGGCAGGAAAAGATGCTGCCTCTTTAGGACTGCTCCTAAGCCAGCTCGACACTCAGCACCTGCTCTACCACTCCTCTCTGGGAAAAAGCCTTCAAAGTCTGATCCCCCAATGGGAAGGGAAGGACTCCCGCAGCTCTGCCTTGCATGCTCACCAACTCATCTTCTGCCTCCAGCTGTTCCATTGCTTCACTGGCCAGGAGAATGGGAAACCCCCTGCAAACAGGGAAGGGTTCTCCTGACTTGGCCTCAGTTTCCAACTTGTGCACATTTGCCGTGCAGAAACCAGAGGCACCATTACAAGCAGGGGATCATAGCTCAGCCTTTGCCCCCAGCTGCACCAGAATTAATGGTTTGCGGTCAGGGCCCAGTAAAGAGGGCACCTGTGCAGGCAGGTAAGGACTGTCATAACTCCAAACCTCTGCTGTCCACCATTCCCAGGCATACATCCACAGCCTGGAGTCCTCTCCGGGCAGGATACACTACTGCTGGTTTTGAAAAGATGAGGGGAGAAATACATTCTCATCTTGGAAAGCCATTAAATTATTGTGTACCGGGAGAAGATTGCTACTGGAGAAGAACCTTCGTGTAGTCTGCCACTATTGGGTGGTAGTGGTGGATGGAGGCATCTGGGAAACACTGTGAAGAGCCTGGACTATACTTCCATGTGGAGCCTTTGGTTTTTGCAGTGGGTAAGAGAAGAGCCAATGCATCAGCAAATGCCTGGATCATGGTGACCTTGGAAAGCTTGCATGAATTACTCATGTTAGGATGCTGCTTAACATGGTAGCAGGCTTCATATTTACTCAGGTCTAGATGATGAATCAAGATGGTGGTGTCTCAAGGGCTAGCTCACTATGGCTCTATGTGCAGATCTAAGCCATGTCCAGAGCTAAGTGCAGAACTAAGCCAAGCTTATTGTGCTGCTACTGTTATCTGTATGAATCACTGCAGCATGAATGCAGGAAGTATCAAAGAGCTGGTTATATCTGAATCATGACAGTCATGTTCACATAGAATTATGGAGTCCTCAGGCTTGGAGGAATGACAGCCTCCTCGTTTACAGCCATTTTCACACTTTTCAAGACGTTTCAGCAAAATCGACATTTCTCTTAGAAGTTTTTCAATACAAAATTTTGGAGAAGCTCATCCTCCGCTCTGTGGTTTCGAGGGATGGTTGTTCTCATCTCCCTCAAATCATCTCACTCTGAAGCAAGGACCTAAATCCTCTGACATCCAGGGTTGACCACAAAGCTCTGATTTGCCACTGGCTTTAGCCTGGAGAGTGGATTTGGGGACCTTGGGTTTTTTTTAACTGTTTCCACTTTTTCTGTTCATCATTAATTTTATATTGTGGGTTTTGTACCTGTGACTAAGAGTGTACTGCAGGAGTGTACAATTTTGTTAATAAAGTCTTTACAATACCCTGTCTAGTCAGGATGTCGTCTTTCTGTAGCCAGGATTCTGCTCTCTGTGGTATGGGGCAGTGTGTTACAGCAATAGGGCGTAATTAGGTGCTTGTGCAAGTCTGCTCAGTAAACACACAGTAATTGGTACCCACACAGATTGTTTTGGAGTTCTTTTGCTCCTGTCTTTAATGCATGCTAAGCTGGTACCTCCTTCACTCTGACTTCAGAGTATAAATCATGAGCAGTTAATGTTCATAAGCAAACACTGCAGTGTTGGTGGGGTGGCTCAGTGCCTGGGAGATCTGTCTGACTTGATGGCTTTTTCCATCTTTATAATCTTAATGTGCTTCATTGCCCAGGATAATACCAGCAAAAAAATCACCTGAACTTGTACATGAACAAAATAGTGCTGGTGCAGTTCATTTTTAACTATAAAAAGCAGCTTATTCTTCAGGCAAGTGCTTTCCTCTTATACACAAACTATTGCCCCGTTTGCAATTAAGTAACTTATTAATGACTGCTTTTGGTTAAACTGAGATAATTACGGAAGTGCTTCTCCAATGTGCACAAAACTCTGATTCCAAATAAAACTGAAGGAAAGCTGGAGGATCAGGTATTTTTAGGGCAGCTGAGGTCCCTTGTAGGATGGTGTGCCAGCAGGGATTAGTGCAGGTGTAGGATCTGGTATTGGGATTCATGCAGTTGGAGCACAGGCTTGTCTTTGTGGTTCCTAGCTCTCTAGTTCAGAAACCAGTTAGTGTTGGGTATCCAAGCAATGTGCACGATGACTGCTTTGTTGCTGGAACAAGCTGGAGAGGACAATTATGAAAACAGCCTTATTTACATGACAGTTACAACCCAGCAATTTCTGGATTTGGGTGGGGGCCTACCATTCATGTTAACATTCCCCACATTCAGACTTGAGCTGAAAACACGATGAGCCAAGGGTTTGCACCCTTTTTAATTTTAAACTGGGAGTGCCAGGGTGTGTAGAGGAGATGGAAGCGAGTGTTGTGCTTTCAAGCTGTCCTGTGTGCCTTACATGGGTAAATACAGCAATGTGTGCACAGAAGGCTGAGATGCATGGACTGAAAGTCCATTTTTAGCAATCAGGACCTTTTGTATTTGACCTCACGGTATTACTGTATGGATTTGGGGAGCTTGCTGGGTTTAAAAAGAGAACGTGATTAAAAGTGCAGTATCTGAAGGTTGGGCTTTGAACAGATAGCATTTTAATTTGAGTTTCAGTTGGTAGTGAAGTCTGCCTGCTCGCCTGTCTTTCGAGATTAATGGAAAGCTGGCCAAAGCAAACAGACAAAATTAGAAAAGTCTCAGTTCCAGCCAGGTTTAAATCAATAATAAACACAAGACCAAAATTAGAATGGAAGGGACCTTGAGAGAGAACTGATATGACTCTAATGAAAATACCGATTCCAGGAAAAACAGGCAACGCTACAAGTTTTGCAGTGGGTACGTGTGGACACAGTTCAAAAGCTGCTTACTTTTTCTTAAGAGCCTTTGCATAGCAGGGGGCTCTGTCTGTGCAAGGGTGAGTGATCCAGAGCAGCTGGCAGGATAAAAATGGGGAGATTCACCTCTGGCTGCCGGTATTAAGCAGCTGAGAAAGGTCTTAGGGATTCTTCTGTGGGAGTCTGTGAGACCAGAAGCAATGTGGTATAGGCAGGACAGAGCTCTCTGTTCTGCAGGCGAGTTCCCAGACCTCCGTGTGTGTTCCCTGAGCGTGGGGAGTGAGAAGCAGCTGTGCTGGAAAGCTGGGGAGCTGAAAGAGGGTGTGGGTGGTGTAGGTCTCCATGCCAAGCCCTTGACCGACCTCCCAGAACGTCCATCTTCAGGGCACCGCAGAGCTTGCTCCTGTACTGGATCCAGAGCCATGTGTTTTAACAGCACGTTGCAGGAAGCAAACCAAGCATGGAATAGATACGGGGGGTAAAAGGAATAATAAAAGTATTCAGAAGCTTTAGAAAGATTTCATTAATTCTGGATCTACCATGCAGTGTTCTGGTGTGTGTTGTAATGCACCGGGGAAGGCACCTGTATGTGTGCACATCACTGCTGCTGGGGCTTCCCATTGCACAAGCCCCCGAGCTCTGAATTGATTTCTGTTTGCAGTACAACTTAAACATTTGGGTTTTGTTAATGTTAACAAGTAGGAGGAGAAGAGCACCGTGACCCTGTTCCAGTTAATAAGTCTCCACTTTCTTGGTTTTGTTTTCCTGATGTTGGGTTTTGTTACATCTCTGTCAGACTAAGGAGTTCAGCCTTGAAGTGGCTGTTCTCTTTGTGCTGGGAGACGGTGATCTCACCATCCTTTAGCCCTCTTTGACAGGCTAAAAGGGAAGATACTGAAAAGCCTTATATTAGAATGATTGTTCTCCATTCATCATTAAAACACCATTTCTACAGTTAATTTAGTATTGACTCATGTTGACAACTAATTTTGCATTAATAGGTATCTTTTTCTTTTCTCTTTCCTTTATTTTTAGCTGCTTCTGTGCCAATGCCTTCTTACCCCAGTTCAGGCTCTGGTAGTTCCTCCAGCAGCTCTTCTACTTCCCACCTGGCATCACCTCCCGTAAGTACAGCTCAGAGCATGCACCACTTCTGTTTGCAGGCATCTTGCTTGCTTCTTTAGAGGGGCAGCTTTTGCTGTCATCTAGTGTGAGTGACAGAAAACCTGGCTTTGGTGCACTATGTTTTCCAGTCTGCTTAATACTTTTATATTCTGAATGTTGTCTTTCACTCCACGAGAAATATTTCAAAGTGTTATTGCCCGTTATGTGAAAAGCCTTTGTGAAAGGAGTTGGTGTTAATATTGCTCATGTTGGCAGAGATAGAAAGCTCTTTGGAACCAAAAAAAAAAAAGAAGAAAGTCATTAATTCAGGGCATAGCGCTGCTTTGGCTGCAAGCAGAGTCTGTGCAACTTGACAGCAAATCGACCCTTCTTTTTGACAGACGACACTCCTCCTTCCTGACCAGCATTCCCAGCCCCACAGAGACACATTCAGCAATAGGCTGTTTGCTCCCACCAGGCCCACCACAGTCTGGTGGTATCCTGAGGGTTGATCTGGATGGCTTTCTCTCTGGTTACCTGCAATTATGAGAACTGCCTTGAAGGGTTGGGCATAAACTGACCAATGCAGTGACATTCCTTCAGCTCTCTGAATTGAAAGCTTGTTTTTGGAGGCTGCTGTGGAAGCTGCTTTTCGACTTTGAACAGAGGGATGCTGGTGGTGCGATGGGTAGTGGAAGGGAGAAGGACTGAACGTTCTTGTCTTCTCCCTTTTACTGCTGCTTTTTTGCCTTTTTTGCTGAGGTTTCCCCATGCCAAGGCTTCTCAGTGTGCTGTGATTGAGGCTTCCTTGGAAAATACTGTATCTGCTGTGAGGAGCTGCTGTGGGAAAGGTGTAGGGGCCCAACCTGAAGCTGATTTATGTTCTCATGGTGCCGGCTGCATGGAGAGGGAAGGTCTGTTCTCTAAATGTCACACAGCTGTGTCCCAGACTGCATTTGTATCCCCCACAGTGCCCCAGGCAGAAGGGGTTCTTAGCTGGGGTACTCCTTGGCCAGAAGGCTGCATGGGTGGGTAGATGGTATCAAAAGCAGATGCTCTTCCCTTGAACTTCCCTGGTTCAGGTAGCAGTTCAGACTCACTGCCCCACTGTGGGGTCTGCATGTTAGAAATACACTGCACCCATCCCGGTCTGCGTTTGGAAGATATGCTGACAGAGCTATGCTGGCTCAGCATGTGAAAAATGCCCTGTCTGCAGGGCAGGGCAAGCGTATTGTGTGGAAAACAGCTTTGGTAGCTGGGAAATTCCTTCTGCCTGTGTGTACTGCATGTGCAGTGAGAGTCAGTCTCTTGTAGGGATGGCAGGAGAGGCTTTATGGGTGAACAGGGTCTAAATAGGGCTCAAGAAGAAGCTGGATCGGATCTTCCTCATGAAAAAGATGCATTTGGATAAAGATTGTGGTCTGCGCAGTGGGCAGTTCTTAAACCATCCTGCCTCTTCCATCTGTCAGAGGTGAGGATTGTGGGGCTTTCCTTCTTCTGACTGAAGAAGAAATGGAGCTGTCTAGAGCCTGTTGTGCCCCTGAGAGCAGGGTGGTGTTCATCTGCAGAATACTTGGCCTCCCTTCGGTCTCTCTTAACTCCTCATATCAAAACAGTAGAACAGGGTTGACCCAAAAGTGCAGATGCTGTGTGTGTGTTTGTGAGTAGAGACGTAGTGTGTAATAAGCTTTTCTATTTCTCAGCCTCACCAGATTGAGTTGGTATCAAATGCGCTGTTGATCCAGAAAGCTTTAGCAGTAGCAAAGGAGTGAAATTTTCTTATCTGAGGTGCTTCAGCCTTGCTGGTACAATGCTTTGTATAACAAAAGATGCACGGATCTGACACTGACATAAAAAGCTGTTCCTTTTTGGTGAACTGAACATCTGCCTCTGGCAAGCTACCAGCCCTGGTTTATGAGAGAAATGCTGTCTGTAGCCTCGTGCAGCTCGATTTAGAGGATGCAGCAGAATGATGAGGTTGCTGTGCTGAAGCCAGTGTTTGTTTTCTTCCTGAATTAGCAGTCTCTTGGAGAGATGCAGCAGCAGCTGCAAGAGAAGGCGTTAGCATCTCCTACCCAGGATTCCCCTGGCTTTCTGCATGGATCGAAGGACTCTGCTGGAAGCAGCAGTAAGAATTCATCCTGTGACACTGATGACTTCGTTATGGTCCCTGCACAGTTCTCAAGTAAGTTGGCTTCTGGAAATTGCAGACATTCTGAGGAAAGGGGGATGTGGGTCCTAAAGGTAGTTAATAGACAGTCAAAACATTAATTAATGCTGCTTTGACTGAATAGTGGGAACTTTTTAGTTCTTAAGTTGCAAGAGACATCTGCTTAATTTCACTGAAAATTTAGTAATTATGTTCAAGGATGGGATATGAGAGTAAAGGGTATTTGGGGAACGCAGTAAGAGACTGAGCCTGGAAATCCAATTGGAAAAAGATAAGTAAGCTCACAGAGAAATGTCTCCCTCTCCCAGAAGATGTTCCCATATCATCTTATCTTCAGTTTCACCCAACAGCACAGAGAAAGGCAAGATTTCAACTACCAAATGGGATTTTATACCTAAAAAATTTAGGAAAAAAAAAAAGTGTCAATTTTTTCTTCAAATATCTTGAATTTGTTATTAGTACCTCTGTGTGTTTATACTTCGATAGGAATTGTGTGAAATATAGACAAAGGCCAGAGCTCCAGTGCAGCTGCAGGCCTAAGTATGTTTATGTGCAAGTAATTAACCAGCAGAAGGATGTTGTTCAATCTTGGCCATGTGTGATAATTTGCTGAGATGGAACTTGGTGATAAATGCTGTGATTTCACACAAGGCTTCATGGTATGAGGATCTGCAGCATCCACAAACTGAAGTTTCAGCCTGCATGAATTTGGCAGATCTTGGAGGAGCAGGAAATTCTACCCCAAATCTCAGTTGCTCTTTTGGGGATATGATCACTAATGTTTCTTCGCTCCATTGTTCCTCAGGTGAAATGACCGCAGAGGCTGCAGGAGGGAAGCCGATCCAAGACAGCCTGATGTACAGTGGGTAAGAGCACGAAGGCAGCTGGAATTGTTGAACGTGTGTATGCTAGTGTGACCGCAGCTTCTGGAGTTGATACTCGATTATGCTTAGCTTCCTCATCCATTAGGACTAAACTGCAATTCATTTGCTGTAAGGCTCTTTATGCCAGTTAAAGTGGCATAAGAGAAATGCAATCTAAAGGGCCTTTCAGTCCTATACCACTGCCAGGTGATTGGTGTGTGGCACCTGAATACTGGAGTGTATGTGGGGCAGCATGACAGATCCAGGGCTTCTATTATTAGACTCAGCAGAGGATACTGGGCAGACACAGCTCTGCAGTGTTGTTTCACAGATTTCTAATGGCTTGGTTCTGTCATTTTTTCAGGAGTTCTCTGGTGACTTCAGCTGGTTTGGAAAGCCAGGGAAGAACACCATCTCCTTCTCCTCCTTACAGCAGTTCTCCTAGCCCCTCCAGGTAAGGACTGTTCTGTGTTAACTATTAAACTTTGGTTGTTTAAATTCCCATTGACTTTCAGGATAGGAAGAGATGTTGGTGTGCTGAGCAGGTTCCACATCTCTCCTTTAATTAAAGGGTAACAAGAACAACCTAGGAGAAACTTCCCTTGTCTGTAGAATGTGATCGTGTAAACTTTAGAGCTTGAAGCTTTAGGGTATGTAGTTGGTTTACAGGGAGCTGGCAGGCTTGCCTCCCACCTCATTCTCATCTGCTGAGGAAGCAGGACATCTTTCATCTTCTATTCTGTCTGTATGGCAGCTGCTGAGGGAGGAGAGTTGGAAGGGAATTCACACTCAGGGAGGAGGAAGCCCCTAAAATCTTACTTCAAAAGAAAATGTAGTCCCAGTCTGTGTTGAACATGCTTGTCACATAAACAGAGCCCAGAAAATGACAAAACATAGCCTGAAAGTATACAAATGTAAAGGAGAAGAATATAGCTCAAAGCCTCGCTGACGTGATCAGATTAATTGGCAGACATATACCACAGTGTGGAGTATAATTGCATGAGACTTCTTATGCCATTACCTGCTAAGCTTTTTAACAGCTTATTCTGAATAAACTGATTCCTTTGCATTCTGGAGATCAGTCCTTATTAAAGGATTTGGCCATGTTTCTGGAAGGCAGTGAGTAGAAATTCATGGACGTTCACTTCAATTGCTGCCTTCCCCTCACCAAGCTGGCTTTGTATTCTAGTGGATCACAAGGTGGAAAGTCACTGCCAGTGGCTGTATTTCTGCTTGTGCTGTCTTTTCTACTCTTGAGCTCCTTCCCACTTTTTTTGTCTGCTTTAAAGAAACACTGAGGCATTGCTTCCTAACGTGCCCAGATGGGAAATAAAACTTAAATAACTAAATTCTGCAGTGGCCACTCTGAGTCTGCAGTGCAAAGCATCATCTTTGAACTGCTGCTGCCCAGCTATGCCTTTCTTATTAGCATGATTTTCAGTGCTCTTCACCATAAATTTCATGTGACCCACTGGTTCAGCACTTGGCTTCACTGGTGCAGAGAGCTCCTGGTCTTCTCTCCCTCTGTCTTTCCTGCAGGCAGCAGTTCTCCCTTTTCATGTGTGGCTCTAGGCTAGCAAGCTGTGCTTGGATGTAGTCCAAGTAGGACAGAAAGCAGAGTCTATGGCTGGCAATGGGCTTTCCTCAGGATATCACAATGTACTGTGGGGCAGTTCTTCTCATTAGGATTAGGTATAATTAAAATATGCTGACAGTTTGAGCTTTTTCTTTTTTAAAAACACTTCCATGTTGGAGATCTTTAATAAGTCTAACCAGAGGTACTTCCTTTATGTATCCCACACCAATGGATTAATGCCATTTCGAAGAGCTTTTAATTACTGCCAAGTAATTAAACTCCCTGTTTCAGGTTTATCTCTTTGTCTTTGCAAATTTATGGTCAATTGCAGTCTTTAAGGCTTGAGGCCAATTAGCAGATTTAGTCTGTCAGCTAATTTGGGTGCTTTCTTTTGCAGCTTGCACCTTGTGTAGGACATCTGGCTCCTATAGGAACTTGTATGACCTTTGGGGATAGGGAGAATCCTTTCACCTCAAATGTTCTTTTCCCTTAAAGGATTTTAGCCTGATTGAAGAGACAGTGTTTGAAATTTGTGTTGAAAGTCAGGATGTGTACAAAGTCTGACATCAGCCCTCAGATTTCTTGGTTAAAGCTGCTTACTGTGTCTGTCTGACTCCATGTCTTATGCTGATGGAAGGCAGTGACAACAAAACCTCACTTTGCCCTTCAGGAATTGGAAACCTTGAATGCCTTTGTTTTACTGTATGCACCAAGAAGAAACAAGGCTTCCATTCCCTCTTCTGTGTATGTTCTTGCTGGATTCTATGTCTCTTTTCATCTTCACCTCATGTAAAACACCTCCTTTCTGAGAGTCAGACCTAAAGTGATGCCTCCTATTTCTGAGGGGCACATGCAGGTGTGTTGTACATTGACAACACGGAATACTATAGGAGCCTTCATTACCAATAAGATCTTTCTCTAACTGTGCAGCCACCCTACAATTCATGTTGGCAGTTGTAAATAACATTGCCATGGCAGTTAATCCTAGAATACTGGAGCCTTTGGGAAAAGACTTTAGGCAGCTACTTAGTTAAATGTGATGTTTGCATGGGTTTTGTGTGGTGTCTTTTTATGGGGTTGTATACAGGTTAAGAATAACAAAGAAACTGTCACCTGGGGGAGCAGGTACCAGACATGAGCATGTTACCCTGCTTGGATGGAAATGGAAGGAAGTTGGAAGTTTGCAGAATGGGCCTATCCTGTTTTGTGGATGTGATATTCTTGCAGACCTTGAGCACAGAGATACTGGCTCCTGTCCCCTGGATTTGTTCTCTCCTGAGCTGCTTTCTTCACCCTGCAGTTAACTTGCAAATACACTGATACGCTCCAGAAGTGTATTTTCTTCATGATATGTTGAGACTTTCATAGAAATACCACTGCTGCAGCAGTGTCTCTTGGCACCAAAGTCTTCAGTGGTGTCCTGTGTGAGCCACGAACATTCAGCCTTTGTTCAATTATGTGCTCTTTGGCTGTGGATCTGAGCCTGCAGGAAACTGGGCCAATTGTGGCCTGAAATAACAGGGCTCCCATTTTCCTGTAGGGAGCGGTGTGCTTGGGTGTATGTTTTAACTGCGGGTGGGAATCGTGTTGGAAGAAAGGTGCCTGCTTCCAGGAGGTGTGTGGTGCCACTTCCCATTCATACAGCTTTGATCTGCCTCCCAGGATAAACCCACAACCTGAGAGGAGCAAAAAGGGCACTCCCAGTGTGTGGTTTCCTTATAAAGATAATACCTCCAATTACCTGCCTGAAGGTCCACCCCTTACAAGAGACTTTGTCTCCTTTCAACAGCCGGCCAGGTCAGTTTTCCAGCAGCAAATACGGACACTCTGTGCCCATCCCAGTTCCAACACAAATCCACAACTACCGTCGGATAGAGCAGAACCTGCAGTCTCCTCACCAATACGCCTCTCCTCGGTAAGTGTTGGGGCTGGGGGTGAGGGCTGACATCAGTGTATGAGACTCTGTTACATATTGGGGTTCTTCTATGGTTTGTTCTCTGTATCTCTAAAAGTTTTCAACATCTGTCACAATGTTGAAATTTATATGTAGCCAAGTACAGTAAATTTCGTCTATGTATGCATATGCAAGACAGCTCCCATAAGTTTTCTGTGCAGGCTGAAAGCCCTTTGGGGTCTGACTGCTTTCCTACAGTTTCGGTGTCCAGAGACAATCATTCATGTAGCACATTTCTCTATAAAAGGAAAAAGCTGAGGTAAACAACTAAAATGGGTAGGGATGCAGAACTTACCTGACCTGAGCTTACTTGGTTCCTGTAGCTAATCACGCCATCAGTGACGCCTCTTACACGAGTTGCATGGTAATGTGGTTATGCAGTCTGATTAAGTTGTGAGCAATCCCTGCCTGTGAGGCAGAGCGTGCTTTACGAGGGCCCACAGGAAGAGCTGGATGTCAGCCTTCAGCTGGGCTCAGGGGTAATGTCTTGTACCTTCGAGAAATGCCAGCCTTCTGCCTCTTTACTTGTGTAATTGATGGTTCCTATGGTTTTGAGGTCTGGGTTAACAGTGGCAACCCAGGTCATGGACTGGTTGGAAGAAGAATTGCACAGGATCTTGAAGAGTTTGTACAGCGAGGGCAGAGAATATTCCCAGTATCTGGATAAGTTCAAGTTTAGCTGTCAGAAGTAGGGTGATGCCTATGTTAGCCTAAATTTGTGCTTCTACCAGCTTAATTAAGGGTAAGGCTTACTTGAAGTGGGCCAGAAATGAAGACACATTCTGGAGTGTGGATTGACAAAGGTGTTTGTTTTCTGCCAGTGTTACTTCAATACTGTTCTACACTCAGATATTTGAATGTGTGATGGTTTAGTGTAAGCTCTTTCCAGTTCCCTATATGCCCTGTATTTCTAATTGCAAAGCTTATGACAGGCTGCTGAATTCAGGCTCACAGCCTGCAACTACCTGTCCGGGATCAAACTCCTGTTTTGCTCCTTTTAGTCAGCACTGTATAATGGTGTGATTAGCATTGTCCCTGCAGAGGAACTCGAGGAATGGAACCAATCAGATGATTCATGGTCTGCTTTTAGCATCACCTCAAAATCTCTGGCGTCATGTTTTTCTTCTGCCCCAGGAAGCCATATTTATCTCTCATCATCACTTCCTCTAATCAGCAAATTCGTTAGACATCCTTCAAGAATGGAAGGAGAAAATTTCATCAAGCATTTTGTATGTCATTCCACTTTTCCATCAGCTGTATCTAACAGGTTATTCCAACCAAATGACTTGTCATGTTTGGAAGTCATTTGTCTAAAGACCTTGGCATATACTCAGATTCTGAAATATCGACCATCATCATCTGACTGGCTGGTGATGCCTGTGTGACATAGCTTGTTTGTGGTCAGGTATCTTGCGTGTTGAGGTGATAATTATGTGTGCTTACTTCTGACCACATCACCTGTCCCATTCATCTACTTACAGGGCAGTGTGGACATTCCACATCATTCAGCAGCTTCAGTCAGCTCCTGTTTTTTTTTTCTTGCACGTTCACAACAGATAATATTTAGCCTCCTGGATGGTTGATATTTTGAAGAGTTGAAAACTTGGCAAAGCAATCAATACCTTTTCTTTCTGCCACTGAGTGTCCAGGTGTCTGCTTCCTTTTTGTGCATTCAATTTTGCTTTGGGGCAGGGTGCTCAATGAGTGTTACGCCTCTGAATCTGGAGCAACTTGAGCAGAAGTGATCTTTAAGTTAAAATTGTAAAGGATTTCCTTCTTTTTTCTTTTTCCCTAGCACGTGAATATATTGTGGATGTGTTTGATGGAAAAACAGTAACAGATTGGAGTGAAGCTGGGGAGGAAGATGAGAAATCACTCTTATCTCTGTTACTGTTGTTTTATTTCCCCCCCCCCTGCAACATGACATCAAATAACACACACACCTAGCAGTGTTGTTGAATAGATTTATTGACAGTTCATCAGAGTAACTTTGGCTCTACTGCCGTTAGCCCTGCTTGTACCGCTGGAACCCATATAGCTTTGTTCCTTCTGTTCAGATGCATATTGGGCAGCTTAATACTGCATTGCTGGGATGGGAGACAGGGTACATTGGTAATAGCGTCCTTCAGTGGCTTTAAGCAGAGATGGCTTTTTTTTTTCAGTGTATCCATTGACTCCTGTCCAGAACACCACCTACTGGCTGAGATTGAGATCCTTTCAGCAATGGAAAAAGTGTTTCTAAATCAAGAGTAGAATGAAGTATTTGGTGAAAAACTGTTTTCTCATATAGAGACGTGTAATGGGAATCTCGATGAAGGGGCGTGTGGAGGTAGATTGGCATTTCAGTAGATACGATGGAGGCTGTGCTCTTGATGTGTGAAGACACTGTTCAAAAATTGAGAAATAGTTAATATTCTCAAATCCCATTTCTCTCTGGGATGGTGTGGCTCTATTCGTGTTCTCCCTTTTCTAGTTTCCTCTTTGTTTCTTTTTAGGCTTAGCTATACTTGAGGTTCCTGCGTGTGTGGCACAAACAGTTTGATTTGAATTCTCCAAGGAGAGGTTTGATAAGGTGTTACAGGAGTTTGGCACCCAGGCAGTACTGACCATTGCAGCCCAAAGAGAAGCTCCTCTGGGAGTGATCTACATTTGTGTAGTCCTGGCACAGTGACATTTTGATCAAGAATAAGCAACCATGAAGCTCCATGTCTCTGGAAATAGCACTGTGTGTTTGACTGTGTGGTTATGGTGCTTTTCTTACTCTTCTTTATTAGCAACTGAAGTAATGTGTATTTTGTTTCTTGCAAGGTCTGGTGCGGTCCGGAGATCTAGCAGTACAAGCCCTCTTGGTTTTCCCAAAACTGGTGCTTCCCCTCCTTATCCTGGAGAGCATGGATCTGTGCCTAGCTCTAGAAAGCTTTCCTTTGGCGGTGCCAAGCCATTCACACCATCACCACAAGGTAAGATGTCAACTGGCATGTTACTGCTCTGATAAAATCACGTCTCTTTCTTGTAAAGAGGAGGTTTTGACCAGGTGTAGCTGTCAGGTAGTGGGGAGTTTGGATGGTTATGTTCTTCCATGATTCTTCTCAGAGTAACAAGTGTTTTGGCCTTTGTAAAATGGAGTAGAAAGTACCTATTAGCATCAGGAGAGGTAAGCAGTGTTCTAGTGTATCTGTGAAACACGTTGCTGTCCTCTGCAGAGGGCTTTTCTAGGGATAAAGTACCTTTGTTTTTTACCAATTTGGGCTGGAGTGAGAAAACTGCGATCCAGCTGCTGTCAGAGCAGAATTCCAACTGGCTCTGGAAGGGTTTGAAACATCAACGTTCCTACTGAGAAGTAGCTATTTTAATATTCATACTCTAGCCCTCTGAATTAATGTCTCTGCAAAGTCAGACTAAGCTTGGCTGAACAAGTACCAGCTAGAACTTTTCTCCTTATTTTACTATACAACCATGGCTGAGATTATGGGAGAGATAAGCACCACCCTTTTTAAAATAGGTGGTGAATAGTGTTGTTTACTGTGTGGAAACTTAATACCAAATAAACTTTTTGATTGTGTTCACTTAAAGTTGGAACAATCCCAGAGCAGCCCAGCCAGACTGTTATCCCCTCTTCTCTTGGAGCAGAAGTGAGAAGCCGGATTCCTGCAGCTGGTATGTTGGTCCTTGCATTCCTTCATTACTCCTGTGGATAAGGCCCAAGCTGTAATCTGAGAGCTTTCAGGGTAGGGTATGTTCCTTCAGCATCTTCTCTTGATGCTTGGCCATTGGGGTTTCTGTGTGCTGGTAGGGGTCAGGGTTGATCCATTCACATTCTGTCATCCATCTTCTGGTGCTGACAGATCTTGTGACACACAAACTCTAATCTGGGAGATTGCAGCTAATAGGTTGAGAGGAGGAAAACCATCTCAAAGCTCCAAAATCATCTTCTGCCATGTTGCCATGTCCCTGTGTTCCTTCTGTTCCTCCTGTGGAGTCAAATCCCAGTCAGGCATAGAAGTTTTATGGCACTGATCAGAGTGGTATCTTTATCCATAAATTGAAGGATTTGATCTATAGATGCCTGGTACAAGCTTACCTTCTTGGGTGTCTCATCAGTGAATCTTGTGATCAATCTGCCATTTTCTTTTAGAACCAGAAAATGATGTGGTTTGTCACTTTGTTTGGGCCCCCAGGTGCCTCAGCACCCGAACACTCTCCTCGAGGGATGGGCTCCCGGCTCCACAGTGCTCCCAACTTGTCAGATTTGCATTCCTGCAGGCAGAAGATAACCAAGCAGCACTCTGATCCTCTAGTTGCTCACTTTGGCCATACCCCAGTCAGCCAACCTCTGCAGATTCATGGCCTGCAGCACTGCCGGCAGCTCAGATCTTCACCAAAGCTGTCTGAGTTCATGCAGAGAAGCCCATTGCCAACTATCATGGGCTCCCCTACAAAGGTAAATCAAAGAGTCTGCTTTTGGGTTTCTTGCAGCTTGAGCTGTTGTGTTATTTGGGGATGAACCACTGTATGATCTCTGACCTGAATTTACCACCACTCATTCACTGTTCTTCAAGTGCTGCTTAATGATCTGTGTGAAATGAGGTGGTGTCCTAATTCTTTGTGGGCAGATCTCACTTGGCAGCAGTGTTTGCAGTCCGAGTAGAGTCCAGGGTTCTAAACACGCAATGAAAAAGAGCTGACCAGATTAGGACAGAAGCGCATTAGTGGACTGCAGTGTCAGGGTTGATTTGCACGTCATGGCTTTTGGCACAAAGTGTGTGTGCAGTAGGAATCCCCAGCAGAGACAGCAGGCTGTTGGGTGGGTGGCAGCCCCAGCATCTGATGTGAAGCTGGCGCTGGGACAGCGTTTTCTCTGTGCTTGTGTCAAGCTGCAGTGAATTGTCAGCAATTTGTTGTCCTTTCATTTTAGCCTTTCTGAGACAGGGAACAAGTAACTATGTGGGCTGGGGTTTCTACCTCTTCATTTAAGAAATGTTTTTATGTGTACAATTTAATTTTGATAAATAAATAAAGGATGAGGGAACCTTTGTTTTTAAGACTGTTCTCTCTGTGTTCTCTTTCTCCCAGGCTGTGTCCCCTTTTGAGTTTCCCAAAACCCCAAGTTCCCAGAACCTCCTCACTCTCTTGGCCCATCAGGGGGTCATGATGACACCAACACGGAACAAGACCTTGCCAGATCTGAAGGAGATGGGTCATTTCCACTGCCAGCAGGCTGGCTTGGGGTTGAGGCCTGTGGAGGAGATCAAGGGCAGGTGAGCTGTAGTCTGCTCTGTACACAGTGGTTTTTCTTTCCCTAACATGGGACGGGTGGGGCAAATCTCAAATGTCAGCTATTTCAGGCATCATGTATCTGCAAGCATTCAGCAGTCATCCCTGAGCACCACTGAGTTGCAAGCAGATGTTATGCAGATTTTTTTGAAGTCTTTTCTCTACAGGGGCAGGCCATGGCCTACATTTTATGACATGAAAGATTGTTTGCAGCTTTGCACTGTTACTGCCCAAGGTTCCATCAAGTGGGGATCAAGGATCTGGTTATTAGAGCAGACTCCCTGCAATTATGCAAATGTGTGCTGTGTTCTTTTTGAAGCATGCGCCCGTCATAAGTGAGAGGCGTGTGTTCCTTGTCTATCAAACACGGGCACTGGTCTTCAAAGATCTGTTTGAAAGCCAGGTACTGACTGTTGTGAATGTTGCAGGATACAGAGTTGCTCAGGTGTTAGCATTAAGTTTTTCTTACCTGCCTCCTTGCATACTTCATGTATTAATTTCCATATCTTCCATCAAAGAAAAGCTATGCTACAATAATGCTGTTACTCTGTACTTGCTTACTGCGAGTCATGGCAATCATAAGCATTCTGCAGGTAACAGGAGGTGCTTCTGGTACTCTGTTAAAAGAGGAATGAGGCTAATGGTTATTTCAGTTCTAGGCTGTTTGCTGTGTAGTGTTTGTGGACCAGCAATGGCACAAACTAACTGAAACCCACGTACCTTACTGCTGAGTTTCTGTATCATCTTGTACGTTCTCTTTTTAGATCTCTGAGCACAGGCAGGCTTACTGACCTGCTTCTCAAGGCAGCCTTTGGGGCACAGATCTCAGAAGCTGGCAGCAATGACAGCCTGAACAATGAGAAGCCAATGGAAATTGCAGGTAAGTGTGGAGGTGGGGCAGATCTGACGGGATGGGCCTGTGTTGGGGGAAAGTGTTTGCCTGCATGTCTCCTATGAAAGGGAGGCTTCTTTTCTGATGGCTTTTGCTGTAGGAGGTGACAGCTGTGTGTGAGGAGCGTTGTGATGCTTGCTTTCTTTTGTCTGTGCTCGAAGGTTTGTGTGTGCTGTGCAATTGCTGGCTAGCAATGTGATTTTTGTAGGCAGGGCTTCCTCTCTTGGCCCCTTCTGAATGAGATATCATGTGGAAGTGGGGACTTTGTGCCAGGCAGTTTGACTATGAATGACTTTGCAAGGGTGGGTCTTCCTGCGCGTGCAGGTGGGGAAGTGAAGAGGGTTGAACAGCTGCAGCACCATGTAACGCTGCCCGTGACAGTCTGCCTGGTCGTGGGATGCTTCCGAGGGGAGCACTGGCCTGTGCTGGTAGCCACCATCTCCTGAGACAGTCTGCAGGAACGTAACACCGCTGGGTGAGGCACACCGTGCTCGGAATAACTTTCCTGTAATGTCAGTCTGCACCTTTCAACTGTCTCCCCAGCTCCCTCAGGTGCTTACGGAGGGACACTGCACTCTGGTGCCCGGGCGGGGGGCTCTGCCAGCCCATCCCCAGTGATTTTTACTGTTGGATCCCCTCCCAGTGGAACAACTCCCCCACAGACCACGAGGACCAGGATGTTTTCAGGTAAAGGGCTGATACCTGCCTGTTCCAACATCCGGGGACAGAGCGACGTGCTGTATTCCTTACTCTGCTGCTCACTGGTGGTAGAAGCAGGCTGTTCAGGGAGAGCTCGGTGGTCTAAACTCCTTGAAGGTTCTTGTACCGACTCTTGCCAACCCCAGTTACTGCTAATAACTCTTCATGCTGGCACAAGGACTAATGCCTTGTAAGAGTTTCCAAGACTGGAAGAGGGAAGCAAACTGTCCTTTTGCTTCATTTCTGTTTGCTTCAGGAATAATGCTGCAGCTGTTCATAGATCCATTGTCGTTGATAGGTCAACAGAGATAAAGATTGCTCTGTATTCTGATGGTTTTCCTCATAGGTTTCGGATAAGTTATAAAAGGCAAGCGTGACCATTCATGCAAAGCAGTTTCAGTGCACAAGTACCATCATGAAAGGGCTCTGTATGCAAAAGTACAAGTGGTGCTACTTATGCTGTGAATTACTTAAGTAGGAAATGGGGAAGTGCAGTCCTGATTGACGGATCCTTTAAGGTGCCAGCACTCTGGCCTCATCAGCCAACAGTTGAGGCTGCAGTAATTGCCCCTTTTGGGGCTGTGTGTCTGGGAGCTTGAATTTGTAATCAAGAAAATGTTTGGATAATTCTATCTGTATTTTTTGGCTGGTTTGAGTTCTTGTCCTGGCCATTCCTCATCCCAATGTAGTCAACTCTGTTGTTCTTAATGACTGCAAAGAAGGCTTGGATGCAGCGATGAATAAGCTGCTTGACTTGGACTAGGGGGACATATGGGCTCAGTTCCTGGGTATGGCTTGGATTTCCATCATAACTAAAACCACTCAGATCGTTGTCTGGAAGTTGGGTCTATAATCCTTCCTTTGTCTCATTTATTTAGAGTGTAAGCTCTATAGGGCAGGGACTCTCATACAAAGTGACTGACTGTCCTATAGCACAATGGGGCTACTATCCTGGCTAGCGCCTCTAGCTGCCACTGAAATGCTGTGAATAGAGAATTCAGTCTTCCTGTATTGCTTTTGAGGGAATAATAGCAATTTGGAAATAGATCCAAGTTGCCACTTTGGTGGGGTGGTAGTTGGATGTTTAAGGATCTGCTGAGCAGTTAAAATTTCAGATGGAATTCCTGCTAGAGAAGACTATTGAATAGTGAGCCTGCAACACATCCACAGCTTAGGGTAGAGGCAGTCAAAGCAATGCTGCTTGACAAGCTTTGTTTATTGGATCTTTGCAACAGCTCCTTATCTTCTGGTTAATGCATAAAAGTAGATGGTGAAGAAGGGAGCTTTGCAAACTAGAACTCTACACCCCAAGTGTGTTGACAATGCATGAGTAAGATCACTTGACAGATACAAAGACAGAGCCCTTTCATGAGTCATCACAACAATTTCTGGCAAGTACCACAGAATTACAGGGCATCCAGAATGTGGTGTTGTTGGTCCTTTCCTTTCTCTGAAAGATCTGGAAATACTTTACTGGTCTTTGATGGTCCCCACTTAGCTTTGAAGTGTGCCAAGTGGGAGAGATCTCTGGGAGAAGAGGAGGCAGCATGATCTGTTGTTGAGATGTGCATTATGTTGCTCAGCCTTTCCAAGTCAGGGTAGGGCAGAAGATGAAGCTTGTGAATAGAAGACAAAAATCTTCCTCTAGAGGATCAGTGGAGAATTAGTAGAGTATTATAGCTGGTATTGGCATCCCACTCTGCAGCAATGTGTTGGGGTTTTGAAGCCCTCTGGAACTGGTGAATGTGTAATCTGTACCCTGAGACTGAAGCTTCTTTTTGAAGTGTGCAATGTACTCTTAGGGGTGGATTCAATTGCTGAGAAAGGAAAAAGACAATGGTGGTGGAACTGACTGATGAACACAATACTTAAGGGCTCCTGAATCGTGAGGTTAGGGTCACGGTTCAGCTGAAATACAGGGCATGTAGCACAAAGGTCTTCTGGTTTTCGTGCAGGTGGTGAATGTATTGAAACTGTGATTAAAACCTCACTTATCAGAGGTACTGATTCACTGATAGAATTAAAGCTCAGGAACCAGGTTCAGGCTGTGCTGATCCGTGATAAGGCTGAAGCTGATTTTCACAGGATCGCAGATTATGGTGGTGTATGATAAATTCAGCCCAATACATTGTGGCAGGATTCAGAAGGGATTTGAGGGGGAAAAAAAGGTGCTTCTGGAATTGTCACCATAAATCACTGACAGTCAGGAAGGTGCATTACATTTGCTTGAGCTTGTAAACTGGTCTTCCTGAGTCACTGAGGATCTTGCTTGTGGAGTGGCTATTTTGCATCAAGAGTCTTTGTCTCATCCTCTAGAGTACCTGCTGCTGGCTCCTACCAGAGCCAGGAACCTGGATCCTACAGTGACAAGTATCCCTTGTGCTGGGCGAGAAATAGCTCACCTAATAGTAATATCTTAAGTAATTTTTTTCTTTCTTTTTCTTTTTTTTCAGTGGGGTCTTCCAGCTCTCTCAGTTCTGGAGGTTCATTCACTGGCAGACACTTGGCTGTGGGAGCTGGTGGGGATGCTCTGGAGGGCCCTTCGAGTCTCCGGTATGCTTTTGCTGATCCAATCACTGCTAACCTGGAAGGTGCTGTTACATTCGAGGCACCAGAGCTGCCTGAAGAGACACTCATGGAGGTAGGTATATCCCAATAGGGATGTGCTGGGAGCAAAGGACAGGGGACAGTAAAAGGAAAGTGGATCCAGAGGTTCTCTGGCTCCACGTTAGTAGCCAAGGCAGTCACTCTGGGCAACACAGTGCTCAGGAAATTCAGGACATACTTAGCACAGTGGTTTTTGAGCCTGCTGTTGAGCATTTTTAGTCCTCAAGACAGCCCATGAATGGAGTTAAATTCATGATTTCAAAAGCTGAAATTGCAGGTTGGAAATATCAGTGACCTGGTGGGTTCTGCATCATGAGTTTCTGAAGAGAACTGGGGTACTTTGGGCTTTTTCCCTTTTAAAAGGTTCAGTGTTAGTAATAGCTGACCTGAGAGAGTAAGTAGCTTGGGTATATCAAATGCCTGCCTGCTGCATGCACTTATGGAGTCAGTCAGTGATACAGCCTCAGCTGAAAGGGTCTGAAAAAGAGTAAACTTGACACTTGTGTTACTGATGGGGGGAAGGGGAATGTGACATGATTTGGACAAGAACGGCTGAACCAGATTGCAGAGCTGAAAGACTGCCAGACTCCCCTTCTCTGCAGGCTGAAGGCTGGCTGAAGCAGAGCAAATGCTTTTGTAGCTGAGCTATGGTCAAAAAGGTTCTAAATAAGTATCAGCCTGATCTTAATCCCATTCAGTTCAGCTTCTCTTGTCTGTAATGAGCCATTTAGGTTTGGTCACAATTTCTGCTGGGCACAGCAGCCATTCACACACACTTCACAAAACCTTCCTGACACTGAACCTGTTGGGCATTTTTGGAGACCCCTTTGTGCTCTGTAGAGTCAGCCAGAACGGAAACCTGGCAGGTCTTCTGCTTTCTGCTGATGCTTTCATGGCAGCGAAGTCTTGCTATCTAAGCACCTCTGTTTCTCTTGAGAAGCGTTCTTGCATTCAGATAGGTGGTGGTTTCTTTTGTCATTTGAAAATGTTTCCTGAAGTACAGGCAAGGCAGATTGAAGGTTTTTGTTGTTTTGCAGTGCTTTAGAGGCACAATGCAGAGATGGCTTTGGAAGGCAAAACTCTTGTGAATGGGGCCAGAAATGCCAGTGCAATTAATACAAGCTAACTTATATAAGCAAAGGGGAAGGACTGTACATTGGTTAGAGATATATGAGGCTGAGGTTTGCAAGATCTTAGGAGATTGCTGCTCTGTCACACGATTCTTGTTTGACTTGGCAGCTACTTAATCTCCAAGTTCCTCCTCTGCTTTTAAAGAAAATAGGGAAAGACAGAGATAACACTCCCTTGCCTTACTGGACTGCCCAGATAGCAAGATAGCAGAGGGGAGATCAAAGTTTCAGATAGTCAAAGCTCCTTTGGCAGCCAAATGCCTGAGTTGGTGAATGAAAAACATAAAGCGTGGGTTTTTATGTTTGTGAGTTTGGTTGGCTTTTGTTCCCTTGTAGTCAAGTTGTAAACAGCCTTACCAAGCCTCTGTAAGAGAGCCATTCCTCTAAACATTTGAAGGTCAAACATGTTAGCTGCTTTACTGCACAGAGTACGGTGGAGTTGCATCTGATCCAGACAGCAATTCATTTTGTAGAACACACAGCTATTCAGTTTTTCCACAAATACTAACTTCCCAAAAATGCTTGCTATGATTTAAGCAATACAGCTTCCGAGAAATGGGTCTTTGGTCTATAATAGCAGAGGGAAAACAGCTTTGAAATGGGCATAGTGCTTTGAGGGTGCTTCTCTCTCCTCACCAGCTGGGAGGAGCTGCAGGTAGAAGCTGTCCTTGCTGTCCCTTCAGAGGACCTCACCCAGGGCTCCCTGCACTGAGCCAGGAACAGCTGGAGACACATCTAAGCAAGGGCTGGGGTACGGGATTGTCCGTACTGTTAACTCTGGTTTGGGGTCGTCACTTGCTGCCTTTAATGCAGAGGAGGAACTGGTGCAGTGTGTGGGCTCAGTGCTGAGCTTATTTTCCTTGCACAGATAAGAAGTGAAGGGAGGTTTCAGGCCCAGATGTTATCTCTTTCATCTGGGATGAGTTGCTGGCGCAGCTCTATGTGAGCAGTCTTCCCCTTGTAACCCCTATCTTGGTGTTTCCTTCAACAGCAAGAGCACACCGACATCCTGCGCAGCCTCCGCTTCACACTGGCCTTTGTCCACTATGTGATGGAGATTGCTGCCCTGAAAGGCAGCTCCAGCGAGATGAGCGGTTCAGTGACATCTGAATACCAGCTGCAGGAGAGTGTGGTGGCCGACCAGATCAGCCTGCTGAGCCGGGAGTGGAGGTAAGGGCTGGGCCTGGAGCTCCCATGTCAGCTGCTTCTCCCTGCCACTGCGTGTATCTTTGTGCCAGACATCCTTTGGACATGTACTGCTGCCCTGGTGATCGGTTTGCATTGCAATATGCTTTCTTTGCAGCTATGCAGAGCAGCTCGTGCTCTACCTGAAAGTAGCAGAGCTTCTGTCCTCAGGCCTGCAGACAGCCATAGAGCAGATCAAGGCTGGCAAGTTGTGCCTCTCCTCCACTGTCAAGCAAGGTAAGGAGCTGCTGGGCACATAATGCAGTGAACCTGCTTGGGATGGTAGAATTAAAAGTGTATCACAAAGGCAGGGAAGACACTGAGATGTGAGCATCCAATGGTGTGCACTCAGGCTTATTGCTCACATAGCCAGGTCTTTCTTCCAGGGTATTTTCTGGGAGGAATCTTCCTCTCTCAGCCTTTACTTTAGGTCTTCAACTTTTGCTCGTGTCCCCGTGAGAATCTTCAGTCCTAATTAGTGAGAGGGAAATGGATCTTATCTGATTCCTTGTACATCTCTATCTCAGGTGCTTATTTGTAGTTGACATCAGTCCAACTTAATTATACAGTACATGTCCCTGTAAGTGCTTACTGGGCAAACTGAGACACGTCTTGGCTATGATGATTTTTCAAATGAAGCAAAAACACAGGAAGCAAAACTCTGGTAATACAGGAGTCACTTATTTGTTAGTGGTACAGCTTTATGTTTGCATCTGGACAGGTTTAGCTACGCTCCTTCCACATGTTCAGGCTGACATAACACAAATTAATTATTCCCTTTCCAGGGCAAATTGCAACTTGTAGGAAGAGTTATTCTATGAATCTAGTGTGTGGGAACTGGATAAGTCTGTCTTTTCTTATTTCTCTTCCCACAAAATACTGTTCCCTTGAGATTTGTAGGGCACCAGGAGGGCAAGAGTGTTCTCAAGGTACTTGTGTGCCTTCTTTCACTTATGCATGGAAAAAGCTGAAGTGCAATGAGATAATGCCCTCGAGCATCCTTGGGCAGTGAGTGCCAGGCAGGGTCCCTGCCATAGCCATCAGCTTCCTGGTAATTTGTGCACAGCCCAGAGCTCTGACTGAATTCCACAAATGAGGATGTTGCTTTACTTGCTTATATGTTGTTGTTGTGGGGAGTGCTCTGTTTTTTCATTAAATGTTTGGGTTTCTTTTACTAAGTCTTTCTTGGCTGCCCCTCAGCAGGGCGCTGAGGTTCCTTTAGCTCCCCCTAGGAGCAAGTTGTGCAGCGTGGGGGTTTCAGATGTGTGTCACTGTTACTGCTCATCAAGTGGTGGGAGTTTGTAGTCGGTACA
Organism: Coturnix japonica; assembly: GCF_054131305.1. Classification (NCBI taxonomy): domain Eukaryota; kingdom Metazoa; phylum Chordata; class Aves; order Galliformes; family Phasianidae; genus Coturnix; species Coturnix japonica. The sequence continues at coordinate 2,217,002 of NC_140671.1, read as the reverse complement.
TTGTGTAGCCATACAGCTTGCGAGTCTCAAGCTGGTGGCTTCACATGCCGTTTTTGGGTTGTTACTCAATCCCTTTAAATCATACTTGACTCTTGGTTCTCTGTCACATAATCTTCCTGCTGCTGTGATGCAGGAAAGGAGGTGACCTTTTGCAGGCATTAGTGTCTTTCCATTCTGGGACAGCATTGTCCCAGGGGAGAGATTCCCTTGCTTAGTGCTGCTAGCTCCAGCAGCCAGCATACGAGAGTCACATACTACTTCACAGCATGTCATCACTCATCTCTGTTCTGATACAACAGAAGCTTTGTATCTGGCATGTCTGTTGCTTCTGGTGGTGCATGAGACATCTTGCACCATGTAGACTGCTCTGTGTCTTGTAGCAATTGAAGGAAGCAAAAGTTGACCTGGCCTCAGGTGAACTGGGCATGTAGGTGTTGCATTGTTCAGGTTTGTCAGGGTGACAAAGGAAAGGAAAAAGACCTTATGGGTGCAGCTGGTACTTGGCTGCTAGTTTTAAGTTTGGATACAACAGAACTTGGTTGACTTGAAGTTACTTGTTTGAAGTCCTGTGTGTGGGGGTTGGGAGGCACAAGGGGAACTGGAGCTGGTGCCCAATGCATTTCTTTCCTTTATTCTAGTTGTGAAGAAGCTCAATGAGCTGTATAAATCCAGTGTTTCATCCTGCCACTGCCTCAACATGAGACTGCAGAGGTTCTTCCTGGACAAACAGAAACTCATGGATCAGATCAACAGCATCACTGCAGAGAAGCTCATCTTCAGCTATGCTGTGCAAATGGTAATAACTGCATAGACCCAGGGAACAGGGCTAGCTCAGAACAAGCACCAAGCGTTAACGGTTCCTGCTGGTGGTGTTAGTTGGTTTTGTTTATGGTGCTGGGTGCAGCCGCTGGAGGTTGGGTGAGAGAGGCTAAGGAACCATGCTGGGAAAGCTGGATCTAGTATGGAAGTGGCTTTTTTCATGGGGCTGTTGCTTGCAGGTGCAGTCTGCAGCCCTGGATGAGATGTTCCACCACAGAGAGGACTGTGCGCAGAGGTACCACAAGGCTCTGCTGCTGATGGAGGGGCTCCTGAACATCATCACTGAACAGGGAGACATAGAAAACATCAATAAATGTGAGTGCTTGGGGACTTTTTTTCTCACCAGGTCACGTCATGTTGTTCTAGCTGCATGGATTGGAGGTTTTAGTACCCAGCATCCATTTTTCCTTTGGCTACATCTTGGTGGTCATAGCACAGATCTCTTGATCCATTATAGCTCCTAGCAGCTTGGCCTCATGCTTTCCCAGTTGGAAGACTGTTAGAAATGCAAATCCCTGAGCCATATTTTGAGATCTGTCCTGCAGAGCAATTGCCAGGGCTTTGTAGGAGCTTTTCATGCATGAAAGAGCATGCTGAAGGAAGTGGTTTGGCAGCAGCAAAGGGCTGGGTTTGGTTTCCATCCGGAACCATCCATCTGATTGCACAGAGCATTTGGGAACACAAAACTGCAGTGCCTGTCCAGCAGAGATGGTCAATCAGCACAGCTGGGGCTCCTTCCAGCGCTTCTTCTAAATAGAGCTGCTCACCCGTGTTCCCCAGGCCGAGCTAAGAAGGCAGCAGACAAGTATTTTTCTCTTCAGCAATTGATTGGTAGCTAAGCTTTTACCCGCTTGCAATCACTTGGCTTCCTTTTCCACAGACAGATGGATCCCTCTGCTGCTCTGTCACCTCTTCTGCACCCTCCCTTTGTTAAGGGGAGGCTCCACAGCAAATGTGTGCAGAGTGGAAAGGACTGACCTCGCTTGTTCAAAGTGAACTTTCCCTGCCCTTCTGGCGAGGGCTTAATCATCTTTGTTATCTCACTCTATGGGAGGAAGGCAGAGGGGCTAGAAGACAGTTATTGTCTGTTAGAGCAGCTTGACTTGGCCTCAGCTCTGCTCTGTCACAGCTAAACCGGATCATTGTGGCACTGCAGTGTTGGAACAGCTGAAGGGAAAGGACACAGCTGGCAAGTCGTGCCTTCCCCCTCTGCTGGCTAAGTGAATGCATTTCTTGGGCCAGCATCCAAAGTGCTGCCAGACTGCTCCTGTCGTCCTTGTGGACAGAGCTCTTGGTAGGTAATGAGAGGAGAGATTTCTGGCTCACAGGCAATCAGTCAGTTAATTATCACCAACTTTAACAGTCCACATGAGGCTCACTGAAGGAGAGCAAAAGGAGATTGACAGGTGGTGTATGGTACTGGAGGGCTAAGTGAATAGGGAATACTAAGTAGTTCCTATTGTACCATCTCTTAACAAGCCTAAATCACTTCTTTTGTCCAGAGACACAGCTAATGCATCTAATGAATTTGTTCTCCCAGTTGATATCCTGGTATTCCCAATTTTACCCAGTGTTCCAGCTTCCTGATTGAGTTGTTCCTTGGTAGGCTGTAATGTCTATGCATTTAATTTTAGATCTCAGGTACTTGATAGTGTTTTTCTGAAAAGGAAGGTGATAGAAATGTAGAAACAAAGCAGGACCTCCTATCAGAGGTATAAATTCCACCAAACATGCAGCTTTTGACAGAGAGTCAGGCGCAGACAATGAGAATCCGCAGTGACTGCTGTGCTGTTCCATGCCTTGTATGAATTGCTGGCAACAGATGATAGTCCTTTGGAACAGTTTGATAACACTGTCAGAACTCACAGCTCACAGCTTTCCTTCTTGGCTCTCTGTTCATCTCTTTGTTCTGTCATTTCCCAGCATGATGTTTGTGGTTATGTCCTCACCTAGGCTAAATCAGTACCTGGTAATGGTTCTGGAAGGGTTGCTTAGCCTTGCTGAAATTCAGTTGGATGTTTTTGGTTTTCTTTTCCAAATCTCCTGCATGTTTTGTTACCTTTACAGAGAAGTTGATTTCTTGCATTTTTGTTTTCTTCTTCTCTTAGGTAAGCTGTGCATCGAGCGCAGGCTGTCAGCTCTACTGTCGGGGTTCTGCGCCTGATTTGAGCAGTGTTCTCCACGCACCTCATCCCGGCTGATCACTTTGTTTCCAATGTCCTGCTGCTGTGGTGGGAAACAGTTCTGGCAGTAGGACACCTGGAGGATGAACTGCTCAACGTTCTGTATTCTGGCATTCTGGGAAGCTGCTCCACAGACTTAGATTCTCTTGTGGGGCTGCGTGACTGTAGAAGCATGAGCACTTCCCTGTCCAAAGGCCTGGGCGAAGACATTGCTGATGTAGAAAGGTTTCCCTCACTGGCAGCAGGGATGAAGGAGAGCAGTCTGCTTCTTCCCAGCACTTCGAAGGAAAAACTGCTGCCCGTCCTCTTGCTTAAGAACAGGGTATTCCAGTGCTGTCTCCATTGCAGGCAATGGATGTGCCTAAACTGCTGGCTTCAGTTCATGTTGGAGGCTGTCGTTCAGAAATTAAGGCCAGTTTGTGTACTTTCCCCTACCCCAGCTGACAGCCAGGCACCTTCAAGCTTCCTGACAGCCCCGGGCTCCCTGCTTGTCTCCTTCATCCCGTCCCATGCGTGCTGAAGCCTTGGAATGTGTACGGAATGGCCGAGAGGAAGGAAGCTGTGCTTCACCTGAGCGTGGCTGAAGTCGCTGCCGCCTTCTGCAGACGTACTGAGCGAGGCTGGGAGCAAGTTATCCCTGGGGATGTTGGCATCTCCCACGGCTGTCGCATGGACTGCCTCTGTCTGCGGGTGGACGAACGGCACAGGGAAAGAGACTGCTCAGAAAACAGGAAGGTGACAAAAAACGTAACCTTCCCGTTATTCTCAGAAGCCAAAATGAATCCGTTCCTCCCGAGCTCACCGGGGTCAGCGTTAAAGACTCCTGGCTGTCGGTTCAGGCCGTCAGCACGTATCTACCGCCAGGGAGCAGCAGCGCTGTCCTGCTTTCAGCTTGTTGGCTAGAGACCCTTCCCAGAGCCCTCACCCCGAACTGAAAACACTAGCTTTGTGAATCAAAGGAGCACTTTACACACTATGGGAACTTTCAGAAGTTGACTTTGCATCACACAACAACCCAGGAACATCACGACTGTTAGGAATGCTGTTCTTTTTATTCCTTTCCTCGTTTCCTGGTTGTTTTATTGCACTACGCGTGTGCATATATTAATATGTATTCCTGAGGTTGAATATATATTGATATATATGGTTTGTGTGTAACTGTACGTATTTAACTGTACTGTATTTGTGAGTGTGAGGCACTGCGGAGTCCGTGCTGCTCCTCCTCCACACCAGGCGAGGCCGACTCGCAGTCTGGCAGTACCAAGATGTTTCTGTTTGTTTTGGTTCTTATTTAAGTGTTCTTTTAAGGACAGTCCGTATGAAGCTCCGTGCTTTATAAGAGCTGGAGAAGAGGTGTGAGATCCTCCACGTGATTGGGAAATGGATTCTTTTTGGTTTTCGTTTTTAAAAGTTTTTATTTGCTGCTTCGTTTGTTTTTTTATAAAGAAATGGTCGCGTGCGGTTCAATGTTCAGCATTTCTTTTCAGGAGACTCTGGAGCCAAACGAGACTGCAGGTGTGAGCGAGTGGCTCGAGTTTCTGGTTGAGGCTTTGGATGCTGTGAGCGGGTGTGTGAGAGGATCGCCGGCTGCCTTCGTCCGTCTGCGTGCTCGTGTGTGTGTCTTAATTTATCAGTCATGGCAGTATTTTGGTAGCGCTGGGCAGGAAAAGGATCTTTGAAAGCAACTCGAAAACCTCAGGCTTTGTTTCAGGGGATTTAATAGGACTTTGCACATGGTGGTTGAGTCCTCACTGCTTTTCTTTTTTTCCTCTCTGGATATTGGCACGTTTGGCATTGATACTTTACAAGGGTTTCAGGAGCGACTCAATTGGCTTGAGCCGGCGTCATCTTTGGCCACGTGGGTGTTTCTGGTCATGGAGTAGAAACGCCAAGAAGGAAATTTAAAAAGATATATTTCTGATTCCCCCAAGCAGGGAAGCTTAAACTTAGCTCACACAGTCAGCACTGCTCTGCTGCGTTGTGCATTCACAGCCTGCTGCTTCTGCTTGGAAGAAGGAAGAATAAGATGAGGAGGAAGAATAAGACGAGGAGGAAGAATAAGACGAGGCAAAGAAACAACAACCAAGAAACGACCCCCAGCCTGTGGTTGGAAACACCGAAGAGACACAAACAGCTTCCAAAGGGCTGGGGCTGGTTGTGCACAGGGCTGTGCTGCAGGTGGGTGCACCGACACGCAGCTCTCAGCCAGGACTGCCCTGCCATGCACCTCTACCTGCTGCTGCCTGAGCCCTTTGCAGCCCCACGCCTGCACTGATTGCTTCTGCCAAGTAGCACAGCCCGGGTTCTGTGGCCGTGCTGCAGGTTTCACAGTGCATGTAGGTGGCAAAAGCTCAGCACTTACCTTCCAGCTGCGCTCCATTACTTGAATGTATCCAAACTGTCCACATGCAATGTACACAAATATATATTGCTCCAAAAAAACAAATGGTGGTTTACAGCCCTGCAGCCGATCTAGATCTTGTGTGTGTGTTTGTGTATATACATACAGGTGTGTGCAGATGTACGCACACAAACACAAGCGTGTATACATGTTTTCTCTCAATACTTGAAACTTAGCCACTGTGCTTGAATTTAAAAGAAAATAGATTTAAAAAAAAAGAAGAAAAACTAGGAAAAAAAAGGAAAAAAAAAGAAAATCAGATGGGAGGTGATTTATTTTGCCATCACTTTGGTGACTTTATTTTTTATCTAATGCATGTAGCGTGGAACCCACTTTTTCGGTGGAACATATTTATTGCTTTGTAGACAAGGAATGCAAACAAACCCCCCAGCACTGTTGGAGTTGCTCGCGTAGTCCTCGCTGTTGTCACTTCATTACTGTTACGGTGTTTGTGTGCGTAGCGTCTTGATAGATAACAGGAAACCTCAGCCCAATAACAACACGTACCTTCAGGTGTGTGAGAGCGTGTGCTGGTGATGTTCTTTATAAGGTGACGCCTGATCCTTCGTCCACGTTTTTTATTTGTGGTTTTTGTGTGTGTGCCCTTTTTTTTTTTTTTCTTTTTTTTTTTTTTTCTTCTTTTTATTTTTTTTGGCTTTCAATTGTACGACACCGATTTAAGGAATAAACTCGTTTTGAAGTTGTTAGCAGCCTGTTCTCAGTACCTCTGTCACTCAGTTTATCCCTGCAGTCCATCACCTTTATTCCATCACCTTTATTCCATCACCTTTATTCCATCAGCTTATTCCAACACCTTAGTCCATCACCTTTAGTCCATCCCCTCATCCCATCCATCCCCTCATCCCATCCCCTTCGGGTCATTCTGTGATTCTGTGTGATCCCCTTTATCCCATCCCCTTTAGTCCATCCCCTTATTCCATCACCTTATTCCAACACCTTTATTCCATCCCCTTTTTCCATCCCCCTTTTTTTCCAGTCCCATTTCTTTCCATTCTTTTTTTTTTTCCATTTCTTTTTTTCCCCCATCCCCTTTTTTTCCATCCCCCCTTTTTTCCCATCCCTTTTTTTTCCATCCCCCCTTTTTTTCCATCCCCTTTTATTTCCATCCCCCTTTTTTTTCCATCCCCTTATCCCGTCCCCTTTATCCCATCCCCTTTATTCCATCCCCTTATTCCATCCCCTTCGGGTCATTCTGTGATTCTGTGTGATCCCCTTATTCCATCCCCTTTATTCCATCCCCTTTTCCCATCCATCCCCTTTTCCCATCCATCCCCTTTTCCCATCCATTCCCTTATCCCATCCATCCCCTTTTCCCATCCATCCCCTTTTCCCATCCATCCCCTTTTCCCATCCATTCCCTTATCCCATCCATCCCCTTTTCCCATCCATCCCCTTTTCCCATCCATCCCCTTTTCCCATCCATCCCCTTTTCCCATCCATCCCCTTTTCCCATCCATTCCCTTATCCCATCCATCCCCTTTTCCCATCCATCCCCTTTTCCCAACCCCTTTATCCCATCCATCCCCTTTTCCCATCCATCCCCTTTTCCCATCCATCCCCTTTTCCCATCCATCCCCTTTTCCCATCCATTCCCTTATCCCATCCATCCCCTTTTCCCATCCATCCCCTCATCCCATCCATCCCCTTATCCCATCCCCTTCGGGTCATTCTGTGATTCTGTGTGATCCCCTTTATCCCATCCCCTTATCCCAGCCTGGAGCTGGTGCTGTAGGTCAGCACAGCGCAGCCGTAGCACCGCCCCCGCCCGGCCGCCGTAGCGCCGCACACGCGGATCTCCGTAAGTGTCGGCGGGGCCGGGCCGATGCTGGCGCTGCGCTGTGGGCTGCGGGCTGTTATCGGACGGATCCGACCGCAGAACGTGCGTGGGGGGCGGGGGGAGGTCGAGTCCTTATCGCTGCTCCTTATCGCTGCTCCGTATCGACCCCGCTCCTTGTGCTCCGTCCGTGCAGCTGCCGCTCGCGATGGCGAAGAGGCCGAACGGGACCGGAGAGGGACAGGAGGAGAACGGGCTGCAGGTCAAGAGGGTGAAAGGAGCCGAGGGTGGAGGGGATGAGGAGGAGCAGAATAAAAGGACGCCCAAAAGGAAGATCGTGTTGTTGATGGCGTATTCGGGGAAGGGATACCACGGCATGCAGGTACGTGGACGGGTGGGGCGCTGGGCTGGGCTGGCACCCACAGCATTGAATGGGGTTGAAATGGCAGATGTGGGTGATGAGTTAACAGAACAACAGTTAGAAATGCCCCATCTCTCACCATGACAGCACAGGGACGTGCTTTGGTAGAGCTTGGCAGGAAGAAGTTGGATTGTAGGAACAGCAGCAAACAGCAGAGACAAGGAAGGAAGATGTTCAATTAATAGTGGTGTCTTTCAGAGTGGTGACCCAATAATCACTGTTAGTTTTATTCCTTATTCTCTCTCAGAGGAATCTGGGCTCTTCGCAGTTCAAGACGATCGAGGATGATTTGGTGTCTGCCTTGGTTCAGTCCGGCTGCATCCCCGAGAACCACGGTGAGGATATGAAGAAGATGTCGTTCCAACGCTGCGCTCGGACAGATAAGGTACATTGCACAGGGCTGCTCACACAGCGGGATCTGCCCCTCCAGTGCTGTTGTTCAGCATGAGATCCAATAGCAAATATCAGATACTCACTGCACTGAATAGCATTTGGAACTCCACCCTTCGTCCCCTACTAAACTTGAGTACAAAGCAAGAAGCTGTGTGGTGTTGGTTAGGATTAGGCTTTGTATTTAAGCTGTGTGTTCGCCTTTTCCTCCCATTCACCTGTTCCAGCTCCCCAGCCTGATGCTGCTCCTCTCAGCTGCTCCTGTACAGCACCAGGTTGTCTTACAGGAGCAAACAGGTTCAGCTTTCTGCCTTTGCTTCACTTCTGCCTATTCAGTGAGAATAAAAAGGAATAAACTTGTTCTTCAGCTATTTCAGCTCTGCACGTGCTAACCTGGAGCTTCCGAGGTGCTTAACTGTCCGTGTTTTATGATTCTTATAGGGTGTGTCTGCAGCTGGACAGATTGTGTCGCTAAAGGTCAGGCTAATAGATGACATCTTAGAAAAGATCAATAAGCATCTTCCTTCTCATATCAGAATTCTGGGTAAGGATGCTGGAACGGGCCGAGAAAAATCTGGTCAAAGAGGAGCTTCTCCTGCACAAAGTCTCTCCCTTTTTCCTTGTAATTTTACTCAAAAATGGGTTTGGTTTTAACAAGAATCCGTGCGCTTCCACTGGTTTGAAATCGGTGTCTTATAAAGTAAATGGTACCTTTTGATTGCGTTTTGTTCTAAAAAGGCCACACCGGCTGATGTAAGTGCAGTCCCAGGCAGTTTGCAGCTTACTGATTCACAAACATGATGTCGCTTTTAAAACAAGGGCTGAAGAGAGTCACTGGGGGATTCAACTCCAAGAACAAATGTGATGCCAGAACCTACGCGTACATGCTGCCGACATTTGCCTTCGCCCATAAAGACCACGACGTGCAAGAAGAGGCTTATCGACTCAGCAAAGAGACCCTGGATAAAGTCAACAGGCTGCTGGCTTGCTATAAAGGAACTCACAACTTCCACAATTTCACTTCTCAGAAGGGACCCAAGGACCCCAGCGCCAGGAGGTACATCATGGAGATGTACTGCGGGGAGCCCTTTGTGCGGGAAGGCATAGAATTCGCTGTGATCAAAGTGAAAGGGCAGAGCTTCATGATGCACCAGATAAGGAAAATGATTGGGTTGGTGATTGCTATTGTGAAAGGTTACGCTCCAGAGTCTATCATAGAACGCAGCTGGGGAGAGGAGAAAGTGGACGTCCCCAAAGCTCCCGGGCTCGGTCTGGTGTTGGAAAGAGTGCACTTTGAGAAATACAACAGGCGCTTTGGGAACGATGGGCTGCATGAGCCGCTGGAGTGGGAGGAGGAGGAGGAGAAGATTGCTGTCTTCAAAGAGCAGCATATCTACCCTACCATTATCAACACAGAGAGGGAGGAGAAGTCCATGATGAGCTGGTTGAGCACCCTCTCCATCCATGACTTCAACTCTTCCACTGCTGAGATGGAAGCTGACAACAACAATTCAAAGGTAAGGATTGAAGCCATTATTTTTGCACAGTTAAGTCAAAAAGGCTTTTCCTTTAAGAACGTTTTTGTTTTCCACTAATATACTGCGGGAGGTGACAGTCATCTGCAGTATGGAGCGTGTTCTGACCTCCTGCTTTTTGTGCTTTGGATGATGGTGGAACAAGTTCTTGCAGAGAGGATGATGGGCTGGGCTGAAGTTTCTGTGTAGAAATACTCAGAAGAAAATAATGTCCTTTTTTTGCTCTATAGGATCATTAAAATGAGCTTTGTTTGCTGTAGGTCACGGTTATGCACAGCAGAACATCAGGTTCAATCCTGTCTGCCACTTTTGAGTATAAGAAAGGATTTCAATATATAAAGCACACAGCCATGTTGAAAAGCACAAGCAAGACACCTTAGGGGGGATCCTAAGCCATGAAGTTGGGATCTTGCCCCATTTACTCATCCTCATGGAGACATTCAAAGTCATATCGATGCAATGCTGACGTTTTCCATTTTACTTTCCAGGGTGTGGATGCTGAAGGCAGCGATGGTTGCAATGATGATTCTGACTGAGTTAAAGCATGGTCGGACCTGGTGCCCCTCCTGTTCAGTGCTCACTTCATTACAGAAAAGTGGCCTTCCTAATGTGACAGTGCAGTAAAGCAGGATCACATACAGAGCAAGAAGTAGATGGACAGGAGGAAATGAATGGGGTGATAAACAACAGCAGGAGGAAGACTGAGATGCTGTGCTGATCCACCTGGAAACAGAGAGATGAGGAAGCAGCTTCCTGAAGGGTTCTTATAACATGAGGTGTCTTCATTGCTGTTTGAACCGCGTTTCTATGACACCTTTACCTGGAAATACTATTTTAAACCTGTGTAACCTCTACGTGAGGATGAGACAAAACGTTTTAATACACTTTTTATTTCTGAATTATTGTTACGAAGTTACGACTCCGTGAGCTTTTTTTACCCCATTTTCCACACCTTTAATTAGTCCGGGCTCTCTTGCAGGTGCTTTATAAGCTGCTGTCGCTGTGCAGGCCGTGATTTGAGGTTAAATTACCGTTCTTAGCCTTCTACCTTCACTCCTACACTTCTCTCCCTCCATTTCTTCACTAGGAGAGTGGTTAGGCCCTGGAACAGGCTGCCCAGGGAGGTTGTGGATGCCCCGTCCTTGGAGCTGTTCAAGGCCAGGTTGGACGGGGCCATGGGCAACCTGATCTGTGGGGTCTCTATGGGGATCTGTGGGGTCTCTATGGGGATCTATGGGGTCTCTATGGGGGTCTATGGGGTCTCTATGGGGATCTATGGGGTCTCTGTGGGGGTCTATGGGGATCTATGGGGTCCATGGGGTCTGTGGGGTCTCTATGGGGTCTCTATGGGGATCTATGAGGTCTATGGGGTCTCCTGGGCAACCAGATCTAGTAAATGTGTATGTTTTATAGCCCTGCTATGCAGGGGGTTGGCACTACATGATCCTTGCTGTCCCTTCCAACCCGGCTCATTCTGTGATTAGCCCTGACGGACTCGCGCATGCGCCGTGTTACCGCACTCCCCGTTGGGACCGCCGGGCGCAGGGTGCAACAACTCGCTCTGCCACCAGGGGGCGCTGCTATCCCAAATAGCCGCCAGCACACACCGCGCATGCGTTGGCGCAGGCCCGGCCCGCCCTCGTACCGGCGCTGGTAGCGGCTGCAGCTCCGGCCGCCCCCGCTTCAACCGAGCGGCGAATGGGAAGTCCGGCCTCGGCCTGCTCGGTAAGTGAGGCCCGACCGGCTCGGTCATCGTTTATCCCCTCCCTACGGTCCCATAGGCCTGAGGTCTGAGGTCTCAGGCGGTGGAGAGGCCGAGGAGGAACGGGCCTTCCGCGCGGGGACGGGCCGCGGCCTGTGGGAGGATCCGAGTGTGACCGAGGGATGATCGTCATCATTATAGGCCCCCGATATAATTAATAGGGCCTTGTTACTGGGGATAAGTGATATCGTTTAGATCTTAATTGCTCGGTATAGGAGTTATGAAAGAGTTTTGGGTGCTGTGCTAGATATAACAGATGGAGAAGGTGAAGTCCTTTGGGTAGTGGAGGCTGTTCGTTCTTGAAGCTACAATGAGAGTAAAATATCAATGTATTGTTATTTAAGGTCAGTTTAGCTTGGTGGGATGTATAACTTACGAGCTGTTCAAGAGTGATTTGTTAGAGAAACATATCAGAGGTTGAAGTGTGTTCAGGTTCTACATAATGTGATGGTGATGTGGAATAAAGCAGGATCTGCAGGGACAAGGCAACCGAATTCTTACCAAAGCAGTGTTCTGTCATGTAGTTCTGTCATGTAGTTACTGAGGAGTTTGGGTTACAAGTGATATTATGACCTGAATTTCTGTTTCTGTGTGTTTCTTCAGCCTGTTCTGTAAAAACAAAAAGCAAAGCGCAATAGACTGTTGAGGATGCACCATGGTAATGGTCCTCAGAATGCTCAACGCCAGCTCCAGAGATCCAGGTCCTTCACGGGCAGTGAGGGAGAAGAGCAACAAGCGAATCTACCCCAATCCCCCGCAGCTTCTTTCGCACCTTCTGCAAGTCCATCTGCCCCCCAGTCCCCCAGTTACCAAATCCAGCAGTTTATAATGAGTCGAAGCCCCGTGGCTGGTCAGAATGTGAACATCACTCTGCAGAACGTTGGACCGGTGGCTTCAGGTAACCAGCAGATAACGCTGACACCGCTGCCCATTCCAAACCCCACATCGCCCAGTTTTCAGTTCAGCCCTCAGCAGCGGCGCTTTGAACATGGATCCCCATCGTATATTCAAGTCACGTCACCTCTACCCCAGCAGGTTCAGTCTCAGAGCCCCACGCAGCCCAACCCTGTGCCGGTGCAGACGTTACCCAATGTTCGAGCAGGGACTCCAGGCCCCGGCTTGGGTATGTGCAGCCAGAGCCCTACTAGAGGATTTGTGGATGCCAGCGTGCTTGTGAGGCAGATCAGCTTGAGTCCTTCGAATGGTGGCCACTTTGTGTATCAGGAAGGGCCGGGAATCACACAGATTACTCAAGGAGCTGCAGCTCAGGTGCAACTTCCATCTTCTGGGACGCCTGCTACGGTAAGGGAGCGCCGGCTTTCACAGCCTCATTCACAGTCTGGTGGCACCATTCATCATCTTGGTCCTCAAAGTCCTGTAGCTAGCGGGGCAAACATGCAATCTTTGACTAGCCCGGGCCATATTACGACAACGAGCTTGCCACCCCAAATCAGCAATATTATCCAAGGGCAACTTATGCAACAGCAGCAGCAAGTGCTTCAAGGACAGCAGCTGAGCAGACCCATTGGCTACGACAGGGCTTCGGGGGGATTAATAGCTGGGGTTGGAGGCCCCAGTGCATTTGGAATGACATCACCACCACCTCCCACGAGTCCTTCACGAGCCACGGTGCCACAGGGGCTGTCAAGTCTTCCACTTACACCTACAGTTAATACGGCAGTGAAAAAGCAACCCAGAAAACTGGAGGAGATCCCTCCTGCCAACCAAGAGACTGCCCAAATGAGAAAGCAGTGCTTGGATCACCACCACAAGCAGATGGAAATCCTTAAGGAAACTTTTAAGGAGTGCTTGATTGAACTGTTTTTCCTGCAACATCTTCAAGGGAATATGATGGACTTTTTAGCTTTTAAGAAGAAACATTGCGTTCCCCTGCAAGCCTACCTGAGGCAAAATGACCTGGATCTAGAGGAAGAAGAAGAGGAAGAACAATCTGAGGTCATCAATGATGAGGTAAGAATCTCTTAATATTTTGGATTAAAATAGTGGGTGAAGTTGTGGCACCTGAATTGTAAAGTGTTAGCTAGTGTGATGGTACCTGGGAACTCGTTTCTAATAAAGTATGGCAGTTCTTTAACGTGGTTGGTTTGGGAGGATGCCATTCTGCTCGGTGCTGTCATTGGACACGTTGGTTTGAGCGTGTTGTCAGCTGTAAAGCAAAGAACAGAGAGCTGAAAGCATCTCTCACTGTCCTACTTAGTACGTAAACCAACACACAGATAGAGGTGCTTTGCTATGGAAGCTGTTCTAAGCTTTCAGAATGAACACATCGGAGATTAAATTTCACATTCTAGACTTACATAAACCAAAAAAGAGTAAACAGAAAGTCTGTTAAGAGGTTAACGTTTAGTTGGCTCTTGGGACTTCAAAGTATAGACATTCCTGAGGCTTAGTGTTGCTGTGGCCAGCAAGAAACCCTACAGTAATTAATTCTTATGTGTACAGGACCATAGTCATGCATTAATTTCTTTAGTCTGGCTTAGAGCACTGTGCATGCATTGCAGTCTGAGTGATAAAACCCAATTTGTGCTCAGACATCAAGTTAAATTTGTCATTTTATGCAAAGATTTCAAATAACTAAAGCAATACTGATTGCTTTATATATTGATTAGAAATCAGTGTTCATGGAACATTGGTGCTTTAATTTGGTTGCATCCCCAGCTGGAGTTTGTGCAGAACTTTAACGTTATAATGGAGAAAGTTGAATTTGCTCATTGTTTTGCAGTTAAGTTTCTCGATTAGGAAACCATTTCTGTCTGTGTTCAGTAACCTCAATGCTGTGGCCAGTGGAATCCAATGAGTTTGCCCTTGGTTTGCATTTTATCCAGTTGTTTGGGTGTTCTTGTTCTTCTTGCTTTTAACGTTGTGAGTTTTGAGAGAACTTGGCTGGGTGTGAATTGTCCAAGATCACTGATTTCAGTGGCACTGCTGCAATTTACATCAGCTGAGTCCCTCAGTCTGTGCCGTTCAGACCCTCTTTTGTTTGTCACTTTAATGCTGCAGGATTTTGCAGCCTGCAATGGCAAAAGTCTGTGTATTTCCAAAGGAGGAATCCTTTGGAGAGATGAAGGCTTCTTTTCAGTATGTTCTTTGTATTATTTTTTGTCTCCGCTTTTATTTCCCCCCTCCCCTCCTTTATCACTCCCTGCTCAAGCAACGCTTCATCCCCTGCCTGGAAGGGCGATGGCTGGCGGCTCCAGGCAGAGCGAATGGTGGCTGTGCTCATGGCTTGAATCAATGTTGGATCTCCCTTCAGTCCAAACTGTCTGTCACGCTGATTTGTTGTCTGTTAGGAGCAGCAGTCATTCAATTGAAACCACACTTATGTAAACTGGATTTACAGAAGGTTTCCAGCGGTGGGAAGCTGCTATAGATAGTCAAGGCTTGTCCCAAGCCACGCTGCCCAGTCAGCCCCTCTTCAATGAGGGGCCGTCGGCACTGCGGCGTGTTGGGCTGTCAGTAAATAAACAACAACAAAAAGAAGAAAAAAAAACAACAAAAAAAAACTTTTAAAAAGAAAAATGATTCTCCCTTCTTTTGTTTTTTTTTCCCAAAATATTTCTCTCAGGTAAAGGTTGTGACAGGAAAGGATGGGCAGACTGGTACTCCTGTCGCAATAGCAACCCAGCTTCCTCCAAATGTTTCTGCTGCTTTTTCATCCCAGCAGCAACCATTTCAGGTACTTTTCAATGGTTCTAAAATGTAGTTTCATCCCAGATTTTTTTTCTTCATTCAGATTTGATATTTCTTAGCTGAATTAGAATTTTCCCTAGAGCCCATCCCTTACCATCTAAACAAAACCAAAAACACTTTGCAATCTTCAAATGCATCGATATTAATGAAGCTCTGAGGAAGTTACGTCTTTGTCTCCAGGTTGCTGCCTTGTTTCATTCACTTTCAGCTTGAATGTTTTCGCTTTGGTTTGTTTGTCTTTTGTTTCCCTAATGCATTTGTTTCATTTGTGCATCCTGCATAGTGATAATATGGATTCTTTTCTCTGTGGCATTGTAATTGTGGATTTCTTCTATATTTCTTTTTTTTTTCCTTTATGTATTAAAGGTTTTGAGTGTGACTGGAGAAGGTTTTGGTGATGCCTTCTGTGAAATGTTTCCAATGATGCTGATAACCCTCTGATGCTCTTCTTTAAATAACCAGCTCCTTTCCATTAGCTCTGACATACAAGTTGGAAAGAAGAAACTGAAGTGCTTAACTTCAATCTCGAGGTCTTTTTTTCTTTTCACATGGAAGAACACTGAGCAAAGCAGAGAAATGAATCTAATAGGGTATATATATATTTGGTGGATGGTAGAACTTCAAAGTGGAGCTGCTGTGTGCTTATACAGCTGCCCTCAGCTCTGCATTACCCAGACTGAGAAGTCCCATAGCCATACCCTGGTTCCCTTGCAACCACAGTTTTTACCTTCTAGATGAACTGCCTGCACTTAAGGATGTCCCACGATGAGTTACCGTGAGCTGTGTGGACTGTGCTGCCTTCCTCTTGGATTTGGAACAGGGCAAGTTAAATGCAGTGTAGGTGCATTGTGTCCTTGTGTGTAACAGACACACTGTTGTCACTGATTTCAGCAGTGAGTCACACAGTGACAGCTCATGCTGTCAGCTTGTTACGGTCCATGCTGACACCATGCTGCCTCCTTAGGTTCACAGGCTTCATCTGAGCTGTTCAAAGTCTGTCACACTGTACCAGGTTACTGATGGCAGTGGTTAGGTTTCCCTCTGGGCTCTGGCTGCACACACAAAGAAATACTTCTAGAAGCATTAGAGCATCTTAGAGATGTTCTGGGGTACGTGTTGACATGGTGTAAAACCGAGTGGATGTGATAATACCCCTCAGCCCCAACTGTGAGCAGCAAGTATCAACTCTTCCCTCCAGGCTTTGTCTTTGTAACTGTTTACAGAGTAATAATCTGTCCTGATCAGCATCATTCAAATTGGGTGTGGAAGTGCAGCGCTTGGAATGATTACTGGGAATGTGCTGCATAATCATGACCTCTGGAGAGCTGCGTTATTTTAATTAAACTTCGGACAGTTTTAGTCTAATGTAAGTGCTATGTGACTGTAATTTGTAAAGACATAATGCTTTGCTCTTTGAAGTGCCTGCTCTGAATGAGGTGGTGCTAATGCAGAGCTGGAGGCTCACACTTAGAAAATGCCACTGGAAGATCCTGACGTAGACACGGATCCTGGAAATGTCAGTGTGGTCAATCCAGAGTGAGATGAGACAAAGCAGCTTTTGGAGCAGTTTGCAGAACTAACCCTTATCTCCTCCAATTGGTGCTTCAAAAAGCATTGATTTCCAACAGCTCGTAAATAAGTTAATTAATGTTAATTAATTCAGGAGCGTTGTATAAAATACATTTCTGTGACTTACTTTGAGTAACTCAATAAATATTTATGCAACTTATGCTCTGCCAGACGGTGGCCATTGAAATTGGGAAGTGCTGCGTGTTTGCCTTGTGATAAAACAAGCACTTGAAATCTTGGTCCATCCTGAGTGTGATATGGCAGTGAGCTGTGAGCACTGCGTGTGAGTCAGATGTTTCTAAGACCAAAATTCACATCTGAGAGAGCATCAGTAGCACTAGAGTGGCCACAAGTGTCCTCACAGCAGCAAAGAGATTGGAAGTTATTAATTCCTTCTTATTGACAGAGTCTGAGTGCTATGAAATGTACAGAAAGCTGTGTTTGAAACCCAGCCATTCTGGGTGGCCGTGGGCTGGTTATTGGTACTGTTCATTGAGGCAATGGGGATAAGAGGTAGTGGCTGCTACAGTTAATTTCAGTATAGACTGGTGTTTATTTCCTTAGGCTTAACTTACATTGGCAGAATTTAAATTTACAAATTAGAGAAAAAAAGACTTGGGAGTAAACTAGAAGATTCTTATGGGAAATTTCTGTCTTTGCTCCGTTGTCACAATATTTCTTCACAGTGGTTACTGTAGAAGATGCTCTCACTGCAGATTGCACGTAGAGAACTGGAGGAGGGCTTAGATTAGCTCATTTTCTGGGGTGCAGAGGTTGCAATACAGAAAGGCTGCTTTTGTTTTCTGACAATCTGTGAAAGCCATTCCTTGGACAGCCCTTATTTTTCTCATGGTAAGTTTCATAGAAGAATATTGGATGTAGCATGGCAAAAATTGAGGAGAATATAAAATAAGGTTCAGAAACAAGCTGAACAGAGCTGGACTCCTGCAAACACTGATGGCATTAATCACTTGCCAGTGAAGTTGAGAGACCAAAGAGCATGGAGAAAATCATTGTATAGCCCTGAGTTTGTTTCGGTAAATCCTACATGTGAGTCTGCTGTTGGGTTTGACACTGAACAAATGTCAATATTAATTGTAGTAATATTAAAGTTTTCATGCACTGCATAATCCTGCTGAAGTGAAGCTCCAGTTTGCTGAATCAAAGCCCTGTGATTTGTTTTCCATCTTTATACCAGCAGCGCTTCTCAATTCGTAGCGATAATTCATGGCTGTGTGATATTTATGCTCTGACAAAACGTCTGGCATCTTCTGACATGCTCTGAGGTGACACTGAGTTGTAGCAATATTGTGTTTCTCTTCATAATGTTACTTAATGAGCGTCAGTTTGCCAACAAATACAAGTCTAGTGGCTGGAAAACTGGAGTTGAAATGGGCAGATTGGCTGAGATTCTTTTATTCCATCTTTTATTCTTAGCCATTATTCCTGAAATACTTCAAGTCTAAAGGTTGCAGAGCTCAATCCTGAGAGTGACAGTGGTGCAGACCCATGTGAGCTTAAAACCGTCTTCAGGATGAGAATTAATTAGTCTATGATGTTTTGCAGTGAAAAGGATTAGCTTTCACAAATTCATTGACTCTCCTGTTTTTGTATTGTCTTAATTATAACAGTTTCTGCGTAAATTCTTTTTCCTCATCTACTTTCCCTTCTAATTAATCCTACTACGAAGACAGTCTTTAATTTCTCTTGTC
Organism: Coturnix japonica; assembly: GCF_054131305.1. Lineage (NCBI taxonomy): Eukaryota > Metazoa > Chordata > Aves > Galliformes > Phasianidae > Coturnix > Coturnix japonica. Next base: position 2,198,704 of record NC_140671.1, on the reverse strand, counting down.
AACCTTCTATTGCAGCTTTAAGGCTCTGTGAATATGTTCTAATTTCATTGCAGCCTTGTGCAAATGATAAAGAAAGGGCGATACGTAAATGAAAACATTTATTAAAAATGAAACTAAACTGTAAACGTGTACCGTGTGTAACCACCTTCTTCTGCTCAGTTGCAATTTTGAAGTACCAACTGATCAAAGACTATCAGTGCAACGCGGGCATCTGAAACCATCTGGCAGATATCGAACCAGCTTTGCTTTCTTCATTGTACCGCTGTTCTGAAGGCTTTGTTCTGTGATGGTCTCTATAGATCCATTTGTAAATTAACATCTTGGTGCCAGACTGTCTACAGATTGAACTTTTGTGATTTGTTTTCTTTTTTTCCAATAGCCAACGCATACAGGGACTCCAGTAACAGGGACTGTGAACACCATAGAAATGGAGGCATTTAAAAGACAGCAGACACTGACACCGGCAGGTATGTTTCTCAGGAAGTAGTTCAGTTTATTTTCTTTATTACTTTCTTTTTCCAAACAGTCACTGGAGCCCACTGTTCAGTGCTTCTCAAAACACAATTTTTCCCAGGTCCTTGGGACTATTTGTTGTGAATGGTGCTGCCTTTTAGAGCGCACTCTGCTCACAATACATAGGACTGGATCTGGAGAGCATGGAGGTTCTGTTAGGTTGCTTGTTCTGGCTGAGAAGATTGGAGACAGCCAACTGGAAGTGAAAGGGACCCTGCCTTTGGAGCATCTTCTTCATAAATGCTACACATGTACAGTAGTCATAGCTTTCTGAGCTAGTGTCGGAATCATGTGTAGTAGATTGCTTTGTAAAACAACCCAGTCCATTGTACCATGCCATAAATGGAATTTGAATATCACAGATTCGTCTAAGAGACCACGAATTGAAGTGGGCCGTCATGGGATGGTTTTTCAGCATCCGGGTGTGGCTTCAGGAGTTCCTCTTCAACAGCTAATGCCAACGGCACAAGGTACTGTGTCACCACATGCCAATTGCACATTAATTTAACAAGGAGACGTTAGTGATGGGACTAGAAACTTGGGCTCCGGGCCTTCCAAGATCCTGGCCCCACCACCTACCTCTCCTTGTAAATTAATACTTGGTATGCAATGCCTGCTTCGTTTAAGGAGCTGAGTGACGGGCTCCGGAAGTGCATGTGGGCATGGAAATACGTCACAGGTGCTGATGCAAAACATTTAATTTGAGAATTCTGGACCTGAGCCAATGGTTTGTGAAAAGGAAAACCTCCTCTAATTTGCAACTTGCAAGCCAAAATTTTAGTCGTTATTTGTGCCAAACTTCAGACTAAGCAACAGAGTCAATGTGCCAAGAAATAAGTTTTATTTAGATTTAATACAGTTATTTTAGGTTAAATTTCCATTTGCTCACCAGTCCTTCTTTTTTCTTTTCTTTAAGTAGAGGACATGCAGAAGACATCTGATCACTTTTTTTTTTATAGTTTTCGTGCTCCAAATTGTAGTTGCGGTCCCGTGCATGAAATGTTTCATTGTTTATTGTAATAGTGATTTATTTTGTGATTGTGATGTGGTATTTTCAAGTGATGGTGTTTTGTGCCAAAGTAAGTAACAAATTAGTCTATCTGCAGTTGGTTTCCTCTTCATATGAGTAAAGAGCGCTGGGCCCTCTAATTTAATCTGGCTTGTGTTTCCTCTTGCTTTGTAGGTGGAATGCCTCCCACTCCTCAAACGGTGCAGCTGACTGGGCAGAAACAGAACCAACAGCAGTACGACCCTTCCAAAGGCCCTCCTGTGCAGAACGCAGCAAGTCTGCATACGCCGCCGCCGCAGCTACCAGGGAGGCTGCAACCTGTGAATGTCCCCATGACGTCTCTTCCAGCTGCTCTGCAGATTTCACAGCAGCAGCCACAGATAGTGGAATCTCCAACTCAGCCCCAGATTCAGGTGAAGATCCAGCCCCAGAGTGTACCCCTGACTTCCGCTCCGCTTCCAGCTCCGCTTCAGCAGCAGGTGCCACCAGCAATCCATGTACAAGGCCAGACACCAAACCAGGTGTCGCAGCCGCAAGCTACAGTACAGCAACAGGTAAGTGAATGCTGTCAAGGTGAGAATAAATCTGTATTTGAGCTCGGTACGATGTATGAAGATTGTCTTCTTGAAAATATGTGTGAAATACTGGTGTTTTACAATTAATGCATTTAGGGGTAACTTAACTTGCAAACAAGAAGTCTTTCCTTATACAAATGCAGGTGCGAATTGTTTTTTTACAGAATTAAGGTCTTCATATATTTTGCTGAAATGTAGACTAGGACAGTGATGATACCCAACTCATCACTAACAAATGCGTTTCTTGGGCAGGCTGTGACTCTGACACGACCATCTGCAGATCCTGTTCAGACTTCTCAGCGTCTTACAGCAAATATACTGCCGCCTACCTCAGCCGTTGCGCCAGCAGCTATCTCAGGCACAGCACCGCCTTCTACGTATCCAGTACAAACAAACAGGACCTCTCCTGCAACTAACAAGTCCCTGTCTCCTATTGCATCAAAACCCCCAGGCTTAGCGGTGGCAGCAGCACCTAAAACACAAAGTCCAGCTCAGAATGCAGCAGTATTGCCACAGGACAATTCTCAAGACAAGCTTGCTGAGCAAGTCAAGCTGGTAAGTCTATTTTTTTTCTGAAAACCTGTGAATAGTTAACACATACATAACAGTTAATACAGGCAGTGTGCTTTAAATTTGACATGTCAATGTATATTGATTGTGAACAGTGATTTTGTATTTGGTATTTTAAGCGTATTCTGCAGCTCTTTTTAACTATATGCCCTTCTTTTTAAGGAAAATCAAATCCATCAGCGAATAGCAGAACTAAGGAAGGAAGGCTTATGGTCCCTGAGGCGATTGCCTAAACTCCAGGAGGCTCCAAGACCCAAATCTCACTGGGATTATTTGCTGGAAGAAATGCAATGGATGGCGACTGATTTTGCCCAAGAGAGAAAGTGGAAGATGGCAACTGCTAAGAAGGTACTTGAGAAACTTATGGTTTTGAATCAGAGCACTTGATTTTGGTATCTTTCAGCTTTATAGCAAAGCTATTTGAGTGTGGTCATTGTGTTTCTCTTTTCCTCTATTGGCTATAAGTGATGGGAATATAAAGCACTGATTTTCACTTAAATGAGAAGCCATGTTGTCAGCTTTGTATATTCTGACATTTGACATGGACTTAATAATTTTATTGGCTACAAATACATATAATGGCCTTGGGTTCTGTGGGCTTTGGTCTCTTGACATTTTCTGGTGTGATTTCTGTGACATTTTATGTGCTAATTCCAATGTTTCTAATTCCTGTCCGAGTAAATTTGGAATTCCTTGTGTTTTCCTTTTTCCTTCACTTTTAGCATCTATTGTTTTACTGACGTGGTAAGAAGTTGTAATGCTGGAGCTAAGTCTAACACTTTGAAACTGCTGTCATCATCTGTCTGCTACTAATGAACATAAACTTAAGAAATACAATGATGTGTATTGTGAAATAAGATAATTTCAGAATTAATTCATGGCATTGCAGATGGTAAGAACTGTGGCCCGTTATCATGAGGAGAAGAAACTTAATGAAGAGCGAGCTAAAAGGGAAGAACAAAACAAACTAAGGCGAATTGCTGCATCAATTGCCAGAGAAATAGAATACTTCTGGTCTAACATTGAGCAGGTAAAATATCACCTTACTGCTATGTCAGTGGGTTACACTGTTTGTTTGGGTTTTTATCAGTCTTCAGTAACGTATTTATAAAAGTGAAGCGTTTTATTAGACTTTATTTGCCTTTTAGGTTGTTGAGATAAAACTGCAAATTGAATTTCAAGAGAAAAGGAAAAAAGCTTTGAATTTAAAGAAAATTTCAAGAAAAGGTAATTGTGTTTCTTTTTGTAAGAAATTCAGTATAAATTCTGTTGCTGTTTCACATAATTTCATTTGGTGGGTTTTCATCTTGCTGGTGATAGAACTGTGCAGTGCTCATAGGTGATGTTCAGATCTGAGCTGTAAGTTATGGTAATTTTGATTTTGTTAGTTCCCATTCTGTTTTCTGAAGCTAATATAAGAAGTGTAAAATGGCTAAATGACTTATAGAGTCATAAAGCAGTTTGGCTTGGAGAGGTTCTTAAAGTTCATCTAGTTCCAATCACTCTGCTACAGGCAGTAACACCTCCTATTAGAGCAGGTTGCTCAGAGTCCCATCCAACCTGGCCTTGGACCCTTTAAGGGATGGGGCAGCCACAGCTTCTCTCAGCAGCCTGTTCCATTGCCTTACCACTCTCATGGGAAAGAATTTCTTCCTGCTGTCTAATCCAACTCTACATTCTTTAGTTTAAAACCATTACTCGCTTACATTAAGAGTAATAATTTTTCAGGTAAGGATGCAAAACCTTCAGAAGACCTTTTATTGGAAAAAGAAAGTGAAATGGTAAGTCCTTCTGTCTCTTGAAAAATAAAGAGTTTAAATGTGACTGCCTGTATGACAGCCAGTTTTGATAAACGTGAAGGATCTTCCCTGAGTATACAGTGCTGACAAGCAGATTTCTGTGAAGTTACTGTCAGTTGAAAACATTGGATTGCGGTTGACGTGTGTCTGTTAGAGGAAGTATTCATATTCATTCAGGACTTTGAAACAGTCCTTGTAAAATTTTTAAGACCAAAAAAATACATCGATTGCTAGACTTTGCTTTGGGCAGGGATTTCTTCTGCTGTAGCCAGGGGTAAACTGCTGATGTAGGTAGGTATATGTTACAGAGCGGATTTACTGAACAGAACTTAAATATCTTTAGCCCTACATGAAATGTGTACTGGGACTCTGTAAGGGAACCCTTAGATCAGGGCTTGAACTGCTGATTGAGCAGCTGGTGAAGGGGTGTGACTGGCGCAGGGAGCACAGGCAGATTGTTTGCACCTGTGCTCCCCACCTGAGCAGATGGGGCCGAGCCACCCTGGGCTCATATAAGGGGCAGCCACTGGGGGAGGAGCAGATTTTGGACCTGGGGGAGTGCTGTACAGCTGGAGGGCTCCTTCACCAGTTGGGTGAGTTCAGCTCTGCTTTCTGTATAAAACTGTTGGCCTACCTGTGATTACTTTGCCTGGTATTACCAAGAACCCTTCAGAAGCAGTTTCACTTCTTTGTGTGCAGAACAGACTCCTTGAGTCCATCTGCACGATTATGGGGAGGAGGGGGGAAAAGAGTAGGCAAGGGGTTGTTCTGTGTCTTTGAGCCATCTGGTATGATGATACCTGCTTGCTGAAATACTCCCCTGTCTCTAAGCAGAATGCTTGCATCTGCATTTTCTGTTGGGAACGAGCTTTAACATGTGCTTCAGCTCAACTATGGGCCCAGTGCTGTCTGTGGCTGCTAACTTGCACAGGCTGAGCCATGCTGTGTTGTATGCTGGGCACTTGAGACTGAATGATTGCAGACCAGTGTGGAAGTCTGTGTGTTATCTTTTTTCTATTGACTGGCAAATACTTCAGTCTTTGATTCCAACCATGGTGGAAGTTTTGTGCCTTGGTACTGCTTTTAAGAGAAACAGTCTGCTGCTGCTCTGTGCCACAGCTGGGCTATAAGCATTTGAAATGGCTAATTGCAGGCTGCCTGCATCTGTGTAAGTGGGCCAGGTGGAAATGTATCTCTGAGGGCTGTGAACGATCTTCTGAATCCGAGGTGGTCGTTTGTTTTTGCAGTGTGCTTTTGTGGGTGGTGTTCAGGCTAAGAATAATTAGTAGATCAGTAAGAGAAGCAGATGGTTGTATACCAACTCCAAAAGGGATTTTTACATTTGAGCTTACTGGAAGCGTCCGTGTTTTGGATGGGGTTACAGGGTTTGATGTGCACTGTATTTAAAATAAATTATTACAAAAAGCTTTTATCTTTGTTCTTAATATTAAAAATGAGAGTTTGGCAACAGATATTGGGGTGAAAGTAATTGATTTTGACATAGATACTGCAAAGGTATTTCTGGTTTTGCGTGACCAGGAAAGTGTTAACGTGTTAAATGTCTATTAGTGATTGTTGCTGTCATTGCAGGGCACTTGCATTCATTAAAGAAAAAAATCCTAGCTTTGTTTTCTCTTTGATTGTAAATATTTTATTTATTGAATGCCAGGGTTCTTCATCTGGGAGGAAAAGAAAGGCAAGCACATCTTTGACTGATGAGGAAGGTATGTCACTTCTCAAAGTTTTGTGTCTATAATATAGTGGATAAGTTACATAGCAAAATCTTGAAGCCGCTGGTGTTCAGTCCAATACTACATGGACTTGATGCTTTTCACAAAGCAATTACCAACCCTGATCCACTTACTAGATCAAATAGTCGACTGTGGAAAGAGCTTGATTGCGAACTTGGAAATAAGACTTTCCCTGGAAACAAAATGCCATCTTTGCTGGTAGATCTTAATTCTGTCTCTCCTCGTTCCTTTGATTCTCGAACCTTACCAGTGGTCTTAAACTTCTGTTGAAGCTTTCAGCAACCATCTACTTCAGTGAATTTCTTGTGGAGACATCTGTGTCATGTTTCTTACAAGGAAAATCCCTAGTTTAAAGCTACAAAATAACCTACCTCTGGGGGCTGCTGTCAGCCAACTCTAAGCTGTTCTGCCTTTTGTCTCAAGACAGAAACGCTTCTCTCTTTTTTGTATGAAGACTTTTGAACTTCCAGGCATAGCTCCTTTCAAATTTTCTTGTTTTCTTTCTATGCATCTCATTCTTTTAGAAACCTGCTTATGTGATATTCTGATAGTACACTTGAAGGGTGCATAGCTATAAACTTTCTGAACTGTGGTGTAATTTGAATGCCAGTTAGCATTTGTTTTGATTTTAGTTGAAGATGAAGAAGAAACAATTGAAGAACAAGAAGCTAAAGAAGGAAATATAAACCATCAAACTGAATTGTCAAATCTGGTTAAAGAAGGTAGGTCTGAAGTTTCACTCTTCTTTGGAGAGTTCTGTAACAACAGGTGAGAACATGCTGCAGTTGTTATATTTATAAATGGTTTATGGGATGGTGATGGACAAATGTACTTGATGAAGGAGTTTGAGTCCTTAACTAGTTTTCAAGCAAGGTGGCTTGGGAAAAAAAGCCTGTCAAAGCATTGCTTTTCTTTTACAAAAAAAAGGCTCTCAGCCGAAGTGGCTGGCCATTTGCTTTCTTTAGCAGCTTAACAATAGGTGCTGTACAGAGCTTGGTGAATGCAAGAGTCCCATAGGGATCACTTCAGTTTTCATGTTAAAACCTTGCTGATTTTCAGAGGTGAGCTGCCCATTAAGCTAGGCCTGCTTGGCAATTAATATGCAGTTTCCAAATCCATTTGTTTGGTCTGTTTGGCAGCTTAGTGGCTGCAGCCAGCTGGCCAGTTGGAGGGATTATAACTCTCAGCTGGTCAGCTAAGTTCCTAATTAGAATGTTTCTTGATTGATTGGACTTAAACAGCATGTACATTGCTACCTCAACAAATCAAAAAAGGAATCATGGAAATTCTGGTCAGCAGGATTGAGGCTGAGGTCTTCAGTTGCCTTTCAACCCCTTTAATTTGTTGCCTCTCCCTTTCCAACCAGTAACTTACTGTTGGTTTGGATCTTGGGTTGTAGTGTAGTGAAAAGCAAGCTGGTTGTGCACACCATTTGGTGTAATGCCAAGTGTTCTCTGTAAACTGGGTCATTAAATAAACACCGCTGTCCTCCAAGTAGTAATTACCTCTTCAATTAACTTCTGATTAGAGGACTGGTTCTAAACAAGCAAAGAATGTCATGAGATTAAAACTAATGATATCATTTATTAAAAGCTGTGGTATTTATAAACTTACATGTGTTAATGACTTGCAGCTGAATTGCCTCTGGATGATTTGCTGAAGATGTATGAAGGTGCCTTTTCTGAAAGTTTTCACTGGCCTCAGCCTAAACCTGACAGCGAAGAGGACAGCAGCGAGGAAGGTAATTACTTTTTGTCTCAAAGAAAATCTTAACTTAAAAGGTGAAGCAGCTCGAATGACTCTCAAGGTGTCTGCTAAAAGACAATGGAAAAAAATATTGAGTGAATCACATCTGAAATTACATTTAGGTGACAAGCAATGTTCTCTTTGAGAATGAATGCAAAACGCAGTGACTTTCTGACTAAATATTTAGGAAGATTGTTAGATTTATTCCTGCTTTTAGTAAATATTTTTAGATAATGGTCTGTGAAGGATTTTTTTTTTCCTTACTCAGTTTATGAAAAGGAAATAAAATTTGCCAGCTTCAGAGTTGCATGTGAGACTCTCAAACAACAGTGAGCAATAAAGGAGCCTCTCCACACTGAATAAAACGGCACGTGTAATGGTTATTATTATACAGTTGCCATCTGTTCTACACTGAAGTGGTGATAAAATGAAATATTTAAAGATAGGTCTTAAGTATTATGAAAAGACCTTTATAGAAGTTGAAAAAAGCTGATGCTCCTGTTCACCTACTGAATGGTGAACATTTATAGGGTGCTGTGTTCCCAAGCTTAAGTTACTGTCATTTTAGCTTGTCATCATTTTCCTGTACTCAGCTCTTCTCCCAGGGAGTAGGCAAGGTGAGAAGGGGAAATGGCATCAAGTTGTGCCGGGTTGTTTTGGGTTGGGTATTAGGGAAAGCTTTGCCTCTGAAAGAGAGGTCAGACACTGGAGGAAGCTGCACCTGGTAGTAGTAGAATCCCTGGAGGTCCTTAGGGACGTGGTTTAGTTCAGTAGGTTTACAGTTGGATTACATGATTTTGGAGGTCTTTTCCAACCTTAGTGACTCTAGGATTCTATTTTAGGCTCATATAACTGTTGCTTTTTAGGCCCCTATGTGAGTGCTAGTCAGCTGAATTACTTTGTGTAGATGATTCTTAAGTTTATATTTATTTTCAATGCCAATGTCGTTTGTGTTTCATAGAAATGGATGACCATATGTCCGATAGGGAAAGTCCTCAGAAGGAAGTTGTTCTCATAGACTCACTTCTCAGCATTGATCAGTACAAGAGTATAGACAGATCAAGCCCTCCAAAGAAGCACATGCGAGACATATCAGAAGTTGCTGCAGCAGCAGAAGTGCTGTTACCTAAAGGCAGCTCTAGGATAACGACAGCGGTAAAACTCCCTATTTTCTGCTTCTGTGTGTGTTTTACGTAAAGAATGTTTGATTTGACAGATTTTAGCCCGAAGTAACAGTAAATGTTTTCTATTTATTGAACTGTAGAGTGAATGTGATTTGTTACGTGCTCTGTGAATTTAACTAGAAGTAACAGTTAATTCTCACTGCAGGTAAAATATAATACTCCATCCCTATTATATGGGCCTCTCAGAGAATATCAGAAGATTGGGCTGGATTGGTTAGCAAAACTGTATAGGAAAAATCTCAATGGCATTCTGGCAGATGAGGCTGGGCTTGGAAAAACAGTGCAAATTATTGCCTTTTTTGCACACCTGGCTTGTAATGAAGGTATGTTAATTTACATTATCTAAATCTCACAATTTTAGATGTGTTCTTAGGCTACAACTGACAAAGATAACGCTGGCCAAGTACCTAAGTAGGGCAGAGCTTGTGGAACTAGTATTTTGTTGGAGATAACAAATAGATTAGTCACTTAATTTCTTCTGTTGTTAAATCTCACTTTTAAGGACACATTTAGTGATGCTCCTCTTTAAGAATCAGGGTTGAAGATACATCAATGTAGATGATCAGGATTCTCTTCCTAATTTTAAATTGTAGGTAACTGGGGTCCTCACCTTGTTGTTGTACGGAGCTGTAACATACTGAAATGGGAGCTGGAGCTGAAACGCTGGTGCCCTGGGTTGAAGATTCTTCTCTACTTTGGCAGCCAAAGAGAGCTAAGGGCAAAGAGACAGGTATTGAATTTTGCGACTCTTACACTGCTATGTTTTTCATTTTAGATGACAAGACTTTCAACCTGTATTTATCTGTATGTTCCTTCCACCTTGGTGGGGTAGGAAAAGTTTTTAGGACTACAAGGTGCTTTACAAGAAGTCTTATATCTAACACCTCTAGGTTTGGTATTGATGAATGCATGCAGTACTTAATCTGCTTTCTGAACTGACTGCAATTTAAGACTCTTCTTTAGTATTCTTTGGGTCTCAGTGTTGTGAAGATGTAGCAAGATGCAAGGTAAGGCAGAACTTTCTGGTACCTAACTTTTGTTATGTCACTTCTTTCCTTTTCTGTAGGAATGGTCAGAACCCAACAGCTTTAATGTGTGTATCACCTCCTACAAGCAGCTGTTCAAAGGCCACACAGCATTTATGAAAATGCGATGGAAATACTTAATAGTAGATGAGATGCAACAAATTAAGAACATGACTGAGAAACACTGGGAAGCACTTTTCAGTCTGCGCAGGTATGGAACAGAGCGTTGTTTTTGTGCCGGCAGTGGATTTTTCCTTTCTTAATGTCTCAGGAGTTTTCTGCTCAAAAGAAAGCTGTTCAAATTTCCATACCCCTTAGCAATACTCAGCTATTGAGGTATTCCTCCTTGCTGTAACAGTAATACTTCTCTTTGCTGATAATCTGTGCTTCAAAACAGATTCCACAATGAGGAAGCTAGCTTGATGGTATATTCAAGAATAAAAAGATTATTTATCTTAGATCAAATGTAATTAGCACTACTTACTTCTGGCAGGCCTAAAGCTACAGTATTTGAACATTGGTCTCATTTTCATTGGTTAAAAATGTTCTTTTTACTATTCACAGCCAACATCGTTTGCTTCTGATAGACACTCCTTTACATAACACACTGATGGAGTTGTGGACCATGGTACACTTCCTGATTCCAGGAATTTCCAGACCTTATCTAGATTTTCCAGTAAAAGCACCTAATGAGGAGAACCAGGATTACTGCCATAAACTGGTCATCAGGTTACACAGGGTACGTTGTCATTTGTTTTCTTACATGGCCTTCTAAAGTAGTTGTATTTAAAGCTGTTGTGAAAATTAGGAAGAAAGGAAAATCACAAGGCTCAGGTTTTGAAGCATAATGTGCAGAAATCGAAGAACAAATAATGTTTGTATAACAGTGTACTTTCAGTTTGTTTGTGTGTTGCTTATGAGCTTTGTCATGTAAAGTGCATGGGTGCGAATGAGCTTCCTGTTGTAAAAATTATCTTTGAAGTGAGAGAAGTTTTTTTTTGTTTAATTCTGAAATATTTCAGATGATTCAGCCATTCATTTTGCGAAGATCAAAGAGAGATGTTGAAAAGCAGCTAACAAAGAAATACGAACATGTACTAAAGTGTCGTCTTTCTAGTCGACAGAAAGCTATGTATGAAGATGTCATATTACAGCCAGGGTAAGGAGTTTAAGAAATGCCATCATTTTCGGTGCTTAAGCAAGATGATGCTGTTAGGAAGTCACAGCCAGAGTTATTTTTCAGAATGACCAATAGAGTAGTTCTTCTACGTGACCACTGAGAAGAATGTGATTATGTTGTAAGCTGAAATGATGGCTCAGTGTTGCTACAAGCCTAATGGAAGAACTCCTGCTTTTACATCTGGGACCTAAAATTCAAATAATAATTGGTCAGTTTTGCCTCTATTTTGTTTGAAGATTTTTCTCTAACATGTGGTTCTTTATTATCTTAAGACCCAAATGAATCTCTTTACCCTCTGTTACTCATTCTGTAATACCAAGTGGCTATTATTGGGTGATATGAGCATGAAGGAATTTTGAAGACAAGGAGATAAGGTTGTAACTGACTTCAAAGTAGCACTGGTCCCTAAACATCACGTCTCCAAATTCATAGTTACTGTAGTGCTATTTTAAATGCTTTAGAAACACTTTAAGTCTAAGCTTGCTTTAGGGATTTTGAATAACATGCCACACTGCACATTCTCTTCTGATTTATGGTCGTCTTTTAATGTCTTTATAAAAGCTGTGCAGAAATTGATGTATTTCTGTATCTGTTATTTGGTAGAACACAAGAAGCCCTCAAAAGTGGACATTTCATCAGTGTCCTGCATGTCCTGATGCAGCTGCAAAGGATCTGTAATCACCCAGATCTGATAAATCCCCGGCTTTCGAGTACCTCATATGTATCTGAAACGCTGGAATATAGAACTGCATCTCTTGTACTGAGTGCCCTAGAAAGGGATATTTGGAAGGTGGGTGGAATAGTTGACACTTCTTCTCCTTATGAGTGCCCTTGAAAAATATCATTATTTATATAGGTCACACTAGAATTAAAGCCTCCTATTTATTTCCATGGAAACCACAGTAGTATAAGGAGCACAATTACACTGTTTAGTAGAGCAAATTCTGAGCTACAAGACAGTCTTTTCGCCGCTGTTAGTGGATCTGTGCAGATGAGCTGATTGAGATGCTCTTCATTTTGTGGTGTGACAGGCCAGAATGTGGCTTGTGTTTCACGTTGCTGTAGCCGTGGCTGAAATGCACACTCACCACCTCAGTGTGTTGACATCCACACTTCAGTCTCCATAAACATTCAGAGAGCATCAGTGAATGGTTCCAGACAGCTTTGGCTAATAATTACGTTCTCTAAGTTTAAAGTTATTTCATATCAAAAAGTAAAATGTAGAAAGTGATTTCAGCATAGAACATAGAGAGTGCTTAACTGTTTGGGCCATTGTGTATAATAATAAAGCTACTTTTACAATATCCTTAGGAGTCAGACCTCTCTCTTTTTGATCTCATTGGAGTGGAAAACAAAATGACTCATTATGAAGCACAAATGTTGCCGAAACAAAAGGTTACTAGAAAGTTAATTGAAGAAATCTACAGCTCTCCTCCACCACCAGCTAGGCCTAACCCAGTGAAGCTCAAACCAAGCAGGTATGTGCACGTCTTCCTTGTAGCTAGAATTACAAGGGGCAAGATGTAGCTCTGTTGATGTGTTTGTCTGCGTTATCAAGTTGTGATTCACATAAAGCTGCAGACTTTGCTTTGTATTTTTGTGTATTTTCTTGTTCGCCCTTGTAAGTAGTGAATCCACTTTAATAGTTTCTTTTAAGGCATACAACTGTATTTGAAGTTTATCAATTTCCTGGATGTTTTACTTGACCAGTGTATGGATTTTATTCTTGTGGTTCTTATCTGACAAGAAGCATTGTTTTACAGTGTAGTTGGGAAATTTTTCTTTGAGACTATGGGCTGTGCTTGCAGTGTTAGCTGTGCTTGCACTTATAAGAGATGTAAGTTTTATCAGTTATGTTTTTTTAAGAGTATTTCTCTTACGGCAGTAGTGATCCTCAAGTTATGTGAAGGCCTTTTTGTGATGAAAAGGCCTGATGACGTGCTGGCATCTCTCTTAAAGTGATACAAGGGCCCCATTCTTTTTCTAGATTTGGAGCTGGAGTGTTGAGCTTGTTTGCTGTAATTCTGCTTCTTCTTGTGTTTAACTGAGATGCACGGCAAGATGGTTGTTTTATTTCTTGTGTTTAGCAAACTGACTTTATGGGTTTTCCATAAATGAAGTCTGCTGAAGTGCTGAGTCTTGCCAGCTTTAACTATCTGTGAGCAAGAGATAAGTGTCGTGTTGTTGGATCAGTTTATGCTTTCTGCTGTGACAGGATGTATTTTTTTTAAAAGCTGAAGCATGATCTTTCTATGGCCTTTGACTGTTCATGTTCTTTTCAGGTTGTTCCAACCAGTTCAGTATGGGCAGAAACCAGAGGGCAGGACTGTAGTTTTTCCAAGCACTCAGGTACAACGCACGGTGACCACAGCTACAGTAACTCAGCAGGGACAAGTACGGGGAAGGTCACCCATAGCTACGGTGTCCTCAAATCAAGGTAAGAGAGTTGGGGCTTTGTTGATCACATAGACTTCTAAACACTGGTACCAGTCAACCTGATGCTAGAACTCTTTCCTCTAGCTTAATGGTCTAGAATACTAATGGCTTAAAAATACCAACAAACTAATTGCCAGTAAATTTTCCCACTAGTTTCTATATGATCTGTCAGTGTAATGCACAACTAAGCTTTGTGTAACCTAACTGATAGTGCGTGGAGTTAATATGGCATAGTGGTGTTTAAGACCTGATCACATGTAACGTTCTGTCAAACATGGAAGTTTACAGTGCTTTTGTGTATTGATTTATCCTTTAAACAATGCTTACTGAATAAATAATGTTGTTAAAGTAGGACGGAGGCATGGCTAGAAATCCCAGTCTGTCAGGAAAAGCTGTTCCAGTAGCTGTTTTAATATCCTGTTGGAAGGTTTCTTTTCAATGCAGGTTGTTTAAAGCAGTGGAGTTAAAACCTCTAACAGCTTGCACAAACAAACCTTATTGATTGCAGCTGCAGCAGCACAGTTTCAGACAACTCAGGCTTCCACCAGTGCTCCAAGACACCAGCCCGCAGCGACCTTCACCACAGCAACTAGCACAGCCCATCCTGTGAAACAGCGGGGCCAGACCGCAGCACAGGCCTCCCAGCTGGGCCAGGCCCAGCCACAGCCCCCCCCGCACACCATCCAACAGAGTGTGCTGCCTCAGAGGCTGGTCCTCACCTCTCAGGCCCAGGCACGGTTGCCTAGTAAGTGGCCTCCCCTTTCGAGGTTTCTCCCACTTTACTACAACGAGGTTAAGTTACTAGGCACCCTAAAATGTGTACAGAAATCATTGTTTTTTTTTCACTCTTCTGATTAGCCTTGCTCAGTATGTTGCTTATGACCAAGGAAAATCAAAAATTGGATAAGAAACAATAGAATTGCTGTGGACATACATTAGCGGTGTCAACTTAATCTCCTATTTCTGCATGTTTCTTCTGCTGGCAAGATTTCCTTCAGACCAACCGTTTTAGCTCTATCCTAATTGTTCCTTTCGTATTAAACACTAATCCATCTCTAAAGGCCTCTTGCAGAGAGGAGCGTCGCAACTGTTAGGCAGAGAAAAGCAATGAGGCTTTGCTTTAAGGTTGGATGTGCACTGCCTATTAGCATGTGTGTAGAGTAGAGCACTGATGTATTAATTTTATCTCTGGGGTAATGCGCTGCCTTTCCAAAAGCTAAAATCTCACAACAGTCTTTTCTCAAGATCATAAAACTTAATGCTTACGTGCCTCCAGCCGTTCTGCATTTTAAACACAAAAAGCTTGGTCCTGTCACTTAAAGCTTTTTGGTTTGTTTAAGTGCAGATTGCTTGAAATGTGTGAATTAGGTTTCATCAGCAAATTGCAGATTATTTTTAATGTGTGTTTGTATTGCTACTCATGTAGCAATTTTTCGCCTCTTCCTTTACGCTCTTGAAAAGGCAGTGGAAATCACTTCAATGTCTATACTTGTCCTGTTACAAAGTGTCACATGAGTTTTCAGGTCGCTCTTACCTCTTTGCTAATGGAAGTGATATAGCTTCTGAAATGTTGATATTCTTAGCTTTAAACAATCAGCTTTTTTCCAGTTTGTCCAACAAATACAGAAAGCAATACCTGCTTAACTTCTATATGACACTTTTGATGCACTGAGTATAATTCTGCATGGAAGGTGCTTCGGCACCAGTGTACTAACCAAGAATTAGAATTCTGAATACTGAACGGCCCTCCTTCCACTTTGTTGTTCTCAATGCTTGTTTCCCTCCTTGACAGGTGGTGAGGTAGTAAAAATAGCACAGCTGGCTTCCATAGCAGGAGCGCAAGGCAGAATTGCTCAGCCAGAGACCCCTGTAACACTGCAGTTCCAAGGCAACAAGTTCACTTTATCACATAGTCAACTTCGTCAGCTCACTGCAGGGCAGCCTTTGCAGTTACAAGGTACCTATTTCAAAACAGTGACTTTTTATTATTTAGAATACTCGATGTTGATGTGGACAGAGCATTCCTTCTGGCTGTATGTTTAGAGGATCTTTGCCCCTACTGTGTTTATTGTCCTTATCTGCCTTTTTGCTGTGTGAAAGACACGATTATGCTCTTTTACAACATTGCATTTCTAGATTTTATTATTGAATTTGTTTTCACACATATGCAATACAGCTAAAGTAAGATGAGGTTGTTTCAGATAAGCTACCTAATAAGTGGCAGAAACAGACAAAACTGAGGATGTTCTTTGGTTGTTCTGAACATATATACAACTGTAAATAACACTTGTGAATTTGGACTTATTGTGACCCTGATCTGAGTGCCCTACTTACATTTTTGTTCTCATTTTTACCCTCTTGGTGGTTTGTGCCACCACCTTCATAACCTAGAAATCTTTTGCTGTGGCTAATAAGTAGAGGAAACCCTGAGTGAGGGTTGAAGCAGTATGTAACAGCAGTATCATTTGGTACAGAACTTTATTGGTCTTTTTACACTTTCCAATGTTGTTTAAAAATGTTGTTTAAAATGTTGTTTAAAAATCCTTCATTGCAGGAAGTGTTCTTCAGATTGTTTCAGCTCCGGGTCAGCAGTATTTGAGACCTCAGGGTCCTGTTGTCATGCAGACAGTTTCTCAAGCTGGAACTGTTCAGAATGCTCTGAATGCTTTAGGAAACCAGCATCAAGCTGGGGTGCCAACTTCCACTGCAGTGACACAGCAAGGTATGCCTTCCAGCTTGAATTAATGCATCTAAACATTCAATTACTAACATCATAAATTAATAAATACCCCACAGTATTGCAGATCAGAATTCTTTCAGTTGAGTTCGGAAGCAGGGGAAACTATGCGAGAAATGGTTCTGACAAATGATACATAAATGGTGTGTGCTGAAGTTTTAGTCAAGGCTTCTTCCAAACTTAGAAGAACTTGAAGTAAATGTATAGATTTTCTTTGTCAATTATGTCTTAGGTCAGATTTTTGTGGGAAGAAGCAAGTTTGGAATACTTTGTTTCTATTTTCAAAGAAAGGTTGGGGTGATTATGGTTTTCTGTACTACATGGAATGTCTAGCGCTTCTCTCTACTTCTCGACAATGATTTTTCTAATTTTCTTTGCCTTTCTGTCTACCCAAGCTTCCTTTTTCTCTTTCACTTTGTAACCTCTGCTTAGATATTTGGTGCTTTGCTGCAAACGTGATCAGTTCGTTGCTTGAAAATATGACCAAGATGTTGATCAAAATAACGACAGAGAAATTGCAGCCTAGGCTGTACTTACAGCATAACAGCAGGTTGTTAAATGATGATAAAAGCAGTACGAGGAGTTTGTTCCTTGGAAATTGCCATCTGCTGTAAATTTTTTTGGAGATAAACCATTCACTTAAAACAGGCTGTTTATTGCTTCTATTTGATGTGCTGGATGTGCCCTCGAAGTTCATATTTTGACACTGTGAATGACTAGATGTCTCGTCACAAAAAGAGAGAGGATCTTCAGCAGTCTCCCAGTTGTTGGGAGTTAAAGGATTTCTGTCATGATTTAGAAGATGTGTGGCTCAAATGTTCCATCCTCCAGCTCGGATAACGTTACAGGTGCTCCTAATATGACCATAGTTCACAACAGAAATGGATAATTCAGAATATGAGATTCCTACAAAATCTCACACATCTTGCTACTCTCATAATGATAAAAAGAGAAGTCTGTTAAAAGGAATAATAAATATTGTTTTCGAGTGTTGAAACTTCTCACTTTTCAGCTTCGGAGGAGGTTGTAAAGCATATTGAAAATACTTATTTTGACTTTCAACATTTTGGATAAGATGCCAAATCGATTGCGTGGAGTGACTGGAAACTGATTGCTGAGCTGGTGTTGCTGTGCAGTAAAATTGGATGTATGCTGATCATCCTATAGGGTTCTTTGCATCTTCTAGAAGAGCGTAAAGGCAAAGCTTTCACCTCTGCTTATTCCTCAGTCTGTTCTTAGCGTAAGAGCCACTCCTGCTTGTTAACTTGAATTTGGTTAGTTGTTGGTGTATCGACTCAGCAGTACATGCAGCTTCATACTGAGTGGAGGGTTGTGCAAGTATGAAATATCTATTTACTGAAAGCAAAAAGTGAAACCAGTCTGCAGAAGAATAAATATATAAACACAAGGTTTATCCTCAGTTTGTATTCCAGGTAGAACTGCAGTTACTAATTTGTCATCTGGTGACATGGGAGCAGTGTTAAAACCAGCACCTACACATGGGCAGTCACAGGTATGTCAATTCTGTTTTCTTAAGGAAGCATAACAGGTTTTGTATTAAGTTATAATTTAGAACACTGGAATTAATTGGGAACTTCCATTTTAGAGAAATATGGAATGGAATTGCCTTTTTAGTAGTAGTTGGATTTAAATGCAATCTTCAGGTTTTTATCTGAAATTTACACTTTTGGTAGTTGATTCATGTAGTTGTTGGAATGGACTGTTAGTGGAATAAGACACACATGGCAGATCCTGATAGCTTCATTCTAAAGAAACTCAAATTTATAAGGAATTGTAAGCAGCAAATAATTTTTTTCAACCTTTCTTGGCAAAGGAAACCTATGAAGAAAAGAACCGACTTCTGAAGGAGCGTCTGGACAGAATATTCTCTGGCAATGAGCGCCGCTGTTCAAGGGCTCCAGTGTATGGCAGTGACTTGCTGAGTATTTGTTTGCTGACTGGTGAGAGGAGGCCATCCCCAGTGTCTTCCTGCGAGGACAGCAGTTGGAGGTGGGCTGGCTTTGTGAACTGCTGCCTTTCAAGTGATTCTGGAGGCCCATGTGATCCACTACGTGAAATGATCCAGACTTTGGTTCGGGAGCAAGAATCTCTTAAGGATGTTGTTGACAGGTAATGTGTGACTCTGTCCTTGTATGTCTTGGCTACATTGCTATTGCTTGATGTGTCCTTTCCAGAAAAGCTTTAAAGCCTTATTTCTACAGGTCAGCTTGTTTGGTTTAGATTGATTTAGCAGTAAAGGATTTTCACGATTCCCATAATCCATTCCTTTTGTTTATTTTAGGATCTTGACAGCAAAATCATTTGCTACCTTGTTCCTAATTTAAAACACAAATTCAGCTGTCCGTGTGTTAGTGTATGTTCTCATGCTTTGGGTTTAGTTTTGACTTCTTGCCATTAGCCATCCAACAGGAGTTAAGGCAGAGAGATGCAGGCAGAAACTAGTTTAGCTAAAGCTGGCACTTGGATTGTGTGCAGAGCAAACAATCTAGGAACATATAATGCAGTTTGAAGAACTCAACTAAAAGTAGTTCAAAACAAGTTTGCTGTTATGGATGTTTCTTGTGTTTGAGCTCCAGTCACTGGATACAATAGCCACAAAATAAACACAGTATCAGAATCTATTATCAAAACAGATGAAATAAGACAAAGGGAGGTAGAGAATATTAAAGCTCCCAAGATTTGCAGCACTTACAAAGTCAGTTCAACATAATGTGTACTGTAGATCAAAATTACACTGTTGACAGGCTGGAAATTATTGTCACACCTTATTGTGTGTAGCTTCACAACCTGGTATTCACTCTTTACAATGCTTTCCACAGGGCTCTCTTTGTATTGCCTGCTGCAGTTGCTGCACCCCCATGTTTGTACGTAGCAAACCCTCCCCCATCATACAGTCACAGACTGAAAGTCCTCAGACACAGTCTGAAGCAGAAGGCAGCTCCACACTTGCATCAGTTGCGGCGGATTACGACTCCCCAGTTGCTACAGTTCCCTGACCTCCGCCTGGTGCAGCATGACTCAGGTAAAGGTGGATGCTGAATGGTAACACTTCATAGTTTCCTGTTCTACAGCAATGGTATGTCTAAATGAAAGCATTACTGTTCCTTTTAAATATAGGAAAACTAGAAGCTCTTGCTGTCTTGCTTCAGAAGTTGAAATCAGAAGGGCGTCGTGTATTGATTTTATCACAGATGATTCTAATGTTGGACATACTGGAATTGTTCCTAAATTTCCATTTCCTCACGTTTGTAAGGATTGATGAGTATGCGAACCAGGAACAACGGCAGGTAAGTGTGAACTGACAGTTGTCTGCTGGTACCACAACATGTGCTTCACAGGCTTCTATGTGCTAATTGTTTCTACTTAATTTGAAACTTTGACTTTTCTTCTAATTAGGCTACAATGAGTTTGCTTTGGTATTTGTTGGTGTATGACTTGCTTTTATTTCTTTTATGTAGGAGCTGATGAAAAACTTCAACAGAGACAAGCGCATTTTCTGTGCCATCCTTTCTTCTCACAGTCGTTCCACTGGTGTCAATCTTGTTGAGGCAGACACTGTTGTGTTCTATGACAATGATCTAAATCCAGTGATGGATGCAAAGGCGCAGGAGTGGTGCGACAGGATTGGGAGGTGTAAAGATATCCATATATACAGGTGATTACTGATGTTACTGATTAATGACCTTTCTTTAACGTGCTTATTTCAGATAAAGCTACATAATCTGAAATAAAGTAGAAGCAGTGCTGAAAACCATCTCATTTGAATACCCCCTCACTGTTTTCTTGTGTGGTAACATAGTCCATCTTAACACCACGTCTAATTGTGTGAATCGCATACAAATTTTCTGGTTGCTACCATACCTTACATTACATTTCTTGTTTGTTTGTTTTCCCTAACACTAGTTGTTAAAAGAAAGCTTTAAAGTGTAGCAGGTAGTATCTGTTTGAATAGAATGCACAAGCATCGCTTTGTTTCAATAGTTCAGTGTTATTCTCCGATGGCAATTCTGCTTCTTGCTTCTGAAAGCTATTTTGGAAGTGACTTAACAGCTTTCTGTTCTTTTATTTTTCCTTTTCAGACTTGTCAGTGGTAATTCCGTAGAAGAGAAGCTTTTGAAAAATGGCACAAAGGATTTGATCAGAGAAGTAGCTGCTCAGGGAAATGACTATTCAATGGCCTTTCTAACGCAAGTAAGTTAATATTAAGTATGTAGCAGTGATGCAGTACTTAGTAAGTTCAGACTCTTCCTGTTGGAGTAAGAAAAACAGTACTAGAAATGTGTTTGGGCTGGTAAGCGTCTTAGAAGTGGTGGGTGTTTGAACTCAAGTGTCCTTACTTGTCAGGCATCACTGATGTGACTTTGTATATTCTGGTTTCTTGCACTCAGCTACAAACTTCTGCAGTTGGTTGAGAATTTCAACAACTTTGAAAAAGCCAAAATAGGAAGTTAAAGTATTTGGTGAGAAACTGCTCTGAAGGTGCAGAGGATGGTGGCTACACTGACAAAGCCAGTTCATCCCTTTCTGACACTCCTGATGTTGTGGTGCAGAATGTTAGGGTGTGAGTTTGACCAATGTGTATAAATTGCCTTAACTTAATTACAGAAAGTGCAGAAGAGAAAATGGACAATTTTCCAGAAGTAATAGATCGTACACAGTTTATAAGCTCACTGGAAACTTAAGTTTATTTCAAGTAATATAAAAAAACTAGGATGGTTCTGAAAGCTGAATGTGCTTCTTTTTCCTTCCAATAACCAAGCAAACGATTCAGGAGTTGTTTGAGGTTCATTCTCCTATGGAGGATTCTGGATTTAGAGTGAAAGCAGAAGAGTTCGTAGTACTTTCTCAAGAGCCATCTCCAGCAGAAACCATTTCACCTAAAGTTGCAAGACCATTCATAGAGGTAATGGTTAACACAGATTAAAGATACAGCTGTAGGACATGAGTATTTAGTGGCTGCCTTATCTTTCTGGGGAGGTGGAGGTAAATTCTGCCTGTTGGTTTTCTGTTTTGACAGCCAGTTTTCCTCTTAACTGTGTCCCTTTGGAAGTATTGTTAAGTGGTAGAATTGCACGGGGCTGTTCCTCTTCTTGAGGAGCAATTTATTGCAGTAATTTGTGTTGGCCTACAGTGAAATTCTTACAAGGGTTTCTTTCCATATTTTTGAAGTATTTATTATTTTAAAAATGTCTTTTTGAAAGGCCCTCAACAGTATTGAACGAGAGGATGAAGAGCCAGATGAGCACGTACAAGAAATAAGACCTGAGTCATGCATTGAACCTTTAGTCTCAGAGCTCTGTGAATCAAAATACAACGAGGAGCCCTCACCACTGCAGGAGTTAGTTGCTGTTGTGGATCAGGTACCATGACTTTTTCCATTACTATTTAAATAAAAGCAATATGTAGTTCATATATTTCAATTTCTTTACAGTTTTGCCTTAAAAACAACTTTGTTTTTGATTAGTTTGATACTTCATTGAAAGAGTGGGAAAAGTCTTGCTGACTTAAGCTGTTATGCCATCAGGAAAGAGATTCATTTAAAGAAGAGCTTTGATAGATTCTCCTTTACATTTCTTTTATTATTCTTAATGCTGACTTTTTTTCCTTAATGTGTTCTCTCAGCTGACTCCAATTGAGAAGTACGCTTTGAACTATTTAGAGCTCTTCCATGTTTCAGTCGATGAGAATGAGCCACGATTGAATGAGGTAAAATAATAAATATTACTACTATATTACAACCTTGTTGTTTTCTAATGTGGGCAATGGGGGTTAATATTTCCAGTGAGACATGGAAGTTTATCCAGTGATGTGGAACATATTGTAAGGAACCTCTATTTCCTCTCGCTATACTTTTGAACACCAGAATGCTTTACAAGAAGTGTCTTGTAATTCTTTTGGTTTAAACAGATTTCAGTCCTTCATTTCTTACTTGTAAAATGAGGCTGATGTTCTTCAGAACAGTTTGGCAAATATTTGTTGTACTCTGTTGGCAGCGGGGAAAAATGTCATTAGCTTCAGTAAGGCTGTTTGGTGAAAGGCTGCTCTTCTGGTTGTCTTGAATGTTTAACCAGAATTTGCTTTATTTCAATATTCTTAAATCCCTGCAACAGAGATTAAAAAAAAAAAACAAAAAAACTTTAAGTGACTATGAAATCACCTGTAAAGAAAGGGTTTCAAAATTGCCGTGCCTGAAAATATCACAGCTTAAAGGAATTATCCATGAATACCACAAATAGGCAACTTTTAACCCATTGTCTGCTACTGCACAAAGGTGGTAAGGAGTCTGACTTTCCCTTAGGTGGAACTGAAATCAGCAAAGAAGGCATGGGAAGTGCAACATCTAAGGGAGTTAAAGGAAAAAGAGCAAAACACCCTCTGGGAGGACGAAGAGGAACTTCTCACCTACACCCGGGAGGATGCATACAACAAAGTAATTCCTGGTTACTGGATTTCTTAACTGTGTATTTCTTAAGTTATTTAGAGAATGTTTTTTCCTTTGGGGTTCAGTCACGGTCATTTAATTGCATTCTCTTTTTGCTGTGTAGGAGTATGTCTATGAAGGTCCAGATGGACAAACTGAAATAATGCCAGTAAGTATCAGTAACACCCAGCAGCCTAAATAGACCTCTTAGTTTTGAAACATAAAGATCAGTGCTTCACTAGTATGGCCATAACTAAAAAGTTTGCGTTCTCTGCAGCTTTGGACCCCCCCTACTCCACCTCAGGATGACAACGATATCTACATTGATTCTGTGATGTGCCTGATGTATGATACCACCCCTATTCCAGAATCAAAATTGCCTCCGGTGTACGTCAGGAAGGAACGCAAACGGCACAAAACAGATCCTTCTGGTAAGTGTCAAAACTGCTTAAATTCTGTTGTTAAAAGTTATAATATATTTTATCTTTACTTCCTCTTCATAATGATCAAAGTGTGCAGATTTGAGATGAAAAGTCTTCTCTCTGCTGTGTGTGTTATGATGGCCTTACATCATTAGGGCTCTGGCCATACTAAATGTCACTGCTGACAGATTCCTTTTAGAGGTAGTGTGGAATAATATATGTACATCCAGGAGCATTTTGCAGCTATACATAACAAAGAGGTCAGACAATGGTAGTATCTATTTACAAATAATTTTATCTTGTCTTAGCTGCGGGTAGGAAGAAAAAGCAACGTCATGGAGAGACGGTTATTCCTCCACGTTCACTTTTTGATCGAGCAACTCCAGGAATGTTGAAGATGCGCCGAGAGGGCAAAGAGCAGAAGAAGAACATCTTATT
This sequence comes from Coturnix japonica, assembly GCF_054131305.1. Lineage (NCBI taxonomy): Eukaryota > Metazoa > Chordata > Aves > Galliformes > Phasianidae > Coturnix > Coturnix japonica. The sequence goes on along the minus strand of NC_140671.1, from coordinate 2,174,877 downwards.
GAAACAGCAAACACAGTTTGCAAAGCCTCTGCCAACTCTTGTGAAACCAGCTGCTGAGACTGGGCAGGATAACCCCGAGTGGTTGATCAGTGAGGACTGGGCACTTCTGCAGGTCAGACAATGTTCAGCTTTTTGCTGTTCCATGCTACGCTTTCCATCTAATTTCATAAATAGCTCTTCTCAGTATTTTCTGTCTTGAAGGTTACTTCAAATTCCCAATGGTCAGTTTGATGTTGTGCTGACCTGACTTAGAGCAAACTCTGTGTCACTTGTGTTTCTTTAAGGATAAATTAAAGGCTGAGGATGATCAAGTCCTACTTTTGTTTTAGAGCCTGCTTACTGTAATGGCCCAGATAAGTCTGGATAGCACAGCTGAAGTTTTCCTCACCTTTGAGGAGAGCAATGCTTGAATGGCAGCTCCCTTGTTCCTATTGTATCCCTCTCTGTGCATTTTTGGACCCCTATCTGCTTAGAAAAAAATGACACATATATTCTCTGTGAACGTAGGTGAACACATGCGCTGAGGTCTGAGCTATTTGTATCACTCTAATAATGGTGATGGGCGCATGCAGATAAGGGTGGGTGTGAAGGATTGGAATGATTTGTGATCTGAAGCTTTTGTACCTTTAATGTATTGTAGGCAGTGAAGCAGCTGTTGGAGCTTCCTTTAAATCTTGCTGTTGTATCGCCAGCACACACTCCCAATTGGGACCTTGTTAGTGATGTTGTTAACTCATGCAGCAGAGTCTATCGCTCACCAAAACAGTGCCGAAACAGATACGAAAATGTCATTATCCCAAGGGAGGAAGGAAAGGTGAGTTTATTTAGAGTGATGCGTCTTTATTACGTTAAGTTTGTAGAGTATTTTTTCCATATCTTCGTAAACGCTTTTTTTTTTTTTGTTAAATGTTTCAACAGTGTAAATAAATAACGTTAAAAGATTATAAAATTATCCTCATCAGGATTTCCACTTATTTTATATGATTTCTTTGAAAAGAAAAAGCACCTGAACAAAATCTTCCACAAAAGATCATCTAACTTTCCTTCTTATTTTACAGCTAATGTACGAAGCTAATCCTAAAAAGAAGACAAAAAGTATTTATAAGGTGTGCATTGGTATTCTTTCAAAATCAAATCTAGACACTGTGGTATTTAGCAGCAATGGAGGTGGGCAGATACTTCATACGAGATCCATGTTCAGTGTTGAGTTCTCAAACATCAATTAAAATTCCAAATTTATTTTTCCTTTCTTTGTTGACACAGTGGATTGACACCAGACTTCAGCTTTTTGGATTTGCTAGATTAATTTTTTTATGTCATGCAAGAAATCTTTCATTTCACTTTAACTGTAGTAGGCATTTTTCCACCTGACAACCACCATGTTACTTATCCTGATCATTGTTATGGTACTTAAGATGTGTGAGGATGTAACTTCATACTGGGGTCTGAGCGGATCACAGACACATAGGGAGTTTAATGCTTGAAGCACCTTTTTTAAATGAGGGTTGTAATACTCTGCAGAAACAAAAATGAATTCCATGATCATAAACATCGTCTTCCAAACCGTCCTGCAGCTTAGTGACAGAACTAGGTAGGGAATATAGAACTGCTGACTGTAGCCCCATTCTCTGACCGCTAAGCAGGTTTGTCCCTGACTGGCAGCTTCTGCTTAGGAGGAGCCAACAATTAGGATGGCATGCTGTGCTGGATGTTAACATAGCTTTGTTGGGAGAGCAGTGCAGTGATGGTGTTACTCTCTGACGTGTGCGCTATGCATAACTGTAAACTAATGGTTTGAGTACTGAATTACACTTGCGAAATCTAAACTTAAAGCAAAGATTCTTTCTCAAATTAGTTTGCCACTTTGTATGTCCCCAAGCGCTGATGCCAGTGTGACCGTGAGAACTGCTCCTTGTTTTGCTCTTTCTTTATACATTTCCCATAGAATTTTGTGTAACAGTAAGTTATCAATGACACGAGGCAGAAACCAGTCTGTGATAGATATGTTGGAGTTGGTTTTTAAATAATCTACAAGCGCACCATGTGTTTGTACATAGACAGAATGCTGGGTGGGTATGTTTGCCATTAAAAGTCTGCTTCTTTTCGTTTTTTAGACTAAAAACAGTCGCCCGCTTCGTACGAATCAGATCTACGCTCAGGATGAAGGTGCCACCCACACGCAGCTTTATACTAATCATTTTGAGATGATGAAAATGATTGCAGGGAAAAGAAGTCCACCTATCAAACCTCTGTGAGTTTAACTGGGATGTTCCAACCTGTCACCTCCTGTTTCCTGGATTCTCTGCTCTGAGTTGCTCTCCCAAATGGGAGATTTTTCATCTCTTTCAAACTGCTGTTCAGTTTTTCTGTTCTTTCTTCGTCTTCTGGCCTGTTCTTGGAATGTCTTCACACTTCACATGGTTGGGTTGGCTTCTACTCTCTGCATGGATTTGTTCACATACATGATTAAGAGTTATGCTATTTTTTTAACATTTCGTTTATAAACTAGGCTTCCATTTACCTGTGTTGTGAACGTTCTGATGTCTGTGCCATTTAGTTACATGTTATTTTTCTGTGTGTGCGCAAAAGTTACTGCTGTAACTTAACACGTATTCATTTATCATTTACTCCCCATCTCTTAAAAGGTTCATCTTTATGCAGGCCCCAGTGCTGATGGGAGTATCATGGAAAATTCACCGCAACCACAGAGTCATCTCTACAACATGACATTAAATGCTCTTTTAAAAGTGTTTTTCTGCCTTCAGTAATAAATTTTTGCTCCATTTCAGACTTGGCATGAATCCATTCCAGAAGAATCCCAAGCACGCATCTGTTCTCGCAGAAAGGTGGGCACTCTTAAAAGCTCTTCTTTACTTTTATTCTTCTAAGAAAATGAAGAAATCAGTTGTTTGACTACTGCATGCTCTGTCTTATCGCTGTTTCTAGTGGAATCAACTACGACAAGCCACTTCCTCCAATTCAAGTTGCATCCCTGCGTGCAGAACGTATTGCAAAAGAGAAAAAGGTGCGAACTCCATTTCACTTACATGTATGTCTGCTGTAATAAAAATAAACATAGGAAGCATGAAGAAAATCTGATTTCTGGGAGAAGTTTGCTGGTACATTGGTTGCGTTGCAGCAAAGTGTTTATTTAGTAGCGTTTACACGAGGTCCAAAGTGGGACCTTGGGCCTGCATGTGACACTGATACCTTGTGCTCATAAGCAGCATTTTGGAAGAGGTTTTAAAAAAATCTAAAATCTGGTAAAACCATTGAATTGTCTTATTTTATCCTTGATTGTTTCATTTCCTCCCTTCTTAAGCTATTCAGTAAGAGGTGCTTGTCCTTGCTTTTAAGATGGTAAATTGCTTGTTCTGTTCAGCTCTGAGCTGTATAACATTTAGATTGCAGCTGGTAGTTTGAAACTAGTTTCATCTCATAACCAGTTACATGTGTTACGTGGAAGTCAGACTCAAAGGCCGTGTCTGCACATATGCTTGGAATTAATTTATTGTTCTGTATTAAATACATCCTGATTAATTCAGGCACTAGTTTGACAACCGTGAAATTCCTGCTTTGATTTCCTAGGCTTTGGCTGAACAGCAGAGGGCACAGCAGCAGGCAGGCCCACAGTCTCAACAGCAGCAAGCCGGCCAGCAGCAAGCTCAACAGCCAGCTGTCCAGCAAGCACAGGCCCAACCACAGCCACAGCCTCAGGCACAGGTAGTTCAGCAGCCACAGGCAGTAGTGCAGACTGCAGTAACTACTGTGGCCAACACAGCAGTATTGGTAAGAAAGGGAGGACTTGGTGTCTGATGTAGTAACTTCAGTTCTTCTTTTCTGTGTACTACATCTCCGTGCTTTTACTTGCTTTAGAAAGTAAGAATTTTAAGTCAGTGTAGTAAAATAAAGGCATTTCTTTTTTCTTCTCTTTCTCTCTCTCTCTCCTGAGTGTGCTGAGCACCTTTTTTTTATTCACTGATTAAAAACTCTTAGTATAATTACTGTAATAATAGGTGTTAGTATTTTTCCACATCAGAATGCTATATTTTCTGTACAGATACCTTGCATTTTCAGTTTAGTATTTAACACTGTTTATCGAAAGAACTCAGAGAAGACACTGTAGCTGTAACAGCTGTTCTGTTTAAGTAGGTTAAAAACCAAAGCTTTGAGTAAATTAATATTTGCTGAGAAAGTGTAATCTTGTATCCTATAGGACTACAATTAGCTGTGTTATTGTAAAGCTTTCATGGCTTCTTTAAACATAGTCTGTATTAGTCAATCTTAGAACAGGTTGAAGGCTCTTGTATTTTAGAGCCAGTCCAGTTTACTTACTAATGTGCTCAGGCAGCAGTGATTTTAATGCTTGCTGAAGGGCCAGAATAGTATAGCTTTACCAGAGACAGGGCTCTGTCCTGATACAGTGCTGTGTATCTCCCAGCACTCAGTGATGTTAATGTGTGAGAGGTTATCTGTGTGTGCCAGAATAATACCTCGCTCCTTTCTTCAGCTGACAAGGATGCGAAATGTCTGGTACTTACCCAACACCTGACTGGTATCCAACTGCTCGTCAACATGGCAGCATCCTAACCTACCCAGAAGTTACTATTGATATGCAAAATGAAAGCAAGTCTTAGAACTATCTCTGCATTTTATTGTCTCTTTCTTGAGTTGTCAGTTCTAGAATACGGCACTGTGTTAAACAGCATAGCAGCATAAGAGCTATATTCAGTTTTCTTTTATTGTTTTCTGAAGTTATCTCAATTGTCTTCTCAATAGGCAGGCACAATCAAAACAGCAGTCACGGGGACAAGTATGCAGACTGGTAAGAAGACTTTACAATTGGGCATTGGAGATGATAAGACATAAGATTTTCATTCTTTTTTTTTTTAAACAATATTACGTTTAATCCTGATTTTTGCTTTCAGCTACAGTGAGTGGGAATGTCATAGTGAATACTGTTGCTGGAGTCCCTGCAGCTACCTTTCAGCCCATCAATAAACGTCTGGCTTCACCTGTTATACCTGGAACACTGACTGTGAGTAGACTGCATGCTAGTTGTATCTCTGGGTTCATTTTGTTTGTGCATCTTATTGATGGATCTGTTCCCTGAATTAGTTATCAGAAATTCCTCTCATTATCAACTTCATGTGTCTTGTGACTCTGTATCAGCTCCTCTCCCTTAGCAGAATAGCAGCACAAACTGGGACAGATTATCAGAATAAAGTACCTAAGAGACAGTGCTTAACTGTAAACCATTTTAAAAAGTGTTATCTTAGGAAACAGATGATGTCAGAATAATTATTAACCTCTAATATTTCATGCTCAGATAATTGTGATCTTTATTTTAAGGTCGTAAGACTATAGAAGGTGAAGCAAAAAATGATAGCTAGTCAAACAAACTTGTGTAGTGAAGGGTTTGGTGATCAGCACGTCTGGCAAAGATTTAACAAGATACCAACTATGAGACATATTCAGACAGATTTATTAGGATTTGTTAGGACATTTTTGCTTTATTTTTTTTATGTCCATTTCTAAAACTGTATCATCTATATCCAGAAAGCTCACAGCTTTATGTGGGATGCAAAGACTGTGTGGAGCAATGACTCTGACTGTGTTCCTCTTCAGACTTCGGGAGGCACTGCAGCTGCACAAGTGGTGCACACCCAGCAGCGAGCAGCAGCAGCACCTGCAGCCTCCTCAGAGCTGGTGACCATAGCATCTACACAGGGAGTTCGTGCAGTAACATCAGTGACAGCATCAGCTGTGGTAACGACCAACTTAACACCTGTGCAGACCCAGACAAGATCACTGGTGACTCAAGTTACGCCAGGTAATAATTGTATGCTTAGGGGTTGTTCCTTAGGGTTCCTACAGAGTTCCTGAAGTTTGCTTGAACCGCACAGTATTGAGAGTCTGGCTTTGGCTGCACAGTTAAAAGTGATTTGATTCATAACTTACTGATTGTCGGTTCTGAGATTACTTTTCTTTATTGGTGAGTAATTCTGGACAAAGTGTTACAGTAGAGAATTGCTTAGCCTGAAGGGGTTATGATTAAAAAAGATTGTTAGCAATCAAGCAGTAAAATATTAAAATTGAGCATCACAACTATAAACTGTTATGAAGAAAGGAATATATATTTTATTATTTTTCCATTGTGTTTATGCTAAGTAGGTTGCTGTCTACAGTTAACCCACAAACTGTATTGCAGCAGAACATTCTTTAGCCACTTGGCTTCCCAGGTGAAATGAAAGAATTAAATTCAATGTTGAGTGTCCTCAGAGCATTTAATTTTCTTGCTTTTCCTTTCACAGCGACACCAACAGTCCAGCTCTCTGGCAAAACAATCACTCCTGCTCACTTCCAGCTTTTGAGGCAACAGCAGCAGCAGGCTGCTCAGGTGCAGGTCCCTCAGATTCAGGCTCAGGCACAAGCCCAGTCTCCAGCTCAAATAAAAACTGTTGGGAAACTGTCACAGGTGAGTAAGCATTGTTGGTGCTGTGTTGTCCCCTATTTTCATGGGCTAGAATGAAATGCGAGTCTCCCTCAGAGTTGATGCTATAAAAACTTCATGAGGGCAGGGAAGACTGATAGTCATTTCAAATAGAAGTGCTACAACTACAGGTCTGGGTGTGAAGTACTTACTGTTGTTTACCCACCAACAACCTGTTGTGTACAGGAGTTGATCTTCAGTTCTTTGATCTTAACTGAAGTTTGGCATGCAGTGTTTCTTCAGAGTTGCAGGTCCATCTCCATTCTTTTTCCTGTAGTCCTATAAAAGATGTAAAATGAAGGAAATGTTGTATTTTTGCAGGAGCAGCTGATCAAGTTGCAGAAGCAGAAGCTACAGCTTCCTCAGCAGCAGGCAGCACAGCAGACACAGCAAGGAGCGCAGCAGCAAGCAGCACAAGTTCAAGTGCAGCAGCAACAGCAAACTCAACAACTCACTGCTGTTACAGCACCTCGTCCTGGTCCGGTCCTCACAGGCACTACTGTGACAAACCTGCAAGTTGCCCGTCTTGTAAGTTGTCTTTGACTTCATGAAAACAGCCGCAGACACCTTGTTCTCACTGCTGGTTTAAATGAACTGAATGTTGGTTATTTTTGCGCTTAAGTGCCCTTTGTGTTACTTAGGCTGTACGAAAGACCTCTAACGCAAATAGCTTTAATAGCATTTACCAACTGACACATCTCTGAAGTGTATTAGTGTAAGGAGAAATCATATTTGGAAACATTTACCACTATCACTTATTAATCGCCTGTTATATGAAGCAAATATTTTTTGGCTGGTACAATAATCTTCATTCCTTACTGCTTAGACTCGTGTTCCTGCTTCCCAGCTTCAAGCACAAGGACAGATCCAGGCCCAAACTCCACAAGCAGCCCAGGTTGCTTTGGCAAAACCTCCAGTGGTGTCCGTTCCAGCTGCTGTTGTGTCATCTGCAGGAGTCACTACACTCCCTGTTACTGTTGCAGGCATCAGTGTTGCTATTGGGCAGCCGCAGAAAGCAGCAGGTATGTCAGTACACTTGCTAAAATATAATGTAGTTTTAAATTCTGCTTCCATAAAGGTAGGGTGCTCAGGTAATGCTTCCTGTGGGACTTATACTTCAATAAAGTACTGCAATGGAGGCTGAACTCCAAAAATGAGGTAAGAAAACTGTGCTTACTCCATGTCATCTGGAGGTCAGTATCATTCTTAAGCCAGAAGTCTGCATGTGAGTAGACAAGAGCAGATACAGTTTTGAAAATAAAGCTGTAGTAATTGCATCTTGTAAGTATGAAGCTGGTACGGGAGAATTTGTCTTTTGTAGCTGTCTCCTGTAGTGCAGACAGAAGTTTTCCTGTAGAAGTATGATTGTTAGAACACAAGTGCAGCTTGCTCGTGCAACTCTACTGTCAAAATCATATTAAAGTCTTATTAAAATCAGTGGCTCATTAGTGCTCAAAGCTATGTAGATGTATAAGCCTGTAAAAGCACAGTCTGTGTTTGCAAGCTGTTGGGACAAAGCAATAAATGAGAACTCACAGTTGTAACCATATTTATAATTTTCAGGAGGTCAGACTGTAGTTGCCCAGCCACTGCATGTCCAGCAGCTTCTGAAACTCAAGCATCATCAAGCAGCACAGCAGCAGAAAGCTATCCAGCCCCAGGTTGCACAGGGTCAAGCTACTGTGCAGCAAAAGGTACTCACAGTTTGTCTTCCCACTGACTTTCCTGTTGTTTCTGTGGTTGCAAAGCTTTAGCTCTGGATTGTGGTGGCACTCCTAGGCAGTCAGTTAATATTTCTTATAAGTAGGTACCAACTATATCTAGTGAAGGACTATTAATATCTGTTTGCGATTTCCTACTTTCCTTTGGGTATTTTTTATTTGCTTCAATGATAAAATGTAATTAATCTCATGAGTTATGTACCTGTTCTTTGGCATACGTATTTTGCAGTCACTGATGTTCTTTTCCCTTCTGTAGATAAATGCTCAGCAGGTGACAGTCCAAACCCAACAGCAGACATCGCAGCAACAAAAAGTAACCTATACTACACAGCCTGCCATTAAAACTCAGTTCTTAACGACCCCAATTTCCCAAACCCAGAAGCCAGGTGGAACCCAGCAAGTGCAGGCTCAGATTCAGGTACAGGTAACACCATTCCACACTTCTAAACACCGCTGTGAAGGGATAATCCTAGAGATAACAGGTGTAGTAACTTTTCAGCACCTGCTCAAATTAATTCCAGTTATATATTTGTTTGAATTAACTTAATACTAAGATTAATTGGTGGTCAATATCTGGCCTTCTGACAGGTCAGGGAAACCAGCTGGAAAGTTTGCCTTTCCTCATCAGAGGAAGTAAACTATGTCACCCCTTTTTATTAGCGATGGATTCGTTCTGTTTTTATTAGGGACAATTAAATTGCATTTCTTCCTGTTTTCTGGTGCTGCCTCCTGGCCTGATTTCTAGCAGCTAAGAGCAGCTGATGGTTCCCTAATTCTCTGCATAACTAGATCAGTCTAAGTGTGGAAAAGGAAGGGGATGAGGGACTGGAAGCCTTAGTCTTTCAAAGCTAAAGTAGTCCATTGGAATGTCCGTGCTTCTTTCAGTGTTATGTATAGTTAAGAGGAAACAAATATATTTCAGTTAAAGCTCAGAGATGTACTTTTCCTCTGTCCCTCCCAGCTAATCATGCTATTCTAGTATGCTGTTCTACATTTAATTTATTTACAAAGCTGCGCTACCACTGAGAAGGCCAAGATACCAACTCACATCAAACACAGCTTAGGAAAGGACTCTTGCTAGCAGTTGTGATAGGCATGGCATGTTGCAGCTGTTAGCAGTTTTATTTTGACTAAATCTTTCTTTATTTTATGGTCACCTGAAGGTTGCAAAACTTCCTCAAGTCGTCCAGCAACAGGCTACTGTTGCCAACATTCAGCAGATGGTTTCAGTTTCCCAACAGGTAGGTTCTGCCTGCAGCATCAGAATCTGATCCTACAGAAGGTTCACGTATGTGAATTCTCTGGATTTTTCCCTTTATGTGGCATGGGTAGAGTTTTGGAAGGATGTGGCCATTGGCCTTCTGTAGAAATGGGTCACATCTGGTTGCTGTAAATTCTTTAGACTAAACACCTCTTCTGCAGAGCAGGAATCTAATGGCTGCCTTGTCTTCTTGCCTTGTCTAGGTCCAAGCTCAACCCCAAACCGTGACCCTGTCTCAGACCACAGCAGGTCAGCAGCAGGTTCAGGTGATTCCTGCAACCACCGCTACTGCTCAGGTTGTGCAGCAGAAACTGATACAGCAGCAAGTTGTGACTACGGCATCTCCCCAGATTCAGGCTCCAGGTGTACAAAACCCAGCCCAGACACCAGCAACATCTGAAGCCCAGAATCAGCAAGCGAAAGTCCAAATGAGGACACCTACAGTCAGATTAAAGGCACCTACTAAACCAAGCTGAACTAACAAAGGCAATAACAGGGAAATGCAGCGTTTCTTGTTTGCTAAGCAGAATGAGAAGCTACTCCAGGCACCCGAATGAAGTGAAACCACCTCTTATTTTCTTTTACCAGAAGGACTTTGTGACACTTAGACGTGAAAACTCTCACAGCAATTCAGTGCTAGCAGCTCTGCAGCACTCAGAATCTGTACGGGGTGCTTCCTGCTGCTGCTCTCTGTGCTGATTCAACCCTGAGAAAGCAAACATTGCTTAGATTTCAGTTATGTCCAGCTTCACAAAAGTCAATGGGTGAAATGCCCTCACTGTTAGTAACGTCCGTCTATGTTAGTGTACCACAAGCTGCCCGTGGGACCATGCAGTTCTTTGCTACAGTTGGATGTGCTCTCAGTATCAATACTGAAGCAGTTCAAGGCACCCGGTGTGGTTAACACCAAGTATGTGACGTCTGTGAAAGCTGCATGCTGTTCTAGCTTCAGGTAGATACCTCTGGAAGGTCCAACTTACATTTGAAGTGCTCCCTGAAAGCTTAGCCAGTAAATGTGAAAACCTGTAAGTATGTGTAATTAAAAAGGAAAGGAAAGACAAACGAAACCCGCTAAGGTTCATTCTCCATTTTTTTTGTAAGCCTTTTAAAATGTTTGTTAGTAGTTTTGTGTACAGTTTACAGAAGCCCCCACCCCGTGCGCTCGTCCTCAATACTTTAATGGATCTTTTAGGCATGAACTGAGTAAATGCTGTGTGCTGTGTGTTAAAGTTGTAGCTTTTTGTTGGTAGATGAGCTGCCCAGTGGCTTTGCAGCTGCCAAGGAACTGCCATGGATCAATTGGAGCCGCTGGGTTTTGTTCTGCTCTCGCAACATGTTGAGATGTTCGGTACTTTCTACTCAGCTTTTGGGGAGGGGGGAGGTGTGAAGGGGAACGTGGAGTCCTTGGACTGTGTAAAGATGAGAGCTAATAACTTTTGTACTATTCTTTTACTAAAGCTAACGATGAATGTATCTTTGGGTGGGTTCTCTGGATGGGAATGGAGTGTGGCCTCTTCCTCCCCCCTCAGTTTGCCTTATTATTATGTAGAAAGCAAGGAGCTGCCCAGAGCTGTGGGCTTTGCTTTTCTGCCATAAACAGAACTGTTTGCAAACAGCACTGCGTGAGGAAACGGCTTCAATGGATCAACCTTCCCCTGCTGCACATCGTGTACAACGAGACCGGAATTACAGCATTCCTTTCCCCAGATGGTTTTCAACTTATTTTTTCACGGTGACCTTTTTAACTCGCTTTAAGAGCAGAGCGGAGCCTGGTTCAATGCGGGCCGGTACCGCTGCCTGATGCTGTTCCTATACCGTCGGGTGTCTCTGTGCCGCCCATCCCAGCCCAGCAGCACCGCGATGAATCGCGCTGTATCGCAGCTGTAATAAATGTACATTTTGTAACCCCTCCTCGTTCCGCTCCTCCTTCCTCCGCCGTGTTCCGGCCCCGCTGTAGGCGGAGCTCCCCGACAGCAGCATGGCCGGCTCGGTGCTGGCTGCCAGCCTGGAGGCCGTGCTGGGAGACCGCGGTAACGCCAACCGTGTCTTCGAGATCCTGGAGCTGCTGGCGGTGCGGGGACGGGGGGCGGCACTCGGGGCATCACTCACGGTATCAAACAATCACTCACGGTATCGCTGTTCCGCAGGCCAAGGAGGAGCAGGACGTGCTGAGCGCATCCCGGACGTGCCGCCGGCTGTTCGCTGCGCTGCTGCGGAGGGGAGAGCTGTGGGTCGGCGATCTGCCTGCAGAGGAGGATGCACTGAGCGGTGAGTGGGGAATGGGGCCGGGGATGGGGCACAGGATGGCCGGGAATAGGGCCGGACACGCGGCCGGGGGGGTGGGAGCGTCAGCGCCGCTCCTTTCCCAAGCAGGGAACTACAGCGCCGAGGAGAAGTACAAGATATGGATGAGACACCGCTACAATGACTGCGTGGAGAGCATGAATGAGCTGCTGGGACATGAATCCTTCCAGGTCAAGGTGAGAAGCAGGGCTGCTGCAGGACGGTGGGGATGCTGCAGGGGCTCTGTACGCCCTCCTGCTCTGATGGGGAATTGCATCCACCTGCATGCAATGCTCGTTGTTCCTGCACCGAGCAGCCCCTCTGTGCCCGAGCACCTCCCTGCTGCTCCAGCTGAGCGCTTTTTCTAATGGTCGTTTTAAAGGAATCGGCTCTATGCACCCTGATGAAGTTCGTGGAGCTGGAGGCGGAATGCCCGCTGGTGGCGGAGCAGTGGAAGGGCAGCTTCGCTTTTCCTCGTCATCTCCTGAAGGTGAGCTGCACTGCAGGGCTGATATTCGGGTAAGGAGATGGGGATGGAGAAGAGGGCTGAGGGCTCTAGAGCTGGAAACACCTGTAGAGTGCTGCCTTGTGAGGGGCCCGGCTGGATTCTTGTGTATTTCTAAGTATCAGCTCTGATTTTTGGGTGAGATAAGCGGGAAGGTGCTGACCCCAGCTCAGCCACATCATTTCTCAGTTACGGTGTCTGTGATGTGAGGGATGTGGGTTGGACACCAGACAGGGGTTGCCCTCAGCTCTCCCAGCTGTCTGCTCCAGCATGGCGAGAAACCGACTTGCTTTTGTTCACCAACCTCTTTCTAGGTGGTTGTTAATGGCTTAATTCCCATCCACGAGGATGCTTCCCTGCTCATCTCTCGCTTCCAAGAATACATGGAGTACGACGACGTTCGGTACTTCGTGATGAAGGCGGTCACTGAGAGCATTGGGCACGTGATGCAGAAGATAAAGGAGGTGAGGAGTTGTGCTGGGGTGGGTCTGGATGAATTGCTGCCCTGAAGCACACACACCTTGGTTGTGAAGCGGGGAGGAACCACTGGTATGTGGAACCACTTTGGAAGCAGGAGTTCCTTTGCTTTGTGTCTATTTCAGAGGCCGCTGCCGTTTTACCAGCAGAACGTATTTTCCCTCATTTCCCCCATTAACATGCCAAACAAGGAGCGTGACATGGTCAAGTTTATGGTAAAACAAGGTTAGTAAACTTTTTTTGCTTCTTATCTGAGTGTTTTTGCACTCTTTCAGTTTTATGGGGGTATTTGTAATAACTGGGATTGGCTCAAAGGACTGAAAACAAATCATTGTTTTTATTTTTAACATCCATTTCAACGTCCATCTCTCCTTTACCTTCTCAGATGACCGGGAGGAATGGAAGGTGTCGAGGCTGCAGGTAAATGTTCTTGTCCTGTTAAGAGCTCTGTTTTCTACTGGAAACAGATCTTCATCTACCCCATGTCTTTATCTCACTACCTGCAATTCTGTTTTAAGGCACACAGGCAGGCGTTTGAAAGGATGTGGCTCACTTTTCTGAAGCACCAGGTGAGTGGTACTTCTGCTGCTGATCCACATTGCTTTCCAGTTGCTAATCCTGAGAGGCTGCAGCCATCCTTTATGTGATCCTCCTGGTAGGATCCCTGGTAGGTTCTTCTCATTGTGATGGTCTGACTGTATTGCTTTGTTCTTCACAGCTTCCCAGTGGCCTTTACAAAAAAGTTCTTGTTATTCTGCATGACTCCATCCTGCCTCACATGAACGAGCCCACTCTCATGATCGACTTCTTGACAGCGGCCTATGGAGTAGGTGAGTGAAGATGGGCTTTTAGTCTTTGTGTCTACTTACAGACACTGTTGGTTTTGTGCTACTTCCAGGAAGGTTTAATAATGAAATAGGTCGTAGCTGATCATTTTATCTATCTATTGTATTGATAGATGCATGCTTTCTTACAGGTGGAGCAATTAGTCTTCTAGCCTTAAATGGATTATTTATTCTGATTCATCAGCATAATCTGTAAGTAAAAGGAGCACACTGTGTAAAGGGACACGAGTGTCTGCATCTACATCTTCACATAAACAGAACTCAAAAGAATTCTCCACATCTTCAGGCTTTGGCCATTAGGAAGCCCAGCTCTGCCCAAGCAGCTCAGCTGTTTGGATGCTGAGCTCTTCTGATAGTTTGACCTCTTTTTCAGCTGAGCTGAGCCTCAATACCTTCTTCTCCAGACAGTGGTTGCTCAGCTCTTGGAAATCAATTTCCATTGATCTGACGGTGTAGCAGAGCTGTAGTCTTTGGATCCTGTGCCATTTGCAGTCAGTGGATGTGTTTTCACATCTCCAGAACAGCTGGGCGCTGCACCAGCCAGAAGTTCACCTTACAGCTTTATTTCAAGTGGTGGCTGTGGGGGCAAGCCAAAGGCAGCTCGTCAGGCACTCACAACACAGCAGTGATCTGGGGTGGTTTATGAAGAACTCTTAGAAGCATTTGTAGACACAGTGTGGTCCTGTTGTACATCACTAATCAGCAAAGGATGTTGTCTTTTTCCTTCCTGCCTTCTCAATAGGGAATACCCTGACTTTTACAAAAAGCTCTACAGCCTCCTGGACCCTTCCATTTACCACGTGAAGTACCGAGCCCGCTTCTTCCATTTGGCTGATCTGTTTTTGTCTTCATCGTAAGTAGAACCTTCACTATATATGTACATACATTTTGCTGCTACTTTTCATTTGGCCAGAGTCCATTCTTCAACAGTCTCCCGTGTCTGGATTTAATGTAGTCATTGTGCTCGCTGAATTAAGTTTGTTTTCTTATTGAGAAAACTGAATCTAAGAGTGTTACTGCAGTGCTGTAATTCTTCATGTGATGTCTCTGAAGATGCGCCACGCATCTGTCTGGTTTCACAGACTAAAACTGCAGTTAATTATCTGAGTTTGATCGGCAAATCATTATGGATGTATTTTGATCTGTATTCCAGTTTGGCTGAAAGTGATGATTTTTCTCTCCATCTTTATGAATATGGAAAAGGAACATTTGCAGGTTTTTTATAGACGCAGTATCATAAATCTGTTGATAAATTGATGACCTTTTTGCAGACGTGTAATATTGAAATATAAAGCATTTGACGCTCTGTCTTGATGCTGTCAATTCATCATGCCCAGGGAATAAACTAGATATGCAGCTGGTCATAGAGTTGCCATAATGTGTTGTAAAATAAAGCAAGAGTAATGCTCAGTGCGTGATATTTAATATCGCCCCCCTGGTGCTCATAGTATTCTCTGGAGAGAGTAACAAGACGAGGCAGATGGTTGTACCTTGGGGCGGCTTGGCTGAGCCTTGCAGGTGTAGGGAGCCCTGGGGCTGTGGGATGAGTGGCTGGAAATTGTCAGCTCATCCCAGCTCTGCTGACCTGAAGAATGTATCTACACGAGCTGATTGCTGTTAAAAACCTGCATTTCTACCATAAAAGAGAACTATTCTGCACATTTACGTGACAGCAGCTTTATGTTCCCATTACCAGCTGCACCGCTTGCTCTAGTCCTGCAAGTATTACATAAATTTAACACCATGGCACGTGTATTAATTAAACCCACAGAACTACATTAGAAAAATACAATTAAGGTTGCCTGGCTGAGCACTCTGAAGCTTATAAAATGACTGAATAAAGACAGCAGTGTGAATGGCCACGTACAAGAGCTGTGCTTGGCTACAGCAAGTGTCTGGAGTAGTGCTGTGTGCCTGGGTTCAATCACAAACTGATGTGAGATTATTCATGGGCTGAATGGAAATGCCCCAAAATTTGTTCCAGACAGCACACAAGACCCCACGTAACTGCCTGAAATCACAATTCGTAGCTGTACGGTTCCTTTTCATTTCATAGTCCAAAAAGCTGAGGAATCCCACTGGTTCTTAGCCTGATGTGCTGTTTGGGTTGATGTCTGTTGGTTCACTTGCTGGAACTCTTGACATTCTGGTGTCTTCTTCCTTCCCCACAGTCACTTGCCAGCGTACCTGGCGGCAGCATTCATAAAGCGCCTGTCCCGGCTGGCCCTCACTGCTCCTCCCGAGGCTCTGCTCATGGTCATTCCTTTCATCTGTAATCTCTTTCGGAGGCACCCGGCCTGCAAAGTGCTGATGCACAGACCTAATGGGCCACAAGGTAAGAGGGAAAGGGGGGACTTGTGAGTTACACCTTTAGGCAGCATGAAGAGCAGGATCCCTGGAGAGATCCTGGCCCCAGATCCTGAGTGTGTTGGGTTGCTCTGGGTCCCTGGGTTCCCTCTGGTGTCATGGACATTGCAGGAGGTATTAGCTCTGTGTCTCTTCCCTTAGATTTGTCAGAAGATCCGTATATTATGGAGCAGGAGGAGCCATCTGAGAGCAGGGCTTTGGAGAGCTCGCTCTGGGAGCTTCAGGTATGTCATCTAACAAGGCACATCTGTGTATGGTACAGCCTTCTCCCACCCTTGCTGCTTACATGACACAGCTTGGCAGCCAGCACTATCACTTCCATGAACCTTCTGACAGACACATCTTGCAAATGAGATGAATTTCTGGCTCTTCACATCATTTTCCATCCTTAGTGTAAGAGGCAGAGGATTTTAAACACATGAGAACTAGTGCCTGCTAATTAGCACGAGTCTTGTGAGAGCACATCTGGCCATGCAGCTGGAAAGTGGGCTGTTAAGAGCTGAAAGAGTAAATAGTGGCAAATGTATGGGGCTTTCTACTTGCTTTGGAGGGGAGAGAAGAGCACGCTGAGCATTGATGGAACTTGAGTACAGATGGGTCATCCTGTACAAATGACTTCTAAAATGATGAAGATTGCAGTGTTCACTCTTAACATGGAACATTCATAGGATGGTGTATGGAAGCTAAAATTAGTTGAGTTGCTCCTGGTGACCTTAGTGGCAGGATTATCACTTCCCATTTAAACACTGCAAGGTGGGTGTTGCAGGAGAGAGCAGGAGCTCAGATGCAGCAGTGGGGCTCTGGGAGGTGGCAGAGTTGAGGTGTGTGCTGCAGTAGCTACAGCCAGTGGAGGAATCCATCTGTCTTGGGCTGAATGTGAACCTGGTGGAAGGGTGCTTTAATTATGTCTTAAATGTGGCTAATGCTTCAAGACATACAGATTTTACTGTATGTCTTTAAGCTGTGTAATAACGCAGTACAGCAGACTTGCCTCCTTTGCCAGAATTAATGTTCATAACCAAGGGGTTTGTTAGGATACCTGTGCATAAAGCCAGGTGGATGTGTGTTACCGTGTGCTCATTAAACTTTCTCCTCCTTATCTTGCAGTCTCTACAAAACCATTATTACCCAGATGTGGCCCAGGCAGCTGCTATCCTCAATCAGTCGCTGTCTGAAATAGAGGATGACATATCGGGGCTCTTGGAGCTCTCAGCTTCTGAGGTAGTATTGCTGTGCTTTTGGGAATGACTATAACCAGAGGAAGGGAGACTGCTTCCTGATTGCAACAGCCCTGTCCTGTTGATCAGCCTTGCTGCTGAGGAAGGAGCTGGATGGACTTTTGGTTGCTTACAGCCAGGGGAAAGGGGAAAATGTCTGTTAAATGGTGGAGCATTTGGCAGCAGTAGTGGCAGGACTGTATTGCATTTAAAAGGTTTACTGTATATTTTATTGTGTTAGGGTGAGTGTTGGTATCAGCCACAGTAAGGGGATTGTACTGAATTTTGTCAATATTTTCTCTTTTTGTAGCTTTTTGATAAAGAAATAAAGAAAACATCTGCTAAAGTGCCACTGGAGTTCGTGCAAGCGCGAGGTTTGTTTGGGAAGAAAAACGATATCCTTGCAGAGCACTTTGCTTTAGATTGATGCCATCTCTTAAAAACACATCTGCACAGCTGACGGACCTTCAGGACCTGCACAAAACTCACATGTTTTGCTGGACAATTCTGCCTTTGAAATATCTCTTTAAGAGGTGAAAACTGGACTGCCTTCGGAAGGAGCAGCCCTCTTCAGGGACCTTTTCCAGTATCCACATACAGACTTTTTTTCTTTGTGAATGATGTTTTGGAGGGGTTTTCCCTCACAGTATTGTTTTCTGGACTTGTTCATTGTTGGGATCTCAGCCCTTTTTTCCAAAGCTGCTGGTGCTGGCTGAGATCAATGACCCTGCTGCCATTCAGAGGGTCTGAGGGGTTGGGTGGTATTGATTCTGTGTTTCAGATGTGTTCATTTCCTATAGCAACCATTGTGTAGTGAGTGACCTCAGTGCATAACTGTAAACATCATTCTTAATTCAAAATACTCATGAGCTTTGGAAATGAGCATAGTGGTGGTGAGTGCGTAGGGCGGCCAACTGATGTGCACTGGAAAGTAGTTTAATCCTTGATTTTTTGCTTCAGAATGATAAGCAGCTTAATGTAATTTTGCCCACAAACTGCAGGCTTTGCAGAAGCTGTGGCCGGTGTGTATGCAGGCGCTAGTTAAGTTTTAACTACCCCACTGATACTGGAATGGCTTTGTTAATTTGGATTTCTCATATGGTTTCAGAGGTCCTGCAGAAATTCCTTCTGATAGTGTTTTCCATGTTGTTAAGTGCTGTGCCTTGGCCTGAAGTGAACTCCTTGTTAAGAATGCAGATCAACTCACTCAGGATTCTGTTTTCTAATTATTTTCACTGACTTTCTCTGCATCTTTTTGTTTTGCTGAAATTACTGATGGACAATGTCATTCGTATCTTCCACAGTACTGATGTTATGGGGGTTCTGGGGTTCTTTTTTAATACACGATATGGAAAATGAGGAAGTTTTCTTGGGTTCGTGTATCTGGAAGAAGGGTTAAGCTCTTTCTCAGAGGAGTTCACAGCTGAAACCCTGGCTGGCCTTTACATAATTCCAAAGGCTTCATCCCCAGTCTCTGATGCTGCACATCCCCAAGCAATGTCCTTAAACTTTCCCTTTAGAAGAGAGAGCTGTAACCCTGTGCCTGTCCTTGGGAAAACATTCCACCTGGTCCTTCAACAAGCTTTTATCTTTAAACTTTCACCCTCTTCCCCTCAATAGGAGGCATTGGGATAAAAAAAAATCAGCAGTTATAAATATTGAAAGTTTCATCTGCGCAGAGTGAACAACCCTTATCAGGCTGCACACCCGCTGCTGCTGTGCTCTACAGGTCTCCACGGACTGCAGATTATAGATGCTTTAATCATAGCGTGTATTAACTGGAAGGCCAGACTGAAGTACCAGGCAGAGAGCGCGTAAGTCACTCCTGTTATTATTTGATTGTTATCAGATGTAGGGAGGGAGACGGAGCTGTTGTGTTTTGTTTTTTGTTGCTGTTATTTCAGTGAGCAGAAAGGGTTGTTTTATCTAAACATTGACGTAGGCTGCCTCCCTGCCCTGGCACTGCCTTATTCCCCCACCAGAGGACAGCGATAAGGTCTCTAGTTCGCAGCAGACTGCCCTTGGTTTGCTTCTCCGAGCTTTCATTCATTTAAAAGCCATTTAAAGTCATTCTAGCCCAAAGGTAGAAGGTAATGCAGCTCGTCAAGAGCATGGTGAGATTTATCGTGTGAGTTTAAGGTCCAGGTGACCGTGGTGTTAGCGTTAATCAGCTTAGATTTTTACTTTTAAGATACTCGTTGATGGATGGAGGGAAGTGACTGTAAAAAGATGGAAAAGTGCAAATGCAGCTGGAGATTGGTGCAGACCTGGTCTGAATACAGGGCTGTCTACTCAGGGCAGTCAGTGCTCACGCCTGTCCTCTTCCAGCACGGGGGGACATAGGAAGGCTTGGCTGTAGGCTGGCAGTGGCCTCCTAAGAAATTAGATCTGCCTGTAAAGTAGCATTTCACACCATACATTTGGACATCCCTGGTGGGTATTTGGAAGTGTCTTCTTAGCCAAATGGGAGCCCTCCTCTGCTCCATGGACCTCTGGGTGGGTTGGAGGGTTAGGGGCTGCTGCAGTGTACAGGGGCTGGACAGTGAGCTGACAAACTGCTTTAGCTTCAAGAGGGCTGGACCCACAGGCTCACAAGTACTCAGAAAGAAACCCTCTCAATCAGCGTGCTGCTGTTGACAGTGCACTTAGGGAGGATGCGAGTGTCAACTCCATCCCAGCAGAGGTAAACCCTGCAGGATCCCTGCCCTGCTGTGTCCCCGTTCTGTTGATAAACGAACAGAGAAAACCTTATCAAAATGAACAGACTGCAGTCCTGCTAATGTAGCTCCACTTGTGCTGGAGATAATTGATGCTTTAATAACGCTACACATTATCCAGATTGTGGCTGGAGTGCATATGTGAGGAGAGGCATCAATCACAGGTAGTTGTATTTAACTTTTATCAAACGTTTAGGTGGGTGGCAAGGTGTGATCTGTGCTGCTCTTGGGGAAGGAGCGTTGGGCTCTGAGATAGCAAGTGAATGAATCATCACCTGCCTTCTGCCTCTATCAGTTTCCTGCAGGTTGGGAGAGTGAGGATTTACATTTCAGTTACTGCAGCAGGACACAGGAGTTGCCATGTGCTGCTGTGCTGGAAACAGGCTTGATGATGAAAACTGCAGCTCCCACACGGAAGGCCTTTGGTCTCACGATCTTGAAGTGATGAGGAGCCAGGTCTCTACCTGTTGATGCAGTACGTGACCCACCTGGGCTTGTGGGCAGGCCATGGGATGACTGCTGGTTATGCACCGTGGAGCCGCATGGACTGGCTTCCATTAGCTGTGTTTGGCTGGATCCAAGGGCTGCCATACACTGATCTTGTGTTTGATGTATTAATGATATCTGACATTTCCATGGGGCGGCTCCAAGCCTCACTGAAGCCAACAGGAGCTGGAGTGGATCTGCAGACAGATCCCCTGCTGCTGCATCCTCTCCCAGAGCCCCGTGTCCTGCACTTGGTGCATCACTTGTGAGGCAGTTTGAGAACTGCTGCTCTCCTGTGGAGCTTTTCCTTGTTAAGACGGTTCCTGAAGCATCCTGCCTGGCTAAAATGCTTCCCCTGGCCTGTGTCTGGCTGAAGGCTTGGTTTCTCAAAGATATTTAGTAAATGAGCTCCTGTGTTCTTTGTGGAGCTAAGTATAAATATTGATGAGAGCTTTCATTCTCTCACAGCGTACCGCAGACTTACGGCTTGATTTTTAAGTAAAACTCTTTATTTCAAGCTTTTGAAATAAATTTCATGGTTTTGTACAGCAGGGATCATTTTTTGCCAGCAAAAATCCTCTCCAATTTCTGTGCCCAAGAGTGGGAGGCTGCAGCTCCAGGTCCTCCTTCTTGGGGGTGCTGCTGTCATTGGTAAGTTATGCCTGAGGCCGTGGCCCTGGCAGCCTGTTACTGCAGGGAGCAAGATGTGTTGGGGGAAGAGGATGAGCTGAATCTCAGCCACCAGTAGGAGCTATGTCTTTATCCCTCATAGAACGCCTCATAAATGCTCTCTCGATGGTTTCCACTGAGTACAGCAAAACAGAACACGTAGCTGGATTCCATTTCTGCTTTAGGTGTTTCTAACATTATTCATCATTGCTGTATCTAAATACGATCTTCCTTTGTTTTATCACTGTTTGGAGCGCCGTTATCAAAGTGAGATTGAAATAACCGCATAATAAAATCACAGATTAAGCTGAAACTATGGTAAATCTTGGCGAGCTGTAGAAAGGTAACAGCTAAGCTGCATGGGCTTGGCATGTTGTTGAATGACTGCGATAAAACATGCTGATCCGCATTATAGTTTTATGTCTCTCTCTGCATAATAGCCATTACTACAGTTCAGCTGCTGTTGGGCACTTAGAAAGATCTCCTTTGAATTTATAACTTGCTGCTTGTCCTTTGTTTGCCTTTTATACAGTAAGCAGGACTGGGGGTGCTCCTTCAGAATAGATGGTGCAGGAAGATAAATGCCTCCCTACTGGAATGCTGAGCTCTTGGGACAGGAACCTCACAACTCAGAGAGCTCACAGAGCACTGCTATTGCCTTACAGAACTGATGGTTCTTGTGTATTCCTTTGATTTACCAGTTACTCTTTCAGTTCAGATCAGTGATCTGGCATGTGGCTCTATTGATCAGTCCAGAATCCCATCTGCCACTTTGCTGCAAGACATTGTAAAACTGTTGTGAAGCCTTGGAACGTTTCTGAGGTGGTATCCTCCTTGTGCTCCCCTGGCCTATGAGTATCTCAGGGAGCAGCTCTGAGAGGTAGCTGGGGGAGGATTACCTGAGCAGCCTTTTAGAGGGAACATGAGAAATGATTTACAGCTGAAGCACCAGATGTGAAAATTAGCTCCTGTGTGTTTGCCTCTGAGTGCTGACACTGAGCAGTAGGGTCAGGTTTAGCTGTGAGCTCTTAACCTGTGCTAAGATGATAGATGCTTTCAAGACAAAAAGATGCAAGAGGAGTCAGCTGTACGTACGTCAGGCCCTCAGTGCTGCCCTGCATGCTGGCTGTGCTGTACAGCAACACCATGGGGAAGGGGACAGCAGGAACAGCCCGCTGTGTGTCCCCTGAGCTCCAGCATGGAGCCACCTATTGCCAAAAAGAGACTTTAGAGGCTCTGAGCAGGGACAGGCAGGAAAGAAGATCAGAAGGAGACTGCAGAGCTGCCTCGGAGGAGATTTTCTCCACCCACACAGGAGTGGGAGTGTGCCATATGAAAAAGGGGCTGCAGGCACTTCAGAGGCAGAGCTTTGAATCCCTCTAGCAAAGTTTTCCTTTGAATTAGCCAAGCAAAATTTCCTCCCTCTGCCCTGAGCCACCGCAGGGTGCTGACCCTGATTCCCAGGGCTGGACATGATGTGCTTTTGGGCTGCCTAAAAGCTGTCTGTCCTCCATCTCACGGAGCAAAGAACAGCAGCCACAGGCTCCCCCAGCTCCCAGCAAAGCCTCCCTCTCCATACACCCCTCCAGGCTCCAGCCCTTCCTAATGGCTGCGTTTCCAGGAGACTTTGGAGTTTTGAACATGTGGGAAAATCCCTCTGTAGGGTTGGATTACTTACAGAGTATCAACGACGCCTGAATGTTAATGCACATTTCAAAATGAATGTTACAGAGAGGATGATAGGTTTGCTAACTGCAGCAGCGCTGCACCAAAGATGAATTCAGCTGGGGGTGTTTTCTGGCAAGCGTGTCACCATCAATCCCTGCATATTGCATTGAAACACCCAAGCTTCGCTTGACACATAAGCTGTGAGAACCCCAGATGTGGCAGGAAATAACAAGGTACATCTAAACACTGGAAAAGTACACTGAACCCTCAAAGAAATCACCCTGAAGGTCAGCAACACTTCAACTAATACAACAGCAGGTTGGAGCTGCAGAGCATCCCTGGAAGATGAGAAGATCAAGCCTGGAAGCTGCTGTCAGGGAAACCAGCAGGATTGAAGTCTCCAATGGCCTGGGACTAATTCAGCCCCTGTCTGTAACAGGCGAGTGATGTGGTGGATGCACTGGCTGAGGAGGTGGATTTGCCTGGCAGAATGTGCATTTTAATTGCTCATTTTCTTTTTCTTTTTTTTTTTTTCTGAATGTGATTTGATTGCGAATGATGGTTTCTGCATTTGCAATTAGGATGTATAGCAGATGGTGGAGGCTTTGGCTGAAGTGACGGAGCCGTTAAAAAAATTCATGCTACCCCCTGATAGTTCGCTGGGAAAGGGGTGTTCTCATGTGAAAATACCCTGGGAGGTGCTCTACTGCAGACTCACTGTTTAAATAGTGCTTGTAAACAGTGGAAAGCAGCAGAGCCCCATTGGGCTCAGCATCCAGCACAGCAGCTGGGAATCAGTTCTCCATGGAGAGACCCATTTGTCCTTGTACAGGTGAGTGATGTGCAATAAAAACATCTAACAAGAGCCTCAGAAGGGTGGCCAATATTGATCGTATTTTTGAAAACAGGGGAAAAAAAACCCAAAGATTTGCTTAAATATATTTCAGACTTCACTTTCAGGCTTGTCCTCTTTGACTGGGAATGCCTGCATCCCCACTGGCCACACTTACCTGCGTGCTCCAGCTGCTGCCTGGGAACAATCATGGCCTCCTTTGTTCTTTAACACAGCAGCACTGTTAGTTCTTCTAGTTGCAGATGTTATCTAAAAAGAATTAAAGAAATATATTTACAAACATAAGCACCGATCGCATTGAAGACAACAAATAACTAGGAGAAGTGAAATGGCAATAACTCACTCTCATTTTCCCCCTGATGTTTTTGAATGCCTCAAGTTTTCCTCTTATGGTTTATGATGTTATCATGCTCCTGTCTAAACTACTACCTTAAAATACGTTCTGTGGGGTTATTTCCTCCATAAAACACTGACAATAATAATTTCCCCTGTAAAAACCTTCAGTTCCTCCTTGCACTGTAATTTCGGATCTGCCAAGCCATCTGCACGTATGGTTGGTGAGCAAATACCTGCTGTCCCCGCTTACCACAAAGACATCCCTCAACTTAATTAAAATGAAATGCTTTTCCTTAAGTTGAGGTATCTCTCTGGCTGGAGGAGGGAAGGAAGGAAGGGAGCCTTGTTTGGTTCCAGCCTTAAGGTCTGCAGGCCACGCTTCTTTCATCCTGCTGTATCCAGCATCCTCTGCAGGCTGTCACTCACCTAATAGCAACATCCCCCTGGGAACAACTGTGCAGTGTGAGCTCCCCGCCTGTGACAAGGCTTTGCTTTTCTTCTTTTAAAACTTATCTTTCTTCTTTGCTTTAAAAGTAAGAATTAACGTGCTGCTCATCTTTTATTTCCTTTTCATGCTCTGAGCAGTGAGTAATTAGAGCTACATCACACTGGAGAAATTACAACAATATAATATTTCTACAGTTACATCTGCATAAGTATAATATCTTTGAAAAATAACGAGCTCCTCTAAGAGAAATTAATTATCCCATCAGGGCAGTCATTATTCTGAAGCAAAATTGCCCAGGTTTCTTTGCTAGCTTTTATTTTGAGGATTTCTTTCACTTGAAGAACTGGCCCCATGCTCCAGCCCTTTTGGCTGTGGCCAGAACATAAATAATAACATTAAGTAAGTGGTGTGAAGTCAATCCTGGAGACTTTTACAGATCTCCTGAGAACGTTAAGAACCTCTAAAATGAAGTCCGAGTGCATTCTGCAGATCTGTTTCAGTGCTATCTATCATCACTGCTCATCCACTGGCTCAGCCCGTCACGTCTCATTTTCCTGCCTTAGTTCTTTTCTTCTGAGTTGCTGCTGCTTCTTCCAAGGAACAGGGCTCCACTTATCAAAATAATGTTATTTATATGGGCTCTCATCATATTGTCTACCCACACTCAACTCATCATATTTAAGACAGGACTTCTATTCCAGGACGGGATGGCACAGCTGCACACGGTGTGTGCCCTCATTCGACATCTGCATGCAGCCCTCGGGAGCCAACCTGCAGCCCTGGCAGTGTCTGCAGCCATGCACAGCACATATGGCTGAAATCACCGGCTGATCTACACGATCATACAAAGGAAACTTAAGGAAAAAAACCAAAATAAAAAGGAAAGACAAGGCAACAGAAGCACATCACCTCAATGCTTCCGACAGGCTGCAGCTGCTGGGGTCTGAGGGGTTTCTCCCCCAACAGCCAAAGCCTGCTGTCAGTTTTCAGCTGTGCCTGTGAGCACCTTTGCTGTCACAGTGACTTGCAAGGACTCTGGCTGAATCCCTGACAGCTCCAACTACTGTGTTAGCCTTTGTTTTTCTGCTGGACCTAATCAAAGATACTGTTTGTTAAAATCCTATTGTCTCGGTAGCAAAGAACAAGGACAAGCTTCTCTGCGGTGATTTAACACGTCCGACAGTTCTGTGTAGAGATTTATTACAGCCAGCGGAAAGTGCAAACATGCAATGCCCAACTCATTACTTTTAATTTGCCATTTCTTTAAAAAAAAAATGTATACACAAGGCTAAAGCCCAGGCCTTTCCTTACAGCTTCCTGTAATCTCTTGTCAGCCAAGGAACACAGCAAAGCACAAACCCGTGCCCTGCCCTTCAGAGGAAGGACAGGAAGATTTAGCCCCTCAGCCATTTAAAGGCAGGCTACCATGCTCCTGCCATACAAGCTTTCAGACTAGAAACTGATCTAAAACAATGGAATTAACCAAGCCCGGTGGTTTCAATTACCAGCTCTGCCTACGATCCTGCCTGAGAGCCCACAGAAGGTAGCTAATTAAAAAGATGGCATACTTTCTATTTTCTTTATTTGAGTAATGAGCTTTTCCTTCCAAAACAATTTTATTAAGCTGTCAGGGACTGTATCGTAATAAATAAAGCTCAAAGATAAGCGAGAGAGCACTCTTAAGAAATGCAATGATTCACCTCCCCCCCCTCCCCAGAAGCTTTTCAACTGCTTGTCTAATGATACGCCATAATTATTTGCAATGTTAAATCTCTTACATGACACAGTTGTAAGCCAACTACAAAAATGGCTTTAACAGTTAAAGAGGGTAAAGGCAGTGTGTGTGCTTTTCCATCCTATATGGATGAGACCCATTGCAGCCTGCTCTAGTGGGTGGCAACCCTGCCCATGGCAAGGGCTTGGAACTGCACAATCTCTAAGATCCCTTCCAACCCAAGGCATCCTGGACTTCTCTGATCTACACCCAAGAGAACAAAGCCCTGCCTTAGCTTTCCTGCTATGAGCCAAGGCCCAAGACTCAAACATGACCCCAGAGCAAAGCTGCTTTGGGAGAAGAGAGCATCATCACCAGCTGTACTGCTCGGCAGCCTCATCCCTGCTCCCATCCAGAAGGCACGGAGCTCATCCTATCATTCCAGCCACTGTGCCACAGGGAATCACTGATGGATTAGCTTAAGGCTGACTTTCAAGCAAGAGAAATTCTTTGGCAACCAAGAGAAGCCTATGATTGCTTTGGAAATCGCTGAGGCAGATAACTGGTATTACAGAGCTGCACAGAGAGCTTGTGCTACTTACATCGCGGCTTAATTGGTTATTTCTGATACAGCAATACAAATAGCTCACATCGTGAACCATCTCAGCCCCCCTCTCTCTGTTTTCAGGCTTATCATATTTGTCTTTTTACTGTATCTCAAGTGAAGCAAGGAAAGGAATAGTACATATAACCTGTAGCATCAGATCTTGGCAGGATCCCAGGCTGTTACTTCCAATGCCCCCAGTGCCACCATCCATGGAGCAGTCACAAAGAGCTGACAGGTAGGGGCACTCCCTGCGCTGAGGTTCTGTGTCCTCCCGTTCTCCAGGCTGAGCTGATGCACTGAAATCTTACATGGCCTTTCTCGTTAAAGGCAGAATGTTGTTGTTGCCTTTGATTATGTTTTGTCTGGAAAAACTGCTCCGAAAACAGCTTTTGCCTGTGATCTCTGGACAAGCTTCTCCTGTAATTCTGTTGTGACCTTTTCACCATCCATCCGAGGGGAACTCTGAAAAAACAAAGAAACAAACCCAAACCACAAAGTTGTAAAGAGCTGTTTTCTTTCTTCTGCCTTCAGAGACCTTTTCTTCCCCTCCAGAAGCACACGCCTGTCTAACAGGCTTCAAATCCCACTGCAAGATGAGAAGAAAATGGCCAAAGCCATGGGTGGCAGATAGCTTCAGGCAGAGCACAGGCGGAACACAGTCTCAAACCAGTTTGCATTAGTGAGCAATATGTATTTTACCTGTGGGAAAAGTCACACTTAAATTTCTGTTCGGACTTATCCCTGCGGAAGTGACAGATGTCTGCTGGGGCAGGAATGGGAGGGAGTGAATGAATACAAACAGGTAAAAGGGAAAAAAAACCCAACCACCCAGAATATGAGCAGAAAGACTTCACCAAATATAAACACAGTAAAATCTTTGCTCCAGATGAAATGTTGAACACAAGCTTGTCGGAGATTTAAGAACCCTTTTCAGGTGCTATTGCATTATACGGTATTTTTCTTCCAGACTTGGATCTTGGAAAATGAAAGCTTTTGAATGGTATTTCATTCTCTCCCAGAATGAAAAAGGTACATAATAAAAGCTTCATAAGATCACCTGCTTTTATAACATATTTCTTTACTCACAGGCTGTATTTTCACCAGCATTCCAGAGCTGAGTGTTTGCCCATCACTTGGCTTTTGTTGCCAGTAACAAAATACAGCAAAGCAGACCTTACCTTTGGTTCTTAGTGTGCTCTTAGCCTTCTAACACGCTTCTATAGCAAAGCAGCATGCAACCAAGTTTAATACAAACACCACTATGGCAGCAGCACGGTGACACCAAAGTGACTGACTGACCAAGCTGCTAAAACTGGGCCCATTCTACTGCTATTTAACTACAAAAACTCAGAAAGCTGCCTATGTATGACTGTTTGTTTTCCCCCTCTGCCAGAATATTATGTGCCTCCAAGTCAGACTTAAGCTCTAGTGATGACACAGTCACTGGTATAGATAATTTGGTTCCTAAATGTTTTCTTTGTGCACCGAAACAACATCTTTGAGCAGTTTCTTAAATGTCATTTCTTGCACTACACAAAGCGGGCAATAAACAATAAAATTATTCACCTTGAAGAAACCATCTGCTGTCATTAAGGACATCACCACTTTTTTTTCTTGCTTTGAATGGTCCCCTGAGATGCTCTAAGTGTCATTAAAATGCTATGTTTGCTGTTGTCTGCGTGCCAGGCTCATTTTGCTTTAGAAACAAAGATGATGATGGGTAAAATAAGCAGAAATTTCATTCTCTATTAGCTTGTATATTTCATCTATTTTGCAAATGTCTTTTAAAATGCTTCCTATTTGGACTTATTATTCGGAAGCTGCATCAGGAGCACAGAGCCCTTGGATGTGTGGTGCTCTGAGTGTGCATTGAAGGGCCTCAATGCTTGCTCTCTGCTGGCTCAGTGCATCCCCCCACACACCATTTATCAGCACCAAGCTGACCCACGCAGCCTGTGATACTGAATTGCAGCAAACCATGGTTAAAGTTAACCCAGGGCCACCTGCCTCCATTTTCCTCATCTACTCAGTCACAGATGGAGAGGACACCATCATCTGCAATGAAAGTTTAGCTCCCTTCCTCCTCCACGCTCCTCCCATGCCTGCAATATACCTGCTCCCTTTCTTCCTTGGATCTGTTCCTTTATAATGTGAGCACGACTGACATGGCAGCACATCCCTGTGCACTGAAAGATCCATCACAGCCTAAAGAGGATTTATTGCCTGTTTTCTGGACCAGCAGTGCAGCCTGAGTGTTGCAATAGTCAGCCAAAGGCATGCACAGCTGGTCCAGCTCCCTGTCACTCATCTCCCAGTCTTTCTTGCTTCTTTAGCTGGGTTTAAAACAGAAAGCTCAGCAGCTCCCCCCCCCAGAACTCCATCCCTACCTCATAAAAAGACTTGAGGCTCAAAGACAGAAAAGCAGTCCAGGAAAATCCATCTCAAAACTGGCCTTTGCTGTCTAGGACAACAGTCCATGGGAGGTGAAAGTCATGTGCATCTGCCCTAAAGACACTGCAGCACAGAACACCTCCTGGCACTGGACCTGGTGCAAGCAGGCTCAGAAGCTGGAGGTACTGAGGGCCTGGGAGGGAGGATCCAAATAAAGATCAGTCTGAAAAAGGTCAGGTAAAAGGCTGTTTTCTCAAAAGAACAAAAGGTTGAGAGCTGCATTCAGAATAGGCTGGGAAAAGTAATGGGTTTTCAAAACGAAGCTTTCTTGTTTTAAATGCTACATAGTCAGGGACACGTTATTTTCCTCCTAGCAAAAGCCTGGAAGAGCAGATCATTGAGACAATAGGCTTTGCCTTGCAGGATTCAGCCTTAGCTGCAAGGTTTATTCCTGGAGGCTGAATTTACTATAAAAAACTTCCCCAAACGCAGCCAATATAACGAAAGGCAATCAAATGTTAAGAAAAAGCAATCACAACCCACTGTTATTAATAGAGCTGAAACCAAAAGCTGAGGTCTGTCAGCCTTAAAAAACAAAATTAATTGTTCCTTAGCTCCACTGTCTTTAATTGCTCCTCCCACCAATCGAAGCGTTACAGAAATATAAAGGAAACCTTCAAGTCAAAATGCAGCTTCTCTTAGAACGAAATGCCATAAAAGCTCAATAAAGGCAGCCTGGGATTCTGGTGACATCAGTTTTGCTGTTGTGG
The DNA here is from genome assembly GCF_054131305.1 of Coturnix japonica. Classification (NCBI taxonomy): domain Eukaryota; kingdom Metazoa; phylum Chordata; class Aves; order Galliformes; family Phasianidae; genus Coturnix; species Coturnix japonica. The sequence continues at coordinate 2,145,049 of NC_140671.1, read as the reverse complement.
TTTCTGATGTCACAGCAGCCTTTGATGGGATTATTTCTGCGTGTTTCATGACCCAGTCATTATCGTACCCATATTGTAGACTTCATATTACAGTCAACAATAAAAAATACCCTTGGCAACCTCCATTACATTCTGCAGTTAATTTGCGCTCTCGCAAAGTGCTTATATTTACTATGAGTGATAATCATACATATGCATGAGACCTTAAGTGAAGGAGAATGTGCTTAGGAGCGAGCACAGTGGGAGTTTTGCCTCGAAGAGATGTCAAAATCAGTTCACTTTTGTTACATATGAGTAATTTAATTTCTTCTACAGTGTTATTAGGGCAAGAATGAAGTAACATTCTTTGGCATAATTGAAGCAAATCCCAGCAAGACAAGAGGATAACAAAACCTTCCCATCTTGTCATGTCAAATCCTTACCTACTCTGTAGCGCACACAGACACATTCTTGGCGTCGAATTAAATTATCCCTTTGAGTTTATTAACTTGTTACATCCCCCGACCTTCGGTATATTTATTATTGGATCTTTAAACTTCCTTCTTTCTCTAGTTTACTCCCTCTGAACTGACCTTGTTTTTACACCAGATCAGAAATACTGATGGCATTCAATCCCTTTTCAATCCTGGAGCTATTTCAACACAACATGCAAGTCCAGAGGAAAACTAGTTATGTGTAGGTTAGACGAGCCATAGCAGCTAAGTCATGCAACACTTTGTTGTTTCTGACTTTACAGTATTTCTGATGGAACTCAGGACAAAACTTCTGTGGAATAAATAGCTTTGTTCATTTTGTGGAAGAGCAACCTGCCCAGCTTCACAATGAAAGTACTGACAGATGGCTGGCAGGGTTTCTCAGTGGTTAAGCCCTTGTAACCTTGCAGGCCTGTGGTCACTTGGATGCACTCGTGATTATTTAAAGCTTTGAATTTATCATATTTGGCTTCAGAGGGAACTGGAGCTGACCAATGAAGTCATATCTGAGCCCAAGAAAGGCAAATTTTACATATGACAGTGATCCATTTCAGGCACCAGAGGTGGACAAGTGCTCACCTGTATCCCTATCCCTCCTGCTTGCTTTCTGTCTAGTACATCTAGAAAGTACATCTAGTACCATCTGACAAAAGAACAGTCTCATATTTATTTGATACTTACCAAACTTGAAGAACACACTGCTTGGAATGCTCCAGCATGGCAAAGGCCTATTTAAATGCTCAGACTCCTGCTGTCTTGAGATTCAGCTGTGCTCTTCTGTTACTGCCATCCCTCCTACCTCATCTGTAAAACAGGAACAAATACTATTTATGCGCCTGTGTAAAGCTCCCGAGAGCATCACAGGAAAGGCAGCGTGCATGTGGATTTATTACTGGGTCTATTTATACAATGAAAAGTAAAACAACAGCACATAAGCAACTTCCAACAACTCATTTTTGCACTGCTTAGCCTGAGGAGGTCATTATGCAGTTGCTTCAGAGAAAGAAAGCTTCAGTGCTCTGAGCAGAGCATGCCCAAAGGAAGAACGCTCTGAGCACCAGGCTCAGGGAAGCCTCAGCTTACAAATCAGCTTATCTCACCCATGCACAGTGTAGCCTTTTTCACATGGTATTTTAAACACTCTTCGACTTGTGAATTCCTGAATCTGTGAGATAGAAGTAAGTCATCACAGGGTGAACCTCAGCTCCCTAGAACTGCCTAACAGGAACGGAGAGAAACAAAACCAAGGAGATATTTCCCAGGTAGATCTGGTGGAGCCGCAGACTTCTTGCAGATGTTATATGTCTCATTTATCTTATTCTTCCATTTTCTATTTGTTTTTAATTGCTCCCTTGGAACGTAATGTAACTCCCACATATCTGAATTGTGTAACTAATTGAGAGAAGTGGCAAATAGCTGTCGTTTATAGAGGAAAACAGTAAATGCACTATTTAACAGAATAAAATGGAACGCCAGCAAGCTTTACTGAAATTTCTTGCAGTGTTCAATCCACCACACGCAAAGAAGAGTAATTAATGGAAATCAGTATTACCCTTTCTTTGGCTTAATAGGTGCTCCACCTTTAGGGATCAGATGCTCTCTCCAATCTACAGCCTTTCTACAGGGACTTTCTGCTGGCCCATCTCTGCCAAGTACAGCAAAAGGAACTGCCTACCTATGGGACACTGAGCTGAGCCATGGAGCTCATTCTACCTTTCCTGAAGGGCAGACAGGAGCTGCATAGAGCCACTACACCTGGGCCCATCGATAACATCTCAGTTTGAAATATACTACTTGGCACAGGTTTACAGCACAGCCAGGTCTTCTTGGACTTCGTTAAGATAGAATAACACTGCATTGTGCTTTCATTACTTGCATATATGTTGATGAAAAAAGATACTGGAGTTTTTAAGGCTATAAGAAGATACAGTTAACTCATCTGATCTTCTGAATCACACGAGAGCACCCATAAGTAACGATCATGGCTACCTGATGCTGGTGGAATGCAGCAAATATATAGTTTGTGACTGTGCACTGCAGTAAACTACAGTTGGTGAAACTCAAATGGGAACTCTTGAACTCTTTCTCTGCCAGATACGGGATAGAAAAATTGCCTACAGGCTGGTCTAGGTGAAGCTGCATTAAGCTAAGCTGTAGATGAAATTGTTGTATTCAATGCAAAGGCTGCTATGACAACAGATGAATGCTGCAGGTAATTTAATTACATTCCTGTCAGCCCCTCTGCCTTTCAGGAGACAATGCAGCAGCCAACAGCGTTTTCTTTTAATTTTGCAGGTGGCACAAAAATCACATGTCAATTTCTCCTCCAGAGGGTCTAACAAGAGCATTTCACTTGAGTCACTGAAACATTATTTAAGTACCTTCAAGGACTGCTTGTGCTTTCTCCCAGCATCTCCAATCCTCTGTGCATTCACCCCACAGTCTCAGTCACACTGCGCAGTGATGCTTTGAGTCCATCCTCTTCTTTGCAGCTGTATGACTCTCCCATGGGCTGAACACCGACAGCAGCATCTCCATTGCACACCGAAGACAGAAATGCTGCCACTGAAAACAAAGCAACAAAGCCCAGCTCAGCCCAAAGCCAACAAAGCCCCGTGGGAGCAGAGGCACCTTCGTGTCCAACTCACACAGTGCCAGAGGACAGCAGGATGCCAGCAAGCAGTGTCTCCTTCTCCACAGCGCAGGAGATTGTGTGGGTCAAATAGGAGTTTTAATTACATGGCAGAGTTTGTAATTAACTCTGTTAACTCTTGGAGGTTTTCTCCAGTATCAGCAGGAGCAGGTGGCAGTTGCTGCTCTGTGCTGTGCTTCGAGCTGTGCTCCAGCAAAGCATCCTCCTGCCCTGCCCCTACCCAAGGCACTGGGAAGAAATAAATGTGTGAAAATCAGCGTTAATCTGACAAAAGAGAGCTGAGAAAGCCACAGTGTAGGGTGGCTGTTTCCATCCTGCACTTATCTTTCACATCTCGGGTGTGTTTTGGTAATGAACACTGCTTGACCATATTAATGGGAAAAAGTGCTGGAGGAAGGAGGTGAGAAAGGTTCCTCTGTGACTGCAAACTGTGAAGCTGGGAAAGGAAAACAGCCTCTTTAAGGACAAAGTATTGACTGAAAGAACAGGGAGAAGTTAACAGGTATTGACTTGCATTTGTTGTAAGCAGGTCACTGGACCGACATGTCCCTCTCTGAGGCATAGTGAAATACAAGTGCCACAATGGGCAAACGTTTAATGTTGCATACATGTCATTCCCTGCTACAGAGACAGCACTTTTCCATGCAAAATCCCTTACATTTACTCCAGAATGAAACCTCCCACAGGGCAGCACTAATGATGGTGGGAGTGGTGAGATCCCAGCCTGGCTATAGCAGTGATCTGCACCTCCCAAATCTGCATGCAAGATCACTCAAATGAATTTACATTAATTAAAAGAAGGAACATCACCATTATCTATTGTATATCTGAGTAAACTGTGTGAGGACAAATCCTTCCATACCAGAGCATAAATTCAGTCACCATGCAATTATCTTATAGTTACATGGCTACAGAACAAGCATGCAACAAGATTCAGATAACATGTGAAGTCGATAAGAAATACCCAGGCAGATCAGTGGCAGTAAGGAAATTATCCACACCAAATTAGGTATCAACGAACACATTTACTACCACATAAGTTATTATTCTGAATATAAACTGCAACTTAGTTAATTTTACAGAGCTCTAACAAACCTGTATTGGGGATACTATACACTTCATGACACTGAGAAGGTACAAACTCACTGCCAACACCCCCTTGGAATGAAGAGAGAAAGGTGGAACAACAGCAAAGAGCTGGGTTTGGGTCAGCAGTAACAAAGCACTGATGGGGAGGTCTTGGGAGACCTGGATGCTTTCCCGATCTGAACAGCTTTGTGCCTCCACGCCTCCTCTGCCGTATGGAGATAATTATACTTCCATTGTGAAGGGCTTTGAAAAGGCTCTGATGAAAAGCTCTACAAAATGCCAAGTTATTACTCATGCTCATCCATCAGGTTTGGTGGAGTCCTGGCATATTTAGTGAGCATGGGAGACACTGATAGTTCATAAATTCAAATTCATGCTGGACTCTTCTCAAAGGAATAACAAAATAGAGGGTGATCTGATAAACGGACAAATAAAGGTTGAGTATAATTCATAAATCCAATGAAGGAAACACCTCTGAAGTAGTACCTGATAAATGCCCAAGAGGAGAAGAAAAACGTGAAGAAAAGCATCACTGTGCCTTTAACACAGACAATCCCCAGAGCTCCAGGAGGAACCAAAATGGGGACGGTAGTGTCTACAATGTAGGAGACAAAGGAATTTTGCCTTTTTATATGAGGCAGCGTAAACCAAGGATAAATTCACGTGTACACAAATGTGCAGGGAGAAATACATGTAAAGAAGGTCCATGTTAAAGCTGACAGAATAACAAGTTTTGTTTGGAGGCTTTACAAGCTGTTCAGTTCCTCCAAGTAAATTCCAATACAAATTTGCACATCCACCACGCTGTCCTCTACTCTGAACACTTCAAAAGTAACTCGGGTTCATTAGCACTATTTCTCATGTCTTTCCACTGCTACAGCCAAGTTCCCTTGGCAACAGAAGTCAAAATGCACAGGCCGAGCATTAGAAAAGAATATAATTAATGAATTTTAAGAACTGACCTAGAATAGCCTTATATTATATTTGCAATTGGGACTTGCAGAACCTGCAGCTGCTTCTCTACATCTTGCTGAAGGGTTTGCCTTTGTTCTCAGTAACATTTGGTTCCTGGTCCAGATGCTCAGATGAAACCAATTGGTTTTACTCTACTGCCAGGGGATCAGCACAAGATCTCCCTATTGCTAAGGACACAAGGCTCTTATTATCCCCATCCACCTCAGGAAACAGCAACAGTTCTTTCCAGAAAGCCAAGTATCAGGTATTCAAACATGAGCAACTCACGGACTCAAGTTCTGGCTGTAGGAAGTCCTATCTGTCACAGATTCACCTGCTAAACATCATTCTGCATCACTCTGTCCCAGCACAAGAGGTTCTGATAGCAAACTCTCTCCTCCTATGGCTTTTCCTATTCTTTGGCATTATTAAAAATAGTCACAGCAGCAGACATGGCAAAATGTGACTGGTAAATCATTTCACAAAGGCTACAGGAGCCCTTAAATCTAACAGGTCATCCCACCGTATTTCAACAACACACCCAAAGCTGTTCACCCAGGTCTGCCAGGAGACTTTCCACATCACCTTCCTCCCAGCACACTTATAACTGAGTAAGAATTCTGAGGAAACTCTAGCAGTGCACAGTCTTTCCCTCTGCCATCTCTCCTGATCAGAAGTCCCAACGTGATTACTCAGAGTGCATTTATTTGTCCCTTTGAGCTCACTGCCTGGCATCCTCCCACAGCCAATTCTTTTAAGGATCTGCCTTTCTCTCTGATGCAAAGCAGACAGTGTGGTATATGTATCCAGCCTGCTTGCTCTGCTTAATGAAAACATCAATAAGGCAAAGACTGGAAAAGGAGAGGGAGGTACACAGTCATTAAGACCTGTTATTAGTGTTCTGCACAATGTCACAAGCTTTTGCACATAAGCAATTAATACAGCAGTGAATAACACAATGAGATGGAGAAACTTCACTGAAACTGGAAAATGTCAACACTGCCCTCCACTTAGGGTAATTAACAGAAGCTGTTAAGCACCTTCATAGAAAGGAAAAGCAGGAGATCCTGCAGCGGACACAGATGTCTGCCCTCAGCCATGAGAGAGAAATCTTCAATCTCCTTAAAAAGAAGCCATCACCACGAGAACAAATGCCAGCCCAATCATCCACCCAGATCCGTATGCCGCCAACCCGCCTTGATGTAAATACTGGGATCAAAGAAGGGTGAGCGTGACATTTACTCCTACTGATTGAGTCAGCAGGCAGAATATAGAGCCTAGATGTTGCAGGAAGGGGGACAGAATATCTCTCATCTGCTGGTACACAATTAACTCATCAAGAATTCCTGAGCTCACTTGAGCGACGGGTCGAGTTTACATAGGAGCAACGCTTCTCTTTGCATTTTTGACATGCATTTCAAACCCCAGCACTGGAAAGTAAGGCCATAGCTGGAGATAGGCACTGGTAGCAACATGGGAGTGCTCAGACTCCGCAGGTGAGATCACAGAGGGTTGGATTCCTTCTATCTACTTTAAACCTTTGCCCCCAGATACAATTCTTTACCCTCTGGTTCAAAACATTTTGCAAAGTCGAGTTTCCCCAAGGAAAGCACAGTCTGCAACAGTTCTCCCACTATTTGCTTGTACGCACCAGTTACCAGCAACTTTTCTAATAACTCATTGCTCATGCAAATTAATTCAGCTTAGAGAAACAAGTCTTGATGATTATAAAACGCTGCAATCACAGTATTGCTTCCGGCCATCTGAGAGTAAATTCATCAAGCATTTGATATTTAAAGCTGCCGTGGTGATGAATGCATGCCTTCATTTATGACTGCAGACCAGAGAGAAAACAGAATACAGAAAAACGACTGCATGATGGGAATCCCAACAGAAACCACTGGAGACAAAGGCAGAGAGATGAAATCTCTTTCATAACCAGCTGAACGCATCTTACACGCAGCAACTCACCCTCTCCCATTTAGCATAGACCTATTAAAACAAAAGCATCAGCAAACACCAGTTTTACTCAGCCAGAAGCACTGTGTGGTGTTCCTGCTGACTGTATTTGACAAAAACCTGGTTATGCCAAGGTCAAGGACAGCACGCAGAAGGAGGTGTCTCTTCTGCCCTGCAGTACACATGCAGTCAACTGTTACGATTATGGATGTTCACTCTATGTGTGCAGAGCATACAAAGGGGAGGATAAACTCCTCCGAGGTGCTGATAACAACCCTGCTGTCGCTGTGTGTCTTGTTCTGTATACAGCATTATTGTGAAAACAAAAGGAAAACGCACTGAACAGTAAATACCCATGATTACATTGCTCTAATTGTTTTCATGGCATCCTATGGAGTTAAAGTTTAAAGCAATGCTGTGAAACACAGAGAAATACCAACTCCATTGTTACTCACAGTAACGGCCTTAATCACAATGAATTATCTCAGTAACGAATGTAGCAAGAGTAGCGAAAGATGATTTGAGGCAAGTCATGTTGGGCTCACGTCACTCCCAGAGCACCCAAGCACTGGGGGCATTTCCAAACAGAGCCTTGTTCTGCCATCTGAAATAGAGAAGTGGGGTCTGGCAGGCTTTTTCTCCCAGTTGCTCTCACTTTGTCCTCCCAGCAGTCACACTGCACCTTCCTACACCCTGCAGAGAGCAGCAGCACTGACCTGTGGCTGCTTTGCTCTGGTAGAGTCTTTCCAATGGATCAGACAGCAAACGTGTTACTCTGCAACACGTGGATGTAGAGCACCCTGTAACAGACCTCCTGGGTAATGCTTTATCCATAGCATCCGCACCAGCCGCAGGCAGGGCGCACACATCAGCCTGGCAATCAGGCTGACTTCTTGGAGGGCGACTGAGGGACAATGGGGAACAGAAAATCCTCGGTCATTACCCTCTCAGGAACCTGTGTTTGTCAGACCTCAATTGTCATTTATCCTGGGATAACATCTGAGAAAAAGGAGCTGAACTCCCATCTACTGCTCTGTAAGGAAATTATAAAGCAGCTATCTATTTTTTCATTAAAATTAAATAATTGAATCTGTCCGGATTCATGTACTTTATCCCCATGAGATATCGGGGAGAATTAAGTTTCAATTGACTTTCCAGACCTTGGTTATCATAGGAAGCTTTTCAAAAATCAGGACATTTGGCAATTTGAAATTCAAATAGGTTTCAGTCGATATGTTTACTATTGCCAGACAGGAGTCCTTGTCCCCTGGGTGTTTAATGCCTCAATAAGTAATTGGTCCTTTCATCTTTTATATGCGCGGAGTGAAGAGTTTATGGCTCATATAGCGAATTGTCAATACAAAGGATCTTTGCTCTACTCTTAAATAACTCAGCTCCCAGCTCCATTAAATCCCGTTAGAAATCCCCCTCCCTCCACACGCCCACAACAGCCTTTGAAGACTTTCCTCCCACCCCCAGTTTTCAGTAGCATCTCTTAATGTAGCTCTGCTTGACTCCCCAGGCCTAAACACAAAGAGAGGGAGGTGAATGTGAGGAAAGTCTGAAATTCTGAGTACTCACTGCGCCTGCATTCAGACCTCCACATCTTTACAGGGAATGCAAGAGTATCAGCACTGCAAGAGGGTATCTATTGCAAAGCTATCACCTGAGGCTACATGGGCAGTTAGTTCAGTTTCCTGAGCCCTGATGCTGTGTCCCCACACTGGCCATATCCATCTGATGCTGCTCAGACATTGCCCCATTTCCATTATACCAACAAAACTCAGTGCAGGGTTCTCACCAACTTCAGGCTGGTTTATGTAAGCTGGAGGACATGTGCTACGAGTCCTCCCTGTCCCATTCCAGTAAAAATGAACCAGGTCAGCAAAGACCCACCATTGATCCTGTTCAGACTCTTTCTCTGCTTCATGAGGAAACATCAAGCCTTCTCACAGGGATCTACACCATTACAGAGCATCACCAAAGATGACAACACAGCACAGAGAACCTGGAGCACTGAACAAGCATCTTCAGCTCAGCAGTGCATCCCTGCAGCATTACTTAGCACTCATCCCCACTAGCAGCATGGACTGTGCTACAGCACTGGCCAGCTGCTGGCTGTTGTTTGCACAGATTATCAAGCCTCCTGTAAGCGTTCATTAAGATTTGTACTGCAACCCTTTACATTTATAAGACACGTTCTCCCAGTGACACACAGCATTTTGTCAGGACCTGAAGGTGAATTGTTAGGCTACGCAGTTATGCTGAGTGTATAACCAAGGACACACAAAAGGAAACAGAGTTTACCCCCTTGCAGCCAGGCAACATAGAGCTTTCTGTTCCTATATATGCCAGAGTTGAGATGAAGTACTCCCTTCATTTCTCACTATACAACAAGGATGAAGAAAGCCTTCACAGATTCAGATCAGAACCCCTCACTGCTGCTAATTGTTCATTTTTATTGCATATGTCTTTATTGAATTTAATTAAACTCGGCTCACAAGCTTTGCATACGTAACCATGAATAATAGTTAATAGTCCATTTCTCATTATGGTGCTTTTCAGTTAAAGGGTGCCCTAATGCTCTACAAAACAGATTGCTACATTTCCGATTTTCACCCGGCAATAAAACAGCTTTCTCTCATGATGCCTTGTAGCAATTCTTCAGCAGTGCAAAGAAACCCCCCACCTGCTTCACACTGAACTGGAATAGACAAATACCAAGTGCAAATGAAACGGCCTTCAACTGGGGATGCCTACAGAGGCGATATTGACTCATACCATAATCGGGCTAACAGCTTGCAAAGATGGATCTGTGTTCTGGGAATGGAAAAACAACTTGGCATTACTTTTCTGTATTGGAACAGCAGCATGTCCTCTTGGCAATGAGAAATCAGGTGTGTCTGCAAGGAGCAACAAGCTTATGCCTTACTCTGGGGAGTCAGTCAAAATCATAGCCCAGGCTGGAACAGCCCTCACACCATTCAGCTGTGTTTTCAGCCCTTTCTAGTTATTCTATGCAGGACAGAGAGAATAAAGAACAGCTTCCAAAGAAGCCTTCACATCTCTAAAATCCTCAGATATAAAGCTTAGAAACTTTGCTAAATGTTTTGTTTATCTGTGGGAATATTCATAGCTGAACACGTGGCTTCCCCTGGCATCTCTGTGTCTCCATCCTACCAAGCTCAACATTCGGGGTTTATTCCCAAGTACGCACTGATAATTTTCAGACTCAGACACATTTGTCTCCATTTTCTCTGTGCTGAACAAGCATCTGTCATGTTATTTCTTTCTTCTCAATTTTTCACTTTTTTCCCCCCCACAACCTCCATTATAAAGATTCTGGAGGAAACTGTGTCTTCTTTCTCTTACAACACTTAAAGATGAAGGAGAACTCACTGAGGGATAACTCAGACCAGCTCACATCCCTGATCAGGATGGCTGAGCCTGTCACATCACACTGCTGTGTCTGTGCTAAGCAGTGAGACATCTGTTAATGCTCTGCTTTCTAAGCTGTTACACCGTGCTTACCAGCATGTTGTCCAAGTGCCATAAACAACACAGCTCACAGCAGAGGATGGGTTGCAAGGTTTTCATATGACAGAGACTTCTAGTATCTAGTTAACACTCATCTCTCCAAGGGCATCACGTGTAAATGCAACACACAAAAAAGATGAAGAACCTTCTATCTCCCTCTTACATGCACTGAGAATGAACCTCTGCTTAAAGAAAGAAGACAAACTTATCCGATATTGCTCTGAGAGCCAAGAACATGTAGCACAGAGCCAGTCCCAGGTTTTGACAGCCTTTGAGGATGCTGGACCGTTCACACTGCCAGGACTGAGCTATGTAATTCCTATAGAAAAAGAGCCATGGTGAGTCCACATGTCACCTGCTGTGATCTCATGCTTTGTGAAGGTCAAACATTTCCACTCTGCAAAAGGCAGCTGCAGGGAGAGATGGTTACTCCTCTCACTTCTTATAAGACTTAACAGAATGGTTACAAAGGGTAAGATCAGCTGAAGGTGAGCTGCTTCCTTGAGACATGTAAAGAAATCACCTGGAGAAGATGCTGGTGCAGTGCCTGCACTGCCACAAAGAGCCCATGTGCCTCCATCTCATGGCTGTGCCCCAGTAACATCTGCAGTTAGAGCATTTCAGCATCAACTTCCTGTAGCTCAGCATGAGAAACAGCTTCTCTTAGGATAAGGAAAGGAAAAAGTAATTAATAGATAAGAGTCCTCCCAGCGGAGGCTGATTTGCTCTCTGATCCACGAAGCCTGGCAGATAAAAAACTGGAACTAAGCAATTCATAGGGAACTGGAACTGCTGGAGAAGTGGGTGCTTCTTCCTTCACAAATCAGGGAGACCACCACCCTCACCTGCAAAATCCCCCCTTCCAGCACTCGTACTAATAGCTCCATTTGCTTCATTAAAAGGAGGGTGAAAGGAAATTTCCTGCACTGATTAGGAACGTGGAGGAGACGACCACTGCACTCAGATGTTTGTTCCCCTGACAGAAGAGCATCAAAATTATTTGAAAAGCCCCAAACAAGTGCTATGCCATTTCACTAATTAAACCCACCCTCCTACTCTAAAATTGATAAATAATGACTGAACTTGACTCATAATCCCTTTGTCTTTTATTATTTACTCTTTTTAACAGTGATTTATGGCAAGGTAGTGCTTTCATTATTCTCGTTAATTACCTTTGTTCTCTACTTCAGCTTGTAAAATGTAATTGCCTGAAACATAAATCTCATCTCGCCACCTATGCTCACACATCATTAATATCATTCAGACTGTTCTTATAAAATCTTTATAAAACATAATTATACATGTGCCGTTAAATGCTACGTTGTGCTGAAGATGCACTGAGCCTTTACTGAGGATGAGTTTGTCCGGACAGCAAACCTTCCTGGTGGTGGTAATGTGGTTTCCCATAGGAACACAGAACAAAGCCCTCAGATTGGTCAGTGAACACAGCACATCTGACCGACACACTTCCCTGAGCACCACTAAGTGCCTACAGACCTGCAGCAGGGCAGCAGCAGCGCTGTGATGAAGCCTTCTGTCCCCACCCCTGGATGTAATGATTTCACTGAACACAGCGGTGACCGCTGGGCACAAATACAGCACACACCAGCAGCAGCCACTCACTTGAGTGATCAGCAAGTTTCTTTCTGTGTGTAGATAAGCCCCAAACAAATTAATCCTCACTGTCCCTAGTATTTCAAATCAAACAAAGTGCATATCACAGAGAGCAGACATTCTTCCTCTGCCTTTTTTCCCCATCGTCATTTTTAGTATTGCTTATATGTAAGAAGGAAATCTATTAGGAGGAGTGGAAATGCATTATCCCCAGCTGATTGTTGACATGATATTAGCTCAGCGTTTGTCAGGTTGCTGGTAATGAACAAGCTTATACGCAGCACTTCATCTCCGCAACAAAAGGCTTGGCTGTATGAACAGCAGTAATATCCCAGCTGAGCCTGGTGAGAGAGAAACGTGTTTATTATTTCTCTGAAAAAAACCTCATTCCTCCCTGATTCATCCTCTGCATTATTACCTAAGTGTGCATTTGGAGGTACTAGATCACTGCTTCAGTCGGGAAGTATTATCAAGTGTATTTCCATTAATTTTCATTCTCCACAGTTGTAGGAAAGACAGCCTATAAAACACTGCAATCTCCTTTACAGTTGTTAATTGCTGAAAATTTGCTCTGTGAGATAAGAGCACTTGCACTCTCCAAGCGTTGCACCTGACGTATCACAGCCATCAGAGCTTTTAGTTCCTCCTGCTCTACACCACTATATGAGACCCAAACCAGCCCCTCCTGCCAGCATGGCCCCATTAGCATCTCAAGGCATGGGCCAAGGGAAAAGAGCACGTGAAGTCTGAAAGTCCTAAAGTCTTACCTACCTAATATAAATTATAGAGCAAAGCCAAGTGTGAACCTCTCTGGGGAGACAGCATGCAGCAATGGGTGCTGACTTCTGTCCTTGCAGTCCTCCTGACCACCCCAGCTCTGAGCTGCAGGGGAAGGCTGTGCCACTGTGCACTTCTTATGGGCAGGCCTCTAAGAGTATAGTTCTGTGCCTCTCTGCTGATCATTTAATTAAAACTTCCAAATTAACCTTCCTTAGTAACCAGAACAATACACGCAGCAAGGAACATATCTTTAACAACTCAAGGTGCCCCAAAAGGCAAGGAGGAACACGAACAAGTGGTTGTATTGAGAGCTGCTTTTGCTGTTGCCAATAATACCTTTCAGGAAATCACTGTATGTATTTCATGGAAGGAAAGAAGCAGGAACAAATGAGAAACACTGGAGTAACAGAAAAAAAAACAGAGATCTGGCTTTGCCCAGGTACTCCGACAGACCAGGGCAGCTCACATACTCAGAGGCAGCGCTGCGAGATGCGCTACCATTTATCAGCAGAGCAGTGGAACAGCATCCCAAAAAAACTGTTTTTATCTTTGTGACTGCAGGAAGAAAAGCCCCAAACACATCAATCCCCGAGCACGGCAGATAGCAGGATCTGATCGCAGGGTGCCCGGCTCAGCACCGCACCGCTAAGCGCATCTTTTCTTCCCTTAAAGTTTTCTGTTGTTTTGTAGTTTTTCCTAAGTTTTACAACCTACCATTACAAACCCAACACAATTGCATCTCCTGCACAGCTGGGGGTTCCCGGAGCTAGTTTTCTAAAGAAAATGTATTTTCCATCCAGTGACTCCGCGAGCCTCCCTACTGAGAAGAGTTTATGCTTAGCTACACTCAGGACATAATAAATGCAAAGGAAAAGGAGGCAAAGTGAGGATTTAAAGAGTTGTATCAAATGTTATCACTGGAAGGTCTGGCGATGAACACGATCCCATTTTGTTCGCTTTAGCTCATATTGGAGTTCAGTTTTCACAGAAACCTCCAGGTCTACCCAAGGGATTTCTTCCTTTTTTTTTTTTTAAAGTACCTAAATGGCTGAACTGGTCAGACTAATGGTGTCTGAAAGGCTACAGTTGACATACACTGGAGACTTAATTATGTAGTGTGCAGCTCCATCTGTCAGCTGCAATATCTTTTGTTACCAAGAATTAGACTTCCATAGAAGATGACGTGACAGACTCAATTTGCTTTCACAAGGATAGCTGTTATGTGGGCATTTAAATGATGCTGGAAATTAGGACATTTACATTCTTCATGTAGACACTGAAGGACTATTTACAGCAAGGTTTGTGCAAAATCTACAACTAACACTGAACGAGTGACTGTCACACAATGCTGACAAGTAGGAAACGATTAATTAAAATACCATGAAATGGGGGATATTCTGAAACAGCCCCATCTACATTGCGATGCACATGTGCAAATGGAGAGAAAGTCCTTTAGCGTTTGTTTGTGTGTGAAGTTAATGGAAAGAGTGTTTGTGCTAACATTCAAGAGCTTTAATGGCAAATCTGATAGCAAAATTTAAAGACCACGAAATCCCAGTCTGGGATTTTCAACCCTTTTTCAGTGTTCCTACTGGGAAGTTCTTCATGACTAATGGGAAGTGACATAAGCGTGGCTACCATAACCTTGCCTCTCTTCTCTGCCTTTCTGTACAGAAAAACTCCTGCAGGTAGGGCTGGGTGCACTCAGCTGCCCATCCCATAGGCCATGCTGTCCCTGCCTTGCATGATGATCTCACCACTTATGAGCAAGGGCCCAGAACCTTCAAGGGATACCAGTACTTGTGTGTCACATGGCAGCACAAAAAGAAGGAAAAACATTATTTTCAGAAACTGCAAGTGATCCATAAGTTTTCCTCCAAGTACTTGCAATCAAGTTCTCTTACTACGCGTCTCTGCCCCATTTCAGTTTGTGAAGCCTATGCAGGCAATATAAGAAGCCAAGCAATGGACACCAAAGCACTGGCACGTTTACAGAGTGAACAAACAAAGAGGGAAAAATGTGCTATTGGGGATTTTGCTGTGTGCTCTAAAATGAAATGACTTGTTCAATGGAAAATGCTTTTATGACTGATTTAATTTGAATTGAGGGGGGAGAACTTCCATTTGCTTAGGGACTAGGATATATTTCAACCAATGAATAACAACAGTATTTTTAGCAAGCTATGTGTTCATCACGTAGTGATGCATCTGGAAGTCTAACCTGCCATTATGCAGCACGCAATAGAGAGTTTTGAAAAACTCCCTGTATTTATCAGCTTTTGAATTCAATGGTTGTCCAATTAGCTTTGAAATTGTTATAATCTGAGTTTTAGATGAAAAGCTTTTATTGAAAATCTACTGGTAATCTTCTGTAAATGTTAGTCATAAACAATACTGCTAAATCATAAAAATATAACTGCTCGTGATTAATCTGGAAAGAGACTTACATTAACATATTCCGTTCTAAATGGTCTCTCATCCCAGCATTCGATAAGTAAAGATAAATTGAATTAGCTCACTTAATGTGAGGTTTGCTGGGAGCTGGCTTGCAAACCTCCCCTGAATCTCTATTTTTGCATTGTGAAAGAAGTGTGAAAAATCCAACCCCAGATCAGGCTCTGGAAATGGCAGCAGCCTGCAAGGATCTAACAAAATCCCATACCCATACTCTTCTGAAAGCATCTGTAGCTCTGCCTTTTACACTCAGTGCCTACATAGATTTTATTCTCAAAAGTGCAAAGCAACCTGAACCCAAGCAAACCAGGATTTCTCCATAGTTGCTTCTTGTTGCAAGCCTACAGGCTCCGCTCAAATTAAACTGCTTTATGCTTACTTGCCACGTTTACCCTTACCTAGCACACGCTGCATTTAGATTTGCATTATGACCTACAGCCAGGAAACAAATAGGAGACAAGTAGGGAACACTAATGAGCAAATGTCACCAAAGCCTACAGAGGCAGGTACAAACGTAACCCGGTTGGCAGCAGGAACCCAAAGTTACGTGGGGTTGCTAAGGAACATTAGTGTTCACAGCAGCTGTGCTCCCATCACTGCTTAGGTGGAACAGCACTATGAGAAAACCCAGCCCTGTCCATGCAATTAGGCTGTGCACTGTTTGGCTCCACCACAGCAGAGCTGAGGCTAGAAAGCAGTGTTTGTGCAAATGAGAACCTTGCACATACAGATGATGCTCCTCACTTCCCAAATGCACAGATCAAGCAGAAAAAACACTACAAATAGGTCCATCAAACAGCCTCAAATCAACCCCATGAGGCAGCTTTGACCAATACAGAAAGCTATGTTTTACTACAGTCAAATGAGCGAGCAGCTTCTCCAGCACACCAGAAATATGTAGGAAACATGCAAACTTTGAGCCACCATTTGCTGTTAAATACTTATAAAAGGCCTTTTTCCTTAGATTAATATCTCACATTTATCTGCTCTATACGTTTCAGAGACATAGTGAAAATTGCTTATTTCTAATAAAATGTAGCAACTGTACCCTGAGGAAAAATTACTGCGTTATGAAATATTTTTCCCCTCTACCACAGCCAATTTAGTTTTCATTTAAAATTCAATAACTGCATCATACTCAGAATCTTCCACCGCCTGTCATAATGACTTTGAACAAAACCCGTGCTGTAAACAAGAAAGATTAGAAAGACATTATTGAGGTAATTTCTCCCCAGATTTCTCTCACCCAGACAGGACTGCAGGAAATAGATGCAGCTACTGGCAGGAATGTGATTTAGAAATAAATCGGGAGAGGAAAGCACTTTGTTCTGCATACTTTGGTAATAAAAGCATTGCTTCTCCTGCTTTCCCCGTGCTATGTTTCACCACTTGGTGAAAGGAAACACGCCGTTGTTTCCTCACTGAAATTCAGGTGGAAGCAAAGAAAACAAACAACAAAACATTGCCAAGGAAACGCTGCCTACTTGCTGCACTGCTTCCTTTCCTTGCACCTTGGGAAGGAGGAACCGAGCAGCATGGGCTGAGATTTGCAGCCCAGCCACTTGCAAAGATCATTTTATCACTGTAGTTTTAATTAAACCCAACCCTGGGAGCTGGAAGGAAGCCAGCACCATGTGCTATGCTGAAGGAGGGCAGGTGCTGCCTTGTGTGCAAGCTGTGACTGGTGGAAAGCAGCAGAGAACCAAACAGTCGCAAGGACCCCTTTAGAAAAAGCATCAGATAGCGCTGGCTTTCTTCTCAGGTCACAGAATGGCTGAGGTTGGAGGGGACCTCAAAGATCACCCACTGCAGCCCTGCATCATGACATGGGTCACCATCCACTACATCACATCAATTGAAGACTACTGCTTACTACTGAAACATGGCCAGACACAAAACCCACCAAAAATCCGCTACCCTTCAGACACCCTCTTTTTGTCTAAGCAAATTCTAAGGCTTTTTGTCTAAGCAAATTCTGGTAGCTGTGACTGGAGCAAGGTGGCTGCCCTGACTGTCAGCTGCCCTCTGGGCACCCTGCCTGAAGGCCCCCATTGCCCCAGGACCTTCTGCCATTCCTGGTTGCTAGCAGCTGACCATGGAGTGCTGGAAAGTACTTTAGTTTACCAGAAAGAGGACAGCATCTACAAACTGTACTAAAAAGCAGGAGAAACCCATTCCCAGTGAAGCTGAAAATCATGTTCTTACCATAAAACAGCAAGGTTTATTTTATGATCCTCTATTTTTTCCACCTCAACAACCAGGGAAAATGCAGATGTGTTTCATATGGAAATGTAATGTAACACAGAGCAGCTTTCTGTGCTGTTTCCTCTTTACCTGCTGGAGTTAAAGTAATTCCTTACCAGCCTTCCATCCAGCCCCACTCCCCATGCCAGCATCCCTTCCCCAAGGGCTTCCCAGTTCAATCATTTCCTTGGGGTTGCTCTCAGCACAGCCCAGAAGCCTTTGGCTGTTGCCTGGCAGATGCACTCGTGCAGCACTGACACTACTGGTGTTTCACACTGTTATATTGCAGTGTGATGGGAAATGCAGAGTACTATTTCTGGGAAGAAGGTGAGAATTCATAACGTTGCTATACTTCGGTACACCCGGTTCACTGTAAATGTCAGGCAGTAAGTGCACAAAAAGCATGGGCTGAATTTATCACAGCAGAAGATGTGCTCACATCCCGTCCTGTACCCACAGTTTCTGGGAAAGGGAGAATGAACTGGAAGTGACTGGTAACAATGATGACAGAAAGTAGGCCTTGCTGACAGCTATTACCTTCTTTGGGATGTTTTAAAGATGGGGACAGGATGGGTGAAGAAGGCAGTGTGTTTTTCCTCTGCTTCCTCCATACTTACAGCCCCATCACTGCAGCATCAGTAGAATCCTGGTCTCCTAAAAGCCTGCATTTCTCCCAGTTACGTTACCTACTCCTCAGACGTTAGGCTGACTATTAAGGTCAACTTAAATGTTAACCATAAAAGCTGTTCTTTCTTTCCCTATCAGCACTGCACAACAGAACTGACCTGAGCAGCTGAAGGAGGTCTATATTTTCCTATTTTAAAAAATCCTGGTTTGATTCATCTCCTCTTGCCTGGTCTAATCAACGTACTTTAAAATGTTGATAGTAATTTTCTAGGGTTCAGCCAGGTGAGGTGTCTGTATGCCAAGCCCTGATCATTTTTATGCCAGAGAATCTTCCTAGTACTCTACAGACCATTGACTTCTTGCCCTGCTCCATCTGAAACAAACATTTATGCCCCAGGAATTGATAGGCCATCCACAAACTGAGGTGGCAGGGCATGCCCTTCTTACAAAGCTAAGGCATAGGTGTTGGCAGAGAGCATGGGAATCTTCGGAAAAATGGGCTATGAATTGCAAACAGAGCATTCAATGAATAAATCAAGCTCTTGCTAGCGAACAAGAAAGTACCAGAGAAAGAGCCAGGCTCTCACTGTACAGGACTGTGTCCCCGAACAATGAATCCACAGATTTTCTACATCTGTATGCTAACAGACAAAGTACATCTGCAAAGGTATTGAAAGACCGTGCAGCCTGGAATGATGTAGCTGTGCTCCTACTTTCTGTAGGTATTAAAACACACGTGAATTGCAGGGTGAGACAGATGGTCTCTGCCTATCACAAAGAATTATAAGTTCAGGTTCAGTATCTAAAAACTGCATCTATTAAATGAATGCTCCTGAAGCAACTTTAAGACTGGCTAAAAAAGTGTATGTTCAACTCAATAACAATTCCAATGAAGGCAGGTTAGTTTCAGGTCCTCTTAGGGAGATTTAAGATGGGCCACATAATGGGAAAACACAAACAAGTGAACTGGAGGCTGATTTAGTCATACCGTTAATGTTTCTGTGTGATGTACCCTCAGATACAAAGAGAAGATGTTGCTTAAAGGAATTAATGGCCTAAATCTTAGTTGTACTCACACATAGACAATTGTGCTACAGATCTACTCTAATGCAAAAACCATTAAACCATCTAGATACCCGAACCCTTTGGCTTATCCAGCCAAGTGCAAGCATTCTAAGACTTCATTGTTGCATGCAAGTCTAATTAGGTTAATTACTGGCTAACAGAGCATAGTAATAGACATGGAGATGTAGCCAGGAGACAGAAGAAAGCCTATCTCCTGGAGACAAGCAATATGTCAACCACTGGAAAATACCAGCTATGAATTCATAGCAGCCTTCTGCTCTGTTCACCCAGGATCTCTACGTGGCTTATAAATTTGTTCCCAGCCTTTAGATTTGGGAAAGCTAAGAAACAAAAGGATGGATTCTGCTTAGTGCTGATGTTGTGTGTTTATGCAAGGGGAAAATAACTGCAGAATTACTTTCTTAAAACCTGATCACACCACGGTGAATCAACAGGCAGTTGATATTATGAGATAAAAGGATGCTGTTCAGTCTGATTAATCAAACCCCCTTACGCTTGCCAAAGCCTAATTATTCTTTGATCTACATTAATGACTTCAGAAAGCATAGTATACCTGGTGGGAGTACTCGATGGGGAGCATTTTAGACTAAAAGGAAAACTCCTCCCTGTGTCGCAAAAACCTAATTTGCTTATATCAGTAGAATCAATTGTTTCATACAGAACTGTGGTCTCCCATGGGGACTGCCAGCAGTATCCAAACATAATTTATGCCGTTTTTACCGGTATCAAAAAGCTTTCACTTGACAAATGGCAAACTCTGTCTCAGGGTGACTTTAAAAAGACACATCGCTATTGCTGTGTGCAGCTTTTTACTGAGCAGGTTGGCTGTAACTCACACGAGTGCAGACACGTATCCCATTTTTCTGCATCCTCAGTGAGACAAACAAGCCGCTCATATCCCAATTTAAAATTCATCAAGAGCTTAATTTACAATCCCGATCCACATTCGCGTGGGTAAGAGAGACACAGCATTACAAAACAGGAAAAACAAAGGCTATGAATAAAGCAATCCATTCCAGCAACAACAGATTGAAAAACTACCATAAAAGCACTGCAAACCATTGAAAGCACAAGGCTCCCTGCATGCACAATGGGAACTTATATCAGGATTTTCCTACACTGTGTGCTACTTTATGGTCATCTAATGGTAGAGACATCCAGGGCCTACAGACACACAGAGAAATAGAATTATTTCTAGCAAATCTTCCTAGAACCGCAGCAATTTCTCACATAAATTTTAAGATTTGCACAGGTGACACACAAAGGGAAACGTGAGCAGCAGGCAGAACGGGAGAACAAAGGTTTAGAGAACGCCCTGCATTTACAACATGATCAAGCTATGGTAAACTAATCCAACACACAGTGATCTTTTTCCACATCCCTCTTGTCACTGGGTATAATTGGAGAAGAAGGTATCCTTTGCTTTAGAGAAGGAATACTCACTCAAATACCAAAGCCAGAAATGCAATTTCCTGTGCACTGATGGACAAGACCCCATTGATAACTCCCTGAATTCTGAGAAGCTGATACTATTTACTCAGGAATTTAATGAAAGAGACGAGGGAAAATGATTTTATGTAAGAAAGAACTACATCAAAACAGCTGTTGCACATGGAGATCTCAAAATAAGTACAGAAATCAACATTCTGCTGTTTCCCTTGGGCCTATGAATATTTGAGAGCCCTGGAACAAAACAGTGCTGGAGTTTCCCAACAGAATGATAAACACCTGTTATGTTTGCCAGAGAATCTTGGAATGCTTTGGTTTCACAGCTACACATGGAAAAGAAGATCAAATCAGCATGACTTTCATCAGGCCTGTGACCACTTCATACCCATTTGTGACTTCCAGTCTTACACAGTCCCTGCTGTCAGGCTGGATCCTGATCCCTGGAGCTTCCTTTGCAAGGTTCCTTCTGTACTCTCAGCTTTTTATCTCTGCATGACAGCACTGAGCAGCGTTCAAAACATAAAGCTGTGGGAGTTGGTAGGTGCTCTTACTAGAAGCAAAAGACTTGGCAGAACACAACTGGAGAGCATCCTGCTATTGATCACCTCAAGGACCAAGCTCATCAGCCAAAGCAAGAGAGGACAAGTCTTAAATCAAGAACAAGACAGAAATTATTTAACAATTTTATGGAAAGATCGATGATGATAACACTTTGCTTCTTTCTTCAGTGTTTTATAAGCACATAGTATTTTCTCTTGATGCAGAATTAATTTAAGTTGAATACAGACTTCTGCTTACTTTTCATTCTCATTCCTTCAGCTGACTTCATTTTAGGCCATTTTGAATTTTAATACTTTGAGCATAATCTGTATGACCTACCAATAGGTCAGACTCCAGGGTTGTACGGGAGTACAAAGCCATGAGAAAATATGGAACCTGGAAGAAATACACAAGCCTGCATACATAGAGCTGACAGGTGGTGTACTGACCACATCAGGCAATGCCCAGAGTTCAGGACCTGCTTCTTTATGCACTGCTGTAGTCCTAACAACATGGCTCCTCTCAGAGGCAGACAGCTCAAAAGAGAAGTGCTACTTCCATACCCCTCAAGGGCTGCACGCACAGTCATTAATCTTTCTTTCATCTCACAGAATGCTAATAAAACAATCACCTCCCTATCCTCGAATTGGGTAGGTCCTAATTAACATGCTAATTGGGCAGATCTTCCCTAATGACTCCCAAACCTCAGCAGTAATACGTTATTTAGATAGAAAAGAGTTATCTAAAAGATAGGCAGCATTAAAAAACTGGTGAGTCAGAGCACAGTTTGGATAAGCAAAACACTGAACCAGCCCTTTCTCCTGCAAGAATTAACATTCTCCCCCTGTCTGTGCCACACATCATATGTTTACAGATTCAGCACCTTGCAAGGTTCGGAGCAAGAGGTGTTTTGAAGGTAATATACAGCTGTAATAAAGAACAGCATTCAAGCGGAGACAAACAACATATCACTAACAATGAAGTTTTTAAATATATTATTAAGCCTGTTTATTTTAATCTCTCTCTAAATAAAGCTGGCTTTTATTATCTGACACAAAAATGTACACGTCGTTTTGCAAAACCAGCAGTGCTGGCAGTCCTGGTTTGTATTCATGAGCAACTTGGAGATGGATAGGTCAAGTTTTAATGGAATTAGTCCACTGGGGCCAGTATTGTGTTTATGCAGCTAGAGGTTCGATATAATCAAATTCCTGTGCACTCGCTCTCTTTAGAAAATAGGACGTAATAATAATTTTAATCCCCCATTAAACTAAAATATTGGCACATGCCACAAAGGTTCTTAAGTTTTCATTCGCACACACCTCATAGATAAAAGCAGAGTTTTGTGTCTAAGAAATTAGAAGCTTTGAAACCTCTCTTGAAACTTCTGGAAGCTTTTCTTCCATGCTGAGAACAGAATGCATTAGATAACAACATGCAGCAGGGCTCAGCCATGGCTGGAGCCTCCAAGTCCACACACATTATGTGATGCTTCCTGCTTGAGGTCAGTTCAGGGCCTTGCACAGTCTGATGCTCTGTGTGTGAGTCCACAATGAAGGCATAGAGCCACTCAAGATGCCTTTTGGGTCCTGCAGCTCTCCACACTTTCCCTAAGAGCAGTTGGGAATCTGACTGATGCTCAGTGGTCCTGCAGCTAGAAACCAACTGGTCACTTGGTGCTTCTGCTGGTCCCTGCTTCTCAACCTGTGGTTTATTAGCAAAGCTGCCCTGGCACAGGGCACATAGTGGGAGGGCAGGATGCCACACAGACAGATGGAGTATGGGCTATTCCTGCCAAAGAGCCTGTATGGGGATCACATAAAAGCCTGATGGGACTCAGTTCTTATCCAGAGTCATCACAGTGACTGCCCAGAGAGGACTGGTGAGGACTTACTTTGATTCATAAGCTGCAGATAAGTTAACAGCCCTGCCTAAAAACTCACCACTTGATGGGAGCTGTTCCTTACCTTGCATGCAGGCATCTGCAGCCTCCCACCGACATTTAAGATATTTCACAAAAATAGTTTATTCTTGTATTTACATGCTGGAATCTCAGAACTGGCTCTGAGCTGGTGGTGCCAGATCCCTTTTTCTTTCGTTATCTTTTCTCAGTTCTCCAACAGACTGTACTAACACCTGCCATGCCAGGAGAAAGCAGCAGGTTTCCCAGCACTGCTGAGGGGCTGCCCTGGAAGCCTGGTGACCTGGGGCTCCTAGTTACCCAACTGACTTTGCAAATACTGTTCTATTGTGAAGAATAGCTTTAAAATTGAATTTTGCCAGTAAAATTGGATTTGAAATGAAAGTCAGAGCACATGTTATCATTCCTGTGAAGGAGCCAACTCTAGTTAATGGGTAAGGCCACAAGCCAAGCTGCCTGTAAATGCTAAAGAAAACAAATAACCTTGCTATTTCCTCCCTTCCTCTAGTTTCCAAAGAGCTTATACAGAAAAACATTTATCTGAACATGAATGAGCATCTCCCCAAATCCCATTTTCTCAGAGAGTTTTACTTAAGGCATGGAGATGTGAAAAGCCCACAGTTACTTCTTTTTTTCCATACCTTTCTTGTATGTGGACTGGGGAGTCAGGAGAAGAACTTATCAAGGATTTGAAGTTGCCAACTTGAGACAGCAGCTCTTTAAAACAGTGAAAGGGGAGAAAAGGAGAAGCCTACCTAAAGCTATCTAATATTTTAGACGCCTGTTTGACTTTGATAAGAGTTAGGCCTAAAAGGGAACAGATAGAGATTTTGAACATGTAACAGATCTGCTCCCCAGTGCATAAGGAAGCCTGGAACATGTTCACAAGCATGCTACAAAGAATGCTCCTTCGTTATAGAGACCTCTCACTTCATCATTAAAGCCTTAGCCTCTTGCAGACTGCTTTTAGGCACAGACTTGCTCTCTCAGTGTGAACCATCTGCTAATGAAAAGCAATTTTTCAGAAGATGGAAAGGCTCACTGGATCACCCCATGGGCAGCAGGGATGCTATGCTGTCTTAGGACAGCACCCTGACCTGAGCATGGTGCTGCAGATGGGGCAGCTGTGCTCACAGCTCTGCCAAGATTCAAGGACTGAAACCTGGAAATTCTATTTGCATTGTGGCAAACCATGTTTTGGGAGAGCTGAGACACAACTTAGTATCAGGACTTACACACATGTATTTTATTATATTTATTCACAAACACAGAGTTTAACACACTAAAGCACACAGTAGGTTACCTTCAGCAGGGCATTGGTTACTGCTTGTTAAGCACTGGAGAAACATGAAAGATGACCAATGCTTTTCATTCACACGCAGGCAACAGATGCAACAAACACCAAACTATCATCCTTTCCCCTTAAGTATATGCAGAAAAGCAAACTGACCCTGATTAAATGAACCTCAAGATATTTATCTCTGGCAAGCATGTGAGCAGTTCTACCCTGCTATAGAATTCTCTTTATAGAGACACATGACAGTGTGCTGTAGAAGCTGAGCCTGAAGGAAGGGCAATGGAGGAGAAAGGCTCTGAGATTCAGAAGCAACACAGCAAGAAACAAAGAGCTTCACAGTAAGGTATGTGAAGGGTGTGTATTCCTGACAGAAATACAGCTCCCAGAGCTGCATTCGCATCTTCCACGCACTTGCATCGTGGTTCAGTGACATAATAAATCCAGCTCTGATCAAAACTACAGCAGCTGTGAGACACAAAGCACTGATCCAATATAAGTTTGCTCCACCAGTTCAGATTTGTTAAAAATAAAAGAAAGAAACCAGAACACTGACAGGTTAACTTTTCTCAGGCAGGGTTTATGCTGGGTCACGTATCACCTGTCTGCAGCACTTCAACATTTGCCAAGATCCAAAACTCTCTACAGCTACCACAAAATAGACTCATGTTCCTTACCTTACACTTTAGCTGAAGCATGCTTGTACCTGACATGGGTCAAGTCAGCGTTGCTGGACTGTCCCCTAAACACATGGGTGTGATACCACAGCACAGGAGTGGGTCCCCCAGGCTTTGCTGGGGCAGACTCAGAACACGATGCTTAGGAACAGACCTCCAGGCTAACCAGGGGGACAAGAAATGTCATCCTCCATCATTTGCAGCCAAAAGTCATAGTCCTTCCTTGAGACAGAGTCCTGAACCCAAAGCTACTGTTTCTATTGGCTTTATGAAGACTTGACCAACATCACATCCATCTACTCAACATGGACTGTAAAGTATTCCAAAGGCTTAAAAACAACCATCAGGTTCTTCTTCTCAGAAACATACCCTTCAGCTCATTGTTTCAAAACCCATTT
Organism: Coturnix japonica; assembly: GCF_054131305.1. Taxonomy (NCBI): domain Eukaryota; kingdom Metazoa; phylum Chordata; class Aves; order Galliformes; family Phasianidae; genus Coturnix; species Coturnix japonica. Next base: position 2,119,300 of record NC_140671.1, on the reverse strand, counting down.
TCTCCCTTTTGTCTCTTTTTATTTTTCTCCCCAGAAATCTGTTCTAACAGAAAGGACTTCAAGCTGCACACAAGGAACAAAGTAGAAAGTGAACTAACTTTTGATTTGTCGCCTTTTTCTAAGCAACAAAAGCATGTAGAGCACTTAATGGAACACTCCTGATGAGAGCTGGGCCACGATCCCCTGCAAGTGACCTCTGCCCAACAGAAGGTAAAATGGCCCTCGGTGAGCTCAAAGAGAGATCAAAGGACAAGAGCCTGGTTGAGCCCAGCAGAGAATCTAACCTTGGTCTTTTAGAGATGACCTGCTGTTTGAAGTTGCCATGTGGAGTGTAATAGATCATTGGGTTTTGATAATGTACTGAGGGACACGTTGCCTGAAAGCATTAAAGGCTGTGTAAATGGAAATATTATTTCTAAAGAGTGAAATATGCAGATTTCACACACTGCTTCCGCATAAATGAGTGACCAAATGAAGAGAAAACTGATCAAGAAAAATGTGTGCCTAATAAAAAATGTGTACATGCTTCATCTAAGATTCACTGCCTCCAAAGGTTCATCAAATAATTACTTAATCTCAAACAGCTGCATGCACAATAAAATTTTCTTGCATGAGGTCTGAACAGAATTAATTTTTCTTGAGATTTGTACCAACCAATACCCTCCAAACAACCAGCAAACAGCAAATCTAACTGAAAACAACACTAAAGTAACTAAAGTGACTTGTTTGAAAGGACCTACACAAAACCGATTGATTCTAAGCTGACACGTGCTGGATTTAATCATGTACTTCATTGTATAGTAGCAAAAGCCTGAAGGAATAACAGACCCACAAAAGTTTATTAATGAGTCAAATAAATCCATGTATTGCTGGGCTCAACAAACATAAGCAGCTTTATGCCATAGCTGAAATATTTCCCTCCTGCTATGAACTGAGGGAAGGACATTTAGGCCCTTTGCAGGAGATTCTGGACATCACACCCATTATAACACCACGGTTTGCTTTGTTTCCCAAACCCTTTGCAGGAAGGTCAGAGGGCTGTGGCCCTGGGTAGGATTTGGGAGTTTTGTGGAAAGAAATGTAGAACATCAGGAACAGGAGGATTTGTTCCAACTAATTCCTGTTCCCTTCAAATTCCAATGAAAAATGTTTATTACCAGGCCATCAGTTTTAAATGGGAGCTGCACACCATATATTAGCAGGCTGAATTGCTGCCCTAGGTCACTGACGTCCTGTACCCTGCCCAGGAATTGCTGTCACTGGAAGAAATTCACAAGCAGCAGTAAATTATATCACCTCCCTCCGTTTCCTTCTCATACACACCATGCAGCAGGAGCCTTTCTTTGCAGCGCTGAAGGCAGCAGAAAGACTCCCACCGACTTCACTTAAGTGGCAATTGGATCAGACACCAGGTAGGGGCATTACAAATTCACAAAGCACCAATTTGGAAGCACTTAACAAATGTCACCATTTACTTCAGTCAGTGGAGCTGCTTGTCAAAGATTCAGCTCCTGATGTGAGCAAAGAGGAGAAGGATATTCCTGCTTTGCCATGGAGGGCCATCCCTTGCAGCATCAGCCTGCCTGCTCCCACACTATGAAATACAAGCTGTTTTACAACAGCCAGAGGACCAAAGACAGCCCTCCCTTCCCTTCAAGCAAAAGGAGCTGGAAGTAGTTGGGATGACAGATGACCAGACAAGATGGGAGCAGCCTGTGTAGTTTTACAATTGAGTGACATTCACAGTCATTTCATTTTGGAGAGGAAAAAAAAACCAAAACAGCAGGATCTCTTACAATAGGAAATGGAACTAAATGAATGTCGCTGCCTTTATCCTGGCAGCTGAATTCCAGTACCACTTAGCAGTCGTCATGTTTGTAACGTAAACATACATCTGTCACTGTACTGAAATAGATTTCTTCTTTTCCCCTACTCATCAAATAATTTGCTCCAGCTGCTGCTGACAAAGAACCTGTAGAACATCCCTATTAGTATTCTGCACACCCTGACAGGTGCACATCTAACTTGCCAGCATCTCTCTCTCTCAATTCAGTTAATTGAATCATGGCTTGATTGGGTTCAACAGACAATAAAAAAAAATATTTTTCCAGTTTGAAAAGTTTTGACCTACCTCAGTGAGTAAAGAGCCCATAAGGAACATCTCCACAAGAAAAACTGGGCTTGTTGTTCTCATCTAAACCAGTGCTCTATTTTATAAGCTCTTTTTTAGCTCCCCTACTCATGTTCCTACCAGCACTGCAAGACAAACAAGATAGCAGATACTATAAAAGATCAAAAGATAGATAACAAGACTCAGCTAAACTATGTTTTCTTATCCATTGCCTAGTTCTGCAGTCCATGGATGGGCTTTCTGCTCAAGTTGCTCAAATACAATCACTATAGCTGCATTTACCAGAAGAGGCATTGCTGAAGAAGAGCTGGCTATGGATGCTCCTTAGCTCCATCGAGCTGGGCATTCCATCTCTGACAGTCCCTGAGAGCACATCACTTCTGTATTTCAGCCCCAAAAATCAGTGTTATGACTTAGCACCAGTGAAGCATGGGGTCCTGTAAAGCCAGGGAGAGAGGCTTCTTGCCATCTGAATCCAGGTTTAAAGGAACTAACTGCAAAGGAAACAGAGGATATTACAGATTCCACTGACACAAAACAGGTTATGGCTAATACTGCCATTGCCTATACCAAGTAAAATGCTGTGGGAACAGTCTCCAGGATGCCTGCAGCAATACAGAGCCAGCTAACAGAGGAATACTAGAGGCCAAGGCCCAAAGCCCTGCAATTTTATCAAAATCCAAGCCATGCAATGCCACCTAAAGGTGAGCAGCACATGAGGATGGAGCAGAACTGCACTGTAAGTGCTGGCAGCATTAACAACTCCACAGATTCAGCGATGCTGTGCATAAGTGGCAGGAGGGGCAGCTGGAGGCCCACACTCACATTTGCTGTCCAGCTTTGCACTGGCAGCCTGCCACCACCATGCCATTTCCCATTCATCCACCTCTTCCCCTGCACAGACATCAGCCAGCACACCTCCACCCACACTGGTGGGGCTGCAGCACTGCACGTCTCACCCAGAGCTGTCATTATTTTGTACAATATTAGGTATTTTTTTTCCAGCACAGATGAATTTGACTAATTCTGACAGAGTTAAAATCCCATTCATTAGAGTCTGCATAATTTTTTTCCAATTTCCTTGTTTATGTTTCCTAAACACTGAGAGTTTTTATTTATTATAATAGACAAGAGACTCAAACAACTGCCAATCCACTCAAATTCTCTGCTTAACAAGCTCTTGAATACAGCCTGCTCTTCCAAATTGGTTTTCTGTTTTGGGCAAACTCCAGTGGAGGACAGGCAGGTTCTTCACATCAAGCTTCGCTGCCACATGTTAAGAACAAAAACAAATCAAGAATTAAGGGCTTTCAGCTGCATTCAGTTGTCAAACAGGCTCTGGAGCATTAACAGTTGCAGACAGTATGTATTTTGGTGTGATTAATACAGAACGGGCAGGTTGATGATGCAGAGTTAAGTGCCACATTCTGAATTAAAGCTTGTTACTATGTGTTTAACTGAGGTGCGTTTCATTATAGCATGACACCCACCAACACAGAGTTCAGAGCCTGCCAATCAGTCAGATGTGTTTCCCAGAGCAGGAAGGAGGTCTGGGCAGCAGCTCAGCTATAACCATCCTCCTGAGTCAGTGGTGTGGCAGACAAGGTCTCCTCTGAGGACAGCAGTGTTTGTTCTGCTAATTATTTTTCCAATTGGTTTGACCTTTTCAAAATTAAAAGGACAATTTGAAAGAATAAGTCAAGTTTCCTCCTATTTCAGATTTATTGTTTTTTTACTCTTTCAACTTCAGATGATGCTTTTGTAACTGTGAGAGCAGAATGTGGATGAGACACCAGGAATACAGTGCAAATTAAGGATATGGGCTCTTCATGGATTTCATACTAAGCCTTCCCAGAAAGACCTTTAGTAGAATGAGGGGCTGGAAAGCACAAAGTGAGAACCAACCCAGATGTCCTCTCATTGCTCAGGCTGTACTGCACAGTGATCACTATTGACTCAAAGGGATACATATCCATACCCTTACAACTCTGCTTTTTCCAGGCAGGCTAAAAGCAATGCAGTAAATCTCATGTTTCCTACCAGCAAAATTACATTTGCAAAGTTTAGAAATAAATATGGTAATCTGTCTTCATTAAAAATTGATAAGCACACCTGAATGAAGAAAACTGCCGGGAGGTAATTTAAAGGTAAAAGCCTGGGAACAGAGGAAAGCAACATTATAATTTCTTTGCACATAAGCAAGTTTTTCCTTCAGAAATGAGAAAATAGGTAGGAAAAAACTTAGAATGTATTTGCACTGGAGGCCACCTCTTATGGAAACAGGAAGGTATTAATTTAAAGCAGGAAACTGATGGAAGACTGGAGCTGGAACTTGGCACTGTCAGGAAGAAGCCTGGCCCCACTGTGCCTGAGGGTTTGCCACAGTGAAAGCTCTCCAGTTCCCTGCTCTGGTTTTATGCAGAGTCAGGAGCTGCTTTATACAGGATCTTTACATATGACAATCTGCCCTCACAACCAGACGCTGCAAACAAAAAGCCAGTGTGTCAAAAGCATGCAGACAATGTGGTCCAGGATGAAACGCTGTAGAGCCCTCCTCCAGAAACAGATGCTATGTGACAACACTGTTCCGCCATGATTCTCCTTAGAAGTCTAAGGAGCCAAACCTGCAGGCAGGTTCCTCCTTACAAGCACTTTGAGACCCTTCTATGTAATGTTATTTAATCCCCTTCAGCTATCACGAGTTCTCACAATATTTACAGCAATTGTGCAACATTTATCCAAGATTCAGCGAGATTCTCCCATCTGCAACACTAGATAACTTCAAGAAGCCTCCTAAAACAACAAAAAAAGACACTTGAACTCCTTTACTCCAAGCCACAGTACTAACCCTACCTCAAATATCATACACACGCTGCAGGTGAGGTGCCAACTAATGTCATATGTCCACTCATTAAACCATGCAGCCTCAAAGGAAGATTTTCCATTTTCCTTTTTACCACAGTATTTCATGCATTCATTTCAAGCAGGATGCTGTTTGAAGAGGCAGTTCTGGGGATTCTGGTGCGACTCCTCGTCTCATTCTAGTCTCACAAGAGACTGAGATGTTATGCTTGTGAAAAGCACTCCATATGGGGAATCAGACTGCTTCACATAAATATTTATGTGCCAGAGCAAGGGAGAGGCTCAGATGGACAACCTCAGGCACAGACACATGCTCAGCACATCCCTGCCACAGGTACTTCACTTCAGGCATCTGAGTACACTTATCAGCAAGTTAACCACTGCTGTTTTGCTAAAAACTTAGCTGTTTAAAGACCAAGCTGTAATGCAAAACAACCTGGTACTGCTGTAGTAATGCCTCAAATCTGCTAAAAACCAAATATAGGATACAGAGAGAACAGAACGCAGGTACTACAAAAATCAGTCTGAATTACTTCTGCTGTTAGGAATTAAACTAAGAAAGATTAAAAAGGAATGTTTTATTTGACTCGGACTGCTTCTCATACTTGTTTGAAAAAAAGCAAATCACCCCAAGAAAGTTAAAGATCTGGAAAAATCTCAGAATGAGAAGAAGCACTTCCTACACAGACTCAAATATGGGGGACTGAAATCAAAACAGAAATGTTACTCGTAATGTCAGGAACACTGATACTAAATTAGTCTGTGTGAAACAGAAGAAACAAAACCGCTTGACTGCTCTCAGAAGGGCATCTTTATGCCAGAGGTTACTTTGGATGCTGATTCCATTTGTGATTGTGCTCATTCCTCAATGATATTTTAATTATTTTAGTTGAATTTGCTTAATCCATTTAGAAGAGAGGCTCACACAGAAAGCATGTTCTGATTCCAAAATAAGAGTAACCACCCACAGAGCCAATCAGGACCAATTAAATGGGTTTATATTCAAACTCTACATCTCATTCCACCCTTTCTTTAATATTAAATTTAAACCTTGGTTTGCCTTTTTTCTTCTTCCTTTGCTTTATCCAAGGCCGACCTAGGCAGATAATTCAATGAATGGTCAAGTAACATTTGCCTGGACAAGACACTCCCTGAGTCTGCTACTGACACACAGAGCTTTCTGCCCACCCCTCTCCTACAAGCGTCCTATGCTGTCACAGCTCCTCGTGAGACGCTGTCACATTGCTAAGGCACAAGAAGTTGGAGCCATCTGTTCACTTCAGCTAATTACAGTTTGCTCCTGAGATTTCTGCTGGGCTCTCCTTCCAGGCATGCTGAATGAGAGCTGAAAGCTTTAGAGGGAATCGACTGTGTTGTTCCATATTTTAAATGAGAATAAAAAGATGCCCTTCCTAAACAAGCAGAACAGCGCTGTTTCAGCTCCCTCAGAAATAAGTGCAATGCGTTTCTCTGCAAATGACTTTACCGTACATACAAATAAAGCTAGGAGAGGTTAAAGTGTCAAAAACAGTTGAGTTTTTGGCTCCACTCTCTTTAATAAATAATGACAAGGCTCACTCGGAGTTCAGCAAAGCTCTCTTGCTTTTCTCCTGGTGGGATATCTTTATGTATTACAGGATCAAACACAAACTTGCCTGACATGCCAAGGTCACCTCAAACATTTGGAAAGATGACCCTGTGATTTTCAGGTCTGACAGCTGAGCTCTATTGCTGGCACAAGGAGTGCCCGTATGGTATCTTTCACTTCAGCCTGCAAAGGATAAGAACCAGAAGGGAAATCAGCATAATGTGCTACTCACACTCTGCCTTCAAAAGAGGCAGAGTCCTCTACCAACAAAACCTGAGACCTTTTGCTCTGAGATATAAACAGAGTTAGGAAGCTTGGAGGCTTCCAAGATGGATGGGATTTCTGCTTGTTCAAAATACACACGGAAATCTAAAGCCTGAGGTTCTCAAAAGGCACTGATCAAGTTCTGCTTTAAGAGATCAACTGCAACCAAAGGAACATCCTCAGCTGGTAAAATGCTGCAGCCCATAAAAACCCAAGAAGTAGTGAGTGCTGTAAGGGCTGTCTATCTGCTACCTTTCTTTTCTTCCCCTATAGGATGCCCTTCAAGTTCCTTCTTGAAGAGGGGAAAAAAAGGGGGGGGAGGGGGAGGAGGAGATGTGAATGAAGAGCTTTAAATCAGAAACAAATCCTGAACTCCTTTTTGATAGAGAACCTGCTGCATGACAGTTCATAAGCCCAAAAACTGGCTTCTCTCACTCTCAGCAGACAATGAAGGAGATAGTAGATTGCAACACTGGCACATTAAATTCTCTTATTAATCCATTCCTGCCAAGAAGCTGATTCTGGGTGAACTTGCTGACAGCCCTGTAAGACTTTCTAGATTGATCTCAGCTAGTGAAGGACATCTGCAAGGGTTTTAGATGGCTCAGATTACAACCTTGGGCTGGAACTCATTTAAGGATTCTCAAATTCAATAACCTAGTACAAACAGTTCAATTAGGGAATTATCACCAGTCAGCTTAACTAGAAAGGTCCTTCACATCAAGTTCTCAAATTCCCCTTTCTCCAATAAATCAGTGCATTCTTTCCCTTTGTTGTTCATTGTCTACTTATTTGCTTGGCTTAAATATTTCAGCAAGTGCTTCAGAAGTGTTTGCTGTTTAAAAATTTAGGTGGTGAATAAATGTGTCAGATTCCTATTTCTTAAGCTCCACTGATGCCAGAGAGCAGATATTAATGGGAATGCTTTTTCTGCTGAGATCTCACCACGAGAATTATACATTCATATTGTTGTCAGTGGGCTTAACATCGGATTGCCTCAGTTCAGTGCTCCCAGCACACCGCTCCTTCCACATCTGCAAATGAACTAAGCGTACGTGATGAAGATCTGCCATGCGTTCATCGTTTGCACTACAAGGTTTTGAAATTTTCATGAGCATCAGGTTAGACTTCAATAATAAAAACCTTGCTTGCATGGAACATGCAAGGATGAAGGGAAGGGATTTACACACAGATTATGGAGTTCTCAGCGTGTGAACTACACTGCAGAATTTACATCAGCGATAGCCAAATAAATATATATGGTGTACAAACTGCTGGTAGGATACAGAGAACAAAAGGATCACGGAATGAAATTAAGTATGCTCAATGAAAAATACTGGATTTATTCAGACTGGAAAAGGGGAAGGAATCACCTGGGAGATGATCACCGACCCATTAAAATCCCATATGCCTAAAGCTAGTTACACCCTGATGTTTGGTTAGTGCTGGGTTCAACTAAGATGGAAGTTTCCAAGTTACTTCTCAGGAAAAATAAACCCCACTTTGGCCAGGAATTATCCTGGCTTTTGAACTGGGCCTGCTGGACTCTTTCCCCATCTCTTTTGATTTGCCCTAAAAAATACCCCTTGTCAGCCAGTAATGGACAAATTATTCTGGTTACAGAGAAAATGGGGCAAGCAAACAACAACAAACCAGCCAACCAACAAAACCCAACAGGACCTCAAACCCTCAGAAATGTAAATCAAGAGGATAAGGTGAATATTTGTGATCTCTCCCCTCTTTTCCATCCAATCACAAAATTATTTGGGGACCAATGCAGTGGGTCTACAGAGAACCTTAATGCCTCTGAGGCCTGTAAAACAGTGGGATACTTTTCATTTTCTCTTCTCTGTTGAGATCAGAGACAAACAGCAGACTGCTATTACTGGGCAATAATCCTTCGATGAGGTTGCACAGCTGCAAGAGCTCTGCACAGCACGTGCCTTTATAGAGTGCATGTTGGCTATCTTCGGAATTCATGCTTCCATGTATGAAAAGCTGAACTGAAAGGTTTGCTTCACTACAGAGCAAAAAAATGAATAGCAATTTAAGAATCTGTCTGGTTCAACAAGACCTGCTAGAAATGAAAAATGACATTCCTGATACAAGGCAATTACTGTAGTTCCAGACATCCAGTCAGGAGCAAGCTCTGAAGGAATGCTTCCTGCATTTAATTTCCTGCAAAATCACAGGTATTAATTAACTTTTCAAAAGAGGTGCTACCTTTGACACTGGAATACATGCAGACTTTACAGAGGTTTGCAGCCATCTGGTTTTCGAAAGCTTACATGGCTCTCTGTGACATGACTGAATAGCCATGGGGTGCACCATGGAACCACTGAAAGACAATGTATTATTCTTCCTTCATCCAAGATATTTAATAGGTGTAGTGAGAAACAAACCATGCTTCCAGTCAAGTCTGCTAACAACTGCAAAGAGCAGTTACAATTGCTGTGGACATTAGCCAGGGGAAGGAAATAAGGAGCAGATTAAGAGCTCATGACCATGCTGATTTTCTAATTAGAAAGCAGGGGAGGTGGGTTAGAGGATTGGATTTAGATGGTTCTTTGCTTGAATAATGAAGCACTGGTTTCAGCATGATGCACTGCAAGGTTAAGAAACACTACAGATAACATCCCACACAGCAAAATTCACACTTCCTCCAAAATGGAAACCTTTCCTACAACAAAAACAAGGCCAACAGACCTGGCTGAGGGCTCATACAGATAACAACTTTTTCCTACTCGCCTATAGCAGCTTCCAGTGAGCAAAGCCTCCTATTTCTGTTCATGTAATGTCTCAGGCCAATTATTCATCCAGTTATGCTCCATAAAAGCAGCTAATCCTCTTTCTATGGTCAAAGCAGTAAGTGCACTGCACCACTGAGAGCAACACATTCTTCTCTGTACTCTCTAGATATGAACACAACGTAGATCCTTCAGTCTGAGGCTCAAGTATTGCTTTGGGTTCAGACAATACTACTTCAAAACCAACTTCAGCAAACTGCATCCTTTGCTACAGTATAGTTTGTCACCCATCCTCTCTCTTCACTTCCTCCCACAAGCCATCCCAAGGCCAGGGTCCAGCACTGATGTATAATGCTGCTGGATGCAGATTCTCCTGATGAAGTTCATTAACATGCTTCTTCCATACAATAACTCTCATGCAGCACAGCTTTAAGTTTCCTCCTGAGTCAGGTAAAGGCAGCTCCCACATAGATCTTCACAGAGGCTCTCTGCATTCCTATCAAGTTCCTTTAAAAACTCTGTAATACTCCCCTGCCTGCTCAACACTGAGTTTTATGGGAAAAGATCTTGCTGGGGTTTGAAATAATTGCAGGGAGAGGAGGCAGCCAGAGCTAGCACACTTTCTGAAGAAAGATCATTATTTTGCATAGTATACAGCATCCTGGTAATTTAAATGATGTCAAACGTAGCTCTTAAGATCTCTCTGCTCCAAGCAATAAACTCTCAGACAGTTTTAATGCCGTTCAGTTGTCAAACAAAGTAGTAATTTACATAATAGTATACTATGCCTGTAAGAGGCCAAATTCTTTCATAAGGCTCCTTGGCACAGGTTTCTGCCTCTAGGAACATTGACATTTTACCTGGTATTATGCAGCTCTATGGGTCGCAGCAGATTGAGCTGTCCCTAATGCATTATCCTTGAAACCACTGAAGTCTTCTGTTCTTTGATTGAAGGAATACCTGATTTCTGAAGGCTCGCAGAAGGTCACTCCTGGCTTCAGCACATGGCAGAGCTCGACCCTTACAGTCAGTGACTAAGCTGGCAGGCACAGCTACCTGCATACACTCTCCTGCTCTCAGAAAGCAAGAGGTAATGAGCAGAAAAGGAAATAATTCAGTCCTGAACCCGATTCCTACTACACACGCTAATGTTTCTCTGTACTTCACAGACCAAGACCTCTAGTCCCTTCAAATGCAAAGGGATTAGAGGGGTTTTTCTTCCAGATGTCAGCTGGGAGTTTGATGGCACTGACCACATCCATCCCCAACTAGCAGAGAGCAATGGGCAACCACACCTTGCAGCTGGCTTTTATTGCCATATCAAGTAATCTGATTAACATCTGTATAACAGACATTCATCAGCTTTCTTCCCCAGCACAACATGAAGAAAACAACAAGAACTGTCTGCAAGGAAGCTACATTTCCCCCGGTCTTGGAAAGCTGAATCTGCACTGTTACTGTTGTCTCAAGATTTGATGGTTGCATAGGCCCAGGTGCCAGGTATGTGCACAGCATAACACTCTCCATCATTGATGTAAGAATCAAGAATGATTGGGCAAAGTACATAAACCTCTCCTACGTTATAGTTCAGATCCCTCATGTAAGTATCCAGTAAGAACCTTCATCTACACAAAAAATTTCTCACTTCAGCTGAAATTTTGACTTTACCAGGAGAAGAGCAGCAAATATTCCAGTGTGATCCAACTCTGCTCCTCTCCATTCCCTCCATTACATCTTTCTTAGGAAATGGGAATCACAATGGCACACAGTGCAAGATTTCTGGGTATACAATTGTACATGAAAAAAGTGATTAAATTTCCCAGTCTTAACACATCAGAACACCAGTGCCAGCATATAACATAGGGGAAAAAAACACCAACTCAATATAATGGTTTTTGGCCCTTCCTTACACACTGAATACATTCTGTAGGGTTTTTTCCCCTTTATTTGTGGAGATGGCAAAGGTGAGAGTGACACAATTATTAAATAAAGATTGCATTTTAGATAGTTTGCAAGGTTGCCTAAACCTTGGAATAGCCGATGATTTGGTACAGGCAGAAATAGATGAATCAACATGCAGTCATCTTCCAGAATTCTCAACTATGAATTGGTGATTAACCTTTAAAACATACCATGAAAAGTGGCTGATTCTTTCATTGCTTTCAAATCAAACCCACTCATCCTATAACACAAGCGATAGCTGAGGCCAAGTTGCTGTGTTCAGCACAGAACTATCAGTCTAAAATCCTCAATTCTATTCCTCGTATCAGAAGAGACAACACATGCACACATTCTATTTCAGCTGAGACCATCAACTGGCATATACAGCATTTCTTTCTAGCACTTACAGGGCAATACTCTGGTGTCTAATTCATAATCTGACATTTTAAGATAATTAAGTATTGTTAAAATGTGCTGGTCTTGCCATGACACAGACCTCTAGAAACTGCATTATCTCTGATTTTTTTCTGCTGATTCTTGTCAAATTTGGTAGGTAACAGCTTCACTGACAGTCCTGGATGATGACGAATAGGCATTAAACAGAGTAGTTGGAACATCATCAAATTTTGGCAAAAAAGCACCATCATGTCCTTTGAAATGAGGATGAAAACAAAACAGTTTCATGATTATCAAACTAACAATAGCCCCCACTGGCATGAGCTGATTCTTGCTTTACCTGGGCTTTTTGGAAACAGGGTGGGGGGAAGAAGATTCATAATGAAGCCTCAGGATTCCACATCATGACTTCAGTAAAAGGGAAGAAGTAAACTCAGCATCAAAACATGCCTCCAACCCCTACTTCCTCCATCTTCCTGCCTGGCTGATGCTGAAAGTGAACTCAGCCAGGTATGGTAACTATCCAGAACCCATTCTGATAGCCCCATCTTTGTCTCTTTTTCCTCTAGCATTGCTGGTGGAAAAGAACAGACAGAAGTGACAGATGGCCTGATGCACTTCAGTACACTCATGTCACAGGCAGTGCTGTGCACCACAAAGCCCATCCTCTCAATGTTTGGCCTCACAAGCCCAGCACTGCTTTCTAAATTGTTTATTTCTCAGACCAGTCTTAAAAACATGGAGAAGAACTGTTTTCTGATGAAGATTTGTACTGCAAAGCTAATCGTATGTCTAGCAAGCTCTGTCAGAGCTATTCAGGAGAGATGGGAACACTGCTGCTCTGCTAATGGTTATGGGTACTTAGTCATCAGGCATTAAGCAGCTGTTACAAATAAAATCTCTACAAAATACCAGTTTCTGTGTAAGCAGCAAAGCAGTTTGTACTATGGACAGAATGACTACCTTTGGGCCAGGTGATGGGCAGTCAAGATATTTCAGTTTACTCTGTCACTGTTTTGCTGAGAAACTGTCATTCTTGCTCTTTGGATCAACACTAATGAAACACCTGCTAGGTTTTAATTAAAATAAAATGGAATGCAGTTGTATGAACAGGTGGAAGAAGATGATATACCATACAGCTCAAATCCCTCCATGTGTTTGGAGACCTTGCAGATTCCCAGCCATCACATCCATAAAACAGCTACAGAATGTGTCAAGACCATTTTGATTGTACACATGAGTCTGGTTAAAAAGGCATTTACTTATTTGGGGAAGAGCAGAACGGTAACACACAAGCAGCCCTTACGTTACATCCAGATAATGACAAGCTCACTGGATTCTTGCTTCTGTTGTACCACACAGCAAGATTTTCCAGTTGTGAGAACCTGGACTGAAAGCCACAGATTTTTCCAATTGCAAACATACTACCACAGAAGACCTTACAATGTATTGAGATCATGAGGAGACAGAACTGTTAGGGCACAGATTGCTTAACTTCACTAACCTCTTCAGCCTATGGGGTTGGAGTACTCCGGTGTTCTCAAATAGTTACAAAATGCTTATTGCAAGGCTGGCTGCACACAAACACACACTTTTCTGAAATACAACATATGAAGCCTTTCTGATTTCTTGCTTTCAAGACAACAGAAGTCTTTTAATGACTAATGATTTGAAAGCTTTCATATGCTGAACTGAAATAACATGGAGAGAGCAAATTGCACGCTGCATTCAAAGGAGCTCCTCATTCCAAATGGTTCCAAGCATTCTGATTGCACTCATAACGGGACAGATGAAGGCAGATGTTTGACCCGATAGCTACCTGCTAGTTCTGCAAAGCATGCAGCAAACAGCTGATTGCCAGTCATCACCTTTACACCAAGATGTTTCCTGACAACCTTATCTGAAGGTGGATTGATTCTGGCCTCCTGTATCGATGCCTATCTCCCTATCTTTTCTCAAATCAGCTTCACCTTCCATATGGACTTTTGGCTCAAGTCATGGTTTTCAGATGGGTTTCCCATGACAAAGCAGGTTGTGCTAGCAAGGTGGGCCTTCATACAGTTGCAATCATGGTTTCTTTCACTCACACCACAGCCTATATTTGTAAATCACTTCTTTCCTGGCAGCTACAGTGATTGATTTTCCACTGGTTCAAATGCAAAGAAGAAACGTTCGATCTGGAAAATCCATTTAACAAGTTTTTTATTCAGCTTATGCTGTCACTAACTGTGAGTAATGCACATTTTTACATGACATGACAGCAGGTTTATTTTAAAATGTGAATCACCTCCAACATTAAATGGAAGAAGTTTCTCTCTCAATAAAAACCTGAAAAACAATTAAGCATGAATTCCTACAGCCCAACAGGAGTTAAGCTCCAAAATATCTATAGAGATATAGATACAGAGATACCTATAGAGATCTCAGGCCTGTTTTTTCTTTAACATCCTTTTTCTCTGCATTTACTGTACTCATACATGCTTCATATAACCACCAGGTGATGACTATTGCAAATAAATGCTATAATGAAAAGGGCCTTGAGATACCTCTGGCTCTTTATAACCTGTCTGTCTGTGCTCATCTTCTACTGCCATTCTTCTCTTCCCAGACACAAATGTGGATGCTGGAACTGAAGCACACAGGTAGCTCCTGCCTTCCCCAGCGAGCTCAGTGTGAGCTTTACTTACACCACCACTTCCCAGCTGCAGAGAAACCTCTTCAACAGCTTCAATTCCCAGACCTAACACTTCATTTTACTAAATCAGAACAGATTGTCCTACTTCTTACATCCTAGTAATTGCCCATTAATAAATCCTGCTTCCGCTCAGCCCTATCCTTCAGTTATCAAGCAGCATTGCTGGCACTGGTAACATTTAATTTGAAATTGCTCCCAAGAGGACAATAAGTAGTAAGCAAGCAGGCAAAGCCTCTACTCTTGGATGGCTTCAGTGATAATAGCAAGTGGTAAGATACTGACCTACATCCATCTCCTCAAGCATGAGCTCAACTAAGTTTCAAATGCCAGCACTTGGATCTTTCTTTCAGCCCTAGTCTGCTCACATGCATCAAAACATCACGTATTTAGAATTGGAGTCAGTGATATTTTCTCCTTTTCTCCCCTTTCTGGAGCTATTGGGATTGGGACCTGGAAAAACTGCACTGGACAAGAAAACAGGCCAAGAGCTTCCAGGCTATTCAGTCAGTAACCATACACAAGCAAACTATGTCACAGGAAGAGAACACATCTGAGGAACAACACAATCTGCTCTGAGAATGAAGGCGTGAGGAACCTGGTGCTGGAGACTGACAGAGGCATCCTCAAGCAGCATCTGAGTGCACATAGAGACTACTGGTCTCTGGATGGTGACTCTACTCCTAGAGTAAGGGAGTTTGGATGGGTTTTCTACTGCTGCCTTCATGACAGTACAGATGTTTTACTGTTGAAATCTAGCTTACTGTGCTTATCAATGGTACAGCAGCCCTGAGCAAGAAAAACTCCAGTATTATTTCTCCATTTGTACCAAATGTAAGTGCCGTATCTTGAGACCTGGGTTTGCATTTCTGCTCAACTTTGGCTACTCCTCACCCTGAGGAAAGCACAGCTCGGACAAAAGGAACTTGACATTAAGTTTACTTGCAACCGTTCATGAGCCCTCTGGTGGTACTCGCTGCCACCTGCACTTCAGAAGCATCACATCACAGAGAAGATGCTCTGCCTGCAGGATGCGCTCAGGGAAACAGCATTGGGTTTGGGCAAGCATCCATGTAATCCAGAGTCTCTGCATTTGGAGTGTTTTATCTATGCTGTGCTGAATGCAGAAGCTACAGAAAGAGCAGGTTTATCCATTTAATAAAAAAAAGACAAACAACCAACACAAAGACCTCAAAACCAACCGATTGAAAACTGAAGCTCACTTGCTCTCATTCAAAAATGTGAATCCTCAGCTCTCCCAAGGATGTAATTCTCCTATTTAAAAAAGTAAGTAGTCATTTAAAAATTTCCTTTGCTTATAACCTTGGGCCGACAATCCCTTTCTCTTCATTAGAAAAACAAACCTATTTTAGCAGCTTTTGAAAGGAAGCTTTTGGGGGCATAATAAGACCCACATGTTTGTGCTGGCTTCCTCATCAGACAAGCCCATTCCATGTCATGCGACAACAGATCAATTTTTATTAATAGATAACTTCATTTTATTCTATAACTATCAAAAGGACTAAACACAATCCTGGCTTAAAACGTTTTGCCCCCCAGGGTGCCAAATAACTCATGTGGAAAAGGTTAAGTGTTGCACATTCACAAAAACCAGAGTCACTGTTCCATTCTCAGATTTCCATTCAGTTTCTTTTTTCAATCTAAATTGAGAGCCCCAAAGAAGTTATGAACTGAAGTTTGATTGGAAAAGCAGTTATGTGGGGTGGATTTTTTTTTTTTTTTTAGTAAGTTGAAGGTTGATAAGATACTTTCTTCCACGGAAAAGCTTTGTAGCTTGTGTCACTCATTTGATAGCACTCTGCTTTGTTCAAATCTCCTCCTTTAAAAAGGCCAACAGAAACAATTTCTTTAGAGAATGTACACAGATAAGTACAACAGCATCTCAAACCTTCTGTGAATGTGCTTATCAGCCACTTTCTAAGGGCATGGAAATCAACTAATTCATTCTGTCTTCATCAGCAAATTGCAAACAATTCCAATACCAGCCCTGCAAACATTAGAATTGCACATCGATGGTGAAAGGATGGGTTACAGCAAAATGCATTTATATTTCCTTTCATACCATTTCAGCAGAGCTTGCAACTCGCTATCTGCTCTGCAGCATCTCATGAAGGGGATTCTTTTAAAATAAATACACACTGAAAAGCCAAATCCATGAGCAACACATTTGTCACGTGACCAGCATTAAATTACCACTTTCTATTTCAAACCACGATATCTGGAAAGAAAATAGCACAAATAACCTACAAAGAAGGGTTTATGAAAAGTTCTTCCAGCTGCTGTCAAGATGTTTGCCCTGCTGGCACACAGCCCCTGCCACTGCAGCCTCTCATTCCTGGTTGCTGGTCCCCACTGAACTTGTCAGCTCTATCACCACTCCTCCATAGGACTGCATAAGATGACTGTGCATTCAGTGACATTCCAGACAATCTGACTGTAACCATCTGGCTAATTTAATTTTTTCTAGACATTGTCTACTACTTGACCCAGAGCATTCACAATCATTTCCTCTCATATTTGTATCCAGAATAGAGATTAAGAACCCATGAAAAATTTAAATGTTTGATACTCCCCCAAAGATGCTCCCAAATTGCAAAGCTTTCCCAGAGAATCTCCTGTGCTGACTTTGGCACAGAAGCTCACAAGACTTCCTTCCAGCAGCAAGTATCCCCCTACAGCTGGTTAAGCTAAAAATCATGCTGAGCCAAACAAGAAAAAGCAATAATCAGTGGCAAAGTGGTACAGAGACCAGCATGAGCTCCACCACAGAGGTCTGCTCTGCCAAAGACTGCCACATTTATGTGGTTATTTTTCCACATGAATGCTATCATTCCTAAGCAGCAACTCGATGGCCAGCTGTGAGCATCAATTTCCAATCAATTATTGGAAAATGAAATAAAAAGAGAACAGAAAAAAAGGGAAGCAGAAAGACTTTCTCCATAAAAGCTCTGTTTTCCCACAGAAATGCAGTCAATGCTCTATTGGCAGCACTGCTGTCAGTCCCACAGTTGCTCCTTTTGGAGCTCATGCTCTCAGCCATTCCCTTCACATACCCCCCTGAGGACAGCTCCATCACCATTCACGTTTACCTTTCAAGCTCTATTTGCCTTAGACAAGTCTTGGCAAGACGATCTTGGAATCAAAGAATAATTAGGATAGGGCTTGGAAAACAGGTTTATGATTTATTAACCACTGTTTGTCTCTCTTCAGCTTCAATGACAACGTGTCACTGCTCTAAGAACTTGGCTTTTCCTGCACGGTGTCAATTAGGACACTTCTGAAGGGCTTTAGGAAGGAGGATGATGCTTTGCATTTATTAAATGTTTAATGCAAGCAAGTGATAGACAGCTATGAGACACAGGGTCTGTTTGTCTCCCCAGCACAATGCTCTGCTATGGGTTCTCTCCATGCATGCAGCAAAGCAAAGTCTCCCTGTGCATAGCAAAACTGAAAAGACAAGCAGAAACTACAGCCATGCACCTCCACTGCAAAAAACAAACCTTCCTCCACTTCAGCTCAGGCCTAGCCAGCAAACTTTAGGCTCTAAGACATGATTAAGCACAACCCTCAGCATCCTGCATTTAAAGGTTCTCACTCTCTCCCTTTGTATAAAATGGAGCTGTCAGTTTTCTGCCTCTCAGCTACTTGAAATGGGGTGGCCCTATGCAGAGTGTTCTGCTGATGCAGGCAGCCGCACTCTCAGCAGCGCAGGGAGCTGGGCAAGCCTGCAATCATGTTTCACCGGTCAGTGCTAACTGAACAACCTTGCTGAGTTGAGTATTTCCACAGCTTCTGATATTACTGCGGTGCAGCAGCCTTTGAAATGGTTACGTTACTGCTTTCAGCACATGCATCAGCATGAGAACCAAGCTTGCTTTACAGAAAAATAAAGCTGCTGGCCAAGATGATGTGCCATTACATACCCCCATTGGGATGCTACAGAGATTTAATTTCATTAATATTTAACTGTCAGAAGAACACGGCGCATCAATAGACATGAACTCCTGCATGCGATGGCTCCGAGTAGAAAAATGACTGCTTTAAGGATGTAGTTGCATAAATATTCCTGGTTAACTCTTATTAATATTTGCTATCCAGGTCTCTATAGGTAATTCATACCTGCTCCTGAAGCATCCTGTTTCTGAAACGCTGCCTTATTACGGAGACCTGATTAGGGCTTACTGAATCTAATGGAGAAGTTCCTTCTGAAAGCTTCCTTTTTGTTGGGTCAATTTCAAGTGCTTTAGCAATAAACCTTCTCATTTATATAGCCTACAGTCTAATTTTGGAAGATTGCTTTTGAGACGAGCAATAATCAGCCAGCCTCAATACTTCACAATACCCAGCAAGTAAAACTAGTAGTTAGTGCCTTTACAAAAAGCCCTTAGTGCCACTTAGTTCTTACAATGGGAAAATTGGTTCTTTCCTGGCGATGAAAAATAGACGAGAAAAAGATCTTATAAAGCCTATAATCAAAAATAGAAAATGCAGCCTTGGAGGGGAGCTGCAAAGGAGACAGTTTTTCAGGCAATGTATATAAGCACAAGCTCAGAACAAGCAGTCACAGAAAAATCAATGTAAGGGCTGAACACTACTCCTGATGCTTTTCCCCCTCTGAATGGCTCTCATAAATTGGTTTTTTAGCTTCACTGAGTGCTTTTCTTCACAAATGATTTTGAAGTGCCCGGATCCAACATTCCAGTCACTCCCCAGCAGATAACGCATCCGCTCATCCCAAAGTGGGTTATAAGGAAAGCAAATTAAAACAAACCACAAGATCGTATCAAACCGAGGAGGATCAGTCTTCAATACTACATTTCATGTGTCATAAAGGTACTAAATGATGAAAACACTCCCTATAGGCAAATAAAAACACAGCAGCATGGCAAAAAAATAAAAAAAAAATAAAAATAAAAAAATCAAGGAAATCACAGTCCTGGTTTATAGGTCTTCTTGAACCAGGGAAATAATGGTCTTATTCAATAGTATGGAAACATGTGCTCAAATCCCATTGTTTCTATCTGGATGCTTGTATATTCTGTGTCACAATGCCAGGGAGGTGAGAGTGGCTCTCTGGGGCAGGGGATCAACTGCACTGTCCAGGGAAGCAAAAAGCTTTTTCCTCACATCAGTCAGCAGCACTGGATAAGCACCAATCACATCAAGGGAGATGATCTTCTCATCTTCTCCCCACCTCTTCAGGCTTATTCATTATTTTGTAATTAAAAAATAAGGCAAAAAAAGCCAAGTGCAGCACGCAAGTCAATAGTGAAATTATGAGAAGCGTAATCTACTCTCCCCACCCTAATGAGCTGATGAGTAAATAACTGTCAGGCCGTTGCACTGAGCTATCGATTGCATTTTCCCCACAGAGCTGGTATGCTGCATCGGTACCTGCTGCTAAATAGGAGAGATCAATACGAGGACCTTCTGAAAACAGTAAAGAAATGTTTCAGATCTGTGAGATGTTTTCTCCCATGTGCTGGGACAGAACTTCTTCATTGCTACATCACACTTCCCAGCATTTCACCTTGGAAAGGTTAAACATGTTACATAAGCATGTAGTCCCCCAGGACAGAAAAGGCTAATTAGCAAAATACACAGCCGACAGCCAATATCAAAGCACACAGATGCTACAGATGCTAAAACTTCACTTGCAACGAGTGATCCAGCAAAAATTTCCTCAAGGATTTAAGCCTTACCTTCTTACCCATGTACAACACAGCCACTATATCACACACATTGCTTTCTCATTCTAAGAAGAGCCAGACCTGAAATCGCTTCCAACAGCTTTGCAGAGGCTCCTCTATTGAATGAGGGTGTCATTCCCATTTTCCACACTACCATTCTTAATTTACTCCCACACTTTCTGGGCAAGACCCCTTCTGCTGCACTTCTTTTAAACCATTCAAGTCTCAGCTGAAGAGTTCTCTCCCTTTCTACACCTCCATTTTTCTCTCCCTCCTCTGATCCTCTT
Source organism: Coturnix japonica (assembly GCF_054131305.1). Taxonomy (NCBI): domain Eukaryota; kingdom Metazoa; phylum Chordata; class Aves; order Galliformes; family Phasianidae; genus Coturnix; species Coturnix japonica. The sequence continues at coordinate 2,098,681 of NC_140671.1, read as the reverse complement.
ACTTGCTTAGTCCAATTTTCCTCAAGACTTCTCATTGCTTTAGCTTCTGTTTTTGCCTCATCTCCTTGACGCAGGTTAGACAGAAGTCAGCCCTGAATGCTGATTCTGAAGTTTCCAGCACAGAACCTTTTTGTTCTGTTATGAGGTTACTTTTCATTTGAACTCTTTTCTCCCCTTTTTTAAAGCCTACTTAAAAAAAAAAACCCTCCAGAGTATGAACAATTGCTGAAGCCTCGTTTCATTTGGAGATCAAAAAAATTCACATTCAAAGAAGTTCTCAGAAAACACTAAGTGCAATTCCTACCCTGCTATACTGTAGAAATAGATACTCAAATGCCAAGCGATACTCAGTTTTAACACTGAGATCTGCAATAGAAACAGAGTTCAGAACATCAATTTTCTGCAGGACAGAAACTGTATCCTGAGCATTTACTGCAGCAATGCTTCCAGGCAGGTACACAGCTTCATAACTAACACCACAGCTTCTCTAAGTTCTATATGCTACAGACATTTCGCTCCTGCACACAGAAGACTGTCATTGCAATCACTATTTCAGGTAATGGTAACTTTTCCTTGTTCAAATGCTAAAGATTAAAAGGGGAAATGGATTAGACAAGACATGTTATCCCTTCCTCTTTCACTGCCTCAAATCTGTTTATCACATAGATCTTTCCAGCAGATAGGCACTCGTCCCCATTAAAATGCAGCAGAGGAAATTTCTGAACGATCAAAGGGACACATGGAGCTCTTTGCTTTAAACCAACAAGAGAACTCCATGCGTAGTCTGGAAAACAGGGAATAAAAAGAATGCTTCGGTATAAAGGCATAACAGCATACAGAGGATAAGTTATCTGAAAAGGCCTTGAAACAAAGTGTTTTTTATTGAAATGAATAAAATACATGAGATTCTACACAAAAAGATGGAAGATTCTTATTTTCCTCTGATAGATTCATGTCTATAGCTTTAAGATGTATTTTTATATAGCTTTACTATAATCAATTCCCTTCCTCAGCATCCACTCTCGACCTATAGATCATCTCAAGCCCCAGAAGCTAACTCTGAAGGTACTCAGGGCATACTGTCAGCTCTGGAATAGGGAGGAAAAAAAGATGGAAATAATAAACCTACCTAGGAAATGAATGGCAGACAACACAGAGTGAACTGAAAAGCTGTTTTACAAAGCCAGAATCTGGGCTGGGAAGCTCAATAAATAACTGGGTCACAAATACAAACTTAAATTAACAAGAGGGGAGCAAAACCAAAGCAAGCAGGTTGGACATCACAACGCAAGTCCACAACTATATATCCAAAACCTGGATATCAGGGGAGGCCAAATGAGACCCTTCCACATTAGATACGTCAGTGGCCATATATCAGTTCCGCAGTATTTTAACACAACTGAAATTAACCAGAAACGCAAGACGGCAGATTTAGAAAAGCTTAAAAATGCTACAAAATGACCACGTGAAGGCACTTTGCCTGACAGCATACAATTAGGCTGAGAAACTCACTCACCACTGGACACTCATTAAGGCTGAAACGACCAATCGAAGCAGAAGAGGGAGTGGACATCTGACAGTTGTATAATAGCACAGCTGACCCTAAGGCTTGTAAGGGGCACTAAATCTCCCCTTTATGCTCTTACGCCTGTTTTTTTTCTGGTTAGGCATTAAGATGAAAGCTTCAAGGCACAAAAGAGGCACAGATTACTCCTCTTGTAGCACAGGGAGGAATTTCCTTTTGGAGTACTTTGTTATGAGACATGATATCAGCATGCTGCTCAAAATTAATGCTTCCTATTTTATTGTGTGGGCCCATGACAATAGATGTGGATGTTGGTGGGATGGCAGCAGAGGTTGAGCCTTCCCATCGATATCCCATTACATTTTGCTGCTGTGTACAGGTGGCAGCAGAGGGGCACTTTGACTGAATGGCATCTAACATGGGCACACATAGGAAGCAAAGGTATAGAATTCAATTCCTCCACATGGAAAGAACTGCAGCCATTGATGCCTGCTGAACGTTTCTGGTGACCAGAGGATGTAAGCACAGCAAGTGGTGCCTCCAAGGCCTTCTTTTGCCTTTCACAAACCTGCTCTGGGAATGCAGGTTTTGCTCTCTTGTACTACAGTGAAGCTGTAAATCACAGTAATGAGATTTTCCCCCCCTCCAGGGCTCTTGTAGACTCCTTTCCAACCAGTAAGATCACAGGAAAGGAAGGGTTAGCCAGTCTTTCTTGCAGGACTGGCCACAATCCAGGCCCAAGCATCTGTTAGAGAGCTCACCATTGCTCTTTTCATAACAGATTTGGCTACAAAACCTGGTAACAGCTGCATGAGCTATGCTAGTGATCCATACAATTAATTGACAACTGGCAAATCCATCACTGTTCATCACTAGGTGACAGCAATGCACTTCTGCACATGCCTTGTTCTGTTACAAAGGGCACGTTTGTGCAGCTCCTGTTTCCCTGCCATAATCACAGCCACCAGGGAAATGGCAGGCACCTGGGAAGGTAACTTTACATGGATGAGGTGCCACAATCTCAACGTGAGAGAAGACACCAGCTCAGTAAAATACAAAGTAAAAGCAGTGCAAAGGGACTGGGGTTTACCCCTAACAAAAAGACATACGTATTAGCTTTCTTCTCTTTGCAGTGGGGAACACTCAGGACCTCAAACCAGCTGAGTTCAACTGTCTCACACATGACAATTCGACATCTCACAGCTCAGGCACTGATGCTGCAGCAAGGTAAGACAAAGACAGAAATGAAGCCTGTGACAGCATCTCCTGCCTTCCTTCTGCTCCTAGATACAGCATAGGATCCATCAGTTGCAAAGGGAACACCATGTAAGTGACTGTGCTGCAAACAAGCTGGTCAGGGGGCTCAGCTGACCCCAGACCAGCCAGGTCCCTGTTCTCCAGCCAGGCAGCTCATAGTGCAACACCCCAAGCAGTTACCTTAGTAATAGCAGGGGAGCTGGGGACAGCAATATCAAAAGTCAAGCTGTAGAGGGCAGAGATATTTCATCGTCCTCCAAAAAAACAATGTACTCAATTTATATTTTCTGATGAGGTTACAGTTTAAACTGAAAGGTGGATATAAGTGAGTTCACATATGGAAATGATGGGGGAAGGAAGGAAAATAAGTACAAAACTGCAACCAAAGCAAAACAGACTGGATGCCAGACACTACTTAAATTAAAGCAACTGTCATCTAATCCTCCAATATATACAGGAATGCTGTCAAAATTTAGCTGCTTGAATACATATGTATACCCACATTTACATAAATCTGCAGCTTCAGTGATTCCCCACCCTGCTGGATGTGGGAGGAAAAATAAGAAATTATTTATATCTCTGGTGGGCCCATTTATTTATAAATAGTTTCCACACACTGCCCTTTTTCCTTCTGACTTGATAGTTTGACTTAGCTCTATAGCTCATCCATGATCATTATTTTAATCCTGAAGTTGGCTTGGGGGGTAGGCAGTCTTACACAACATAAGATCAAGGTTCTCAACCACTTGAGGTGATAAGAGACTATAGCAAGAATGTGACCTGTGAACAAGAAAACTGCATTCTCTCAACCTGCAAGAAACAGTTGTATCAGTGGCAAGGCAGAACATGAAACAGCAGCAAGAATACGGAGTGCAACATACAACTCTAAAGACCTAAAACAAGTAGTAGAGCTCCTTCCTGGTGTTTCTACACTTCCACTCTTTTTCCTGCTGCAGACTTCCTGCCCTGTATTCAATTTTCCTCTCTACCTGTATCTCTACTCGCCCCTTACTCCAGGTCCTGGTCTGCAGAAAGTCTCTTTAGCAGCAAGCAGGACTTCTTCCCCACAGCCTGTTCAGTAACTGGCATCTTAGAAAAGGAAATATCTTAAGAAAACATGAGGCAACATCCTTGTACTTTAAGAACAATAACGATGGGTAGGGGACTGAGTATTCCCTGTAACAAAAGGAAATTTGCAGCTCTTTGGGGAAGTGTTGTTTTCCTTCTTTAAATAAATTTTGAGAAGAAGACAGGTGAACTCTAACTGCAACTCCCTCTGCAGGCAATAAAGCATCTGATGGAATCACTGCACATCTGCAAGCGAAGTCATATGGATTAATCGACATACATCATCACCATCTAGATGGAAACTACTAAAACATCTCTTGGACTGGTTTGCAGGAGCATCCTCTTGGCATTATTTTGATAACCACACGTCTCAGCCTCTGATTCTCAGAACTACCTGGAGACCTGAGGTGAGGATTAGAAAGGCTGCTTTAGCAGGCAAGAGAAGCCTGAAAGCACATGATTTTATGTTAATTTTGGTAATATAAAAATGCATTTAAAAATAAAAATGGCTGAACTTGACCAGGGTGGAGTGGATGAAAGAAGATCAGTAACAACAGTTTCTTATAAGATTAAAGATATATAATCATTGAGTAAACAGAATATACTGAAGTGAAATCTTAGAGTTCTCCAGATAAACATTCAAGACAGTGCCACATTTCAGTGTTCACCTGAAATAACAGCAGCCTGTTCCTTGCAATGATGTAGGAGCTGTGCAGCTGTCCACAAACAGGACAGATTTCAACTGTCTTCCTCTAAAGTTCTGATTTGACAAAATGAACTGCCGAACTAAAACGCTATTGTCATCATTTAAACTAATCCTTCAGACTTGGATTCACATATGTCCAGGGCCAGCTTATGCTCCATTTAGTCATGTGCCAGCATTTTTCTTCATCTCAGAGAGCTATTTCTCTCATGTTTGTAGCTCCTTCTGCACCTTAAAACTGCTTTTCAGCTGACCTAGCTTGACAAGTTGGCCTATTCATCAACTTATCCTTCACAATGTCCCTTAGTCTTAACATGGTTCAAGTGACAGATCAAATCTTTCCTGCTCATAAATCTGTCAGTAAACATCTGCTGTACACCTAAGGAAACCAAAAGGAAAAGAAGATTCATGTCAGTCAGATACTTGCTCTACTAGATTTCTCTTCATCAGTTCATTCCTCTGGTTGCCTGCAGCATGACACAGACAGAACACAGTTCTGACCACACTTGGACAAAGCCTGCCAGCACAACCTACCTGAGGAGGCAGAACAAAGCCAAAAGAGATATTCTTGAGCCAGAAATGCACAGTATATCAAATACAAGCAGTAGCAGGACACATTCAGCAACAAGGATGTGCTGGTGAAGAGAATTCTCAAGTCCAAATAGCAACAATTAGAGCAACTAATTTTCCTCAATTAATTCTCACACAATTTTCTATGTAAATCAACAGGATTATTAGGAAACCCACTCACAACAGAACTGCAGGAGGTTGCTTATACTGCCCACCAGGGAAGAAGAGGTTAAGAAGGAACTAGGGAATCCTATGGGCCACCAGAAGCACACTGCTCCCTCTTTGGAGCTTACTTCCATTGTACTGATAAATTATGTCTCTACTGCTTGTCAGAGAAAGGATAAAATGGTATCTTTATTAGTGACGATGTACTCTAATTGGAATTTTAAAAGAAATTACTTGTTTAAGAGCTCACTCAACACTATTACGAATATGCATTACTTTGTGTTATAGAATAGAAGAGGATGTTTTAGTACTAACAGCCTATTTTGACTAAATTTATCTCTGCATCCTGACAGTGTAATCTTGCTTTAACACTATGCCTGTCAGTTATCTTAAAATGGTAATTCTGCCTTCCAGCGAGTGAATGAAGATTTAATAAAAATATTTATGGAACGATACGATTTTCTTAATGATGGCCAACTTGGGCAGGCTTGATGTATTACAGCCAAGTAAAAATGCCAACAAAACAATTTCAATTAATTATTTTCAACTACCAGCAAACTGGGAACACTTACAGCAAAGTCACTGAAGTTAAGCCAGCATAAGCAAGAAGATGTACCCATAAATCTGACAGAAATACACCGGCACTACTTGGACTATGCAGCCTTACTACCTTATGCTGCTTCAGCCACATCCTTTTGTGTTAAGTGCTTAAAAAAAATAAAAATTCACTGCTCAACAACTCCAAGAAAGTGACATTTTAGAAGTGTGGTCAGGGAAAAAAATACAGTAAAAAACAGCAGACAAGAATCAGCAAAGAGACCATCCATCTTACACAAACAAGCAGGTGGAGCAACCAATGCAGAATTACAGAAAGAGACAAAAGAACCAATTGAGCAAACAAAGAACATATGGTCCAGAGACACCACTGCACCATCTGCCTCTATTTGCAGTGGAAATGGTAGAGCTGGGAATAAATGTCTTTTGAGCAGTGGTTGAACTCTTCCCACAAGAAACACTGCTTTCTGAAACAAGACATAGGAACTACCTCTGCTTATTTTAGGAAGGCTCACATTCCAGTTTCTGGCTGCTCTGCTCCTTACCATTTCCTACTGGTAGATGTGCCCACTAAGTGCCTTTGGGCAACAAGAAGGTAGAGGGAGAACCAAAACAAAGCATAGGGAAGGTGGTCACTACAAGGTCCTTGCTGCTTACATAGCGTTTTGAGCTTGAGAACAAAGGTAGGGAGCTCAGAGTTTAAGTCCCCCCAATGTCAGCACAGTCAGGGATACCTCAGTGAACAGTAATCGTACATTTGCAGTTGGCTGACAGACAACAGACAAGGCAGTAAGTTTCACAATTATCAGTGGAAAGATCAGTTTCATCAGCAAAGCGTTTACAAATTAAAGATTTATATTCACCTAGGAAACAGCAAAGTAAATGAATTAGAGGATGAAATGAATATTCCCTCAGAGCTGATGTTATTTTAGCAGTAGATTATCTCTAGCTTGCTCCATAGGAAAAGCTAAAGATGATAGTCCAGCCTGATTCCATAATCCTGTTCTGCAAGATGTAAATGCTCATCAAGAGCTTTAGGAAGAAAACAGCATTTTCTTGACAGCTAATCAACCAAGGACTACCATTCTTCTCAAGGAATGACCAACACGCTGCTGCAGCGTCAGCTTTTATTTGAGGAAGAGATCCCAACACAGCAGTGCAGATGCACAGGCATGCAAACCATTCTGACAACCATCATCTTCAATTATTCTTTTCCTTCCTACCTCAGCCTTCTTGTCTTAACCTGTTGAGAGGTTGTAATGAATTCTGAAAGCCTGCTGGGATCCTGACATCTTGTTGAGGGGAAAGAAGAAAACAACAAGAACTTCTAAGAACCCCTGACTAGAACAACACAAATGGATTCTTTCCCCAGTCAAGTCAAACCATACATAATCTCACTCAGGAATGTAAAGAGAAGTAGCAGTAATTCCACTGCTACCCTTCCTTCTGCAACCATACAAAAACTAGATTTTGATGCATCAGGAACATGCACAGAGTAGAAGCAGAGACTGAGAAACTACTGGAACACTGAGAAACCCACAGGGAGTTGAAACACCACTAATTCATTTTCAATCACTTGGAAACCAATCAATAGGTTTGCATTAATTCAGTCCATCTGAGCCTTCTCAAAAGAGAAAACATATCAGTCCAATGCTCAGCAGGTTGTCTAGCATTAAAGAAAACATGCACTTCGTGTATTACTGAGTCAGTTGTTATTCTTAATGGTTGTGAAGGGCCTTCATAGCAAGGTACTTTGGTTTCCAGTTTTGACAAGTAATGCAGTTCATGTGCATCTTGCACTACAAACCCAAAGACTTTGAGGAGGCATTGAGTTGGTGTTGGAAGATGAATTTTAAGTACCCTCAAGGTATCAGAGGTGTGTGGTCTGCATAGATGGCTGCATAACCACCCTCCAATGCTTGTGGGAGGACTGTGATGCACTACATCCTTGAACCCCAAAACACAGGGATTGCAATATTTTAAGCAGCACTTAATCATCTTTCTTTCACAGCAGAATTATGTGTACTAAGAACAGATTCCTACTTTCCCAGTTTCTCCACACTCAATCTTCATTATAACCTGATCGATTTATGACCCTTGTCCTGTTGCAATCAACTTTGCCAATACTTACAGTTGCATGATCAATGCTTGTTTTCTCAAGCCTTTACCCTTGCTGCTACACTACTCAGCACACCTGATCACCTACAACTGCAAATCAAATTTGATGCATATTTACTCCTATCTGCTCTCAATTCCCCCTGGAAAATATGAACTTCACAAAGTGAAAAATCCCTGAAGATGCTCTCTGATCCTGATAACTATAAAAGCAAGGAGATTCCAAGGAAGAATTGCTTTATTTCACAATCAAATCATTTGACAAATACAGATGGATGTTTATCAGATGCATAACTCACAGAAGCCAAGTTTTTGTGAACAAAATAAACAACGGCAAGACATGCTTCTCCTAAAGACCAAAAAGCAAACAATCATTTTGAAATGCGTTTCTGAACTCTGGCTTGAATATTAAATAACTTTATTAGATGACTGGTGAGTATATGAGATGACAGCTGAACTCTCTAAAGACTGTCAAACCAGTTATTTGTCTTATTTAAGCCTCTTCATCCCTTGCACTACAACAGAAGAAATAAGTACTTCTCATCTTACTATGTGCATTCTTACTTCAGAAGAATAGTACAGAGCAGTCACAGACACACACAGCCCACTACTTGTGCTTAAATTTACTAGCTCTTATTGGAGTGAGCATCCTCTGCCTCTATTTACTACCTTTGCCAGACAAGAGAAACCCAACCATAAATCCACCTCTTCCTTCGTTAACTAAAGCAGTTCTTCTACTTTACATTTCCTTGTTTCAACTCATCTCTATCTTTAATTAATGCTTCATTGAGGGAGAACATCTGTTTTTATAGACCATGTTCATTAAATACAACTGTTCTTACAGTACCAGAACATACCTGGCACATCCTAAACATACTGTGCCTGATTTTTCTCCTGTAACAGTCTTGAAGCTTCCTTCCCCCTCCTTTTGCAGATCCCAAGCAAATTTATTTTTCCGATTAACTGACAAGGAATTACCATCCTACTTCCACTGCCTAGAGACATCAGAGCTGCAGCACAAGGCCATTACCATTATTATGTTATCATTATTCTCAATTACACTAAGTCACAGTCACAAATAGCACATGATATCATCATTAACATCACCACCTATTATTACTGAGGAAAGTGTAAAGACAATTAGGAAAAGGATGCTAGGACTAGCAACAAGCATGGATTTTCTTATACAACTTGTCTGAAACCTCTACTGTTCTTGAATGCTGATTTGTCCCTACAGAAAAGGTGTCAACTCTGAGTTCAGTTTTCATACCCACCCCCCTTCCAGACTGCTCCAAAATCCAGCAGCTTATCTTTTACACTGGAAGAGATGTCTCACAAGATGCCAGCTGTGCCAGGAGCTGTGAAGGCTGCCAACAGCTCCACTTCACAAAGATGAGATCACTGATGTGAAATGTTACTGATTAGCTGCAGAGACCAAAAGTAACCTAGCTAAATACAAAGGGATACAACCACACAGCCCTCCATAATCTTCAGCTGAGAGACAAAAACAGAGACAGCAGCTTCCCAAATCACTCTGACTCAACCACAATGATTTTTCTTTTATTATTACTACATTTACCCACAGTTCAGTCTATGTGAATGACAAAACTTCAGACTCTGGCAAAATACTGACTGCAGAATGGACTGCAGAACGTGAAGAAACCAAGACCCTCCACTCTAGAAGTTCACATGCATGGATGAGGACAGAGGCTTATTAACACAGGTTAACCACAGAAATGAAACCCACGGCCAATAACCATTTGTGATAAGAGACTCGAGTTACTTATTCTTGTTAGTGCTTTTTCTTTCCTCACTAGAAATATTGAGGCTTCCTTTGACCTCTTCCAGCAACTTCCCCTATCACATACACATCTGTGCTACTATTGTAAGTGCTGTACCCTCCTATCAGAACTGGGAATCAGCAAGTTTGCTAGTACATCATAGACACCTCTATATGCTGTGCATGAACTGAAGCAATAGCAGAAAATATTTAACAGCTGGACAATACTTCACACCCCCTTCCCATCAGCTCGATCTCCAAGTTGTTGCTACATTCAGGTAAGGTCACAACACAACACTAAAGTATTCAGGAAAATCCCAGTCCTCAAAGATCACAGTAACATTAAATATGTGAAATATGTTTCATTCTCATATATGATAGAAAACACCATATGCTCAAGAAACTTTAGTTCAGCACATTCCAGGCTAAACCAAAACGCATCCAATGTATTGACAGAAATAATTTTAACTGCAAAGTGAAAACAACTGACTAGGGAGAAGATGATTCTGTCACCTTTGCAGTCTCTGGTCATTGGAATTAAATAATCATGCCACCAGCAGGACCATTCTAAAGAAACGATAGCTGAGTAGTTTGATAAATAGCACCTCATTAGCAGAAACTCAAGGAGCCAGAGGTTAATGAGAGCTGAAGTCCAGTCAGATTTGTAAGGTTTCAAATTAAACCCTTCATTTACAATGTCCAGATGAAGCAGAAGCTGCGTTTTACAGCTCCTGTGCATTTGTTGCCCTAATCAGGTATCAGCCATCACTTTCTCTCCAGTATACCACAAAAAGAAAGATTTCCCCTCCCCACCCTTTATATGAATACAATTATCTGGTGTTCTCAGGTAAAAGCTTTAATTGTCAGTACATGGCAAGCATAAATGTGGGAGGATTTGCATGTCTGATGCTTCTTAACCAGGAAGCATGCCCTGCAATTCAATTAGCTACCTTTGACAGTAACCTTAATTTCTAACCTTGGGTATAACTCCTTCAAGTAAGCCATTATGTGCTCTGAGCTCCAACTGTGCCTGGCCAGAAACGTGCTATAACTCTACAAGTTTAAAAAGAGTGTTCTACATGCTGCTGAAGAGCCCCATATCTCTCAATTCCAAGCACCTATTGGATCAGACAGTGCAGTCTTAGTACAGACAAGTGTAACCGAGCAATTACATGGCAAGGGTCCCTTTTTAGGGAAGAGCTTGTTACAAATCCAGGAATCAAAGAAAGAGCAGCAACAAGCAAAGATCCTGAGCCAACTTAACACAGGACCAAAAGAAGCCCAGTACAGCCTCACATCAGCACCCTGCCCCTACCACTTATCAATGTAATTCTTGTCTACCATTCACTGGTTTGCAGGTCATTAAAAGAGCAGCAGAAGCCAGGCTGCTTCTGACACCTGCCTCCTTCCTGACCTTCCTCTTGTCTCAAGCACTTCCACCTTCTGACAGGAAAAACCACAACCAGACATTTCATTCTGCAGTAAAGAAAAGGTAGCTCAATTATTATGAAGATAAATTAACTGTAAGTGAATAAGGTTGATGCCATGGGTACCAGATTTGCAATAATTTACTCAGGGAAGAACTGTAAGCCAGTCAATTTGCATTATAATGGTTAAGTACTTTAATTCAATTATGAAATTACTATTGGGTGATTAAAGACTGAGAACAAATAACAAATAACTCTGAGTTCATTTTATTTATCTACTAGCTAGTAACTACATGACTTAGCAAGATTGTCAGCTTAATTAGACTGGTCCTTATGGGAGTTCATATCTCATGTTGGTAAAAATAAACATGTGCACAAAGTCACTATGAAACAACTACATCCTTCCAGGAACGTTCAGCTGCTGGGAAGGGAGACAAATACCTTACATGAAGTCAAGCTGTAAAACTAATACCCTCACATTCAGTTGAGATCTTTACAATTAAGTTCATGCAAAATTGGATGAAAATGCTTACAATTAAAACTGCAACACACAGGTGCAATAGGTGCTCTCATAAAAACCCTCCAACTCCACTAAGTTATTGTGAAACCATGATATACAGTTCTTCCTTCTGGCACACTGAAGAGCACTTGGCAACAGGTACAGGAAATTGGAGTGTGTTGGCCACTAATTATAACTCTGCCATTAGCACATTACTGGACCACTGACTTTCCCCTCACCCTCATCTCTTTAACAGACTGTCATTACATATCTTTCAGATTTTAACAGTTTCTGGGGTGGCTGCCTTTCTATGGGAACTGTACAGCATGAGCTGGGATGTGCCCAAGTCTTGCAGGCACATGAGACAGCCCAAAAAACCAACAGGGAGGATTACTCCTAACAGCAATAGTTGGCCAGCAGCTGCATCCCAAGGAGAAAAGAGGAGCACGTACTTGTGCACTCAAACCTCACATTAGCACTATTTTGCATTTAAGGATATTGGCAAATTTAAATATTTCTGGCCATTTGCTCTTATTGCAGCGATCACATTCACAATTTTTCTCAGGCTCATCCAAGAAAATGATTTAACGCACAGCACAGATCTCCGCTTTAAAAGGGCCAGCATTTTAAATTACAGTCATTTCACAACATCTAATAGCGGTAAGGTTCCTATAAATGCTCAGACCCTAACAAGCTTCACAGCACTTTGCAAAGGGTGGCCATCATTCAGCAGAAGTGTTCGAATGCCCTTTCTTCCCTTTCTCTATTTCCCAGCAAGCATCCCGGGAGGATCATGAGTCTTAAATTTGCTCAGGCATGAAGGGATTGCTTGCCCCTTGAGCCCTTGTATTATGATAATGCATACATAAAGGTACGTTTTATTAATTGGAGCTCTACCCGCAGGGGTTACTACAGCGAAGGAGGCAGGGAGAAGGGAACTGAGTGGAAGGAGTGACCCTACTGAGCGGTGATTCCAGGAGCTAAAACTCAATCCTGATGTATTCTGCCCCCGAGCCTGCCCCTCTCTACCTGTGTGCTGATTTAATGCAATCTATTCCAGGCAGTGATCATTTATTTCTAACACCTTACTCCAATTCACTGTCCTTAGAAAAAAAAATATATATATATACATATATTTAAAATCAACACCCCAAAATTCCATTTGTGCTTATCTTAAAATATATGTATATAAATATATAAATCACTTTCAGTCAAGAGTAGCTTTAATTACAACAGCCTTTGCATTAAAAGTACTCTAAGTTGATGCTCTGTGACCTCCTCGCAGCTATCTCTGCCATCCTAACACCATGAGCACAAATGCAATAGATTTCTTAGGCTTTCCCCCATTGCTGTCATACTTGCATATTTAATTGCATAATTTTATACCTGCAGCTCCTACCACTGCTTTCTTCTATCCCAGGCTGTTAACATGGGGGAGGCTATACAAGAATATTTGCCAGATCCCTTTGTCCAGTCTTGCTCCAACCCCACTTTGGTGTTAAAAGCTGAAATCTGGCATTAAGGCAAGACTGAAATAAATGTTTTCCATGTCAGCCACCAAAGACCTTCCTGTAAATATTCTGTTTTCCAAAGCATCAAATACCTCTTTCATATTACTTCAACAAAGTAGCAAAAAGCGAGGGCACTTCAAACAGCTGCACCTCCTCGGATGGTTGCTTTCATCTCCACTGACCATGCAGCGCCCTGTCACAGGTAGAAGTGAACACACTTAACATGCTTTTTCCTCCTTTCCTGCTGGAAACTCATTCTCTTTTGAGCTAGAGGGCACAAGAGGAGGGCAGCCGAAGTAAACCTCTTAGGATGTGATGGCTGACAGCTGCAGTTTTAAAGAGTTGTTTGACAGTAATAAGTAACAGTATATCAGGAAATTCAAGCAAGAAAACAAAGAAAGCATGAAATGGGCTGCCCCATCCCATCCTGCTGCATGGCTGGCCTGTCTGTTCCATGCACCCTCCAAGCTCACACTGAGCAAAGAAGAATCTGAGCAGCCAAGTTTGGAACAGCACAAAACAAAGAAGGGAGCTGGATACATTTCAGAGCCCTGTCTGTCACAAAAGCTGGCCAGGGCTGTTCCTTCCCTCTGTTAAATTCTTAAGCCACTGCATGCTTTGGAAACGGACTTCACCTTCTGCAGTATGTGAGGGCTGGTAAACAGATGTGACAATACCAAAACAAAGCTTAAAACAGGGATATCTGTCTCATTCTATTCATTTCTGGCAGATGCAGTTTTCCCATATGCTCACACATATAGCAACTTGATCTTCTGTATATTTTTGTGTATTCATGATGCAAAGCCTCTATGTTTAACCACATGTCCCCACCCAGCAGGCACCCTATGGATCCCACTGGTATGAGATCACTCCCAAGCCATCACAGAGCCTTCCCACACTTGTCACATGTTAGAAAAAGAACAATTCATAAAATAAAGGGCTTGCAGCCTTGCTATCTCCACCACAGCTCCAGTCCTGCTGGCCCTCCAACTACAGCAAAGCTTCAGCAGAAAGCAATAAACAGCATTCTATTTCCTAATCTGACAAGTAAGGGCAAATTGACTTGGAGAGTTTAATTACTTCTTATAAAAAATACTAATGCCATTGGTTGCCATGGTAATACATTCTCATTAGATGGGCCAGCTTTGGCAGTACTGGAGAAACAGTCCGTCTTTCTAACTGCGAGCCTAAAATGCAATTATTAACTATAAGTGTTTCTTGCACTGCAAACATAGCAGCCAATACAACACTGGCAGATTGCGCCTGGTGCACTGCTACAGAAATACACATGCAGACAATCCAGTGTGCTGTGGTTATGGGGAAGGACCAGGCCCAGACACTGCTATCTGTGTAGCACAGGTGTGGGGCTGAGGACCTGAGCATCTCACCACTGCAACCAGAGAAATCATCACTGTTACTTTCAGCAATCAGAGCTGAGAAACAAACCAGCAGCTGTAAGTGCTCTACTAATGGAAGAGGTAAATAAAGCTAACCAACCACTAAATAGACAGCCTGGAGCTTGGCCAGTTATTGCCACAGGTGATGGCAAGCTCCAGCTCTCTGCTCTGGTCAGTATGGAACCACCCTCCCACAGGTGTATTCACACACCAGTATGCTGAATACTTTGGGGTTACAGAGAAATCCCCAGTTAACACTCAGGTCTTCTATCACACACCTCATCTATTAAGTGATCACTCTGAACTTCGGCAAGGTGCTGTGTGATAGGCACTGGGTACGTTAATTTTAATTAAATAACTCAATTTTTCTCCCCAAGACCATTTAGCAATGAATTGAGCTTCTTGGCCACACTCCTGCCCGGAGCATTTCATGAAGCAGATTCATCCCTTTATTTACTGCATATCACAACACAAAGAAAATGGCACAAAACACTTGAAGCACCCTAAAAAGTAAACATCAAAAATCCTCAAATTCCTTCATGCCACGAGAAAGGGAATGCAGTAACAGCAGCAATGAGTCAGTACCACCAAAGCAATCAGTTCATAACAGTAAGGAACAGTGCTTTTGTTCTGCCAATAGATTTCTGAAAAGCTCCAAAGAAAGTCTATAGGTGAGGAGTTACAGCTTGGCTCACAAATGGGCAAGCAGGCAAAACAAACATTTCTAAGTCATCACAGCTCACATCTTTCTGGAATTGACCAGGGGATCTTAACGGCAAGAAGGAAGATGTGCAAGGTACACAGTTCTGTCTGCATAAATGGCTTTGAAAGCATTTCAACTACCTAATTAAAAGGAAAAGCATAGCTATATCTACAACAGCTTAACACAAGAGACTTTCTGCTGAAGATATTACTCTGTTTTTTGTCATCCACTGCACAGAAGAAACCTCTCTGGATTTTGCTTTATATGAAGTCTAGGAAGGAGTTTGTCATACCAGCACATAGCAGAGAACATCAAAATAGATATTGGATTGCTCCTTTAATTCAAAGGACAAGCAGACAGTCATGCAATATTTACCACTGAAGGGCAAACAGTCAATGTTCTCCCACACGGACCATTTCTCCCAACACTTAACAGCACAAGTCCAGGACTCCAAACACACCAAGCACAGACAAAGCTCACCCTGTGGGCACAGCCAGCACTCAGAGCCAGCTGCTCCCATTAGCCTGCTTCCAGGGTCTGAGCCTCCTCCCCCACCATCCCAACAGGTGCTAATTACACTCAAGCAGGAGCAGAGCACAAGTTTTGATATTTCACTGCTAAGACCATACAGGTAAGAGAAAATAGCAATATTGTTAAAAAAAGACAACAGTAATCAAAACACCAAATAATATTGAGAGAACCTAAACTACTAATTGCGATTGAGGGAAAGCTATAAGAACACTTGCCAAATAATACTTGGCAGAACACTAACTTTGTTTTACACTTGAGCAAAACAAACACAGAACACTCAGAATAGAAAATCCACTGTTTTTCTGCTGTACAGCTATAATGATACAGAAAGTAATAGTGGTAAAAGATGGGAGGTAGTCTCCAACTGCAGCAGCTATGGGCACAAACGAATGCAAAAAGTTGCTTACCTTTAGAAGACCTCAGGCATGCAGGAATCTCCAGCAAGAAACACTCAACTCCACTGCCAGCCCTTAAATGAGGTCTGGGAAGGGGAGAAACCCGACTCCATCCCTTCCAATCAGTCAGGTCCATTGCCTGCACCTGAGCTCCCCTGGGTTGGCCCTGCCTGCCCACCAGGTGCTCAATCAGTGCTTCCAGCTGAGACTCAGCATTGCAACACCTACTTGTAAATAGAACCAAGTACACAAACTCTCATCTTAAATGCTTCAAGAAAAGAAAAATCTCATTCCTGCACACTGGTAGAGCTGGGTGGGACATACAGCCCCTATCATCCTCCACCCATCCCCCTTGAAGTTTAAATCTATGTTATTTAATTCAAACCATCCTTGGATGCTCCACTTCCAACTTAAGTTTTGTTTCTGGTCTCAAAGAAGGAAAGCAATAACTAATGCAAGTGAATTAGTATTCTGCAGCATTACGGCACCTGAAGTGTATTTATAAACAGGAAGGTATCATTAAAAAATTAGAAGAGCTCCCAAGCTCAGACTGAGGACGCAATTAGAGCTGATTATGAAACTCTGCCACCACGCTAACCTTACCAGGAGAGACTGCTGAATTGGTACCCAGAGCTCTCTTCTAGTCCTTGGAAACAAGGGGACAAAGCTGCTGTTCCCTTCCCCTAGGCCTCCAAGGATAGAGCTTAAACTGCAAAGGGTCAGAATTCATTTCATGTGGGCCCACACATCTGTTCTGGGATTTAACCTTTGTCCTCATCTGGTGAAAGGTGACTGCTAATGAGATCTGCTTCAAGGCTAGGCAGGGGAGCACGGAGGGGTTTATTAATACAGCAGGAACAACCTGGCATTGAATCTGAGTTGCACTGTCTCCTCTTCATACTTGAAGCGTGGCAGCCACTTTGCAAGAGATTTCACCATTTTCTACTCATGGAGCACTGCCTTCATTTGATGGAGAACTGTGATTAAAAATGATAACATTACCTTTCTTTTTTCCAAACCACATAATTTTTTAAACACTTTTTGCAGTACAACATCTCTATAGAAAATAAAATGGCTACTAAAAGTTGCAATAGCTGTAAGAAATCTTGCTAGCTTCAACAAGGGGGAAATCTTTCATTTTAGTTTATAACTGGCATCACAGTGAAGTAAAGCTAAGGCTATGAGAGATGTTGGTGTCAGGCATAGTATAAACTGGGCATACTTGAAGGACACAGGGTCAAAACCTCTCCTCTGGATAGGAAGCCTTCTGCAGTCAAAACATCTCAATTGATTATTTTACAGTTCATCACTCTACAGCGGTCTTGATCTATGTTAAAATCCATTCTGGCATTATTTTTTGCTCCCATACATGAGCATATTCTGGTTTCGTACCCTCTGATGACAGCCCTGGAAATTTACAGCTCTGAGCAGCACTTCTAATGCCCTGACTTGAGAAGGGCCTTATCGTCAGCACTTCCCTTGGTTGCAAGGACAAGGTGAGGACAAAACCTGCCCTTCTGAATCTGTTTCTCCCTCCCACAACTAAATGCAATGCTACAGAACAAGCCAGTAAAACGATTAAGGAACCAGTTGCATTAAGGAAAACGCCAAGCACTGACTCGATCTTACAGGGGAGAATTGCTTTTAGATCATTTTTACTAACCATTTCTACCAATGAAAACAGTATGTACATCACACATACAAAACCACTGCTGATCATTGCACCTCCAGCACATTGGGAAAAAACCAACAAAAGCCCACAGACTTGTTACAGCAGGAACTCTCCTCCATGCAGCAAGCTGAAGTCATTGGTTATTTATACTCAGGCAGTGTAGGTGGATAATTAGTGCATAATTTGAGGTTTTCGAGGCATGACAGCCTGTTCTGAGAGCTGCCCCTCATCCTGATCTCATCCCTGCCACAGATCTCACAGCGCTGCTGCACATGAGAGAACTGCAGGCTCCACCACTATTTCTTACTGCCTCTCAGCTTGGAAAGCACCACAAATGCTTCTTTTTTAATCTTCTTTGTGCTCTTTTTTGGGGAAATAAATTACCATTATTTTTTTTTTCTCCCCTAAAGCTTTGACTCAACACTGCCCTGCATCAAAAGCACCTGGGAGGACACAGGTGGTACCACAGGGGGTGAGAGGGACCCAGCTATAAGGCACAAACAGCACTATAAACTGAGGCCTGCACTGCCTGCAGAGAGGCAAACAGATGCATGCTGCATGTGGCAGCACTGCAAGATGGAGGCTGGTACACGCAGAGGGCATGTGCTCAATGCAGAGCTGTTCCACTGATGAGGAATAGATGTCACCCAAAACTCCCATTACAAAACATTACCTCTCAGCATCTTAATAAACACATTTCCTTCCTACTTCGGACCGGTCCCTTATTACATTGCAGGGCTAGCTTGCAGAGGACAGCTTCATTTGCTAATACATGAATCATTATTGCTTTGAGCCTCTGAGCTTGCGTCTTTATGAGTGTGTCTCAAAATGTATTTGATTGCTGTTAGAAATCATTTTGGTTCCGAGTCAACAACCAGGCTATGCTAAGCCAATATGCCCTGCCTGGTGCTGTGAAAAGATTGTTGTGAGAATTTAATTACTGACTGCAACTTACTGTGCATATGGTGATTTTTAAATGCACTTTTTTCTCTTGCCTCCAAGATAGAAACACCCAGTTGTTCAGTTCCAACATTTCCATGTAGTGGTTATGATAAAATTGTTTCTGATTGCATATCGTACAGAGAACAGCACCCTGCATCTCCCTGTCCGTGATCTACAATGGGAGTCCTTCATGCTCTCCTGTAAGCCTGGGTTCCACACCTGAGTATTGAGTTACTTCATTGCTTTCATGTAACAAAGATTTTCCTCAGAACTCTACCCTTATGGTCTGCAAGAGGAGAACAGCCACTGTTTGCTGAGCCAAGTCCCCCTCATGCAGCCTGGAAGTGGCCAGCCAGGTCAGAACCTCATTCTCCCAAAACCATTTTGAACAAGCCAAGAGTCTCACTAATTGCTCATTAGTAGAAAACCATCACCCTTGCAATGAAAATAGCAGTTTCTTCAGTTCAAACAAATCATTTTGCTGTTCAGTTTCCTCCTTCTTACTGATAGGTGGCACCATTTTCTGCACGGAATGCCAATGCTTGAAGCACGTTGAGAATTTCAATAGCTTTTGGCAAATGCTTCATTGCAAGCGTACCAGAGCACCAACCCTATGTGTGTTTTGGAGCTCTGTCAATAGACTGGACAGATTTCACTGCAATAAACTGCAAAAGCAGAAAAATCTTTCCCGAATCCTGATTGAAAGCTCTTTATTAAAGCTTGGTTATTCATGTGAAGAACCCAGGTCCTGCTCACCTGTTGAACTGCTGTGTATTGAGTTGCACTTTCTGAGTTGGACATCTCAGTTCATTGAACACCCACTTCTCCAATTTGAGGAGATGCCAGGATCCATTGTCCTTCCCTTATCCTCCCAGTTCCATAAGCCCCAGTGACAATACTAAAGTAAAAACTGAACATTACAGCCAACCTCATTTCCTATGGATAAAGCAGGGAAGCACTTAACCACTGCTCTTTGACTTGTACAGTCACCATCCTCTTAGAAACCAGGAAGGAGAAAGTCTGTTGCATTCAGGTCTCACTAGATTGAAAGGAGACATGCATGACAGTGGAGGACATGGAAGCCAGTCCCCAGCTTGGTGACACATCCATAGCCCATGGGTGGGCCTCGGGACCAGGCATGGAAGTCTTTCTCCTGCCTCTAGCAGAACAAAAGGTGTTAGAAGCTTTCACAGATGCTCTGTGCTCCTTGATCACAAACTGCAGACTTTGTGCATACATGCTAGCATGGCAGAAGCAGTCTGGCTGAGCTCCAAAATCGATGTTAGAATCAGCAATGTATGTTTTATACAGCTGAACAGCTCAGGAACCCAATCTGTTCTCACTGTGCTATCACCCAGTCCAATATATGACACAGAGCATGTGCTTACACTTTTATGAAGCTGTTTGCCAGTGATACAAAATAACTGTGACACTTGATCAGTTCTAAAGTATGTCTGAGAAGGGATGACAGGGGTCAAACTAAGAAGAGGTGAGAAGAAGAGTTGGCAGCAATTATTCACAGTTTTTAACTGTAAGAGAACTACGGGGCATCCTCTGGAATGAACCAACAAGTAGATTTAAAAGTAGAGACATTGACTCACACAGCAATAGAGCTATTTTTTACAACAGGATGTTTTGATATCTAGAGATATAAGTGGATTAGTTACATAAAGGCAGTTTTGGTGGGTGTAGCGTCTAGCTTGGGAGTTCTCTGCCTTCTGAAATGAGGGGGATACTCATGGTCATTATTCTGCATTTTCATTCTTCTAAATATCAGTTATTGAGAGTTTTCAGAGACGTTGTGCTGGACTGCATGGGCTGCTGGTAGAAGCATGACGGTGTGCACTGGCACTTCATATTCCCTTTTTGCTGCCTTTGGGAAGACGTAGGAGACTTTGGAAGCAGAAAAGAATCAAGTCAATAACAATATTGTCAATCACAAACAGACCAGACCTAGACATTACTGTAGTTCCCAGAACTTCCATTTACTGCAACGACATTTTATAACATCTGCAAGTTTGGCTTCTGAATTGATACAGGTCAAATCACAGGGTGTGGGATCTGTCCTTCTGTCCTGTACCAACACAGGCAATTTGGGAACTATGAATCCTTCCATTCCTTTGATTGCAGGAGTGTTGTTTAGAACAGCAGTGCATCAATGACAGGCTGATGTGCTTGTACAGATTAGATTTTCAAAATGTAGCTCCGTTACCAAATTTGTTGCAAGAGAACACTCCCATCACAAGCTTCCTCTATGATTTGATAGCTTATTTTTCCCCATGGTTCAATGATTTCAGGAACGTTGGTTGGGAGATAAGAATTTTTTCATGGAGATACTTTTCTCTTGTGTTCGAATGCTTCCTGTGGAGCATTTACTGGTCACAAGGGACTGCGTGTGAACACAGCTTGTAACACTGTGTTGATCAGTACCCAGAAGTATAATGTGCACAAGTATGTCTTTGTGCCACGACTGCATGACAAACCATCCCTGAGGTCTAGCAGCTACTCTGCAATGTTATCAGTCTGCTTTTGGATATGCACATTCAGGGGCCAAGTCTCTGATGAGGGCCTGGTGATGCATCATCTCTGACATGCACAGAGCTCGTCTCCTTTCAAAGCCTGCAGTCTGCTGCACGATGTGCTGTGCTCATCTCAAACAAGGCCTGACTGCCTTTCAGAACACATTATATACAATTTACACTTTAAAATGTATATATAGTATTTGCTTTCCTAGTTCTAATTTGTGTGACAGCTTTGAATTTTAGAACAAGGTGTCCAGATGTACACTAATAAAAAATGCTCCTGTCAGCAGTAAAACGCATAGTAATTTATTAACTTTTCAAGTGTAAATACAAATTGATTTGATGACGTTCCACATCATGAAAAATTATTTGCAGTCACAACTTGCCTTCTGGTTGGTGCATTGGTTTTTTGAACTTATTACAATGAGTTTAAAACTGGGCAATACTTTTTGATGGCCAGTAGTGAACTGCAGCCCTGTGAAATGAAGTAAGTGCTTCTGGTCTTTGAAATCAGGTTGGCATGTATTGCTTCACTGAGATATTTATGACTAAATATTTCTGGGCAAATAAAACATCATTTTTGCTTAGGGTGATCCAGGAGGACAATATCTTTAATTACATATTAGCAGTATTTTTAAATAAGTCAGTGTATTTTGTAAAACCATTTTAACATCAGTTACTGTGTACTGAGAGATCATTGTGAATCTTTTATTAAAGGCTGGTGCACTGTAGAGACAGCTAAAATCTTCACGTGGTATAAGTATTCCAGGTATTTAGAAGGTATTTTCAACACTTGTCAGAGATGGGAGATTGTTAAGAGAGAACCTGAATCTAATTAATTACATTAGTCTAGAGATGTAAATATTGGCGTGCTCTGTGCCAGATTCACTGAGAATTATTAGCTGTATCATTGCAGTATTGACTCCTTGGGTTCCCTTTTTTCACTAAGTAAGCAGACTCCATCTCTAGGAGAAAACAGTCAGTGCCTTGGAGGTTGATGAATATCCATGTTACCACATCAGTAGTGCATGATATGAATGCTCCAGTAGATTATGACTACTTCATTAATGCTTATTAGATGTGGCCTAAAGCATTTAAGATTTCAGCTGTCCTATGTCAGATAGATTACACCCCTTATCACACAGCACTTGAGGTTTTCATCTACTGAAACAGTTTTTGTAAAGGAGCAGGCTGATGAAAAGAGATCTGAACAGTTTCCAAAGGACAAGGAGAGCTTGATGTTCACACATGTCAAGCTCCAAATCATTAAACTGAGATAGATGGTTCAGTGCTTTCAGAGTATACATGAAGAACTGCCTCAGTCTCCGTATTTTTGTCTATGGAACCAGCTTTTAGCTTTTGGAATGTGGGACACTCCTAAGGATTTCTCGTGCCCCATGGAGGAGCACAACCTTTATGTAATTCCAGTGCAATCAATCAAGTCCTTCAATAATATCTTTAAAATTTTTTTCTTCCTTCTCTCAGCTCCTTTCCACCGGAGGTGACCATTGCCTCAGGAACCACTAAGCCGATAAAGCTGGTTCCAAGTCTGGCTGAGGAACAAATGGCTTCACTCCAGCCAAGAATAAATTCAGCTTGGAAGACAGTTCATAGCTCTCAAAGGAGGGAGTTCTGTAAGGTGGTTTTTTTCCATACAGGACTCAAACTCATTTTAAAGGGATCTTGACATGCTTAAACAAGTATTATTTGATGTCTTTGCCTAGGATAGGACTGTACCAGAGCTGGTGCTCCTTACCTTCTATTCCTCTGCCCCGGGAGACAGTTTTTAACTCCAAAATCTCTTAAACAAAAAAGACATTGAAAACTGTGTTCTTATCTGAATTTCCTCTACAAGGTATTAAATACTTTTGAGATTATCTGAACTGCAGGAAACATGACTAAACATTTGAAACAACATGAAGCAGGACTTTGGATTACACTGTGGGTGAAATACTGACAAGAGACCCGTAGACTTTGGTTAAAACAGATAATACTCAAGCCTTTTTTATTATTGTTATTCCTTTTATGAGAGAATATTTAAGACTCTCTCACATGCAGATTTACCATGTTAATACCACAGTCAAAGCAGTGGTTCAGACAGATAAAGACCAAAGTAAAAAGAACACAACAGACGGATTTCTTAAATATAAGAAATTGTTTCATTAAGTCTTAAAAAAAACCACCCTGACAATCACAGAGAAAACCAACCTTACCTTTAAGTTATTTGAATTCTTTTATATTATTCCATAAGTCTCAGAGCTATTTAACTATCACAGAAATCTGCATTTTTTCTCATACTGAAAGGCTTGCAGGCTTCCAGCAATGGGTGACCTCTGCACTCAAAGCTTGCCAGGACTGACCCCTTCTTAGACCGTGTGGCCACATTCAAATGCTTTGCACTGAGCATCGAAAAAGTGCAGCCATGTTATTCCCAGGACAGCCAGTTCATGTTCATTATGGTAGTGTGATAATGGAAGGTAACAATCTTTGACAATAAAAGGACATCTATCCAGTCTTCTCACCTTCAAAGCTTCTAAACAGCAAATGCAATGTTATTTTTTAGGGTAGTGGATTTGGTATTTCTCCTTTTTCATGTGCAAAGGGTTGAAAAGCTTGCTGCCCTATTGTTAACCAAGGATCAAGACTAGACTGATGATTTAAGTCAGGAAAGAAAACAACATGTGGCATATTCACTTCTGTTGGGTACTGTAACTTTACATTCATACTAGTGAGGCATTGAGATGCCTTTCTGCCACCTTTACAGTTAGCTGTATTTAACTGAGAAGACTATACAAGGTGTGAATGACTCGCCACTTTGCTCCCCCCAGAACTCACCAGGTAAATGTAATTTCCTTTCTGTCTTCCTGCCTCCCTCAGCCATGCCATAAAAATCTGTTAGAATAAACAAAAGAAGGAATAAAACTTCCATACAGTTTTTAAATTTTAAATTTTAAATTAAATCCCTTTTAAATTGTATCTGAGAGAAGATCAAAAGTCACAAATAGAAGTTTTATACAAAGAATTCAGCACCTGCCTTGTAGATAGTAACTGGATTATTTGCAATTGTCTAATGTAATTGCCTTAACTTAATGAAGTTAAACACAGGGCGACTGCTCCCAGTCTATGTTTAGCCTGAATCTCCCTACCTCTGTATCAGACCTGCAGGAAGGACAGAGTACTGAGCCCATCCGTGGTATTTCTTAATGTAATGCCTGATTAATTCAAGATGTTGCCTTTCCCTGCAGGCCTCATCACGCTGTTCTAGAGGTCAAATAACCATAAACACTGAATTGTAACCATTTTTATATTAGAATCTCAGCCATAATTATTCTTTTGTATAAATTCATGCATAACCTGGTGAATGTGACGTAAATAAAGATCAGCTGTTAGCCACCAAAGAAAAAGAAATAAAAAAAGAAATAAAAAAATCCAGACTTTGTATTACATATTGTACACACAACTGCAAAACTAAAACGGGGCAAAATATAGCGATGTGCTCTCTGGATGCCAACTAAGAGTTGACAACAACTGATGGAATTTGCATGTTAAAAGTAAATATTTTATTATACACCATACCCTTGAAAAATTAACTTTGTTTCCATTTTATTTTGTTTAGCATGCCTTGAATTAGGAACGGCAGAAGCTCTTCGAGAAACGGATCACCACGATTTATGGTACTGCAGTGTTTGCAATTACCTGTTTTCCCAGCTCAGTAAAACAAAGCAAAACCTTTTTTAAAAGTACTATAAAATATTAAACAACAAAGTTAAGATGCTGTCTCTGTCCCTCGTTCAGTATGACTGAATTTACTGCAGTGAAAAGCTGTGGACCTGCACCCAAAGCCTGCTGACCTTGGCAGTGGTCACCAGCTCTGATCACCTCTTGGTTAAGGCTCTGCCATTGCTCTGGCTGCCTGTGCACAGACATTGCATGAGCCATTATTAAGTTCAGGTTCACAGATAGGCTGTCACCAGGTCAACTACGGTAAAATATCTATATTTCAGAGTAACATTTCTTATACAAGCTGCCTGTTTCTCTCTTGCTCTAACTCCTTCTCGTAGCACTAGGTTTTTGTTTGTGTTCAAATACTGACAAGCCTTTGTTGGTTTGTTCAGGAAATTTGTCTAGACGGTGCTCACAAAGCATGTTTGCTCACATTTGACATTTTCACAAGATGGGCAACAAAATGGAAGCCTCAAATTGCTGAATTCCACAGTTGGCAACTAAGTCACCTTATTTGCAGAAGTAATGAGCATCCAGTGTTCCCTGCCTCCGGCTTCCAGGCAGTCACTGGAACAACACCAAGTTTACCTGCAGGCACAGCCCTGCAGGATGGGAGCCTGGAACCTGTACGTGGGGCTTGAAGGCCAGCAGAGGCCTCTCCAAATCCACTCATCTACAAGGACATTTACTGCCTCAAAAGAGTTAGATATGCAAGTGTTATATTGTGACGCCTTTACAGTCAAGAAATGTAAAATGTGGCAATACAATGGAACGTGGTTATTTTACCTATTCAATGTTTATCTGTGTCTATAGAAGAGGTCTCTAAAATGCTGCCTTTTAGCAGCTTGAAGGTTGAGAACCACCTGTAAACATATGCAGAATAGTCTCTTTCTAGAGATAGAGACTCCTAAACAATCAACCTTGAAATTTATCATATATTGTATTATGCTTTCCAGTGTTATTTACAGGTCTTCATTTTAGTACAATGAGACAGACATGCTGAAAAGGTAGGATTTTTCCAGTCCTCTTGTATACGAAGTACAATAAAAAAGGCACATGATTATTCACCATAGGATTTGTGCACCAGTCGATAACTTAAAGCTAAAAAGCTACCCATCAGAGAACTCTCTTTATGAGGCAGTATTGGGATCTTTCAACTCATAGAAACATCTGTCTATTCCTTCATTCTCCTAGGAGAGCTTAGGAACACACTTTTCTGTGTTTTCTGATCTTCCCATGATTTCCAAACAAACAGAAAACTCTTCTTAAGCTTCCCAGGTTATCTACTGTAGCAAGAAATAGCCAAATAGAGCACGTATGTATTTGCTTTCTTTTTCTTCCTGTTAGTTTTCCCTTTTTCCTCCATTGATTGCCCAACTATGGAGTTTAGATCCAAGTCCTGTTCAAACTATTTTGCTTTAGGACAAATGCCTTGCAAGATATGGCACACTGAGCAATGGACAACGGCAGGAGAAGCAGCCTCTCAGACCCAGAAATCAATGGCGGCCGTGTTTTATCCAGTTTCTAATCATCCATTTTTGCCCCGAGCACCTTTGTACAACTAATCTGAGCCCAAAATTTGCATCCTTTGACATTTCCACTTCTAGACAACGGCCAGTGTCTCTGCTGATGATTGGACCATTCTGAAAGAAAGAAAAGAAGGGTTAGAAGAAGGAACAAGAAAATGTCAGAAAGACTCGGAGAAAAAAATGCTCAATCTGTAAATTCCTAGAAAGCACTATGAAAAGCCTTGAACATTTTCTATAGTTCAAGTGATAAAAATCCCTAAGAAGTGCTAGAAATTCCTAAGAAGAAGTACATCATTCACACAGAGTGCTAAAAAATAAACCCTTGAGGCCTCCAGATTTAGGAATTCCTAGAAAATAATGAAGAAATTGCTAGAAAATCACCAAAGAGCACAAGAGAACCCCTGTGGGGGTCCCAAGAGGTGGAAATCCCAGAATCCCTTCAAAAGTGTGAGAAATTAACTGAGATCTCTAGATCCAAAAAATCCTAGAAAGATTATAGAAAAGGTTCTAGAAAGTTCTAGAACAAAGAATTCCGTGACAATTAAAAAATTACAAAGCTGTTCTTGAAAGTGACTAATGAAATCTATAATATCCCACGAAAGCACAAGTGGGACACCTCCAAATGGGACTCCTCCAAAGCGTAAATGAGATTTGCTAGAACGCACAGAGGTGAAGGGTGAGGGAATCTTACAGAGAGCATCAGAAAATTCTTCATAAGCAAAAGGAGGAATTCCCATAGATTATAAAGGGGTGGGCAGGTTTGTGTCCCTGAAAGAGCAAAGGGGATGATTAATAGAAAGGATGAGGGGATATTCCAAGAAAGCATACCCCAAAATGCTTCAAAATAATACATGGAAATTTCTGGAAAGCACATGATGTGAGATATGCCTGGAAAGCAGATCAGACTATTTCCAGAAGGCATAAAGTGGAGGATTCTTAGAAAACATATCAGAATTCCCAGAATATGTTTAAAAGGGAGAAATCCTAGAAAGCATCAGGGAGGATTCCCTGATACTATTCCTCTAAAGACCTTCTTGCTCTTCATTAAATGTCCTCCTGGTCACTGTTTCTCTCCAGTTCCTCTCTGTGTGGCTCTCTGAGCTTTTCCGCACCTGTGTAAAATCCCAGAACCTCTGTGCTGGTCTCAGGACATCCTCACACTTCTTCAGAGTCGGAGTCCTGCCCTTCCCATCATCAACGAGGCATTTGGAGTCAGGCAGGAAGGCGGTGGAGCCCAGCGGCCCCAGCTGCAGGACACCATCAGAGCTGTAGCGAACGAGCTGGGGAGAAAAGCAAAGGGAACAATTTCACCATGGCCCCACAGCCCCAGCCATGGGACACCAGGACAACTGGCAGCTCTGGTCCTTTGTCGTGTGAGAGTCGAGCCCTTCTGATTCTGGCATATCGTGCTTCAGGGCAGAGCATGAGAACCTTGGTTTAGCAACCCGAGGTCTCTCATAGGACACAGTATTCTCCCCACCATTCCCAACCCAATATTTTGTGCAAAAGGGCAATCAAGAAGATGAGGTAATCAATATGTAAATCATACCCACTCAGCAGGAATTGATGGAACAAGGACACGATGTCAATTTGCTGTGCAGTTTGCTCTTAAGAGCCCTGTTAGAAGCTATCGATGGCAACAGCTCTAATTAGTTTTCGTAAATAAACGTTGCTGAAAAAATCCAGTATACAAAAATATGAAAGGAAAAAAAAATCCAGAGGGAAATAACGAATTTGCCCACATACTCCTCAGGTCAACATAATAATACACTGAAGGATGACACTGGCATTTCAGACTTTTGTGATGTTTAACTGTTGTGAAATGTATTGATGTGATAAACGCTGCAGGCAGTAAATAAGCTTCAGGTGAGAGCCAGTTGTTGCTTTGGAGTAGTTTTTGGTTTTTAATAAGGATAAAAGTCTTAGTGGGTACCAGTGGTTTAATGTGCACAACACAATCAGTCATCAGTTGGTACAAAGCGAGGGTCACTGTTACCTGTATTCCATTTTAAGTGATGATTTGACTTGTCTCACAATAAAATGGCCCTCAAAAAAAAAAGAAAATCTGTATGGAGGTGAGGTGAAAAATCGGTTTCTTGGAATGTATTTTATTGCATTTATATGGGACAAAGGAAAAATATTGAAGGACAAGGAAAATATCTGTAGGTGGCTCCTGACAAGCAGGGCTAATTGTCACAAAGCAAATTTGTGATGGAAGAGAGCTGTTCTCTGTGTTCACAGCAGGCTCCAGGTGTGAGGAGGGGTTGGCTGCCCAGTCATCATCCTTGAAGAAGGATGGCTGATTCCAAACCCCCTGTGCTGGATCCCCAACATGCCACTGGAGGGGCACAATTATCACCTGGGAAATTCATTGCCATTCTCATCTTACTGCTGTTACGTGTCTGGAATTGCTTAACAGGAAAGGGAAGGCAGGTCAGAAATACCTGGCACTTATTGGGTACTACTGGCCAGTGCATGAGACATCATTAAGAGTCAATCAAAAAAATCCTGAGTTAGAGTCTAGCTTTCTACACCCATCCTTATTAAACTCAGAAGAACCACATTGTGAATAATCATATCTTTCTGCTGGTAAAAAAGCCCCGTCTGCTTGCTCCCAAACCAAATGTCCTCTGACAGACTACGTGCTCATTCTCTCCACCTGCCACTTCTGTTCAGAGCATCAGTGTGAAGCACAGAGTTAGGGCAGAGCCCACATCAGAGGGAGCGGGGGATAACCACAGGAGGATTCTCCCTGGCACGAGCAGTAGCATTAATTGAGGCACTGTCTCTGCACACTGAATCAAGGAACT
This sequence comes from Coturnix japonica, assembly GCF_054131305.1. NCBI lineage: Eukaryota > Metazoa > Chordata > Aves > Galliformes > Phasianidae > Coturnix > Coturnix japonica. Next base: position 2,069,282 of record NC_140671.1, on the reverse strand, counting down.
ATATATATATATACATTTTTTTTATTTTTTTTTTTTGCCTATAAGGATGCTGGGGATGTATGCAAAAGAAGCTCAAGCAAGCAAAGTGATTCAAAATACCAATGGGCTGCTGACCCTGACATGTGAACTTGTTTTTTTTTTCCCATATAAAGGAGAAGAAAAATCTCACATTCCTGTTTTTAAGTAAAACATGTCTACTTCACACTTCTAATAACCTGTGAGTACTCAGCAGAGTTCAAATGAACTGCAAGCATTGCTGAAAACTGCTGGTAGGAAATATATTCATCTTGCTGTCTTCATTATACATCTGTGGGTCTAAAAATATAATCCATCAGATCAGCCTGCTTGGCTTTGCCTTATCACGATAATTGGGGCCACCTTTAATATTGGACTACTTGCTCTGTCAGTTCAGTTTCCCTTGTGGTTCAGAAGGAATGGTATTTTCTAATGCAGCTATTAAAATGCTCTAAAATATTCTTTGTCTTTGGAATCTCTATAGCCAGAGTTGCATTCCTCAGCATCACAGCAGCCATGTACCTCAGGAAGGCAGTGTTGTAAAGAGGCTGTTAGTGCAGAAACTACTGCTGCTGCTTGAGCCCTGGAAGTGGAAGACGCAGTAACTCTGCTCAACTGTCTCCAATATTAAAAGTGGCAGTTGTGTGACAGCTCAACAGAATAAAAGATGGCTTGGCACAGGAAATTGATATCTCTACAATGATGAGACAAATGGAACAGCGTCAGCTTAATTTTCCTGAATCTACTTTCTGCTAAGAGTTCCAAAAGTTACAAAAACTGACGCTCATCTGAAATAAAATAAAGCAAAGTTCTGAAAGTGCATACAAACCATCACATCAACTCAAACCACACTGTCTACATATGTTTTAGTGCCTGCTTCTGCAAAATCAGGTCTGAAATTAAGGTTCATCAAAGTTCAGATTAAGATTCATTATGTGATTAATAACGTCTCCCTCCAAAGACTTGATATCATCACTTCATAGAGACAATATAAACTGCACAACTACAACAAGTATTAAAATAAGTTGCTTAGTACTGCAGGATAGAAAACAGGAACTGGAATACAGAATCAATGGAACAATGAAAATTACACTCGCTGTGTTCAGATTCAATCTCAAGTGTCACTTCCATACGGAAAACGAAATGGCAACCTCTGCATTTGCATTAGAACTGTGGGCGTGATGCATCATGCCAAATGCATTCCCTGTCAGACAAAATCAAACAGCAGCTCCCCTTTTATCGAGGCATATTCAAACCCACTGAAAACAAACAAACCCCCTCTACACTAGTCCTGATGGGCTGTGAGCCTTATATACCTACACATTCTCAAGATACAGAACAGAAATGCTTTTTCTTACTGCCCCATGTGACGAAGAAGGACCTCACATGCTGCAGCCAAGAGCTGTGTTCACTACTCCAGGATCTAATCCTGATTCAATCTGCTGTGCCTACGGTAACACAACACTTTTCCTTTCAATTTTCAGAAATCTGAGCAGAACAGATGAGATGTCAAAGGTTGTTAAACAAAGTCACTACAACTGATTAAAAAAAGAGTAGGCAGTGATGCTCATGGAAGGTGGTCCTCATGAGCACAATCTGATAGGTAAATGTCAGCTCTTAATTGAAGGGTTTGACTTCAGAGAACCCATCTCTGCTGATTTCCAGTCAGGTGAGAAAAGCACAGATCAGCAGGTAACTTTGGAGAAGACACACAGATGAATCTAGTTGGGTTCAAAATGAAATGTAACCCAACAAAATAAAACCTTTAACAACCTCTCAGCAATGCAGGCTTAAGCTGAGCTGTAAGCTGACATTCATGAAACAGAGCCTGAAATGTCTTCAGTATCCAGAATGCTTGTCACAACTGTTACCAAAGACACAGGGTGTTTTACACAATGCCAACCACTGCTCCCACTGAGAAATTTCCTTTCCATCCACTGCCCTGCTCTGAGCGATGGGATCCAGTGTGCAATGGAGAAACACAGCTCTGCCTGGAGAAACGTCAAATATCTGCCCTGAAGCAGCAGTTTAAGCCAGGTCTTTCATCTTTTACTCCATCTATTTGTACAGCCATGAGCTCCAGGAACCTGAGCATGGAGATCTCTCTCCCTTCCCCCAATATACTCCTTTTATTTCCTGACAGTTTTTCTAGCTATGGATGGTGTTTCCCATTGCTCTTTCAGGAGCATTTGCAGACCTTTCTTTTTTCTGAAAGGGACCAGACTCCAACTTCAGACTCTGTGAACGCCTATGGAAATGATAATACTCCCCTGTAAAGTGAGCTGTGAAATCAACTTAGGCCAATGCAAAACCTTGTTTAGATATTCCTAACTGCTGGCTTACACTGATTTAACTTGAGTCAAATTTATGATGTTAAATTGATGTGAATTCAAGATAAACAAGTTCAAGGACATCCACAATAGATATAATCCCAGTCTGAATAAAGTAATTTAGAAGCTGATTTAAGTTGAAAATATGTTAACAATGGTGGTAAAACCTGATTTTGAGAATACACACAGGGAAAGGCATTTTGTTCATAGAGCAGTGTCTGGGTTATGCCTTTCTTTTTCACTGCAAGGCAGGACACACCATTCAAAGGTGTGCAAAACGCATGGAAAATAGGAAGGTAAGAAGTAGAAGCAAAGAACAGCATAAGACAGAATAAACAGTAACCTTATACCTATCTCAGCTTTCTTTAAACACTTGACTGCCTTCTGTTGGTTTCAGTGGAGCAATGTGTACACTCACATCACTGCTTATTTGCTTGTCAGAATTGAAGGGGATCAAAAAAAGAACCCAGATCGTATCTGAATACTGAGAAGTTTCCAAACCAGTAGGACACATCAAGCACCAGAGATTACTTAAACTGGTGAAAATGAGTGCCATGTTAATACTCATTTATATTCAGTAGGTGCGTGCAACTCACCCAAATCTCAACTCAGCAGGGGTATTATATGCCCTGTGCTTGCAATGAAAAATGTCAGAAACTGAAAGCTAAACATAACAGACAACTATGCTCACCCAGGATGATTATAAGAAGGGCTTTAAAAATGTTTATTTAATACATTAAAAAGCTTGCTGTCAACACCTTTTATGCTATGTGCTTGAATATCCTTGATTAGGGTTTGTGCAGCTGTAGTTCTCACACTGAATTAATTTTGTAAATTGTGATGAGATGATAGAACTTTTCCAGCTGTGTAATCATTAATTAACTTGGCTGCATTTGAGTGGCTCCAACCCATACTTGTCTGTGGAATATTCAACTTAGATAAAACATCACCTTTGCCTTCTGCCTAGTGTTTCTTACTGAGTGAAATGGAAACTGCAGTGGGATGACTTGGTAGATTAACTTCTTGCTCTACTCATACTTTTATAATTCTCACATGCAGAGATTACTTTGGATTTTAAGGGCTTGAGAACAGTGATTTTCTCTTTCTATGCTTTTATGAAATGCTGGTACTATGCTCTGTCTTGTGGCTGTAATTTAAAGGCTTTTTGGGGAATTTCAAATAGATAAGATATTGGAGACATGTAGTGGAACTGAGCCAGAAGAGACTGAATTGGTCACCACCCATCTCCAGTATTTTGGGCAGTGTGTAATTTATGGATTACTATTTGCACCTGAGAAGACCTGCCCAGTTTAGTTGGCAATTACTTACAGGCAATGACTTGGTCCTTAAGTTTTTCTCCAAGGTGAACTGAAAGCTCAGTTGAAATGGATGCAAGAAAATGGTGAGAGCTAGATGCTACCTGAGAGGTGAGCTGCTTCAGGTCCCAGGATTTTAAGAATCACATTCAGGTTGCAAAATATGAGAATAATCCATTTCATTTTTCCCTTCAGTGCTAGCATGATTATATGTTGGAAAGGGACTTGTGAGAAAGACTTAAATTTGCAGCCTTCTCCTCAGAATTGGAATGGAGCAAGAGACTCAGCTCCCTGAGTGCCTCGATGTCTCTAACTACTCTTATTGGAAAACTCATTTGCATCTAATTAAATAACACTATTTTGTTACCTTACTCTGTCCCTCCTGCCTTTACTATGAAAATGTCAGTCAAAAGGCCTGTAATGATTCCGCCAAGGCTGGACATTTTGTCAGTAGGAATTAATGTCTATCTTCTTTGCTCTAATGAGGTTTGACTCTTAACCAGCTTCCAGTTAACCAGAGTAGGCAATATTTATGTTTCCCCACTCCTGTTATGCCTCCATGGCAATGTATGAGCCAGGACTCCAAATCAATATACGTTTGGGTGAACTTCAGATAATTATTAAGCCCGTGGTAAGGCCAGAGTTTATTTACGCATCAGAACGTTCATTAATGTAGTTTTGATTTGGATGGGACTTTAAATGAAACTAGAATTAGATTTTAGAAGTAGCTCAAGTCCTAGATCTAAATAACATCCAACTTGTATCTAAAAAACCACTAATATTGTTATAAAGCAAGGAAAGAAGAAATGTCATTTAGAATTCACCAGACAGCTGTAAGAAAATTATATTCACAGGGACATAAAAATCCCCAAATGTTCAATTTTAGAAAAGTATAATTTAAAAGATATTCTTAATTGCATTCAAAGTTAACATTAAATATGTGCTTAACTTTTTGCCTACTCAGGGAATCACATCAGTATCCTGCTAAAATGTTTCTGCATAGAAACCTATTGGAGCAATCAACAGCTAATGTAAAGAGGTGTGATCCCTAAAATAAGTCAGGTCACAATAAGAAGAGCTGCTCATTCTAAGAAGCAGTCTAAATTTGATAACTGTCAGTGGATCTCTCCATTATTAAAGCAGATTGTCATGATTTTTCTTTTTTCCTTATTATCATCTTCAGTGTATAGATTTGCACTTTGTATGATCTGGGAATGGGCACTCAAAAAGACCAGAGGGAAGGCAAAGATTCTCTTTTGCAACATGAAGAGATAATGCCAAACACAACCTGAATGTAATAAGTCACTTCTTGTTTCTTCTGAACATTTCTTCAAGTTGAGGGTTTATCAGTAATTATGGGATTTGATTTATTTACCTGAGAGGACATCCCATGGCATGGATAAAGGATTGCTTTGTCATCCTCTTCAGCTCCCTGATCTAAGCAGTAGCCACTAGCTTTGCTGTTACGCACCTGTAGCCCAATCAGAAGGAAAACAGCTGCATTAGAAATTGTTCTGTCACATGCAAGACCAATCCAGACAAAACGTAGTTGTACTAAAACTACTGACACAAGTAGTGGATAAAACCATTCTCCTGTTCTCTGAGGAACACACTGTCCATATATGACAGGACTCCACTAGTGCCCTAGGAAAAGACAGATCATTTTGGACAACCTCCTGTCTTTACGAAATTATCAACTTTAGTCAAGAGTTTCATTTCCATCAATTACTCAAGGATCAAAACTCCATAAAACGCACTCTATAAACTCAGGCCAAGTTTTGCTCCAAATTACCCCTGTGTAGAAAAAGAGGCGGATCCTACATGCTGAAAACGTGACTTTGAAAACAGTCAACAAGTTGCTTTGAGTTTTGTCTGGCCACCCCTGCAATACAGGAATAGCTGCAGCACAATGTGTTGGAAAATCAGTAAATAATCCTTTATATTAGAGTGCATGAACATAGCAGGCAATCCGATGGGATGAGGGGGTTCCCTAGCAATTAAATTTCAGGAGGTTTATTTTATGATTTGTACTATAAAGGCTAAAGAACATGAAGACAGCTTTATGACACAGCTCTAAAAATGTGAACTGAGTCACTAGGAAATACATTTTTACTACTGTTTCAATATGTTTCACATCTACTTGATACATTTATTTTCCTTAAAGTCTTGAAAATTCGAGCACCTTTTCTTCCAGACAAAGAGACAAAAGAGAAAATATTAATAACAAGCTTGATATCATTTAGGATGAAGCCTGTAGGTTCTTTTTATTATGGGCATGTAAGAAAGAGAATGATTCCAGTCTGTACTGGAGCTTGTGTGGCTCCAATTTATCATACATTTTAATGAGTTGGATACTTGCATGGCTGAACTTCCTGTGTGACTCGAGAACTTTGAATGCGGCCAGGGAACAGAAATGAACTTATTTTTAGAGCCCAGCTTCCCAACCGTCTGGTGTAATTGACACCGCATTGGCAGCACTGCCAATATTCTTCTCAGTTAGCAGCACTTTCAGAGCTGACAGTTACTAATAGCTCCTGTTGAACTTACTAAATGTCTTTCCTTGGTTACTGCCAGGGACAGTTATATTAGGATACAGAGTGGTATTATGCAATAAAACCTGTGCTTCGTATCAATATCTGAAAGGCCTGACTTATTTTATATGAAGTCATTTAAATGGGACTGCAAGAAAGAATGTCCATGCAGTTGATGTGTGAAAATTTATTGCCTAATTCAAGTAGACAATTAGCACAGAATCTTATAAGCACTGTGCTAGAACTTTGTCCTGGTTCACAGACACATAGCAGCCCTCACCTTATGGACACCTTGATGAACTTGAGGCATGTCTGACCTCAAAGATCAGGTTAGAGCGTACACAGTCATTTTCACTACTTAACAGGTGGAAAAGAAATGGTCCAGAAAGCCGACCTGAACCAAATCATCTACACCACCCCTGTGCATTTGGATTCAATGTTTTATCAGGGTTGGCTGACTTGTCCATTTGGCTATCTCAGAGTAGGTGTTCCAGGGTCTTATTACTGTGTGCAGGCAGAAATTAAGATACAGATTCTGAGCACAAAACAGGAGAATTATTTTTCTCTAATGGCTTTTTCTGACGAGATAAAAACTTGCCAAATGGAAGCCTCGACTGCATCTGAACAAGGACGTGTGGCTTTTTATCCCCAACCAGGAGGATCTGCAAAAATGAATTAATGAAGTGAATATAGGCACCCATCACTAAGATGAAAAGAATTCTCTAATGCAGCCATCGTATTTTCAAAGACATACAGTACCTCTCCATAAGTGACCGTGTTATTATAGACTCTCATTTCAGGATAGACGTTCTCCAAGTACCACTTAAAGCTCCGGCACTGCAGTCTCTGCCGTAGAGCTATTCTTTCAGAAACATCTCCAAAATCAACTCCAGGGTTCTATAAAATAGAAAAAGAGTAGAGAAAATTCATCACATTGACTTTACATTTGTGTTTTGTTTTTTTTTAAACTGAAACCAAATTGGAGTTCATTTTGTACACCAAGCTGTATGTAAGTAGCAGCTCATCAAACAGCTGCTGCTGAGAGCAGACAATAAATATTAATGCAAGTCAGTAGAAAAATAAGGATGACAAACAAGCAAAAGAAAATCCCAAACATAAATCAAAATATAAAAAAAAAACAACAATGTGAATGCTGTTAACATACACAACTCTAAATGTCTGCAATCAAACCTGAACTCCTTTGCTTTCAGATTCATAAGGAATTTAGCTGTAATTCTGATCTATGATCCAGAGGCTTCATCATGGTTTAGACTATTAACAGCCTTGGGTATTCACAAATGTAAATGAGAACAGACCTGTTAAAACTTCAAAGTGGAGCTGCTCAAAAAGCAATTAAACCCCATTAAACATTTGCATAGACCAGCACTCAGTTTTTGCTGGAACTGGAGCTCATTCACAGACTTAAGCTATAAAACGCATTTAAACTCAGTACCTTCTTTGTAATTCTATTCCAGAATTTAAATCACACTTGACTAAAAAATTCCACAAAAACATATCAAAAAGGAATCAATACAACCAAACTCAGCCATTTCAAAAAGACCAGGTCAGTTATTGTCTGTAGATATAAACCAGTATAAATCATCAAAGTTCAACATCAAGACACTGAGTTCCCTTATCTAAAAATCTTTACTGACTCTGAAAGAATTAAATGGACTGAAACTGGTGGCTTTTGCATGGATCTATCTTAAGTGCCTTGTACAGAAATCTTTCTGGAGGAAATATTTGGTTTCCAAATGGTGTCTGATGCAGGGTTACAAGACAGCAGCAAGTCTTAGCTCAGGGTTTATTAGAATCCCCAACAGATGCCTTGTTTTCAGGAGAGAATACAAGTGTAATACTGAACAGGTTTTTCCGTTTGCCACATAAAGAGTTTGCTGTGCTCACTGCTGCTTGCTGATGCATACTTTGTCATGAGCTCTCTATGCAGCATCCATTCAAATGAATGTTAATTTATGTTCCACTTCAGGCTAAATGGAAGGAGAGCAATTCTCTGAGGCACTCAGTACAATAAATCATTCAATACAAGATTTATTTATCATAAAAATTGTCAAGGAATAGATCATAAACAGGGCATACTAAATATTTGGCAAAGCACAATAACACTACGTTGACCTGCTGGTGAAGGTTATAGGGGGCTGTGGGGATAAGTCTGCTGGTGTGTGCAGCAATCAGCCACTAATCAGGTACACATTATGAACAGACCCTCAATAACTTAGAAAAGATGGTATGTGTTGAGAAAGGGTTAATCTGGATGGGTTTTGGTAATACAGAACACATGTATTTTACTTGTCTCTTTTCTATAATGAAGAAATATAGCACCTTGCTTGCTAGGCTATTTCTACAGATCAAAAGAGCAGCAAATTGAGCAGTTCTGAAAATGCTGTGCCTTGTTCCACACGAGCTGCAGTCATTAAGTTGGGGTTACTGCATGATGGTACAGGAATGAGGTGCCTACACGGTTTAATATGCAGACACATCCTTTTTAACCCAGCTGTAAGGTTTCTAGTTCTCTCACAGAAAGTTTTTCTTATGCCATTGACTAGTAAAGTCCTTAGGTTAACAAGACTGAGCACTACAGCAAAGTAACTCTGTGGACACTGACATGCCAGCTTCCTTTCCCTGAAAGCTAATGGGGTTGTTTTTATGATGTACATTTGATCAATCCATTTATTTTATGGAAAGTATATCTTAATGTTCAGTACTTCCGCTGATTTTATGCCGTTGTATATAGATGTGCCTATTTTTTAAAGAAACACTGTTGTATGTCTCAGTGCAGAAAACTGCATCAATAAGTAATCTCAGAGAGATTAAAGGAAATCATGGCTTGGTATAAACCCTTATTTAAATGTCTTTCAGATTCTCAGAATTCATTTGCAGAAAGCATCAAGGAAATAAATTTACAAAGATTATTTGCCTTTCCCCTGCTAGAAACTTCCCACTTGTTCAAATGGATGCAGGCAGGGCCAACTTGCCCATAAAAGCTTAGGTGAGGCTGCTTTGTCTTTGGATTTTCAAAAACAAGACAGAAATTAATTAAAGTGGCTTTTGATGTTGTCTGGTTATCAGAGCACAAGTAGGCATTTAGGACAAAACTAAATCTGGTGAAATCTTTGCCAGGACTCCCAGGACTCTGATGGACTTTAGGTCATAACTGTGAATATTCACAGGGAAACAGCTGAACTGGCATATTTTTTTTTGGCTCAGATAGAAGCATTTTCTGTTTCCACTTACTTCAACCCAATCATCTTTGGCCAAATCCTTCATGTAAGGGTTAATAAAATGATCCTTACTTACCAAAATGTGTGTCCTTCCCCTCAGCTGCTCTCCCTATGCCCCTTCACATGAATAATTTGGATGCAAATATCACTAAAACATACAACAGCAGTCAGTTTCCACCTGACTGTGCTATACATGTATCTCTGCTCTTGAAGAATTATGCTCTGTGGAGATGTAGCATGAGATATATTTCCAGAATCAAGTAATAAATTGAACCTACAGTTTATCTAATATTTATATTACACGGATTCCTGGGGGTCCCCACATGCCATTAACAATTCACATGCACAGGAAGAAGCAGAACGTGTCCACATTGCAATTCTCACCCTGTAGAAAATAAAGCTAGTTAATGTGGGATTCTTTTATTGCACACGTTGTTTTTTATCCTGGTGAGGTCCATGGAGTCTCATGATGAATCATGGTATTTATTTATGGACTTTTCTCTAGTCCTCACTACTGTAGCATATGAACACCTCAAAGTTTAATGACATCCTAAATTAAGGACTTTCTCTGAGGAAGTGCATAAACCTGAAACATCATGCTCCAGTTAAATTGTAAGTCTGTGTCACCACTCTGGAGCCCACAACACAACTTACACTGAGGAAGCAATATAGGAAGCAAGTTTATGGCAGAATTCTCTGCTCCAAGCATTTACTAGCACAGAAGAACTCTTCCTCCAACTCTTTGCCCACTGCACACAGTTGTAGTAATGCCTTCACCTCAAATTGCTAAGTAGGTGTGACTATTCAGGCTTTTGCTTCTGTTCAGGACTAGTGTGGCCCATACTTACTGCCATGGGGATGTTCCACGCCATGTAAACATGGGACTTGAAGTCATCCATCCAGACCTCTGCGGCCCGTAGGGCATTGCGCTTTGCATAGTAATCAATGTCGTTGTTGTAGGGTTTCTTTGTGCGTTCAATGTGTGCCACACGAGAGCAGGGAAGCACCTCCATACTTCCTCCACATTGCCAGACCTGGGAAAGTTTGAGGAAAAACAAACGAACAATTATTATTATTATTATTTGCTTTTTAAGTTGATACAACTGCTCCAATTAGGAATACATACAGTGTTCCCTCATTTGAGATGGGTGCTATTGAGTAACTTAGAGCAACTGCTCTGAGGGTGAAACCCCTTTTACCCTCATTGACTAAAGATGAATGCTGCTGCCTGTGTTGGATACGCAGGTTTAGGTGCCATAAATATCCAAGCTCCCCATAATGTCACTGTTCTTGGAAGTATTAGGAAGATGACAAATTACAAGGTGGTAACCTGTGTCATGTAGACTAATTTAACCTGGTCCTTGTTAGTGAAAATACCTCTGAGCTGAAGAAGATGGATAAAAGGGGCTGAGCATGGACTATGCCAAACTGTCTGGACTCCACTGTACTCATACAGTACCATTTTCCCCTGTTGATTATTTACAGCCCAGACTTCATGGTGGGAAACAAAGGGGAGCTGCCTCTTAATCAGTGAGGCTGGAGTCATGCAATGAATACCTTCAGGTTCCAGCACTCTCAGGTCTGTGCCTGGTACTACAGTCCAACTGAAATAAATAAAATATATTAAAACTTTAAAAATAATCTATTGCTTTCCAAGGCTTCCCTTTACTGCATGTAAGAACTCATTTCCAGACCAGATGCACTCCAGAACAATTCTAGGGATGTTCTTCCCCCAGCCTGCTTTCTCATGGACTGAGATAAATTGCTTGGGAAGTGGAGATAAAATCGTCTCCTCTGGTTTGTATGTTTTTAATACATTGTTAGATAATACTTATCCTCTGCTTTCTGAGCAGTCCTACAGTAAATCACTGGCCACAGGAGTTTGCACTTGATAAATGAAAAACGCCAGAAAACACACTGCTCATAAATTTGGACTGGCATATGCTGAGGGTTCCCAGTGCAAAGGGGAAGTGCTATGGGAAAGAAAGGAATTAATTGATTCTCACGATGAGAAGGGCAGATGAGCAGTACGCTTCAGCATACGGCTATTCGCCCACCTCATCCCGGCACACAGCTTTTTTAATACACAGCTCGTTTTTCTTTCGCTTGATATGGTTAATGACCTTGTAATTTTTATTTTTATATTTTGGTACCAAGGGCAAACACATTATCTGAATCACAGATTCACTGCCTTCAAATGGCTGTGCTCAAGCAAACCTGAAAAGGAAAGGGCACTAAACTGCAACATTAAAAGAAAATACTTCAGCTCATCTGCAAATTCAACACAAATAGTTATTTACCAGTGATAAATTCTCCCCAGAAGAAAACCACAGGGAACTGAGACACCTGGCTTTGAAGAAAGCAGGGCAGAAAATAAAAGGAAAAGAAATAGAGAAAGAAGAGAGGCCAGCAGCAGCCTCAGGCCAGCTAACGCTCCCGCTGTCAGCCCGGAGCTCAGCAGTCAGCACAGATCTGTGCCGTGCTGCGACCACCCCATCTGTGGTCGTCTGAATTGCTTTGCATTTACATTCCGTTAGCTCTTTCCCTCCCCTCTCAGCCCCAATTTGCTCTTTAAGGTGACAAATTGTGTTATAGAGAGGAAAGGAATGAAACAGCCTCTTACAAAGGAGACAGCTAGGAAATATCCAAGGAAATTTTGCTTCCCATGAAGATGCCAATTCACCTTGGATGACTTGTTCTGGGAATGTGCAACTTTGAACACAAGTGGAAGATGATTCTCTGGGTAAGGATGACATTCCTAATCCCTGCACAGCATAGGGGATGGGGAGGCAAGTAAATCCCTGGGCAGCAGCAGGCCATGCACCATCAGGCCACCATCTATCCATGTGCCGGGTAAGGTGGATACAGGCAGCAAAGTTGCCCTGCTGCAACTGATAAGCAGCAAGAACACAGAAGCAAACAGCGCAGCTGGCACAGCCCAGGGACTTGGCTTTGCCTCCGTGAGCATCACACTGTGCAGTGTTTTAAGACATGATCAAGTAATTCCAAGAGACACTCAATTTATTTGCTAATTGTAGTTAATTTCTAATTTCGGCATTGGTCTTTAGGCTGCTATAAACAAAATTGATAGCAATATAAATGTTACCATAGCTGTGTTACCTTAGCATTTTTACTGCTAATTATCTCAATCAACTTTTCTATAAACAGACGTATTAAGTATTAAGAAGAACAAGTACTCACATCAGGGATAAATTACACGTGGAATGATAATGTTTGTGGTTTGTGCTACAATGATTTACTCATGCTAATTATTAGCTATTCCTATACACCTGAGAGATGGCTGCCCTACAATGTAACTATTATATTATACTGATATAGAATATTTTTACTGTATATAATATATTTATATTGTATAATATAAAGCAGTCAGTTAGACACAGTATCCTATCTGTCATAGAAGAACCAAGATGAGACATAGAGAGTCTTGTTTGCTATGGCCTAAAGCTGCGCATTACCAAAGTTCTTTGAAGGCAGCTAAGGTACATGACTGTAAGAGGTTGTAAATCCTTGTGCTGCCATTGTTGAATTGCTGCCAGACAAGAAGAAACCTGTTTGCACAGACTGTTACCATACAACTCACAGTTGAGATGAAGCAGCTATGTGTTTTATCCAAGAGCCAGATGCACCTTCAGCAGCCCTTTGCTGAAAGGAAAAATCACTTGTTGGCATCTTCCAGAGGTAAGAAAGCAGTGAGACTCCATTTTGCAACCTGCACATAGCAGTAAGGTCCCCTCGGTTCTGCTATGCTCATCAGAGCATGTTACCTGGCCTTTCTACGTTGGTTTCTGCCAGAGGCTGCGCTTCAGAGGTGGATGTTCAGCACATCCTTGAGCTAGAAGTGGACTCTGATGTATAATAGAAAAAGTGCTGAACTCCACCTGAGCAGCACTCTGTAGGAATAACCTCTCAGATTTCAGACTTCCTTTTCCGCACAAAGCCAATAGATGAGATGGAAAGAGGTTTTAAAGCAGCTTAGATATCCATATCCGTGTTTTATAATATCCCAGCGTGGGAATTCTTACAAGACAGTGATCTCAGGTTTTCTTCCATTTTCAATGCAAAGCCTGTCAAAGATGGACGTCCTCCAGACCTCATCCCCACCCCCACGGCTGGACTGGGAAAGATTTTCCTATCATGAAAGAATTTTCAAAGCTTTCAGAAATCTTACTGACCTAAACTGTCAAGAATTACGTAAATGTTGTTCCCTGGTAGGAAAGCAGGCACTTCATCAGCCCTAACCCTCCTCTGCTCCCCCCCAGATCCTAAAATGTTCTGCTAAATTGAGCCAGTGATGATTCTGAGATGTTCTGTGCTGTGTTAAAAGCCTGTTTAGTATGAACATATTTCAAACTGAAAGGTCAGTTTAAACCGAATCCCCCACATCTTCATTGCAAAAAATAGCAAAACCCAACATTTTGACAACAGTAAGAGATGTTCTTGCTCTGAATTAGAAATTTCATCAAAATTCAGCCTTCTCCACAGGAGAATTTTTGTTTTAATTTATCAGCAGGAAATGCCCCGAAAATCTGTCCATTACATTTGAAGGAGGCCAGTGGGCCCTCAGTGCATAAATGGCCTGGAGATAAAGATGCCTTAAACCACTGCTATAGATAATGAGATCTGACAGTGTTTACATCGCAGCTCCTCAAGGTGAAAGAAGTCTGAGCACTTTCTGGTAACAGCTGCAGCACCTGAAGGGCAGAGGATGCACAATGTGGGCAGTACAGTCCTAACAGGTAGAGCTCCTTAAACACCACCATGAAACACAAAATCCATCTGTATGCAGTTATGAAAAAATGTCTGCCCTGTTGAATTCAAACCAAGAAACCTTTCAATGTTAAAAACAAGCATAGGAAGATGATGTTGTTTTGTTGGCCTCTCTCTGGTCAGCCATGCACCAACGAGGTCTAAATCAGAAAGCATCCTTCAAATTAAATGTGAGCAGTGCCAACGTGCAGGAGCCCTCCAGTTATCCTCCAGTCCTTAATGGATGTGTCAACTCTTCTAATGCACACTCCAGTAACAAAAAATTAGCATGAATATAGCACCCTTATGGTTCTTGCATCCCTGTTATTGACAATTTACATAGCTTGCTGAAAATTGATATTTCAGAGTAATTTATAGCCTGACATTTTCTTTTTTCTAATGGGGTTTTATGGCTTTTCTTTCCTCTATGTATTCTCAGTGCTGACTAGAGTGTCACATTTAATCAGAAGTGCTAGATAAAGTGCTCTTTGTCTGCTTTTCAGTCCATATTGGAAGCTATCTGAAACTAGGAAGCTGTCATAATCAAACAGCTCATATGGAAAAATTAATCACATGGCCTCATGTTGTTCATTGACAGCATTTTTGCTATCAGCTTTAAAAATATCTATAATTATGGCTTTAAGCAAGTCCCAACTCTCGGATCTCAGAATAGTCTGTGCTATTTAATGGGGTGCTTACAGAGCAAGAAGCCTTTCCATGCTAGGACAGAACAGCTTACATCAGAAAGACTTTTGGCTGCCAAAACAAAACTGAAAAAGGCAGAAATCCCATCTCAAGATTCACAGATGATATGTTTCGTTAAAGATTACAGGGTAAATGTCTGACCGATGTTTGTAAACTGAAGGACCCAAATGGGCCCTCCCTCGCCTGACTGATCACAACACTATCACAGCCTCTGACTTCATGATTTCCACTCCTCCTAACAGCAGTTTATAGATAATCTGCTAGCCGTGGATATATAGGCAGTGAGACAAAATCTCATGCATAAAAGCTATTTCTGTACCCAGAATAGTCTTATCACATAGACCTGTAAATACCCAGTCCCTGCTGCTCCTGCTGCCTTGTGGAGCTGGGAACACGCAGCAGCATTTGCAGAATGCAGATTTTGGAGGGCTGAATTCCATGCAGGGCACTCATGTTTTTTTCCCAGCTCACACAGTTTCCACTGCATAAACTTGGAGCACAGTTACGGAGGATAAAGTGGATGCAGTCATATGTGTTTGGCATCAGCATTATCTAATTACTGCTATTATTATTTTGGTTGCCCCAGTCTGAATACCTACTATGAGGATTCATGGCAGGCTCTGCCATGATCTTGCAAGGAGATGTTCAACTGATGAACAGGTTAAAAATCTCTCTGGTGGCTCTTTGAGGAGCAAATTTAGAGTGTGTCCTTGGAAAATTCTTAGAGGTGACACAGGCCCTCATGCCAGCTAAGATCCCAGGTGTGACAGCACTGAGAAGTTAAAACCCTCCCACTAACCCTCTTATAGAAAAGAAACAGATGAGTATGAAGAAATTGAAACATGTTCCAGAGAAACTCACACTCAGCAACTGCTATCTTGCTGCAAAGATAAATTTTGTGTGTAGAGAATGAAGTCCGATAATTTAACATGCTGGCTGCAATGGGAGTGAGAAGATAGGATTTAAAATGATATTAAAATGTCCCACTATACTTTAAGCTCTAATCCCATCTCCATAAATCCACATTTTGCACAGTTTTGCAAAGGATATTGCACCTTTGACACAGGCCTGTCTGGGGAAGAAGCTGATGCTTTTCAGTGCAGAATTCCCTCCTGTAAAATGCTGCAGACTCTCAGCATCGCCTTGTTGATGGTGGATGGAAATGGCAAAAAGCCTTCAGAGAAATGAGAGCGGGCTGGAGGTGGGTGGACAGAGCATGTGCCATGCTGCATAGGCCATGCCATGGATACAGACTTCAAATGAGCATAAACTGGGATGTCAAAGACTGAAATAACATCTCAAATGCAGAAGATGATTTGTTACCGCCATGTAGAGAGCAAAATGTTGTGAGATGGCAACTTAACAGCTTCCTGTTGCAAATCAGGCAGCCTCACAAGCCTGGGCTATGGGAAACACTGGCATGCTGTGTGGCCAACTGTAGGTATGGCTGTTTTTGTGCCACCAAGCTTGCTGACATAATCGCTTACGGATGATGTTAAGGTCTGACAGGAGCAGAAGCACTGAGTGATGGGGATAGAGAAAGGACAGTCTATCCAAGGGCAAGTTGTTAATTTTCAAAGACCTCTTTTCCTTAGCAAATGGATGGACGCTGGCATCTCAGAGTGCTCCAGGAGATGTTAACAGTCCCTATCACATAACTAACAGGCACGGGAGATTGCTTTGAGATACACCCTTAAGCTGCACAGACTCGTGATAACTGCTCTGCTTTCTCTGCTCTGAAAGAGGCTGCAGATGTCTGCTGGTGTAATACCAGATAATGTCATTTTTCTGCAGCCCCAAACATTTTTGCTTGCACAAATCAAATGCAGTTGGGTATCTCCAGTTTAGTTGGGTAATTGTCTCAGCCAGATGCTCCTCATAATATATTCCTTCAGAATACACTCGATGAAAATAATTTTCAGCATTTTTACAAATTTTCTCAACTTTTTTTCCCCCCAAAATCAATAGAACCACTGCCAGTCATTTCTGCAAAGCTGTCAGAGCAGACACCATTTGCACAGTAACTGTTAAAATCCAACAAATTGGCCTCAGTAAAACACAGACCACGTGGGATTCATGAAACAGCATTAAAGACCAGCCAGTCATCTTTGTTCCTCACATCTCATTCATGTGATTGCTTCAGGTTGCTCCTTCTCATTTATTCTAAAAGACCACAGAGGAAAGTCTCCCTCCAAATTAAAGTCTCAGCAAAGGATAAAGGCATGTTAAGCTTACACCAGAAAATCTGCAGCTGAGCTCCTGTGGCATTTAAATTCTTAAGGAAATACCTGTTCTGCCACACTCTGAGCTTTACCAACCTGCAGCCCAAACACCGAACAACACTGACTGAAAAGCCTCAGAAGCTGTTCAAGGAAGAAGATCCAGCGTACAGCACTGTCTGAAGTCCAACACAAGGCTTAAGACAAGATCAGCTGAGTGTGACATAGATTCCAAGTTTAAACTCAGAGATTAAAAAAAACACCCAAAACTATATCCCAAGTCTGGAGTCAATCATATCAGGGCACATGGCAGCTGAACTCAGAACCAGGGAATGGAGGTCATGACTGGAGAACACCTGATCCGACCCCCCGGTTCAAGCCGGGTTATCAACAGGAGGCTGCCCAGACCACATCCAGATGGTTCTGAGTATCTCCAAGGATGGAGACTCCATGGCCTCTCTGGGCAATCTCTCATCATTCTGATTTCAATTAACTTTCTTCAGAACGGCAAATGGAGTGGTTTCCACATTATTTAGGATGCCTAGGCTAGTACATCTGGGACATAAACTGCTTTTAACCTTGCAGTAAGGGCAGACAGCAAGCAGATTACTCAAAGGTGCCTTTTCTGACAAACGCATTAGCCAAAAACTAGGCAGAACCTCTACTAACATCTCACTTCAATCATTACCTAAGCTAACTGAGGATGAAAGCAAAAGGCACAAGTTCAACTTCTGATTTATTTTTAAATGAAAGGCAGTTCTCAGTGTTCTTGTGTAATATCATTAGTTCCCATTTTCATCCTTTTGCTAAAGGAATAATACTTACTGCACACTGAACCTCCAGTAAAAAGCCTGAGAAATGATAAAATGCTTCCTGGCACTTCAGCTGAGACCACAGGGAGGAAGAAAAGACAAAGTGGAATTTATTGATGCTTCCATTAGAATAAAGTCATTCTTGAATAAAGAAAATATTTAAACAGACTGCCTAATGAAGTGATCACAAAGGGTCCTTTCAAAGGAGCCTAAGTGGAGTCGTCCTCATTTGTTTCCTCTTTCCACAACAGCCCCTTAAACGATCTTTGCATATTGTCTGCACTAAATCCTGCAGGGTTGCTATTTTATTTTAAAGAAAAAAGCTTTTAGGCTGCAAGGGATTCATTCAGCAAGAGCTATTATGCTTATTGTGACTGCTGCAGAGCCAAGGGATTTACTATGTGCTCATTAGATCTTACTTTGTTCCAAAACAATTTTTTACAATGCAAATTTTAGCATGCCGATCTACTCAGAATAATACTTTCAAACAAAGGCTATTACAAGCAAAAGCTTTCTCTAATGCAGAGACACTACAAACTCAGATTAATTACTAACATTTTAGACCACGAGTTCATCCAGGTTGTCAGTCTGCACACAGCTTTGAACACAGTTATGAGAAGCCACAGAGATTCAGAGTCCCTAATAGGCACAAAGAAATGCCGTGGTCAGTCACAGGGCTCAGAGGCCACATTATGAAGCCATCACAGATGAGGCACACTTGCCAGCTGGCCTCTCACTGGCTGACATAAAGGATGGTTGATTTGTTCAAATGCTGGCACCTGAAGTGAGGAAGCCTCGCCAGCAGAGGTGCTCATTCACCAGGACATATGATTGAAGCTACCTGAGATGAGAGGTGTGGGTTCTCCATCAGCTCTGCTACGCAACCATGTCCAGAGAAGTACCAATGTAAAAAGAGGAAGGAAAGCGTGACAAACATCACCTGGAAAAATGGCAGAATGGAGCAGAAGTGATGCAGTGAGTTCTGAGACTGGATTTTCAGTGCTCAGGGAGCTGCGCCAGTTTCTGTCTCTTGGGAACAGTCTTTAAATTCAAGTTTGTCAGATGTGACCCGCAGAGTTATTGATGGTTCAGGGTGCACTCTTGTTTTTCAAAGCATTAATTCTATCTTGTTCCTCCTCTATGACCTTCCCAAGGGAGCAGTTGTAGGAACACAGAACAATGAATATTATCATCTAGGAGATATACCTGATAGTCATTCTTAATAGTTCTATAAATCTCACTAAGTCTTAGCACTTCAAGTGCACAGCAGAGATAATACAGCCGTAAGGAATAGCACGAACCCATCTCTCATAAGTACAGAAAACAGCCAGCCCGGTGACACTACATTAAAGCATTCTCTCCTTTACTCTGATTAGCGAAACTCGAGCTGGAGATAGAATTCTTTTTACCGAAAACTGATCTCTGTGAGGATAATAAAAAAAGAGGTGAGCAATGCAAAAATAATAATAAGGAAAAAGAGCAGCAGAAGTAGACTAATCATTATAGACATTCCAGCCATCCTTTCACTTCTTCCCATCCTAAATCAACTCAGCAAGTTGAACATGTAACATATATTAAAAAACCAAATACACAAATCATCACCTGCATATAATGAACAAGATCCTCTGCTGGGAATAGGCACCTGCTCACTAAACCAACACATGATTATTGAATTCAGATGATGTCATCTTTCATACAGTAAATGCCAAAATCTTATTAGACATAAAATGCAGATGTGAGCATGACCTTCACTGGGAATGCTTATTTACTTTGGCTGACAAACCCATGATTAAGACTCTCTTCCCATGAAAAACATAAAGCTCCCAAAGCTATAAGAAGGCTCAAGAGGGGAGCTGCCCTAAAACAACTGGAATAGGATCACTTGTAAAGAGAAAGTCAGGGCTCATCAAAGTCAAACACTGAAAGACCTCTCTGAAGTTTGAAAGCGGTGCGTCTGGGTTACATTCCCTCTCAGCCAGACCCTCCAATGCTTGGCAGCTGCCAAAAACAAAAATGCCAAAAAGCACCTGTCGGTTCCAACATGCTTTGAATCCATCGTTCTGACTAAAGGACAGTGCAAAACTGCAACGATTTTTGGATACATTGGAGGAAAGGCACAGAGAAGAGGAATGTTAGCGGAAGCACCATTATGTCCTACTCATTCATTCAGCTTATATGCTTTATTGCTGCTATTAATGAACAGATAATAACATCAATCACGGGCTACAAAGTGACTGACAAACCGAGCTATTTCATCTGAGCAGAATACTTTTTACATCGCCTAAGGAGCTGGTAAAGGAACGAGATGTGGGTAAAAGGAAAAAGAAAAAGGTTGTTTGTGAATCTGACAGACAATTCCCTGAAGAATATCCGAATTCTGGGACTGCAAAGGACCTTTCTAGATTCCATGGCTCTCCAAGGAAACCTGAAGTGAGGTGCATCTTCAGACACAGCCTTGTATTGGCTCATCTCATTTCAGTTCCTCAAGACTAGTTATTCCCAGTCCCAGAGATTCAGACTAAGGGTCGTTCAGTTGACAAATATTTTGTTTGGAGGATTTCTTGTTTTTGGATTTTTTTAAATATTTTCTGTTTTCTTGCATAATGAAACCAACAGAACTCCACTGATCATGCCATGTAAAGGTGTGTTTTTATTACCTTAAACTAAGCAGGATGCATTCCATCTAGCATGAGAATGCAAAGATACACATTTGGCAGTATTTTTCCCAAGAGCTAAAAATGTCATCGCAATCAAGCACTGTAAATATTGGCTTCAGCTTTTGGGAAGATAGTGTCCTATATTATTAAAGTTTTGAGAGGATAAGGGATGTTCTTTGTTTGCAAGAGATTTCTAAGAATTGAATATATAGAGATAGATATGATTTCAATAAAGCGCTGGGCAACTCAAAACATGGGAACAAATCATTTCAGATGAATGAAGCAAAATATTTTATTTCAACATCAGAAAATATCTATTTTTGAGAACATAATTTTAAAAGAATTAATGTATTCCCCTTTCTCAATGGATAACCTTAGATATGAAATATCCTAGGCCAAATGCATGTTCTCTTTTCTTTACTGCCCATCTACAGACTCAAAGAACAGGACCTGATTACTAAGAAAACACCAATGTTTATCTTTTGGCTATAAAGCTTCCACAATTGAGTCACAACTCTTCCCTCCTAGGCTGGGAACTTACATACCAACCTTCTGATCTGAGCAGATTTCTAAAACACCTTCAGTGAGAGACAGTCTTGAAAATAAATGATGCAGAAGAAAGCCTCATGCTTTGGGCTGAGTCCACATTCTCCACACCGGACTCATTACTTCTTGCTTAGCCAAAGAGAAAGGTAATCTACAGCTAAAGGAATTTCACCTCAACTCATCTCCTTGTTGTTTTTCATCCTGGTATCAGACTGCCTCACACTGGGCCATGTGGTGACATCTATCACACTGAGCATCGGCAGGAGCTCCATCCTGATCCTTGGAAACAACTGTAAAGCACAGCTCAGCAGAGGTTAGAAACGTTTTGTATCATCATTTCTTGCTTTTATGCAGTTCTTTTCTCCTGACACCTGAAAGTGATTTGCACACACCCACTGTGAGCAGTGAGAAAAGCATCCCAATTGAGCACACTAGGAAATGAAAAGGGATGTTTTTTTGAGCCACCTCCTCATGACTCCATATTTACCAAAATCCAGCGCCTCTGACTTTCTTGGTAGGGAAAGGATTAGAGGAATTTGGACATCTTGCAGTTAATGATCTATAGCAGTTTAAGTTCTCAGACAGCTGATAAAGTCTTACTCTAAAACATACACTTAACTACAACAAAATAAAAACAACTCCTCTGTAATTCCATCAATTTGTATTTCTGGAGAATGGTAGCAGCCATTACATAGAACTCTGCTTTATCAAATCTTGAATTTCCAAGAACAGAAAGGGACAGTGCAACAGGTTTAAGTAATTCTTTCATGGCACAGATGATGGATTTTACCCAGCTGGGTCACAAAGTGCTCTTTATTTACCGAGCTCTGGGTTTTATGCAACTATTTATTTGTGGAGCATTGGTTGGAAAGTATTTGGGCTGCCAAAGAAATAAGGAAGACCCTTTCCTACTATTCTTTGTCAAGATAAAAACAGTTTGCTGTTAAAAAAACCCCTTTCTGGTAAAATGAGATAGATGATGAAAAATAATTACAGGGGCTGAATTGCTTTGCCTATCATCTACAAGAATATTCGGAAAAAAATATATAGCTCTACATCATGTTTATGAAAGCTCTGCTCTGGACTTTCAGTTCATTTAATTTTGCCCTGGAGCATCTTTGCTGTGAGCAACATGGAATACAATCCACTTGTCTGTCCTAATGCCTCTGAATAATCTCTTTCCATCTTCTCTCAGAGCCCGGCTGTCACAGGCTGGTAATACCTTCACAAAGATGAAATAAGACAAAAGCAATAAACACAGCTGAGGCCCTCAGGGATTTCTTTGCTTTCTCTAGCTACGGTGTCCAGTGTATCAAAACCCTGCCTTCTTGCCCTGTGTGTCAATGTTTACATGCTCTGCTGCTCCTGCTGTGTGCGTTATCAGAGGAATTCCAGTCTTCTCATCTGTTTTGTCAGCTGATGGCAACAACTATTTCGTTTATCCCATTCCTCCTGTCACTGCCACCTTCTGCCAACCAACAGTGGTCACAGCCTCTTCTCTGCAACTGAACTATGCTGAGCAATTCCATTGCTATCCAAAGGACACTGTGCTCAGAACAAGGAGTGATGAAAGTACTCTGCACCATTAGAGGGGAAAAGGCTTTGAGGCTGTGTGTGCCACATCCCTGAGGCAAAGCTGTGGGTTACATGGTTTGCTCTGGCTGGGCAGGAGGAGACCCTGATGCAGTCAAGCTGTTGCTCTTCCTCACTAGTAGGGGCTCTCCAGTGTTAACAGAAGCTAAAAACACCATTTAACTCTGAGTCAAACTAGTAAGCGTGCTTCTGAAAACACCCATGAGAAGACCTACTGAAGAACCTGTTATCTTTCCTATTTATGCACCTTTAATAACAGAACTGTACATCACACTTATCTCATTAGCAGCCATCACCTCGGGCAGTACAGTACAGAGTGGGTGGGTTTTCCTTCTTCTGATTACCTAGGAAGTCTTGCTGCCTCTAATATTCCTTCAGTCTCATGAATTGCCACTGCAATCTTTATAGCTACAGAAGCTTGGAATATAATGCTCTACACCGATACAACAACCAATATAACAATTTAATACCTAGTAAACTTAATGAAGAAAGTGGCACATTCCTAAGCAGCTCCTCTTGGTAATGAAGCCAACTTCATGAAAAACTCTGCTTTTCATCATACCAGCGAGGCTGGAAAAAGCACAGAAAATGTCTCACCTTTGGATTTCATTTTAACTGGAAATACAGTAACCCATCCCCAAGGTGAAATCAGCGTTCTTAATAAAAACTTAACTTCAGTTTGGAGAACTGTGTCCTCCTTTCACTGCTGTGAGCTGTCTGTAGCAGCCCTAATCAAGCAGTCATTATATACTTTAACTAGAAGAGTAAGGAAGAAAAATGATTTATGTGAATAAAAAGAAAATGAGTCACAATAGAAGCAATGACTTCGTAGGGTTATTTCTCACACCTGAAAGCCTGGTAACACACAAGTACCCCATCCACAGGTGAATTATACATATCTTTTGTGCAAGTACAATTTTACATTATGCACTTAGTCTGATGCACCGTAATAATTTGTTTCTTTTCACAAAACAGGAAGGAATGTTTCCAATAGAACTTCATAATTCGGAATGGGTGAAAGGATTCCTTGCCTGTGAAAATGCCCATGCTTCAATTGTCAGTGCCTCTCTACACATAAAGCCAGCTGAGTGCTTAACACTCCCCTTTGGATGCTTTGTAGGAAGCACGCCCTAAATCCATCATTGGCATACGGTCTGCATCCCCTATCGCCTTTCCTTTCTCCTCTGATACCTTTCATACAACAAAAGACTTAATTGTACTTTCAGCTTCGCTGCTGTAAATTTACAATAAAGTAATTGACTTGAGTGAAGTTAGTCTGAAACTATCTGAGCCTAAAGGCAGAGTGATGGATCTCTGTAATCATCTCCTACTTAATCAAAACACAATTCAACCTAGCTGTGATTACATGATTTCAAATGAGGAGGAAGCCTTCATCTTTTGTTTTGATAAATTCTGAGTCCTTTACGTACTCAGAGATGGTGTTCAATCAGCGAAGGGCATCCTGAGTGCGACCCAGGGACAAAAATAAATAGATAACCACAGCAACAGCACTTAATGAATGTGATAATTTTATGAGCATCTCTGGCTGGAGTGTTGAGCTTGGCAAAAGTAGGCTAAGCTGGCAAAAAGATGTGCTCAGCAACAGAAGTGAAATAACCCGTCTTGTTGCACTTCTCTGATATGGCACAACTTGTACAAGATACTGCACAAGAAACAGTTTTTAAAAGAATTTACAATCATTTTGTATTCAGAATAAATTCCCTTGCTGAAATGACATTAAACTGCCGACAAAATATACAAAGGAAAGCTGGTTTCATATATTCATGACTTAGACTGTGTCAAAAGCATTGCAAACATTAATATCAAACCATGACTACTTTTAATAGAAACTATGAAAGAAGTCAAAATAAAATATGTTTTCTAAAGCAAGAAGCTGAAAAAACATGTCTCAGAATGATAAGGAGACTGTAGAAATTTCAGGTACTGATTTCATGGATATTAACTATGCATTATATACATATGTAAGAAGGTGGCATAACACTGTGAGTAGGGCATTTTTATGAGAAAGAGATCTTACTTGAATCCTTTGTTCTACCAAAACCTGAGAAGGATTTGAGTATGTGAATAAGTTACCCCCTCCTGCCTCCATATGTACTTATACATAAAGAGCAAATAATAGAACTGTCATCTCTTAAAAACAGGAGGCTCTGAAGAGGAAAACAATGTGGAGAAGCAAAATACTTTGCTTTTCTGGTAATTAAAGTGGCACAGATTTTTTATAATACCAACTTCCAGCTTCCAAGTAAGAAGGCAGAACACGGCGCTAACCCAGACTAAGGGAAGCCCTCCAGATAGCACAGATTACTGGGGTACCTCAGTTTGAAGGCTGCCAATGTGGGGCACCTTATAAGAAACATGTACCAATGAATGCATTTCTTCTCAGCCCCCTGCAGTTATTCCCCAGGCTGGAATAGCAAGGTGATGGCCAAGGGGGTGCCCCATTTTTACTGCTGCACAGTTCACCATGCTACAGAATCACAAAATCATTAAGGTTGGAAAATAACTCTAAGCTCATCTAATCCAATGTCGGCCCAACCCTCCCATGCCCACTGTCCACATCCCTCAGTGCCACATCTCCACATATCATGAACCCCTCCATGGGATGATGACTTCACTGCCTCTCTGGGCAGCCCATGCCAATGCATTACCACCATTTCAGAGAAGAATTTCTTCCTAATATGTGGCATGTTATATTGTAATCACTATCTTTTGTCAGATGGATCAACACAGGCATAGGGGCATATGCCAATAAATGTGTGTAATTCTCATAGTTCAGCCTTGACTGAAGTGCCATTGTATGAAATGGTTACGACTCCTAGCAATTTGAACAGAACACATCTTAGGACAAACCAGCATTTTACGCCAGCAATGGATGACATCCACACAAAGAATTAAGTATATTGTGTCTCTCTAAGTGGCTGACCTTCAAGGACTGTAATTTAAACTGTTTAAACAATACAGCTTTTATGGCCTTCACCATTTTCAGCCATCTGCAGCCCCAGAACGGGCCTTGTTTGCAAAGGGGGAGAATCAGCTCCCTTCTTGTGTAATGAGGTACTGCAGCCCTGCTTTCTCAATGTTTCTCTACATCAAAATGATAAAGGAGTTCTGGGAGAGAATGTAGGAAGAAAGAGATTCACTGGAGTTTGGAGAAGGCATTCAGTTACTGTCTTCTCCTGCCTCTTTGCAACACTTGAGAGAATCATTTGGTTCCCCAGCTGCTTGGTGGTCCCCTGGGTGCCACTTTCTTCTATGTTATGACATGCTGGCCCAGCTGCTTGTATGAGAAAATAGAACTACAAGCACAGAAGCACTGGACATGCTTGGCTGTCCCGCACTGAGAGGATCAGTAGCACCAGAACACTTGAAGGTAACGCCCCCAGTTCAAAAGAACCAAATCCATTTTCATCAGTTGCAATAGAGAAGCTGAATCTATAAACATAAAGCATCTGCTTCCTGAAAGTGAGAGAGGAGAAAAGAATGAGAGAAATGTCATGGCTTTAAAATGATAAAAGTCCTTGTAAGAATAATATATTGTATTTGCTGAAAAGCCATATAGCATCGTTTGTCAGTTATGAAATTTTAAAGTGAGGATCAAAAGGCACCGAGGATGGAGTACGTGCACAACACTGCTCTGTTTCTCTTTGCTGAAGATCAGTGTGACAATCACACTGCTGAAAAACGCCTGCCATTGACAGGTGGTGGCAAATAGTCCTGCTGCATGGAACTGGGAGTTGCAGGGATGACAACACTGCACATTAGATCCTGTGTTGCTGTTTGGCGCTGTGAACAAAGCCAGCCTGCTTGAACCCACAGCCACAGATACAGCCACTTCTTACCCTGTGCCATCTCCTCTGCAGCAGCTCAGTGAGCAGTGGGACCTCGTGGTCCTTCCCTGCTCTCAGCATGTCCTGGTGCTGTGGTTGTGCCTCTCTGGGGCAGCTCCCTGCATTTCTCCTTGAGCTGAACCAGAAGATCCAAGGGAAATTTGCTGAACTTGTAGTGAAAATACTACAGCGTATCTTTCAGTGTTGTTTCTAAACATAATATTCAGTTTAAAACACTGAGACATCCTGCCTAGTAGTGTCCGGATGGGGCTTGTGCATCTCCAGGGCAGCATTTCATGGTGACATCAGCACAGCATCACATGAGGGCATCACTGCTGTAGAAAAACATCATAGGAGAAGCAGTGCCTGCATCAAGGTGTGTGCTGAGCTCACAGACAAATGGAGGAAATAAATGAAACAAAGTGAGGACCTACCCTATAAACTCAACACTTATCTAACCTAAGAGACAACAGTGGAGCTGATATTCCTATTCGATTCTACTTTCCATTCTGAAGGAGGGATTTGTTACTTCTTCCTCCCTCCCACTTAAGGTCTCTTTTCTTACTGTTATCCCTTCCTAGCTGCTGTATCCTTCATTTTCAATGGAGAACCATGTTGGTTTGAACACCTCCCTGCTGCTTTCTCACCCGCTGTTTCCTTTGCTGTGTCTTTGTGCAGAACATCGCCACAACATCTGTCAAATGTGTCACTTGCTGCTTCTTTTCAGGCAGTCATTCCACGAGCTAAGACAGGATGCTTCACAGCATGCCTGCATTCACCTCCATGCAGCAAAGCCTTATGCACATGCTTCATTTTAACCAGGCACTCCGTTCCTGTTGATATCAAGGGGACTGAAGTGCTTCACAGCTAGGAGGGAGTTTAGGGCTGTGCTGAACTGGGGTCTAAACATTTATCTAATTCCAGGCAACCGTATACCATTGAAATTATATCTAAACACTAAATTCAGTTTCAACTTCAATTCAACTTCCACAACATTTCTGTTTGAGGGGAGGTGTCACAGTGCTGGCCTCCAGATCATTCCATTTTGAACAAACCTCACCAAAAGCAGCAACAGAAACACCAACTCAAACATGAGACGTGTTACTTAACTGCAAACTTCACACAGGGAGGATGTGGCAGAACTGTGGTCAAATTCCTAGTGAAATTTCCAAGCAGAAACTCGGTGAGATTTGAACTTCCAGATCACTGAGCATCATCCAGGAAATCTCACCGCATTTACTGATTTCTTGTTACATCAGGCACACATCTGGTATCATAAAGAACAAATGTGTGCGGCTGCATTTGTGCTTGGGAGGTAGGAGAGAAAGGGAGAGACATTAAATTGCAGGTCAGGATGGCATCTAACACATTAAAAAATTACTTTGTTTCCACTCCAGTTGATTTTGGGGGGCTCAGAATTAATCCGGATAGTTCTAAGTTATCAGAAGACCTGGCCTTTACTTTTCTTCTGAGTTATCTCTACCAGTTGCCTGTCAAAATACACCTTGGGCATTCAACTGGGCAAGCAGCCGAGATTCCCTTTTTTTCAAGTATTATTTTTTATTTAAAGCTTCTTTTGGGAAGGTTTAGTAGTATTTATCTATCACAAGCAAGTGGGCAGGGCTTACAAGAGAAGCTTTGTTCAGCAGGATTTGGTGTCATGCAGGCATGCTGCCCTGTTTGAGTACCTCTCTTTTGTGTGAAGGATTTGTTATTTGTTTGTTGTTGTCAAGATGCCTCTGGGTATTAAGCCCCCACTTCTTACAAAGCGATTATTTTTCTGTTATTTTTCATGCTGTTCCCCTCCAGCAGTTTCATTCGCTGCAATACTCGAGGATGTTCCAAAAGGCAGAAAGATAATGCAGAGACATGGAAAAAAAAAATTAGTGTAGTAGCTCCTGAAATAATTTTCACTTGAATTGGCTTCTCGGCCCCTAAACACCGTCTCCTCATTCCTTGTTTTCTCAATTCCTGCTCAGTAGTTACTGTAAGTTTTCTAACTGTCATGGTGTTCGTTGTGCCTGCATGGTCCCATAGTTGTCTGAACCTAGCTCTAAATTCAAGCTGTTCTGATTCTCTGTTATATGAATACAGAAATAGCTAGTCTGGCACCTTTCAGCTTTCTTCAGGATTACAGTTCTAAAGGGCCCATGCCTAGAAAAGCATCAACAGCTTTTGATTTGCTAAGGGGTTTGACTCAAAGCATATTTAAGGAAATTGTAGAATAAATAAATTAAAAAAAAAAAAAAAAGAGAGATTCTGCAGCAAATCTAATGATGAATGTGCTGATAACTCAGTTCTTAGCATCGTATCACCACTGTAAATCAGAGGTCATTTATCAAAGGACTGAATGTTATTTTCTTGGTCCATCTTCAGACAAGGGTTTGCAGATCTAACAGCAAGAATAATATTTACAGTCCAGAACTTCAAGCAGATTCTCATCCTACATGGAAGCTTGCCTTCAAAAGTTAGGCTACCATTTCTATAAGATTAAGATTGATTTAACTGTGACTGTTAACAAGTGATATCAAAGTGAATGTACACAATTAAATAAACATATTAGACAACTGTGAAAGCTATAGCTTGAGTGTACAGCAGCGTTCCATTGAAGATCTTGGTTTAGCAACCTGGAGCCACTTTGCACATACTTGCTAGCTTCACACTTTGAATTGATTCACTCTGTCAAATCAGCAAGACATTAGTTTAACATCCTCTTCTGAAGAGATGTGTCAAATCTTGAAAACACTTTGAAATCTGTCACAGACATGTAACTGAGGGGAGTGATTTAGTCTTCACTGTTGATGCAAGTAAACAGTTTACTGTTACCTTTTTGAAATGCTGAAGCGAAACACCGAACAGCAAAATGCATTTATGCTGGTTGAAAAAGCAGTCTAAAACCAGAGTTGGTAAACATACTTAGACAAATGACAAGGAAAACATCTTCACTGGGGACACTTGAAACAAGTGTATATAAAGCACTGCCAGCCTCCAGCATCCCACCCTGGATTTGTTAAAAACAAAACAACGAGTCCACCAAGCAAAAGCCAACCACAACCAACCAGCCAAACACACACAGTTCTAATCACTGATGACCACATGTCCTGAACAGCTCATGCACCTGACCACACCAGCCCAGAATCACTGCCCACAACACCTGCTGTAAGAACTCTTTATAATGTATTAATGAAAAATACACTTGTAAACTAACACACGATTATGTTTCTGATGAAGATCTTGATACAAGTTGCAGATCTATTTAGTACACTCATCACACACATAGCTATGTTCTCCCATCTGCACATGACAAAGTCATGCAAGACTCACAGTTGACAGCTCTGCTCATGCGTCTGAAATATTCAATTACTTTTTCTACCTATATGAAAAATGACAGTGCAGACCTCATTATACACACTGAGGGAATGACATCATGGGTATCCCACATGAAAAGGTGCAGCAGATTAAGCCCAGGGTTTATATTACAAACACCTTGCCCTGAACAGCTTGTTAGAAAGCACTAATAGCCTCACCAGCCCTCTGTAAACTGTCTGAAATACAGTAACAAAGGCTGCCACTGTGTGGTCAGTTATTTCAGTATTCAGGTAAGCCCAGGATGTTTTTATTTACTCCCTTGCTTCAATTGGAAAACTGAAAACCAAATTGCTTCACCTTGTTCCACCAAGGCTTTGTATGCAAGAACCAACCAAGGTTTTACATATATGCTAACAGCAAATAAATACAAAATTCTTTGTGCCGAGTGATATTCTCAAATACATCTCCAACCTGGAAACCATGCACAATATAAGCCAGGACATTTATGTGTCCTTACATTTCTCATTAAACAGCTATTCCAGACCTTTTGCTACAACCTGGTAGCATGTAATTTAGCCATAAAGAGCAAGCCTTTGTGCAGATTCATTCTGTATGGGTGGTACTAATGGCCTCAGCCCTTCAGAAGATCTACCTGCAACTTGAGTGAAAATCGCACCAGCTCCAATACTTCACGGTTGATATGAACCATTTGCTTCTAGGGCACAGTTTGATATCAAACACGTTTAAAACATTAGAAATGAAGCAGAAATTTACAGTGCAAAAGGAATGCTATGAATTAAATAAGAAAAAAAAAAATCCCCAAAACCACCACAAAAACTCTCTGGCAGCTCCAAATAGAAGGTCCTTCTGCTGGAGAGACTGGAAGCCAACTGGGAACCAAGAGGGCAGAACTGAGTCTCAGACAGCATCTTCACTTCTGGCCTTCATGGAAGCCAGCTCTCACAGTATGAAGCACAGTGTTCTGCTGGCAGAGAGGACAGCTAAAATGTACCCCTCAGTTTCTTCATGGCATTTCTCTTCTGGTCCAAGCCCCCAAGGCCAAGAGACAGTGCAGTAAACAAATGTTAATGTGGTTCATTCTTTCCACTTAATTAATAGTTCTTCTCAGAAACCATTTAGTAAGTTATCTGGATGATAAATAGTGCTTTGAAAGGGTTTTGCAGTTACAAATAACACCATTCTGTCTTCCCGTTCCACAGCTGGTTTTATTAATAGAATCTTTTCATAGATGAGGGCTGATCTGCAAGAACATTTGCTAAAATAACATCCCAAAAAATATTGCATATAGGCTGTTCTGAATCCCTAACCCCTCAGAAGTACAGCTCAGTGCTGGGAAACCATGAGGATGCTGGCTGGAACTGAAGGGCACGGACTGCTTTTAAGAATGACAGCCTGACATCCTCATGTGAGAAGCTGCTGTTTTCCAACTTTCCATAAAACATAGGAGTTTCTAATGAGGAAAAATATACCTACCCTATCTCCTATTGAACCTTATCAAGCCTAATGCGCTCTACTGATTCATTTTCACTTAATTGGCTCTAAGATGTTGCCTCATTATTAGTTGAGCTCCAGGCATTCATCCCATTTTGGAAAGGTAAATTGGCCCTAAACCCAGAGAATTACTCCTTTAATTAGGTTGGATTGATCAGAAAGGCTACAAAGATCACCTGCATTAACTACAAATCAGTACATGTACCCTGCCTAGAGACAGGGAGTGACAAATGACCACAAAGGCCTCGTCCTGGAGCACCCATCAGAGTGAGACCAGGTATGAGCCGCCCCAGCAGGGCCACCCTTCACACAGGCCATAGACTGCAACGATGTTCAGTTGACATTCCTTATTGTGATGAACCGAACCTTCTCAAAGTAGAATATGCCAGGAAGGAAAGGTGTTATATAGATTTCCAATACCAACCAAAGAGCCTGAAGCTTCCTGTCTCTTCACCCATTCCAAATTCCATTGGAGGATTAAAAAAATTCTTAGAATAGAGATACCCCTGTTTGCAAAAACTCATAAAGCAATCTTGGTTATATGCAAAACATCTGCACTCTGAATTCTTTTAAGGCTATAAATCTGTACTATGCTCCTCTGCACAGCAGTATTTATCTTTGTTGTTTAGTGCACCTCTGCACTGGAGATTTCATTAGGAAAAAGACACAGTCATGCAGAGTAGCTACAAATTAGTGTTCTGCCTGAAGAATTGCTATTGATTTTCTATGGTGCTCCTGAATTTGCATGTTTGCCAGTTATTTTAACCATAATACTATAATGCATGACAAAGAGCATCCTCAGAAAGAGAGTTTCAGCCCAAAAAACCTTCAGAGAATGCCAGAGAGAAGAAAACACCCAAATCAATGACTGGATGGCTTAGGTTTCACCTAGCACATGAGATGGGGGGGAAAAAAAAACAGGTAGATTTCAAAGCCTCTTGTCTTTATCCCTCACACAACAGCAATAGGGACACCCTGTCTTTTGCCACTCATCTATAAAATCCTAAAACGGAGTTGGTTGTAACTAGTCAGCAAGCAATTATTACAGAAGAGTCCATTGATCACATATCATGATTAGCCAGATAATCTGCTTCATACTTCCATTAAAGAGTGCAATGGGCATGATTAATTGCTGCAGGGGGTAAAATTACAGCACAGCTAGTGGAGAACTTGCTTTCTAATACTATGAATCCCATTACCGTTAATGGAAATTTAACAGTCAAATCCCCCATGGATCACTTAGAAAAAAATTACCCCTTAAGGTTAAAGGGGATTTCATTAACAGTATTCTAGGATGCTCTGATTTTAAAGTACTGTAAACCTCCAGTGTCACGTAGAAATATGCATCCTACTGGGTTTTGCATATCCCTCGTTATTATACCTATCACATCACTCCTCACAAACGCAATTTCAAAACACAACTAGGCCTATTGAAATGTAAGGCACATGATGGGTAAATTTTCTAAAAGTTATTCAAGGAGATTTATCTCTTAAATTCCTATTAATATTAATGAGAATTGCCCAGCTATGTTGCCAGACACTACTCTGAAAATGAACCCCAGTAGCAATCTATCAGGCTCCTTGATTCCTCATGCCCACATACAGCAGAATGTACAGTATATATAAAGTCTGAAAATTAGGCTGGAAATCTAGTTGCCACGTTGTCATGGTCAATGACATTTAACACTTCATCTTGTGCTGAGGATGAGACCTAAATAGACCCTTACAAATGACTCTCTGGAGTGCTGGGCATCAAGAGACAATACAAGAACATCACTAGAACCTGGCTGAAGGATACATAGAAAAATATTAAGTTGTCACTATGGAGTGCCTTGCTGTCAGTCAATCCCTGAGTGCCACAGATGACTTCAAATGTTCCTATTGTTTGGCAGCCAAGGTAAGAGTTAAACTCCTGCTGAAGCGTATTACCTGCAGTGTATAGAAACTAAGGTCCATTGAGTTGGACACCCAAAAGAAACATATTTAAATCTCTGGTCCTAGTACACAGGCAGGCTTGTGCACAAGAGGAGGTTCTGGCTGTCACTCCTGACTGAAAGAGAAGGTTGGGTGCCAACTGGGAAGAAGAAAAAGGAACAGCAAAGGAATCCACATGAAGCATAAGGAGAGCTGCAAATATTAAACTGCGAATCTCAGACTGATGCCACTAATCACTTAGAACAAATTATTTAGCTATTTTCCTGTTTACAATTAAGTCACCATTTAAGCAACATTTTCACAAATTCATGCATTGCTTATAATTAGGTTTCTGGCCATGAATTGTTAACATGACCGTGACTAATTATTACACAGTTTGATATTGGCCAAAGTCATACAGAAGGCATTTTAGCTTAAGAATGTTGAATGTAATTTCAAATAAAATTTCAAGACATACTGCATGATAACTGGTTTTTAATTGATAGGTCAAAACAGATCTATTAAAAATGAACAGCTGACAGTTGTTACGTGTGTCTATTAGATAGCAGACATCTGACCTCATAAAATACATTTATTAGCTGATAGAAGCAGACCCAGGTCTTTAGAGGAATTAGTTATTGAAGGTGATATTTAAATTAAAATCCACAGAGGTTCATCACCTACAGAACAGGTATGCATGAATTGCTAATGCCTATATTGTATAGGAAGATTTTCAACAATCAAGTGTCTGCATAAGGTATATAGTTGGCAAGCTGGGAGAAAAACCTTGGTTCTCTTTCCTGGTCTGGCTGTCACGAGGCTAGGAAAGGAGAGATGTTTGCTTTGGATTGTAAGATGTGTGTGCAATGGCCCAGCCTCTTCCCAGAGCCACTGGACAGAAATAGGCAAAATGGCTTAGAAGGAAAAAGTGAAATGTGAGTGCAATTTAAATTTGCTGAGAAAGAGGCACATCAGTTGGAGCACCGGATCACTGGGGAGGGAGCAGAGAAGTCAGAGCAGTGTAATACATGCAAATCACACAGCTATAATTTATCATGCGAATCCACTCTCACAGTATTACATTGCATGGCACAAAATAAAGTCCCCCAAGGCTCATCTTCTGGCTTACTCTGAAGTTGTAAAGGTTTGCCATTTGAGAATTAATGTTTACAGGATTTGAAAACAACAGACATTGTGAGTGAAAATATTGAGAAGCACTTTCGTGGGCGTGCAAAAAATAGCCTTAATAATCCATGCAGCCTTTTTGACTGAAGATGCCGTGACCCTTATAAGAAATCCCCTGTCTGCTACATCTGACCTGCATTTAAGAATCTCCACTTCCAGAAATCCTGTTGCTTTGTTCCTTATCTATTTACTTTGACAGTTTCTTTGCCTCATTTCTAAATCTAGCACTGTATTTTGAGGGCCAAGGAAGTATTACCTTCATCCCCTTCCCAACTGCTTTGTAAACATTTCCCCTTCTTCCCCCACCCCATAGTGCCAGCAATCAGGAAAGCACATGTGTTGAGGCTTGGAGCCTGAACTGTACATTATGAATTAACCATGCTATGAAGTTTAGCATATCCACACAAACCCAAGGATTTCACAGAAGCCCTGCATATCAATATGTATACATAGACATGCAGATCAAGATATAGGGGGACCTTGTGTGCATAGTGCTGCCAAAAGGACTCACTTATTTAAGGGAATGAAAGGATGCAGAAAATGGTTACGTCTATGACAAAAGGGCTGAGTTTCTGTTAGTCACATTTAGCAGTCAACAAAAGAGCAGTTCAAAATAAACAAAATAATGATAGACTTCTATACTGTATATAGGAGGGAAATAAATAAATCTCAATTACGTCATACAAGAAATCACATAGAAGAAAGCATATGCTGTGAGTTATGTGAATTTCTGCAATTATCTGTGTTGACTTCTGTGTTGATTTCACAGCAAAGATCTGATGTGCAAACAAATTACAGCTTGATAGTATACTGTACACTGTCATCACATGCGAAGACATGAACATGCCCTATGCTCCGGTACAAAATAGAGACCTGCTTGCCCATGACCATTCATGAAAGCCAGAAGGCCTGGGCCCTACACATCCTATACCCACCCTGGGTAGGGCAGCTGTGGGGCAAGGCAGCTGAAAGCTCCTCTTAATGCATGGGGACCAAACTCCTCCTAACACAGGCAAGGAATACTTCAGCAGGAGAGACATTCCAGCTTAGCACATCAAATGAACAAGAGGCCTCTTTGTGCCCAAATGTTATCCCTGAGCACTGTATCAAAACTTGCCTCATATAATACATGCATCTGCAGAGGGTACTTTCCCCTCTATGCCTCCCACGTCCTTCTTTAACATTTACTGCTGGAGATCAGTAGTCTATACAATTTATCGCACCTGTCAAGGCTAATTTATTCATGCAATCTGGCAGTAATCAAAAAGACTGAGATCGATGTGCCAGCAAACCCTGACATTTATTCATACTTTAAAGTCTCATTTGACCTTGAACCGCAGCTAACTGGGGCTGAACTTGTCAGAAGTCTCACTGGGCCCAGCATATAGCAGAGAGTGCCCAGACAAGGAGTATGAAAGGTTGAAGCACTCAGGATTGAGTAAGGAGAAGATGCACCAGAAACCTTGTGACCTGTCAATGCAACATGGTGAGGTCAGCTGGAAGCAGGAACAGAAAAGCAGATCTCAAGAGTTGATTTGAGTGTGCCCTCTTACCCAGGAATGTGCTTAGGAATTCACTTAGTCCATCACTCTTGTCTTTTCGTCAACCCCTAAAGGCACATAGCCATTAAGTACAGTTCCTCTAATGCACACGTACTGCATCCTACAGAAATCATTTCAGGCTTGGAAATCAGAGCAATTGGTAGGGAAATGTAATGAAGTCTATTTAAAATAGTTCCAGCCTCAGCTTTGTCATCAAATGGCACTCAAACGTCCTACAAGGACAATTTTAGAGCCTCCTGCCTCAGATTTTCCTCTGGTAAATGGAGGTATATGTACTTATCTGTTCTCCAGACCAGGCCAGGAAT
Organism: Coturnix japonica; assembly: GCF_054131305.1. Lineage (NCBI taxonomy): Eukaryota > Metazoa > Chordata > Aves > Galliformes > Phasianidae > Coturnix > Coturnix japonica. The sequence goes on along the minus strand of NC_140671.1, from coordinate 2,032,917 downwards.
TATCGGCACAACACGCTTTGAAGTTATTTGACTGTTTTCCTGTTGATACAAAGACATTAACAAAAATGACACCCTAAAATCACTTGCATTTCAGGCACAAATAGGCAGCTTTGCTAAAACACACAAATCCATTATCTTATTACAGTCAAAAACACTTGAATACGTAATATATGCATGTATCTGCACTGATAGCTTCCCTGTGACTCAGCAGGAAGGTGTTGGCTAACTCAAAGAAAGGGAGAGCAACCACAGAACGGCACATCTGTCATTTCTGTTTCTGTTCAAGGCTCGGAAAAAGCAAATGTAACAGAAAAAAAGTCAGCTGATGCTTCCCCGAGTTCTCCTTGAGTGCATTTTTCACACTGTAAGTTCTGTATATCGTATTAAGTTTGACTTAATGCAGTCCAATCTGATACTAAGACAAACAATGACGTATGGTGATATGAAGATAATTTCCCTATACAGATCTAAAATAGTTGCAGTGCACAACCAAACTTTGGCCCAAACCAGGGCTTCATTCCAGCTGCCAAAGCTCAGCTAAGCGATGAGTCAGGAACCTCTGCACACACAGCAGCCAAAGTCAGGCTTTCAGTAACCATCATCAAACTTAAAGGGCCCAGAGAACATTTGGAGCCCTGGATGAGTTTTGGTTTTCAACAGCAAACAGGTTGTATCGGGAAGTTTCTCACCAGCTGCAGCTCATCTCCAGGCTTTTGGTTCAGTCTCATCATTAGGCAGGGGAAAGCTATTTCAATCTCAGCACAATTAGCACTCACAATTTCTCTGCATTTTTCCTCATGGCCATTCAGTTCATGCTTGATGCTGCAGCAGAACCTGTATTAGATGAAACCTGCAGGAAATGGCTGAGAAGAAAGCAGGGAGGACTAAGGAGGCATTTTCTTTTCTCAGTTCTTTTGCTGCTGATCTGTTTCTGAAACTTCCAGCCTTGTGCTTTTATAATGTTCTAGTACATGAAAGAGTTTGTAACATAAAATGTTACACTCGATGGAGCATGATGTGATATTGAAGCCAAATGGCCAGATGCTCTTTTCTGAGCTATTTCCAATGCTTCCACTTTAGCAAATGTTTTTAACAGTATTCACACGCTCTAGTTCTGTAGTTTGCTGGCAATTTCATTCTAGAGCACCACTGCACTATGTGCTGATGAAAACATTGTTTGCCATTCGAGGTTACAGTTATTTTCAATTTAATAATAATAATTAAAAGAGGCACCATCTGGCTCAGAGACATAGCATACAGGTAGGGAGATGGATCCTCTCCCCAGAAAAAGGGGGAAAAAAAGATGGTGAATTCCATTTTGAGCACAATTAAGAATATAGAAGTTCCTATTAAGGAAGACATGATATGTTTGCCATGGGCCAAAGGCCATCTTTAATGGCTTTGCAGTGACTTGTGGTGGCTTTGAACTCCCTGGGATTCAGCAGCCTGGGATAAAACATCTGCAAGAGCATCTCCACTTCCAACTAAGACCGTCTCCTTTTCCAGACAGAATGCATTATTGGGTTATACAAATGTCAAGCCTAATCTCATCCTGTTTGAATCAATGTAACTTCTCAGGAATGAAAAGATATTGAACATTTAGGTGGGCAGAGGAGCTGGCTCATCATATATGCACATCACCATAGAACAGATTTTTCCAATCCCTCTTTTAAAGAGGAAAAGGAGTTGCAAATTAATGTAATCCAGACACCGTGAATTCAATCCTTTCATGACTTCTTAGTGCTTGACTTTACAACCTTAACATTCTTTTTACCTTTGGAAATGTCCATAAAAATGCTAAATTAAACTGGAGATGGAAAAGAGGGCACCTTTACTTACACGGCTTATCTGGGAAGTGAGACTGGGAGATTTATCACAGAGATCTCTGCAACCTGTGCAAAGGGGTAACTTCCACCAGCAGTAGATTACATCACTTAATAGGATTTTGCTCAGGCAATGCAGAGTTCGGTACATAACTGGGCACAATCATTTTAATAGCATTCAACACCATGCTGAAAATGCTGATTTATTGCAATCCACTGTGAATAGTCGTATGTAAGGACACCGTGAACTGCATCTCTTCAGATGTTAGAACTTGTTAATAAAATACTTAAATGTTAGATGACATTTAAGTAATTAAATTTGAACCGGAATTTCTTTCTACTAAAAAAACTGCAGCTTAGGAAAGGTCAAAACAAAAATGAAGCATTTTTGATTAACCGACATAAACATTTTGATTAACACGTATTTTTGTGCAATTTTCATTTGTATTCAGCCTCAGCGTGTGGGAAAAATACCATGAAATTCTGAAAAGCTCTTCCGAATGGAATTCCTGCTTCTCAGCTCCAGGGTAAGGGAGACTGACCTCGTGAATCACTGGGGTAAAAAGCATCATCCAGAATTCAGAATTAAAAGTTGCCATACATAAACCTTGTGACATTTTTATTACAGCAAACCAGCCCAGAATCTGTGTTTAAAACACTGACTGCTCAAAGGAATCTAAATCTCCTTAGCTGAAAGCAATAAAATCAGGTCGGGAATTCACTACTCAACAACCTGCCATTAGCATTTCTGCTTAGAGAAAATACGGTTCATCTGTTTTTAAGGAAAGCAAAGCTGGGTCAGATCGCATGAATTTGGAAAGTATGATTTGCTTGTGTATGGAAGTGCATTAGGTAACAGGTTTTATTTCCTGATAGAGAAATTCCTGTGTAGCTGCATCAGGATTTTGAGCAGTACAAGCAGTATCTCTGCATGGTTAGAGATGGGACAACATTTCTTTGTACACAGCCCAGGCTTGCCTTCAGCTGGGCTGCATGGCCACTGCTAGCCATGAAATCAGCAGAGAGAGCAAATAATCTGAACTTTTATCCCGTTTCCAGGCAATTCTTTTTCAACCCCAATGTACTGTGTGTTCCCAAGGACACACTACTAGAAACTGGCCAGAGCCAGGTGTGATACACCTACACAGGCTGTGCTCACAGCTAAAGAATCCAGTGGAGCCCTGCTAGAGTATCAGCTACAGAACTAAGTTGCCACACCAGTACCTACAGATACTTCTAATGGATTTCTCTGGCCAGGACCTCTTCAACACGGGTCCATTTACACACTGCTTAGTCAACACAGGAAACTGCTTAGGTTAATTATCTAAATATTCCCATCTCTGGAATTTAGAAAAGGAAAAAGCCAAAAGAGGAATACCCAAGATCATAATTTTTCTTAATAAACAATAGATTTGAGGGGGATTAGCTGGGTTATCAAACAGTACCCTCCCAAATCAGCTCATTAGTTGCACTGCCTTCCCCAAGTTCATATTATGAAAACTATTTAAAGGAAGGTTCATTAGATGCAGTGTAATCTAATTCAGACGCCTTGAGCCTAATCCCTTTTCCTTTAGTAATAACATGATAATATGCAAAGAAGTTTAAAGGATTACTGTTACAGCTTTTTAAAAGAGGGACTGTTTTCAGCTGAACGTGTCCCACCACCACTTCCCCATCATTATTTCTTGCTCTTTACTCCTCCATTTACACTTTCCTTTTCTGTCTTGCATGTGCATCCACATTATGGGCAAACTGCATTATACAGCTCATTTTAGCATGAACTTGCTCATACTCCTGTGCTTTCACAAAGTTCTTCTCAAACATTTGGAGTAGGGTTCATCGTTCCTTATACAGAAAGGAACCAACCAACCAACAAAACCCCAATCCCAAAAACTACAACAAAAATTGCCAAAGTGCAAAGACTGAGAGCTGGTTTCCAGATGCTCTGTGTCTACAGACTTTAACATGTTCCCTACCCCTGAAAATCTGTCCTCAAACACTCAAATCCTTGGCTCTTCAAGCAAGTGCCATTTCATAATCCTATTAAAACCTTTGCCTCTGTTTACCAGGAGCCCTAATCTTACTCAGCAAGTTCTTCTCATCTAAGGAAGAACGACAGCTTTCAGATTTCTTAGGAGACTTATTCATCAGCCACACCAGGGCTTTGCCAGAGCGTTCAATCTATTCTGGGAGCAGCCATGTGGAAAAAGTTTCAAAAAGCTGAAAGCCCTGCACAATGATAAAGGAAAGCTCACACAATCCTGGTAATAGCCTGACCCTCTTAAGGAAAATTGGATGATTTGTGGTAGCAGTTTTTCTCTCCCCTGTGTGAATTCTGAACCTTAAGGTATAAGCAGTGTAGCTGCACAGTCCCATTAAAAACTCTATCCCTCTTGTGATGCTGGAATAATAAACACACACACGTGTGGAAACAAGTGCTGGCAACAATGACCTTCTCCCCCAGCCCGTTGGTGTGAAGGAGTTTGTAGCCATTTCAGAAAAAAAGAGCTGGATAAAGGATGGACTAATTTGATGTTCAGTGTTTCAGCATGAGCAGAATATATGCTTTAATGAGCACATTACGCACGCTAGGGACGTGTTACTGTGAAACAGGGAATAAAGAGTAAGGGGAAAATAATTAAACAGCAAGCTTTATAATGAGGAAACCGTGTTCATGCAACATTAAGTAGCCTAATTTTCGAGTGCTAAGCAATGGCAGGTTCCTTGGACTTTAGAAGGACTTGCTGGAAAGGACCACCTTGAAAACAAGGGCAAAGGATCACAACTATCAAACCTCTTATAGGCTCAGAAGCCTGATGCTATCCAGAAGCCATCTGTCCATGCTCTCCACTGTTGTAAGAGCCAGGCAAAATCCACCCTTTCTTCACATACCTTTTCAGCACCTGTGAAGTGTCATTTTGTGTAAGAACATCTTCCCAAATCCCTCCCAACCAGAGCTCAGCCAAATCCTAACTAGTGCAGATAGCCATATGCTCAGTTCTGTGCCCACAGGAGTCCTTGTGTGCTGGGCTGAAGGGGGTGGAGGCAGGTGGGAAGATGGATACACACAAAAGTACATTGATTTCTGTACATTTTTCTGAGATCGCTGTACCTGACGTTTGCCAACATTGCCTTCCTCAAGATGTGCACTCTGTGACTTCTCCAACATTATCCTCACAGTCTTTGGGGCCAGCAGGATTGGACACCTACACCCTGTAGTGCTTATTCTATAAAGAAGACCCTTATCTTTATAAAATACCACTGCATTCATTATGAGCAGAACATAGAACACTACAACTGATTTCTTCCAGCCTGGCCTCAGTTCTCTGTTGGCATTGTGTCTGCTAAGACTACGTACGTACATCATCATCTGCACCGTGAGCACACAAAGACTGTTAGCATAGCTCTTATCACAAACCGAGCTACTGGGAAAGGAGAAGAATCTGTCTCATTGAGTTCAGACACTGACAAAATGAACCAACGAACCATATTTCTGACTGTTATCAGTCGTTGCAATGCCAGTAAGGCCAGGAACATCCATTTACTGGGAATGTCAGTTCTAGATAGCTCTGCAGTAACAATTACTTCAGCATAATAGCCTATCAGTCAGGCAGCAATTCTGTTGGGCCACCGGCTCCCATTTTTCTTTGCAAATAAACATTGCACAAAGTGTCTTCTTTCTTACTCACCCTCATGCCTAATTCAATGTTTTCTCCTCCATAGACCTCCATGCCAGGGTCAAGCAAGCCAATCTCACCAAAATACTCTCGGTCAACTACAAATGAGCATCCAATCATGGCTGGTGTCCTGTACAGAGAGATTAAAGAAAAAATGAAGTCATTTTTTAGCAACTACGGAAACCATTTCACAATAAATTTACACACACAAAACACTGTTCAGTGCTGAAGTCTGTAAAATTTATCTGCTAGCTTTTACTTCCATCCTCCAATGGACACTGACCTTGTGCAACCAGAGCCACCCAAACAACAAGCACATTGCCAGACACACTTGGACCAGTTGTCCATGAGACACACGTGGGATGTGAGGTTAATACTCCCTGCAAGTAAATGAAACTGAAAGTAAGCATTAACCAGGAAAAAAAGGGAAGGGGATGGGGAGAAACAGCACAAGCCTCTGTCTTCATTTGCCTTTTTATGCGCATAAAGCTAAGAACAGACGTCACTGGGTGAACGCTAGAGCATGGAGCTACTAGCTTGGGATTAGACCCGCTTCCCTTCTAGCTCCCTAAAAATATCCCCCAGAGGCAGCTCCTAAAAGCAGTAGGATGATCCCTTGAGGATGGTCTCCTTCATTCCTAATGAGGAGCAGAAATTGTAGGTTTTGCAGACTGCTCTCAGGTGCTGCAGTCTCTCTCCATGTGAGATGGATTTTTGCAGCTGACGGCTCTGTCCATTAAAATACCAACCTGTTAATTGAGCGGGGACGGGAAATACATTTTGGATGCAACTACATAATCATCACTCACAGACAAATGCCACTGAGGACTACCTCTGCAACTCCCTCCCTCCCTTCTAGGTTTTACTTTTTCTCATTTGATGTATGTAAATGCAAACAGTCTCCATGAGCCCTTGTGGCATATTCTGAAAAAAATAAATGTATTTAGGAATGAGCAGCAATAGCTGTGCAATGGCAGAAGGGATGACAGCCCGCTCATCAGAGACACCGTGTAAAAAATATCCACTGTCATTGTATCTCCCCTTGAATCTGCCTACCTATGGCCACTACACACCTGCACCTCAGCTCGGCTGCATCCCTGGAAGCTGAATACAAGTGTGGCCAGTGCAGGGAAAGCTGGAAATTATAAGTCTGAGGCTTTGTCCCAGGCACATCCTGATGCAATGGAAGCAGCTGCCCAGGAAGCACAATGCTGAGTTTTCTGAACAGTGCATGCCAAGACTTCATCAGGTTCAAGCAGAGTCTGGGAGATTTAGTTCTCCTCAAGCCCAGGCCCTTAACTTTCCTGTGCTTTGACTGATCCAACTGTAAACTAAGTGTAATACGATTGCACAGCCCAGTGAGCTGGTAACGGTGCTGGGACTCAGGAGACCTCAACTCTGCTCCCATCTCTGTCATTCATTTGATCTTCAGTGGATCACCTCCCCCTGCCTCTGTTTCTCTAACTTCAAAGCACAGATAATACTGGGTAAGAAATTCAGGTCTGCCTTACCAGCTTAAAATCCTAACATTCCTTTATAAACATACTTTAAGCTTTATTTTATACCGGACTGCAGTGTCATTGCCATATTGAAAACACCTTTAACAAAACTGCCCCTTGTAAAGCATGAGACCTTTGCTTGGCTGTAACCACTGGATTCCTCTCATATCTAAAAAACCCCACTGTATCTACTACTTTCAATACACTCTCCTGGAGAGTCAGCAGTTGGGGAGGCTGCATAAGCATTTAGTTTTTCTTACAAATCATGCCTTCTGCAATGAAAGAGTCACACCAGGCTATAGGAACAGAACTCGAGGATAGATTTGCTGTTCAGTAGCTGCAGGAAAAAAAAACTGTCCAGCTTACTGAAGGGAAGGTATGCTAATTCTTTTGGAGAGAAACAGCAGCGGAAAATAAAGCAACCCAGAAAGCTTGGCTAGGAATGGCAGGGCAGTAAGGATGCAGAATAACATTCTGGAGCCCTGCAGGAATAGAGCTTCTGGAACAGGCAGAATGCCCATCAGACACCTAAAGGTGGCTGCATCACCATCGGTGTGATGGACCAGCATGAGACATGTGAGGAAGGCACACAGGCTTCAGCCAAAGCAGGCAGCCTGTGGGCACGTCAGGTGCTCATTTGCATCCATGTGTGAGACATACATGCTTTCTGCAGTGTCTGACTCGATGTGCACACACACACTTCTCACAGTACCAAGCTATGGCATATTAGAGCAGTAAGTGAGAACATATGCAACAATGAAATGCACCGCTGCTGCAGAAGGAAGATAAAGCAGAAAGCTGTGCAACGTTCGGCTGAGGAAGGCTGATTAATGACTCCAGTGTTGGTGGCTGCTGATCATGAAATCAAACAGAGCAGTCCATCAAAATCACAGCAGATGAGGGAAGACGAGCCAGACAGAGCTCTGGAGAGAAGGCACCTTCCTTGCTGTTCCAAAATGCGGTGTTATCTTTTGTATGCAGAAAAAAATCCATCCTGTTTCAATGCATAGCCAAATTCGTTAGAAACCCTCTGAAAAAAGTATCCTTTGTTACACAGTTTGTTGCCAGATGATAAGGACGTTTTTGGGCAGTGTTCTCAGGAGCACAAATGGAAAATGACGTGATGGACACAGCGTGTCAAAATAACCATCCTCATTTAAATCTTCGCGTTAGAGACATCTCACATCTTAAATGTCAAACATGCAAAATGGATTGCCTGCAGAAGCTGAATTGGGAAACATCAATTGCTCCGAATTTCAGACTGTTAGCACAGAGGAAGAAAAGGAACTGCCTTTGAACTGTAGCAGAAATCTTTACAAAATCTGACACTTTATTCTTGCTACTCCTTTACTGCTGTTTGCACTTCAAGGCTACATCCCTTTTGTCACTTGGACTGCAGCAGCCGGGCTCTGATCCTCACTGATACCAGGACACGTAGTTTCCACTGCAAACCTTCGGTCCCTTGGGAGATCCAGGAGTAAGTATTCGGCCATGCCAAACACAAAAGCATCATAGTGCTACCAGTTATTAGCCTTTTCTTTTACAGAATACAGAGTCTCCAAGCAAACTCCCTATTTGAAAAGGCAGTGTAAAAGGAAGCCTTAGGAGTGATGGTATCAGCAAGGGCTGAATGAATGTGTAGTTGTTGATGAAATACGATCTTATGAAAGCATTGAAAAGACACGTGGATCTAAACACCATCGCTGTGGAACAGTTTGTGTGCCCTGAAAACTGGACATAGTTGCAGTTTATCATGTGGGGTGCTGGTTAGAAAATTAAACCTGTATCAAACTTGAGGAGATTTTGAAAGTCTGCTACTTTTCAAGTTTCCCCTTGCTTTTAGAAACACACCTTACATTTTTACAGTTACCAAGTTCATATCAAGCGTGCCTTAAACTTTCACTTCTTAGCGAAGACTTCTCATTAATAGCATTCATACGTTCCCTCTTTTCATCACCATAATTACAATGGCATCTCATTTAAAAGCCACAAAATTGCACTGTGTGTCTATAGGCCGGCATAACACAATAGCACAGCCAAATGCTTTAGCAAATCCATCCATCAGAAATCAGTGCAGCGTGGCTATCAAGCGGAAGCCCCGCTCTCCTAGATCACTGCCTTCAAAGCACGTGTTCCCAGGGAGCCATGTAAGTGTTCATGGTTCAACACTGATGTTCCTGCATTTTAGGGCATGTAATTCATAATTTGCAGAGAGGTGCTTCTGTATCCAGAGCATCTCAGTACCTGTCCAACTCAGCGCCAGTGTAACTCTGGTGAGTACTTGACTGCACACCCAAGGAAAGCTCATGGTAAATGGAGGCAGTACTGCTGAAAGAAAACTAACCCTTCTCTCAGCAGCACAGGGATGAGATTCCTTAATCCCTATTAGAAAGATTGATATGTGAATCTCCAGAAATACTTTGCAGAATTCCATACTTCAGTATGGAATACTTCATTAGCTACCCCTGCTACAGAACTTGTCCAAGGAACTTGCTGAGGTTTAACTAACTTTAGCCTCCTAGCTCAGTCTTATCTGCCATTTGATGATGTTTCTCCAAAATAGAACAGACTCAAATATGAGAACAACTGATGTGAAGATTAATAAAGTGATTCCACATATAAACTGGAAGTAATGAAGTGTGCAAAATCTTTTGGGAATAAAAGACTGAAACCCTGATTTCAGGAGTGAAACCTTTGGCTGATTAATTTTTCAACTTCAATATCTATTTCTCAAAGCTGAGTGAAATAGATAGAGAATGCCTGTGCTTTTAAAACAATGATGGGAGGACAGGGCATGTTATCCAAGAAAACTGATTTTCTAAGTAATTACTTTCCTGCTTATTGAGGTTTCAAGCTGAGCAAAGGGTCAGTGCTGAAGAACTGTGCTGTGCTGTGATAAGTTAGGTCAGTGTTGCTGTACGTCTGTTTTGCAAGTGCAGGGCATGAGAATGAACCTAACAGTGAGATGGTCCCACCCAGCCAATCATTTAGAAATGTGAACAACCCATCTGTGTCCCAACACTCCTAAAAGACCACCAGGGTCTTTCCAGTTGGGTGCATTGTTCGAGGTTGCTTGGATGGACTGAGAACAGACATCTCAGAACCTGGCAACTCAGGCTCTATGCTGAAAGGAGGTACACCATCTTCACTGAAACCATATGACAGAGCTTTAGCTCACTTTAAGGTGGAGCTGATATATCAGGATGAAGAAGCCTCTAAGCAGGTAGAGGTGACTATGACAATTCCTGAAACAGTATTTCCTTAGTAAATTTCATTTCTGTAAGGAAAAATGTTACCTTACAGAGAAAATAAAACGATGCTCTGCTTCTGTGGTCTGGTTTCATTTTAGAATTCACACAGTGGGAAAACTGATAACATGCACAAAGTTCTCCAAAAAAAGAGCAGCTCTCCACTGAGACCAGGCTAACACATCTCCTGCTAGTGCTGCTGGGAAGCTCTGGTTTGGGCTGATGTCCAAGACTGCTGCCTACAGACCCAAAGTGAAAACAGCCTCCTTGCAATCACATTAAAAATACCTTCGTTTTTCATACATGCAATGTTATCTGACTCATTACTCATGCCAGGGCCCGTGTGTAAAATAAAACATAGATGGAAAAGATCTTTCTATCCTAGTAAGGGCCACAAAGTGAACCTGAATCACTTTTTCACAACTAGAGCACAGCACCTGTGTGCACACTGTGGTGCAGCTCTGAAATGCCACACATGCATTCACAGTTTTGCAGACCCATCCATGTTCCTCACTTTCATTTTACTACCTCTGGCACAAAGTCTACAGCCTTGCTTCACTTAAACTGCCCCTTGGCAGACTGCTAAGATGGAGATGTTGTAAGCACAAAGTGACAGCATGTAGGAGATTTACCTGATGGGTGCTGACTCGTCCCCTTTATCAAGCCAGTCCTGTGGTGGGATGATGTACATGCACCAGAGGCCCCAGTTGTAGCCATGGGCTGCATTGGCGTATTGCTGCACTTCAAAAGTGTTGTACTTGATGTTGTCAATTGCTGGTAAGATGATTCGCTTTCTGTCTTCTTTGATCCGGGTAAGTGCAGGTTCCACCCTGAGAATAATAAAAATAGCAAAACATTTTGCAGCCATCCAGTTATCCCTGGCCCCTCTTTGCAGTCTGATAAAACAATGTTCTCTAATACCGAGAGCAGTAACCCAGTGAGATGGCAGACCATAAAACAGCATGGCAAGATCAAATGCATGTCACTGTCGTAGAGTAAATGGGCTGAGGTTTGGCATGGCAGTACTCACATAGCAGCCTCACACAAATTATTGCCCTTATGGAGTTCTACCCCTTTGTGTTTAATAACATAAAATTTACCAAAGGCTTTATTCTTATGCCTTGAGAACATCATTTCAATCTGTAATGGGTAAGTGTTGAGAGTCACCATAACCAGAGTATTAACAGTCCATTAATGTCTACAGCACCGGGATGCCTCCTGCTGATGAGGTATGAAGAACAAAATGCAGAACAGAGGATGAATCTGAAGGTTACTCAAAGATTTAAATCTTGTTTCTGAAGGACTGACTCCATCGGATCTTGTTTGAATGACTAACAAGGCTGCATTGTGTCTTCTAAAACCTCTCTGATGATGAGAAGGTTTCAATAGCCAGATGGTGCAGAAGAAGAAACCTGCAGGAAATGTGCCATCATTTCAAAAGGCTTTAAAACATCACCGTGCTTTCAACAGAAGCTGTGTCCCAAAGTGTTTCAGGAACCACTCACTTCTGGCCAAGTTAGTCTGAAATTGCTAAGAAGTTTGAGAGAAACAGATCCTAAAAGGTAACAGACACATATAAGGGCCATCGCTTCCTTCTTTTGTAACTGTTTCCCCTTGAAACAAACTTTGAAGATTTTGCAGAGCTCTCCGCTTACCTTCTGTGAGGGAAGGGGGGTTTGCTACGATTCACAGAGGCAGTAGGAGACGAGCACTTTTCCCTTTTTTGTAGCTTAAAAGGAAATCATTCCTTCGTGCTTTCAAGTTGGTTGTTTCATGTTCTGTTATCTCCTATTTTGTTTGTTGCCGTGTATTTTCTTGTGTAGGCTAAATGAAAGGGGCAAGTTATGAAGTTAACTCAGCCTCCATTTCCCTTCTGCATTGCCTCAGTCTGAGCTATCACAAGTTTTCTGATCTCATCAGTAAGAAGATAACGTTTCCTCTGTACTCAGGTATGGCCAAAATATTCCTCTTCTGTGTACACTGACTGCTTGTGTGACATCACACTCTTGTCTTGCCCCTCCCCAGGGGTGCAGTGCATTATTCAGTATGCCAGTCTTGAGGCCACACACATGCATCTCCCATACAGAGCCAATATGACCTGCCAAATCAGGCTAAGCAGCTTTGACTATTAATAAGAGATTATAGTTATGAGATTAACTGCTTTAAAACCCAGTGTGTGTCCACCAGAAAAAAACTCCAAAAAAGAAGGAAAGAATGCAAAAAACAAAAAAAAGATGGATCTAGCTTGTTCTTTCCATAATGCTATCTATATTCACCAGCCTAGAGGTAGATATCAGACAAGCTTCTCCCATCACTGATTTTGTGCCACCACACATGGATGTGGAAACCCTGGATCACACCTTCCAGAGTGCAGACATAGATGGGACAGGAAAATCCATATCAGAGTTCTTTGTTACTTAGCAAAATTCAAAATGGAGTGACTTCTCAGCTAGCATTGCAAACCTGTGAGATTTCTTAGCTTGTCTTGATCAGTCAGGGATGGCAGAAATAGCTAGGGGTATTCAAACACTGAGCCTTAGAGCATCTCAAAGGGACCTACAGGAACATTCAGATCCCAGGTTCTGTCAGTGCCCTCTGTGCCACCAGCACTACTTGTGCTGTTCTTCTATCTGCCATGATTTCCAGGCAATGGCCAGTCTGCCTAATGAAGTGCTACTACAAGCTTCAACAGGAAAAGGTAATAGACTGTGTTTACATTGCTTATCTTAGGAAATTCCTGAGATCCAAGACTCTTTTTAGTTGCTGCTTGTTGCCACAGAAGTCCAGCTCTGGAACAGCTCTGCTGTACTCAGCAGACTTGCATGACAGCTTTGTGTCTGTAGGCTGAGCTGCACTGTCATCAAATCCTTTGTCAACCTTGCTGGTAATTCTAGCTTTGACTAACCGCTTAAGGTTTTTGAAAGGATTATGATTAAATCTTTCCTAGAAATTTCTATTTTTTTTCTCCTTATTTTAAACAGCTACATTATTATCTGGATTTACTCATCCCCTTCATAGGCGTAAAGTTCATTTATTTTCTTTCCTCATGCTTTGTCATCTCCGCTGTACACCTGGAGATATCAGGTGCTCCTGGCAACTTCAGGAGAGAAAGGACCGGGTGGAAGAGGCAGCTGAAGTCCAAATGGGCTCACCATGCTGTGCTGATGAACTGCAGTATGGGGTTGGAATATTTCCTTCCCACATGGCCACTGCTGGCAGTGAGGCAGGATTCAGCTCTGCCTGATTAGGTGAGCCAGATGTGAATTTTGAGACTCATCCCTAGGTTCCACAGATGCAAAACAAAAATACTGGGTTCCTATCTTGTGTCAAGGTATAGGAATAGAGTAGCAAATACAAGTTATAATAATAACAAGATTAACAAGAGGAAAATTCTTCCAGGTAAATTCATAGACAGGATTTCAGTAAACTAAATATAATCCCAAGGTTAAACTTTCTAGGTAGTCCCTCACCATATACAGCTTTGTGGTTGGTTTCTTTTCCTTCCACCACCTCATGAAAAACAGGCAGACAGTTTGGGTTAGAATTTGAGTGACAAAGAAGTTCTTCCCTTCTGTCTCTACTAAAAGAATATATTTGTCAGTGGAATCCTCCCACTTGGAATATATTGCTAGTGAATGGATAAAGTCAGAAGAGAGAGGACAGTAAATTTAACACTCTTATAGACTTTGCTAAGCTAACGGCTATTTTCACTTGGGTTTTATTTCTCTGAAGCAGCTCCTGGAATACAGCAACACTCTGCAAACATCTCATTCCCAGGACTCAGTCCTGTGGCTAACAGTGCATGATTGAAACTCCACAGAGCATAAGGCTTTACCCTAATATTGGTGGGCTTCCCACAAGCACAGTGACACACTGGTAGGAGCATCCGCAGCAGGTGTTCTGCTAAGTGGCTCCTTGCAGAAACTGTCCTGGGGAATTTGTGGCAAGAATCCAATCAAGAGCAAAATCACAGCAAAGGGATGTGTTGAATTGACAGTGACTGTTTAGCATTTCTCTAATTATAGCACACACATGTCATGTTTTCACCCATCAGTGAGAAAAGTGGAGGTCAAAGTATGGAATTTCCAGGGTACTGAGCACCCATGTTGACTTCTATGGGATCTCCAGAAATACTGGTATTGTGTAAATGATCCTGAGATAAATATTAGAGTTAGAAAAAGGGCTGCAAGGCAGAATTTAACCCTGAATATAAAATAAATCTGTGAGAAGATTGAGAGCAAAGGCCGGGGTCACACTATGATCATACTCACTTCCCTAATCCCATTGTAAGTCTTACTCTGAAAATATATTCATTCTATCTTTAACTTTGGGCCAAAGCAGAGCAGCTCAAACCCCAGGAGACATCAGGGCAAACAAGAATTGAATGCTATCTTGCATCCTTATCAGATTGTCAGAGTTCATGCCAATGGGGAAGCCTGATTTTTTACAACGCTTAAAAAAACAGCTTCTTCCAGATAAAAGAAACAGGTAAAAACAAGTTAGTAATGAGCTCCTCAGCACACAAGTATGTAACTCACCTCTTAAATATGTAAAGCCTCCTACTGACTTCAAGCAGTCTTTTCAAAATGAACATAGGAAGAAGTGCATGTGATCTAAGAGAGGAAACCACATGCATACCATGAGGCAGACCTGCTGCTGCCCAGCTCTTCTGCTTGTGGGGCTTCACAACTTCTAAGCTTTGCCAACCCGCACTGCCCGCAAGAAATATAAGGAAAAATGCTGTGTAAGCTGAAAGCTTATTTTGCATGTGATTTTATGTGCTACCTCAGATTTTACTGACAATATACATTTATCAGATCCAGACAAGCAGATTTAAAGACATACATAATTCTCCGCTGAGGCCATATGAAGAATATTTCATGCAGAATTCCCTTCCTGTAAATAAGTGTTCAGAGAACTAAAAAAAAAGAAAATATATCATATCATATCATATATATGATAATGAATGTATATATATATAATACTCCCTCAATCTCAAATTGAAGGGGAAATTACTCATCTGTTCTCCCTGACATCTCTATCAGCACCCCTGTGTGCCCCTGGGGGTGCAGACCTGCAGCCCACAGCCAGAGCAGAGCCAGCACAGCTCAGCACCTGCTGGAGAGTTTTGCTATCTGAAATGTAAATTCCATTTGGTCATCAAATTGAACCCCATATTTGGATGAGAAAAAACTCCTTCAATAAAGACACATCCTTTTCTTTGCTTTTGCACAAATAGGACTTCCTTCCCAAGGCAAACTCAGCTTCTTATCAGGGATGTTGCTAAGGAGTGTAGCCCGATCAGCAGTGGTAGGTGTGAATCCTAAGGGAGGGACAGCACAGGAGAACTGCAAACAATTTTACCCTTGGCTTCAATGCTTCTTTCACTACAAGGAAAAAGCTTCCCAGGCTCTGGCAGGCCCCCAAAGAGCCACATGAGCTCAATTAGAACAGGCAGGACAGAGTGCTTACCTGCTGGTTGAATTTGGCTTCCAATGCACCACATGAAAACATAAGGAAGGGAACTTCCATGGGAAGCAAAGTTATTATGCCTTTGTCCTACAGATGTGTAACGACATCTCCAATATCAAGCAATTGGGATAAGTAAAGCCAAAAGCAGAAGATTAAAAGGAAAGCAACTTCCTTTTTCATTATATAGTTTCTCAAGATTCCACTGCTTAAGGCCACTACAGCCAATTGCAGTACATAGTACAGCATGAAATAATATCTGCAAGGGGCTATCTGTAGACCTGGCATCTTGATCTCCAGCTCTTATACTTAGTTTCTTAAAAACCCCATTTTCTATTTAAAACACTGACAACTTCTGGGGTAGTCAGTGATGACGGGCTGTGTATAGCAGTGACAGACAGATACTGAGCTTATATTTCAGGTCTTCTTTCTCGTGTCAGGCTGTCTCTGTCTGGTATATTGAAATTTTTTGATGGAATGCTCTTACTTCTCTGCTTCCTTTTGTCTGACAAAATTTTAATTACTACAGTACTTCATATCTTCATTCAGTCCTCCAATACTACTTCTGTGATATGTGCAAAATCAAGTCCTAAGCTAGAAAGCAAGTATAATACTCTATCATTATGTCTTCTTTTATGGCTCCTAGCATCCTTTTTATGGCTGCTAATATATTGTGGTCTCTGCCTTTCACTTACTGACTTCTGCCCTCCTTCACTCAATATGCCCCTTTTCTCATCGACAGAATTAACACCCCATTTCTTCTCTCTCTTCTCTCCTGCTCCCTGATACAATGTAGTGAAGTTCTTTCCTTCTTGTCATATAATTCCTTCCCATCTCTCAAAGACAGGAGTCTGTGTAACGTTCAACATCTTCTGCAATATAATTAGCAGCCGGGATGTAATTGCCTGTGCTCAGAGTTACTCATGTAGTGCTTCACACGCAGAGGATGGACCTAACACAAAAGTCAGAGCAGGAAAACTGCAGTGCAATGAAGAGAAGATCAAACGACACAAGCTTAAATATCTCTTCAGACGTGAATGTGCAACTTTCCTGGGAGATGTTTCTTTGTGCAAACTGTAGTGTCTGCCTTTCTGTTACACATTGGCCTCCTCCAATGCTTCCATTGCTCTCCATTCCTGCTGTCACAGCAGCAGTATTAGTTCTCACTGTCAAAAGACTTAAGGGGAACGGGTCGGTAAAAACTCTTTGCTCTGTGCTACCACATTTTATCACCTGAGAAGCAAAAAAGCAGCAATTAAGCACAGTAAAATAAATAATTCAATAGTTAATTTGACCTGTCAGGTTGTAGAGTATTTTTTAAATATCCTACCAGACAGTATTTCAGTTTAGAAGAAATGTCCCTAGAGAATTATGCTGTGAGAGCAGCCTTTGAGTGCTATCGCGTGATCCAAGGCAAGAGCTCACCCATTATGGGGTGACTATTGTTTAAAGAAAAGATGTGGGGATTTTATTGTCAGAGTTCTGCATATTTCATGAGAAAGTAATGAAGCCCTTCTCTGATTCCCTATGAATTCATCTGCCAGCTGATTAGGCAGGTAAAGCAGCCACAGAATGGAAGACTAAAATTACACTGCAGGTAACTGGCTGTTAGATGGAACACAAACCAAACAGAAAGTTAATGCTCTTTTCTGTGGTAAAGGAATTGGCAGGTTTTTAATTGCCTCACAAATAATCCATAGGGTGCTCTTAGTGGGAGTAATCCATGTGGCCACTGAATACATGAATACACTCAGTATTCATGGGGAAAATATTCACACAGGATAAGACTTAGCAGGAGGAAGGGACACCAGTGCTTTAACAAGCTACTCCCTCCCGACTACCAGGTTGGTAGAGAACTTGAGTGGGGCTACTGGTAACCTGGTGGGGAAAAATAAAGCAACCCACATAGGAAACCTTCCAGTCCATCCCAGTAAAAGGAGATAAGATGAAAACTGAAATGACAAGCAAACACACGATGCATGATGGACAGAATTAAAACCACGGGGAAACAGATAGGATGAGGATTGAGATGGCTGCCAGCAGCACCAAAGAACAGAGGAAATACCAGAAAGGAACATGCTAAGCCTCCATGTGCAACTCAAACAAGTGGATATATTACATTTCTGGTATACATTTGCTATTCTCATCCATCTTCTGCAGCTACTCCAGAAGCCAAGTGGTCTCAAAGCAGCTGCACAGACTGGCTCAATAGTATTATTGAGACTTGTTGAAAGGAGAGTACACCAGGGAGAATGTGGTAAATGCAAACACTTTTTATCTTGTATATACACACACTCATTTACTGAGTAGTCCATGAACTTGCTATGCTGATTTCAACTCCTTCTGACATTAATGCAAAGTAAGCATTAAAAGAAAAAATCAACAAACACAGCCATAAGAAACTATGACTGCTATTACAGTCTCTGATGGGGGGGAAAATAGGGTGAATAGAAACCAGGTGCACTTTATTGCATCTTCCATTCATGAACATATAAAAATAAACACTCCACTCCTTTGCAATTAAGTTGCTCTCTGGCTGCAAGTACAGCTAATTTTAGTTTTAATTTGGGGATCTCTCTCAGAACTGCAGAATATAATCAGCTCCACCATAACCCTCCATCATCATTATGAAATACCAGACTCTCTTTGGAAAATACACATTTTACATACTGAAGGCCCCACCAGCCCTTTTTCAGCTGACTGAGCACTCCATTGCTTCAGATGAAAGTTCAGGTTCTGGTAATGCCAAATATTGGCCACTAAGTGGTGCTGCAAAGACTTCTCCATCTGCAGATCCAGTCCATTAAGAACGAACTGGTGCTAACCACAGCTAACACACCTTCCTTTCCAAACGGAGAATGAGCAAAAGCACACTAATTTCAAGTCCCATTAATAATACAGGAAATATTTCATTATTTCCTTCCAAATGTAAATGTAAGAGAATTTACAAGCAAGTCAGATTTATATTCAAGTTTGTAAGAAGGAAAGAAAGAAAATGTCAAGCAGATTAAACAGAAGTAGTTTAAAGCATGCATCTGCCTTGAGCACAGAGCCTCCGTAATGGTACATCCACATTTGCCTGCTTTGGAGGCTTTGCATTCATTTCAGTTTAAATTACTTCTCTCTCCACTAAGCTGTACCAAAGCAGGGACAAACACTTTTCTCATGAATCTTGCCACCACAGTTGGCAATATTGCAATAATCACAGATATTATTCAAATGTAATTACTAATGTGAAAACAGAAGCCTATAGTTGTCTTATCCATACAGTTCTTCAGCTCCTTGGTTGAGTGAACCTTTTTTGCAGGGCAAACTGTATTAGCACGGTATTCCCCACTCCCTGTGGAAACAGCCAAGGACTTACCAGCCAATGTTGAATTCCACATGAGCATCAAAGAACCCAACAACAGGAGAGGTTGCAGCTTTCCAGCCTTGGATTCTGGCTCGAATCAGTCCTTCTCGTTTGTTATTGCGCACTATTTTCACCAGACCTGGGTATCTTTTATTGACATATTGGTCCAGGTTAAATTTGAGCTCAACTGCAGGGGAAAAAAAAGAAAAGAACCCACAAACATTCAGAATGAGATCACACAGCCTTGCAATGCTATGCTTTACTTTGATTTATTCTGCAGCAGAACCTTCGCCACTGTCACAGTTATGAAGCAAATACCACAGCGTGGGGACAGAGCAATTCCAGAGATACCAGCACCAAGAATCCTTTACACAGCAGAGCATATGCTGTTAGCTTTGCAAAGACTGAATATGGCACAGAAGAAGAGCTGCATTGTCTAAATACTTCAAAATAATCACTGTTCTAATTCTTTGATGATTTGCATTAGGCTGCAAGTGGCCCCTGGTGGAATAATTCTGTACTGGGAGCAGAGTAACGTGGGAGTTATTGGTGATTTTTTGGGGGGTCTGTTTTTACGCTTTTTCTTATTGCATAAAAAAATAACCTCGATGGATTTTGGGTCAAGATCTAACTCAGATCAGAATTAATTTCCCCTCACTCTAAGGTTTCCCTTAAATACAATTAGTATTATGTGATACCAGGCTTCTTCTCTGTTAAGCTAAATGGAACTGGAAGATTTCAAATAGGCTTTTCTTTCTTTCATTTTCAGGCATTCAACCACAGACAGAGCTGAACTCGTTCACTCCTTCATTTCAATAGGCTTACAAGCAGGCCAATTACTAAAATGGCCACTGTATTTTTTAAAGATCAATCTAGTTTGGTAATTCATTTACACTACAGCTTACTCATAATGAGGCTTTTACTCAAATATATTTATTAGGAAAACTTAGGAAGCTTCCACCACATCAGGAGCCTCATTCTTATGATCTATGTTACACAGTAGAATCATTACCATCCAAATAAAAGAGCTGATAAATCTCCAGTTATCTAGAAGAATGACAGAGAAAAGCCATATAAGAGTTCACTGAGAAACAATGAATCCAATTCTCTTCTGCATTTTGCTGACTGAAACACTCTGTAATCTCACGTAATTACTCCATAGGTTACAGTGCAGTAACTGAAAGCAGAATTGGACAAAAGGCTTCTTAAAACTGTCTACTCTGGGGCTTATTTTTGTATCAGTGATCTGTTCTTTTGAACATCCTTTCTATCTGGGTGTCTTGAAGAAGAACAGCATCTGAAAACTGAAAGATTTAAAGTTCTTGAGCTGTGGAGGCAATGCCCAACTTGAGCTTTAAAAAAAAAAACACAACAGGATTTAGAAGCTGCAACAGTTCTAGAAGATTCAATTGAAACAATTGAATCAAACTCTTTGATTTGTATTTCGTGTTCACAAATGACATGAGACATAGAACTTAGAGGAAAGGTTATGTGTATTCACCATTGTCGCTGTTGTCATCCACCAGAATGATCTCCTTGAGCAAATGCGAGGGGGTGTGATTCACAACACTGTGCACGGAGCGCAGGATGACAGACAGTGCCTCGTTAACAAATATAAAGACCACCGAGATCTGGGGCAGGTCATCTGGGTAGGTCATCTGCTTGCACCTGAAGGGAAGAAAAGAACAGTTAAAACCCAAGCAGCCAATGGGAGGCAAAACCCGCTGCAGAATGTTCTCTCATCTTTCATTGCTCTCCAGCACATGGGGGTTTACAGGCTTTTTTATTTCCAACATCAAACGAAGATAGGGTAAAAGCTGAAAAGAAGCAACATGGCTAGGAGCACCCAACTTCTTATCAACCAGGCGAAAAGCAAAGGCTATCTGTATGTATATACCTTTTTAATGGATCTCAGTCTCCAACATGAAAACAACTCTTGAAAAACAAAACAGTATCAAAGCTTTTGCTCACAAACATCCTGGAGAAAGCCCACGGCACCACAGCATGATTGTGCTCCAAGGGCACCCATGAGAATGTCTGCTGTTATCCTGTAATTAGAATTCATACTTTTAAAACGAGGGCCTTCTAAAGAGAACTTTGCCCAAAAAGAGCACTTGCATCACTTTCTGATTGTGCAGCTTGTGCAGCAGTAACAAATGCAAGGTGTTTGTTGAACACGCAAGCACCAACTGGAGAACTCGCAAAATGAATTTGCTCCACCTCAGTATGCAGCTATTTCCACTTGTGCATGTTATCATAGATAACAGACCACATACCTCTGCAACACCATACTGCCTTATTTTAGGAGAATTCTCCTCCTCCAGTAAAAAAGGCCACCTATAAAATATTACCTATGTGCTATCACAGTCAAAAGCCATTCTGAATTACCATAGTGATTTCTGAACCTGCTCTCTAAAATATTGCTAATTGCATCACAGGAAATGACTTTTCCTGCTCTTATCAAACTTTCTGACCTCTTGCTTATTACTTTGGCATAATGATCACTCTTTCTCTCTACTACCTGCAGTCATGGGGGTGGAGAGAGCGACAACCACTTGACTGTTAGATCACCTTTGGAAATCTGTCATGAATTCTAGTAAAGTGCAATTATTTATAACTCCTACCCATTCCTGCACTATTTGCACAGAGTCCTGATGGCTTGTCGTCGATTGCATGGCTACCACAGCTGCTAACTGACAGCTCACTTGATGGCCTGTACCACTGAGAAGACCTCTGTGTAGAACTTCAGGCTAAACTGCATTCTTACACAATCTAAACATGCACCTGGAAGAAGGACAAAGATTTTCAGGAGGGGTGAACACTCTGACACAGCCTCCTTTTTGAATTTCTCCTTGAGAGAGATTTTCCTCTTGACCACAACAACATACCAAAGAAATCCATTAAGAATACTTCAGTAACACGAAAGAGCCATCAGCTAAAAGCAGGGATCTTGCAAGATTTCCCCTGATGAGGGACATCTTTGATCTGATAGCAATTTGCTTCAGAGCCTCACTTTATATCAGCAGGATGCAGCAAATTGCATCCCAGTAAATCAAGGCTGATACCCAAGGGGTGGATGTGCTGCCAGTGGAGAGAGGCAGAGGGCAGTCCTGAATGGGGACCCAGAGCCAAAGGAGAAAAAGGAAAGCAAAGGTATTGTGCTGAGAGCTGCAGAAGGCAAGAGGACTGTGTCTGAGGAGGAGAATGTGCAGTGAGGATGAGGGGGCAGCCAAAGCTGCACTTGTAGTGTAGAGAGACAGGCAATTGAAGGCAAAATGAACACAACCATCAGAGGCAGAGAGGCATGGGCAGATGGACCTAAGTATTTTGTCTAGGAAAAAATGGAACCACCAGAATAGCATGAGGCCTCGATGATTTACACTGGGCTTCGTTTGACTTCTGATCAAGAAATTTTCCTGAGCCTTTCTGGGGTAAGGAGTATTTCTTCTTCTAGTAAGTACACTGGAACACTTGGTGTGGAACACCCAGCCACACTGGATGCTTTTGATAAAGGACTGTTTTGAATTTATCGCTCCGGGGCTAAATCAATTTCCATCATTTCTCACTGCTGCCTTCTTTCTGTCTGTTCTCTCCTTATTCTGTTAGCAGGACGTAACTAAAAACTCCATTATGTTTCTATTTGGAAAATGCTCCGACCATTACGCATTTGCATATTTCAACTACAACCACAGCAGGAACATCCAGATGGGCCAAGGCAAACCTCAGAACTTAGCAGTGGTTTAAATGCCACCATTGTTTCACTTATTACAGAAAGATGAAGAGCAGCAAAAGAACCTGTCTGCCTGAGTAAACTTCTCAAACTACAGCAATGATTTAGGAGTTCAATTTGTAAAGACTTGCAGTCAACCTTGAACTCCCAACTCCTTAAGTCACTGAAGAAAATGAGATGGATGTGCTGAGGTAGTCAGGAGAAAGCACTGGTCTACTAGCAAACACTTCTTATGATGTCTGAGAGCACCAGCAATCCCAGTCCAGGGACCTTTCCTTAAAAACCAGAGGGTGCTTAAGTGCTTTGTTGGATTGTTGCCCAAGCCCTTCCCAACGTATTCTGTAATTAGATAGCAGCTGCGGCAATTTACAGTTAATACTTCCTTCATTTCAAGAAACTCTAACCAGCAATTGACACTCTGAGCCAAACAGTGACATTAGTAAGTCACAATCAAAGATGCTCCACCATCAAAGCACAGCCGTGCCCACTGTACACTTACAGCCCCTTGGCAGCCTTGCTCTGGCTTGATGCCGACAACAGACCAAGAGCATTGCATGGAGAACCGAATCATTTGTCAGTGTCAGGTAGATACTGAATTTCTCCTTGGTGCAGCCCTTGGTTTTGGCCTCTGAGTGTGGCAGAGATGTCCCCAGAAAAAAAATGAGGCCATAACCAGTCCACTTACTTATAACAGCAAAGGACATCCTTTACAAAATGGTTGGGGCAGCAGCCTGGAGATGGAGGGAAAGCATCAGAACTGAAGAAATCATTGATTCCTAGCAGCCCTGCTGTCAAGAAAGGAGCAGGGTGCTGCTATGTCCTCTGCTTCTCTATACTAGGTCTGATCACATTAGGAACTGTGGCTATCGTATGAGAGGGACAATTACAATACTGAAAGCAAATTAACCAGCACTACTGATTTAACCAACGCTACTGATTTAGGAGAGAACAGACAATGTAAGTCTGACCTATATATCAGTTAACAAAGGTCTAAGCTGGCCAGGCATGGTTCATGTTTAACGTTTTCATGATGCTAAATTGTGGTTGTAAGCCTTCTCATTGCACATCAGCAAAGGATTTGAGCCTCCACAAGGAGTACTGTTTCTCCAGGGCAGATGAACACACTGTAAAGAAACACACCACTGGATGCACTTAGGACTGGTGGTTCCAAACAAAGGCTGATGATGCCATGGCTAATCATTTCCACGGACCAGCTGAGGATGGATTAGATCTGATATGTGAAACAGCCCTTCAGGCATCTTTCATACAACACGCTAAGCATCAAACCTAAGGCATGCTGCTGTTGTCTTGGGAAGAGTCTTTGAGAGTTCTTGCTCTGTACTGGCTAGTGCAGAGCCTGACTGGAAACCCAGAGGTATTTTCTTTGCACATGATAGAGAGCTTGATGTCAGATCATTTCTCTCTACCCCGGAGATGGTTTTCACTCATTCTTTCCCTCGCACTGAACCAGTTCCTTAAATGAACATTTCCAAGGCAGCCCCCTGAGCCCAAATGTGAGCACTGTCTGAGCAAGCACAAGAAAAGAGGAGAGGCTCTTCAGCTTGGAAATAGAGCCTTGGACATAAATCATGTACTAACACAAAAAAGGTCATAGATTAGAAACAGAGACAATGAGAAAACAAAAGCTGTTCAGCTGAACAGCAGCCTGCTCATGGTATCCTGTGAGCCTATAGGCAGAAAAGAGAAAGAAATATTCTTTTGTCTGAGCCTTCATTGCCCAATCGCTGTATTTTCTCTACTTGTATCTGATCCAGCAGAAATATGCCCTCTCTTTATGCTGCTCTTACAGTCCGATTGAGCTGCACTATTTTCTGTGAGCAGCCAACACTACTGCTGTGCTGGTAGTTCAGTGGATTACCAAGGAAAGAAATTCCTACTCTCTTTTCCTGGCTTTCTCTCGTGTCTGTATACTTGCTAACACCAAAAATGAGTTTCACTTGCAGATCTTAATGTACTGAGTTTAGAAATGGATTAGGCAATACATTTAGAGATTTCTGACAGCTTTACCCTTCAGGAAGAAATGCAAACAAAATTAAAGCTGCTTCATGAATCTTTAAAGTATTTAATACAAGACATGTTTTTTCCAATGAACCACTGGGATGGAAATGATTGTGGGTTTCTCTCCTTCACAAACTTGATTGGGCATGCAGAAATCTTCTCTGCAGTTCTGGCACAAAAAAAACCCTCAAAGTGCTGCATACTATGAGAGCTGCAGGATGGCCTGCATTCATGTTTTAAAGCCACAGAGGGGAAGCAGGGGGCCCACAGGTAAATGACCAATGAAAAGACAAATACAAATATTAAAACATAATGGAACCCTTGTTCATCAGTGCTGGCAAATACTACTTTTGAACATCAGGTCAACGTGTATTTCAAATCCAGTTAAACCAAAGGCTCAGATGACTCTCACGTACAAGGTTACCTTTTAGTACCTTAACGCTGCTCTGATTTAGTAACCACAGGCAATTTACAACAGCACAATCTGTAAATTTAAAGGCCAGTTCAATGCATCCTTTATTTCTTCAGAAATCTGCTGAGCTTTTGCAGCCAGTTCTAGGTGTAATAGTCACTTTCCAGGTGCAGAAATAAACCAGCATTACTTTTTTGGGTTTGACACTGGCAAAACACTGAAAATATGACACGTTTCAAATGTCTCCTTCCCCAGAATGAGATTCAACTGCTGAGCTCATGAGACTGACCAGTCTGTGGCAAAAGGCAGTGACAGGCTACAGAACTCATTAGCTTCATGGGTCATGAACCTGTCAGACAGAGGGCTCCAACTCCTTCCTAATTAATTCTCCTTCCCCAAAGAAGGTGTTAACTGTATAATGCCATAACATTCTTCTGTTAAGGATGGATTTTTCTTCTCTATCCCAAAGAAAGAAGGATAAAGAGTAAATAGTTGGGTGCAAAGCCCACTCTTACTTTCTCTTCCTGTTCTGCTACTTAAGAATGGCACTGCAGAGTGCAGACTCAAGATATAGAATAATTCTGGTTGGTGCTATAAGCTTGTTAGTCTAGGCAGCTCCATCAAAAGGTTCGGGGAGAGAATGTTTTTCCTCCCTTGAATGACAGCTAAATAAATTGGGATAGTTTTCCCTCCACCTCTGCAAGCACTATGACACTCCTGTATGTCAGGATCTGGACACTGGCATTAACACTGATTTACTGTATCCATCAAATTTTAGGGATTTCCTTAACTGTTCTTCAGTACAAACTGTTCCTCACCCCACAGTACTTCAAGCTACAGGGGAGTAGCTTGCGAGTCTGGCATACAGTGATACAGATGACCATTCTCAGGGTTACAATTAACAGATCTTACATCTGTCCCATGTGATAAGAGCTCCTAGCAGCATTTTTCTCTTGTCTCCTTGATGCACTTTTTCTTATTCTGCACCCAAAATCTAATCATCACTCACATTCATCATAGTAAAAAATATCAGGCCAAATCCTTACCTCTATGCTAATCACCTCATTAATGAAAACTGTCCTTTAACATTGGTAAGAAACAAATCATGGAAGAAAGAGAGAACATATTTTCCATCACTTATCTGCTAGTTCTTGGCAACCACTCTCCAAACCTCTCCTGGCATTGCTGCGGTTGGAACCAATTTGTCTAGATGAAGTGCAGCTTTACCATAATGTGCTGCATACAACTTCAACAAAAAAGTTTTTCAACAGTTATCATGTGTAACCTGGCAGAAGAACTGCAGCCTGTGTAGGCTGATCAACCTATGCTGCATTAATCAATGCCAAAAAAAAAAAAAAGAACAACAAAAAATAAAATATTATGTTGATTACTGTTCTACTGGGCTTAATTCCTCCCCTCTATAGGATAAATTGGTTTACTTGCATGGTAGAAAACCTTGAGAACTGCCAATAAGGGACTGGTGGGTGCACAATTAACATACACAGCATAAAGATGGCCCCACCTGCAAAGCCCATTAACCCTTACATTCAGGATTGCTAGAGCCCTCAAAAGTAGCTGCAGCACACACCAAGTAAGAGGCGCTGTGTTTCAGTGAGGTTTTTCTGGCTTTCCTTGGGGAAACAGCACCATAAACGTGTCAACATGTCTAATAAACATACTGATTTATATACATATCAACGCTATAAAGCAGTTCCAATGGCCTTTAAAACAAGTGCTTCTATTAACACAGAAATGGGTAAAAGTGCATGTTCAGATCCTGCTGTAGTATTTGTCTTTTGTTTTGGTAACAACTTGAATCACTGATACATTTTGAAATACCATCTGTAAGAGATTTCCACCCTACCCCCCGGTGTGCCCACTCAGGTCTGCCCATGGCTGGATGCATGCTGCATCACAAAGCATTAGGCTGATTGCAAATTAATGGAGAAGTTGAAATCTGCTTTCCGGTGCTCTTCAAAACTCCCCAAAGAGAATTTATTCTCAATGTGACTTTATTTTTAATGGTACTAGACATATTTAAGGAAGATTCGCATCTAAAGTTCAAGTGACGTCTTCTGCCTTTAGATGATTTATTAGACACTACCAGCTTTTTTAGGTGCTCAAGATTTTGGAAAGACTCTGGTCCTTATTCCCATGGGATTTTTAGCTTGCACCCTTCACAAGTAAAAGTTAGACAAGTGTTGTGCATGCAGTGGTGGTCTTACAAAGTTCTGCCTTGAGACTGGAGATGACTTTGAACTTGAAGCTCAATTGGAACATGAACATCTCTCAACCCAACGAAATTATACTAAATAAAGGCAAAACCAAAGGAACCTTTCCAATTCACAGTATGTTATTTGATGCCAAGTTCTTACCAGCAAAATATATTCAAAAATCATTACCTTTTTGCATGACTTATTCATACTGAATTCTAGGAACTGCACTCTCTGTGCAGGAGACAGAACATGCTTTCACCTCAGTGCTTTGCCAAAACCAAGCCCCAATTCCTGCCACGCTGGGTCCTTCCACCCCAGCCAGCCATGTGGAGTCAGCTCCTCAGCTGCATTTCTGACAGCCCAGAGATGCAAAAGTGGACTATGCATCCTAAGATCCCACCTTGTAAGGGAATTCCTCACCCATGACACTTCAAGCTAATGCCATACATAAGAAAAACAAAAAACAAAATAATAAAACAGAGAGGAGATGAAATCAAAAGAATAATTTTCAATAAATGATTTATAAGAGTAAAATCACTACTTCCTATTTGCACAGAAGCGCTTGTCTTATCCTTGAAGCTATTTGTTATTCAGATAATGATATGTAAATACAGAAAGCTACTCTTGACTATTAAAAAATTACTGCAAGTGTTTAATGCTAAAACTCCAAGGTAGTTCTGTTCAGTTCTCACTGTCTCAGTCCCTCAGCCGCGCTCTCAGCGCTGGACAGAAGCTGAGTATCACTGTTATCAAGAAATGTAGGGCAATAAAGAAGTTTTCAAGGTAACTGCTGCAGAGCTCTTCACGGATTTCATTACAGGTTTGCTGTCACGTTGCAGTGTGGTGGTAAGGAGGAGGATGGAGGAATGCAATCATTTTCCGCTATTACTTCAGCTAACAATGTTTTTTACGGTCTCGGGAGGACATACAACAATGTTTGGCAAACAATCTCTTCTTTAATGGGCTCTAGTGTTTTTCACAGGAGACCAGCTTTAATCTCTGGTCAAATCCAGTTATGCAGCAAAATGTTTCTTTATATCTATGTACAAATACAGGACGGTTGAAGGAGTAAACAGCTAAACAGAAGGTCAGTCATAAACAGAGCAAACCCATCCCTTACTGCCCACTGAACATGTACTGAGCTGCTCTTAATGCTGTTCTGCCCCAGCAGCAACAAGGCCAGTGGAGGCCCCGAAAAGCAGCACTTCCCCAGACATCCCAGTGCATTGAGGTGATGCAGGAGCCTGTTTGATTAACAAGCAACGGCCTTGAAATGTTTAAACAGTAGTCACAGGGTTTTTCCTCTTGCTTTAAATAGATCAGCTTCTATCAGGGTGAAAACGGACCCAAGTTTATGGTATGTGGGAAGAATTATGGTTCAAACAGAGCAGTGTTCCAAGAACAAATGCATAAAGAACATTGATTTAGCACTGAAAATGGGAGTATTAAATCCATGATGTTTAGATGCTTTATATGAGAACCTGGCAGCAGTCACAGAGTGTTTATGAAAAGGCACGGCAGGCAGGGAGGACAAATGAAGGTGCATGTGCCATGTGCGCTTCCCCCACCAGACAGAGGGAGGGACCAGCCTGACAAACTGAGCCTCTTTAACTGTAGATGATGGAGCACATCTGGAGAGCTCTATGGACCTGGGAGCAGGACCCTGCAAATTAAATCACAGGGCAAGCAGCTTTGTGAAAACCTCACAGCAATTGGATACTGAAGTGCTGATGGGACTTGACTCCTCCTTACATCTTTCTCAGTGACACTGCGGGATTGTTCTTTGGTTATTATAACTACTTTGCAAAATATCCCATTCAAACAAAGCAGTTAAGCATGCCTTATATTCACTGGGTTACTCATACACTTATAACTAGGAACGTATTTAAGTGTTTCATTGGACTGGAGCCTAATCTCACTTTTATAGCTTTTGTTTAAATTAAAGGCTAGCAAGAGGTGAGCAGCACAGAATCCAACTATTTCATACATTTAGAAGTTAAATGTTAAGAAGAGTTTCCTACCCTCTAATTATTACAGGCACTTCAGAAAATTTGCATTGGAAAAAAAAATCCATTTTTGTTATGTTTAGAAATAAAACATTAAAAAAAATCCCACATTTGCTGTCTAGAATGAAACTGGTCTCTAGGCCGTAGACTTCACAACAGCAAAACAGTTTAACACAAGGGGAACTTTTATATTTATGAGCTCTCATCCCAGCTCAGAAAAAAGCAGTTCAGTGTGTGCTCTCTTTTCACTTGGGCTGACAGAAATCAGGCCCTTTTCCTGACCAGGCAACGTCCTTGAGTGTGACTTTGAATATCTGACCAAGCCAGGTACAAGTGCTTGGCTTTTCACAACTCCTAATTCAGCAGTTTAGCATTCAGGCACTGCTCCTGCCCAAATCTGCCTGCTTAGAAGCAATTTCCTTTGTTATTCTCTGTTGTTTTGAAGTCACATCCTCAGTATTTGAAGAGTGAAATTAATTCACCACTAGAAAGAAAAGTAGCACTAAGTGCTCTGCACGGGAGGAGCAGATTATTCCCATTACCTGTCTGCCAAGCAGACTGAAGCTGTGCTCACAACCATGTCCTTCTTCATCCCTCACCTACAGATAGACACATTCAACCTACTACAGCACAAATCATTTCACAGAGAAACTTTCCCTGCCTTGTTCCCAGAGATTCCCAGATCTGTCAGGCAAAGAGCCAAGTGCTCCTCTATGAGCAAACAGAATACATTTTCCTCACCACTTGGGTACATTTGGGTTAATAACACCACAGCAATAAGACATTGAACTAGCTGTAGGTCATGTATTTATTTCCAGGCAGCATAGAAAATACAGGAGCAAAGCTTCAATGTCATTTCTATCTCCACTTTAATGTGAACTGCACCATGATCCTCTGTGAGAACTGTGTCTGAACAGAACATCCATGGAGGGAATGAAAGCTAACTCCAGTTGCTAAACGATGCAGCTGTTCACTTTGTGGATAGAGATAACTAAAAGTTACTGCTTTCCTTTGGAATTTTAGGGGTGCAGTCCAACCCAGCAACAGCACCCAAGGGTATTGTGGTGCACTGTTTTAATGATTGTTACTGCAATTACAATTATTTTACCATCACTCAAGTCTGAACTGCCATTGCTGCCAGGAAGGTCTGCTTCACACTATCCCAGTGGCTGGACCTGTGCTAGGTCATTTTGAAGACTAAATACATAAATGCAGACTAAGAGAAGTCTTCAAGTGTGGAGTAAATAATATATTCATCCTTCGAAGCAAAGAAAATAAACTAATTAAGCAACCAGTTGACAATCTGAAGGCAGCTCACACAGGTAAAATGCAGCTCCACAGGGTCCTGTTTCAATACAAAATTAGAGATGAAATTTCCTATAATTTCAAGTTACCTCATGCTTTGTGTGTGTGCTAAGACCAAGAGAGTTTGGATTTCACTTGATGTATGCTTGGCAATAGGTCTCATTTTCTCTGTTTAATACAGACATGTAAGGAGAGATGTGTCTGTCTGGGTAGCCAGCCCTGCTGCTCACCGCTGAATGGCTTCCTGTCATTGCTTAAGCAATTCCTTTGTGATACATCAACTATACTAAAATCCTCTGCAGAAAACAGAAAAGATGTTGCCTCCCCTTCTGTCACTACTGTTAATCTTTCGGTGAGTAGAACCTCCCAGCTTTCTTTCAGGGGAAAAGAGACAACAAACATCGATTTGGAGCATATTTCCAGTGCTATTTTCATGTACATGCCAAAGAAACACACCAGAGGTTGTCAGAGCAGCAAAACAAGGATTCTTAGCTTTAGAATCTGCAGCCCATAGCAAGTTCCTTGGCAGTGGAGAACTTTGCCTTACATCCTGATTAACTACAAACGTAGGCACTAATCTTCCTAAGACAGCGCATTTACTTGAAAGCTGAATGAAAAAAATGATATACTAGAAAGAGAGAGCACGCCGTGCTTTTCCCCAGTGACCCTGCCTTTACACTACTTCAGCTCGTTAAAGTTCCATTACAAGCTTTGTGTGCAAAAAGGAAATTTCTCAGTTGAATCTCCCCAGTGCTCACAAGGCTGTTCATCCCAACTCACAGAATTGTCGAGAACCACAGAAATCAGGAATCTGATTTTACACCACATTTCACACACTGATCTCCTTCTCTTCTACAAAGAAAGTGCATTTTCAGAGCCTTAAGAACAAACACCGTGAGCTTCCTGCTCCACAAGGGTCACTTGTACATTCCTAGGCAGACAAGAAAGAGACAGCCAGGTCTGGCCTTGCTCTGGCTTTATAGAAGAGGCACGGAGCTCCTCAGGTCTCCGTGTTCCAAGAGAAGTGTCCAGGTGGGGACTTTGAACTTCTGTAGGATTTCTTGAAGCCAAAAAGATACAGATCAAAATTGCACACATAGACCTGAAAAATCATTTCTTGCCATGATAGCCAGTTGGTTAATCAAGGGAAAATAGGGCACAGACTGCACGGGAAGCAACTGTTCTGGGACCTCCCCCGGAGCTGCACCCGGCAAGGTGACCTGGTTTGGCAGGGCAGTGGTTTGTTTCTGAGTCCACAGCAGAAGATTTAGAGGCAAAACAACAGAAGCCAAGATATATATATATATATATTTTTTCAGAAAGCTAGAGAAATGGAAAATAGAGGCCCATAACTTCAACGTCATAAAACTATCAAACAGCTTTTAAGTGGCAGGTGCTGTTTCAGAGAAACAAAACCTTGGAAGGCATCTAGATCAAGCTACCCAAGACAGGGAGCTCACATTTGCAGCCTGCAACAGTCCAGTACCTCTGGCAAAGGAGAGCTTTAAGAGTCTCTCATTTTTATTAGCACTAAATTCACTCAAAACAAGAGACACGGACAAAACAAGCAAGAAGTGACACTATTAAAATGAAACATGGCATCAACTTGGAGTCCACAACTCAGTTTTATTTGAGACAAAAGAGTAAATTGTCTGACATCTTGGCCTGTTCATGCTTTTGCTGCAAAGACACAAACAACAACAACTAAAAAACCTTTAAGTTACTTGACCTGAAACCTGGACTTTTTTATACTGTCCAACAGGCCCAACTGCAATGAGTACCAAAAACTGATTACTTTAAAAATTATATCATGAAGGCAATTGCAGATAATATGAATGCACACCTCACATGGTCAGTTGAGCTAAATTTGCAAACACCTTTTAAGCAAGAAAAGGAGAACATCATCAAAAACATTAGAGCTCCTTCAAAGCTGGAAGGATATTGGGTACATTGCAATAGAGATACATGTAAGATGACATAAAAGGAAAAGAAACACTACTCTGGATTCACCGCCTGACTCGTTCTGTTACCTCTTTTTATTCTGTAATGTAATACTGTGGAGTGTAACATAACATGACAGTTCAGAAATTTACAGGAATATCCTTTTCTGCCTGGAACTGATAGTGGGCAGCCATCAGACACAGGCCCAGGGGAGGTACATGGAAGAAACTTTAAGATGCTAGCACATATTTGCAGACACTTAACTGCAAGTCGCTGCTGACCTCAGTAGTGCCTCAGCATTACAGACACATACTTGTCTGCAGGAGAATAGCACAGTTTGAAGACAGCACCCTACAATTGCTCTTCTCAAGGTGGAAATATTCCTGCTATGAAAATATTACAACTCTCAAGTTCAGGAAATTACTACACTCTACAATAAAAAGGGGGAAAAAAAAAGTGGCAATAGTGTTTAAGGTACCTGTAAAGGTGCAGGTCACACGAGACACATTTAGTTTTATGATCTGTAAGAAAAACTGAGGATGAAAAGGAGATTTTTCCTCATCCCTTCCATTTTTCTCAGCTGAAAACCATGCTGCTGCCAGCCTTGTGTTGGA
Source organism: Coturnix japonica (assembly GCF_054131305.1). Classification (NCBI taxonomy): domain Eukaryota; kingdom Metazoa; phylum Chordata; class Aves; order Galliformes; family Phasianidae; genus Coturnix; species Coturnix japonica. Next base: position 1,999,606 of record NC_140671.1, on the reverse strand, counting down.
TGGGGACTTTGTCCAGCTTACCAGTTATGGTAATCCTGTCCATCCATGCAACTCTGTTGAAGATCATTTTCCAACACATGTTACTGACACAGAAGTTCCCTCATTTCCTGATGCCTTGGAGTTCTTAACATTCTGTATTGGATTCACTTGGAATCCCATTTAAACTGTCTGTCCTAGGTTTCCAGGGGAGAGATCTCCAGAGGACATTACATTCTATACACATCTAAAGCAATGTTTCCACATCTTCTCCTCCTCCATTGTATATAAAGGCAGCCTAGCTGACCACTTTAAATTATATGCCTAATTGTTAGTCACTGTTATGCAACCCACCTTAGGTAAGTTATTCATGCATTCAAGCGTACTTTCTGGTGCAGACAAATTACAGGGAATGGCTTCCAGTCTTACTGCATTTAAACACAACATTGCAATCAGTTATTGTTCATGCTCCCTAGTTAATCAAATTCAGCCTCCACTAAATCTACATTTATTAGTGCTGACAGTCAAGCAGAACTCGTCTCCAACAATTAATATACAGAAAGACACTGCAAAAATATAACAAGAGGAAAACTACTGCATATGAATGTAAGATGAGTTTTTGGAAAAGGTTGTTAATTTTTATAATTCTGTTTAATTTAGACTTGCTGATTCTCCTTTCATTATCCAATGGACCACTGTTGATAATCAAGGTCTATGTTACTTTGTGGTATAATTAAAGTTGCTACTTAATGGGAAAGCCTAGCGAGCACTAAACAAAAGAGAATCAATAATGTTTCAAAATTGGAAAAAAGCTGAGAAAATTTCTACTGAGTATCAGAAAAAGCTGCAGAAAACTCTGGCACTGTCTACCCAGACTTTGTGCAGTGACCTTTCTCTATACACAGGAGGGTAGAAGGCAGAGTATTACTGGACCGCAGTCTGGGCAGTCTCATGGTCCTTCCTCATGGCTGTGCTCCACTGTTGTTGATCAAGCAAAAGCAGTCTGAGAACCTTCCTGATGACCAGCTGGCCTCAAATGGTTGGAAAGATTCTCAGCAATTTGTTTTTATTATTGAAAAATGGAATCATAGTGTTAATCAGTCTTCTAATAATTCTCCAGTTCACTGGAGAAATTTAACAATGTGTAGCTAATTAAATATCCAAAGACCTCATGGTATCCTGTGATGCTGGAGACAAAATTTTAGGTTCACATTCCAATTAATATGCTGTTAACAAGTCATACTCCAGCAGAGCTTGGCAGAAGACTTACAGTGCCTTCATAACTAGGACCAAATAACAACTACAGGTCTTGGTGAGAGCTGTGTAGGTAGAGTACAAATACAGGGTCTAGCTAAGGTACCTGTGATCCACAGAGAGTTTCCTTTCACAGCCAAAGAAGCAGTTGATGTTTTCCTTCCTTTGTGGGCTTGCATAGTTCCAGTCTCAGTCCTTCACAGCCCAATAAGAAACACATCTCAAACTTCAGCTACAAGCCTTTAGCTTTACATAGGGATACAGCTAAGCACAGCTGGCCCAGAGGCAGCAGTGTGAGCAAATTTAGTCAACCGGTATCTCCGATAAGTTGGGTCAGAATCACAGAGCTAAGCAGTGTGAGGTGGTCAGAGCCCAGCTCAGAAGCAGCAGCACAGGGACTGCTATGACAGCTCATGTCATACCAGTCCCTTCTGCTCTTGGGCAAGGCAGAAAGGCAGCTCAGAGCAAGTACATCTCCATAGGCACAAAGGTTCCTATGCACTTCTTAGGGAAACACAGCCTGAGGAAATCCCTGCCTGCATAACTGGGCAGAGCTGGCCAAGCTCTATAGAAAATCCCAGAGCATGCATATACACGTGCTCCCTTTGGTCTGTTCAAAATCCACATCTGTACATTAGTTTGGGTTCTAATTAGAACAGTTAGTTTCATCTCTTACACAGTTTCCCTTCAACAAACAATCCCAATCTGTTGCCCAGAGGTGATTCAAACCAGTCCATTTTCTGTCTCTGGTTTTCCCTCTCTCTGCTTCATATTTGCAATGAGAATGTGATCTTATTTTATTTTTTTCTTTTGTTTCAGAATTTTAATTGCTTTTATTTTATTTATTAAGAGTGGGGGGGAAAAAAGGTTGAAAAGTTTCCTATTAAAAATAAGCCTCATTGAGATTAAAATATGCTTGTGCCTGTACCATGATTGTGAAACACTAAGCTGAAAGAGGAATTGTTTAATTTCAATGACTGTCTCACTTCAACCCGATATTAATCTGAAAATATTGGTAGAGGCTGCTGATAGAAAAGTCATTATATTTAAGCTAAATTTTTCATGGGAATCTAAATGTTTAATTCCAAATATTTTTCTTAAAACAATCATTTTACAGAAGAAATTCCTGTGCAGCCTTGGATCCATTCCAATTTAAATGCTTCCTGCAAAGGGGACCATACAACAGCGTGCTCTGGTTAACCTGGGGGGAATCCTAAAGGTAATGTGGAGATTCTCCCATCATTACCATAAGCAGTGTGAAGAACACGCGGTGTCCCCAGAGGATCTGAAAACTGGGTCGTGAGGCAGAGAAAGCTGCAGGGGTGGAGAAAATCCAACAGCATCAGGTCCAGCCCTCTCCAACGCACTGATCCGGAAACTGATGCTCTCTGAACACCATCTGCCTCACTGCCCCACTCAGCACTGATGGTGAGGAGCTGCCTGCTCCATGGGCCCCCAGCAGGGCCATGGCACCAGGCTGCTGCTCCTGCCCTGGTGACACAGAGCTGGATAACGTGTGCATCATTTGCCTTGGGGATGCCTCAAAGGTCACAGTGAGCGTGCAGAGCTTGCAGGAAGGGCCAAAGTTACAGGGGAGCTTCATGCATCCATCAAAGTCAGCACAGGAGCACCATCTCCTATAGAAAGGCTGGTTTCTAGCTGCTGGCCTTGGACGAGCTGCGGTTATTAAACCCTTGAATGAACAAATCAGATGTCTATTTACCAAGTCTGCCCCTTGATAGCACTATTTGATCAATTCCAGAATCCTTTCTGATAGGTAATTAAAAAAGCTTTTCCTTAGTTATCGTGTGGAGTGAACCATTAATTACACTTCAGAGCCCCAGAGATGCAATTCTTTTTCTATTGTGAAACTCTGTAGCGAGCCACGAAATGCCTGCCTCTATACAAGGGCTGAATAAATGAAAGTAATTTCCTTGAGACCTCGATTCCTCTGCTTTTTATGGCTAAAGACTTGAGTTGCCTCAGCATTAATAAGTTTGTTCTTTAGGGCTGAATTTTCTCAGTACAAACATCCATGACCATAACACAAAGAAATATTTTCTTTGGCTGATAGAGCCAGCAGACTGAATCCATTTATTAGTATTATTGTTATCACTGAACTGCCACAATGCTCTTGGCATCGAGTTGCACAGAAAAGATCAGTTAAATTGAAGATCTCCACCAAGAAGCAACAATTTCTTGTCAAAGCCAATTCAGCCCTTATGGAAACGCCAGGATCGTATTAACTTTCCTCAAAAGTATGCGTAATGCATCACAGCAAGTGGTTTTGACAAGTACTTATGTGCACGTGTGGATGTGTTTGGCATGCAGAGAAACCCCAGAGTTATTTGAATTGAAAAGTCAAATGTTAGAAAGTTAGGAAAGGCCAGATTTAAAGGTGTTCGGCTCGTTTCATTCAACCTCTTACAATCCACCCTTCTGCATCAAAAAGAACACAGGAATTGATGTTCTCTTGAGAGATAATGCTTATGTTTGAACCACCTGGTTAGCAGAAACTTCCCAATTTACCAGTATGCCACACTGAAGAATAAACTGTGTTTGCAAGTTTGAGGGTCTTTTCCCTGTCTTTGAAAGAAATTCCATAGGATTCTGACTTCTGTAATCTTTGATAACATCAAAAATCTGCTGCCACATATAGAGCTGCAGCACCTCAATCTTTATGCATGGTGGGGAAGGTTTGAGTGTGATCTTTTGTTACAGGAGCACAGACCTGTATTTTGTGCTGCAGCTGGCAGCAGTGAAGGCTCTTATCCCCAAAAAGGGCAGAAGGATGGCTATGGCTGCTCCTGCAATCCAGCATACACCAGCTAAACTTGCTCTCTTTCCCCTCTCAGCAACTCTAACAGTTTAAGTCACTTGAAGTCAAACAACTTAGCAGGGATGTAGGTGGTTGATGTTGGGCACTTTGGCTCTGAAGTGTGAGATCTCTATCTAAATCTTGGCTGTGTTGCTCCAGACTTACTTTTAACCATTTAGTGGGGCACTCACCCTTTGACATTACAATAAGAAGGACATGCACACAGCCCAGCAGGTTTCACAGAACATCCATGGATAGGATTCGAGGCTGTTCTACACCTACACACATCAGTGAAGTCATCTGATACAGATACACGTACTTATGTTTTCCCATGCTTATGTGATAGGGCCATTAGCCAACACAGCACTCAGAATCATGCCATCACAACCCCCATTTTTACCATCAAAAACTTAAATGGAATTGAATCCAGTAACATTTGACCATTAAATAACCCGGAGGATCACAGAGCAAGCCCTGATTTGCCATGTGTTGCCAGGGGAAAATAGCCTACTCTTTCATACATGCTTGTATGACAGAGGATGGAATTAATCCCATCTTAAGTACTAACAATTCCTTTGTAGCAATAGTAATCATGCAAAATTATTTCAGTACTGCTGTAAAATCTACTCTAGAATTTACATGGTAATAGTCAATACTGAGTGGACCCCTATTTCACAGTTATTTTGATGTATTTTAACAGACCAGAAAGGTCTGAACAAAGTGAAAAATCTCAGGTTGGTCCAGTTGTGGGGAAATTAGCAGAATGTGTGTAAATACTCAATTATCAGCCATAAGAAATCCTGAGTATTCTGCTCCACACTGAACCCAAACAGCTTTCATTCCTGCTGCTTGCTCTTTGCATGTTCCCTGAGCTGCACAGCACTCTGTTGCTTCAAGGCAAAAAGTTACTCAAAAATTTAAAAAACCTGCTAAAAAATCAGCACAACTTTGATACCAGCACATTCAGTTCAGGTGAAATCCAACATGGAGTGAAAATACTGTTCAAGGTCACATTGAATAAACTCACAAACTGTTGGAGAGGTTTTGCATTGTTTTATAAAGCAAAATTGCAACTTCTCTATATTACACGTCTCTTGAAACGGAACAGCTTGAAATATCAAATCACAGTATGTTTTTGAACTGTTTTCCCCAGGGTTGTCTGCTCTCTGCAGAGAGACAGGGCAAGCATTCAAGCTGTGGGAGGTGCAATATCAGAGAAGAAAAAGCTGAGATATTTATTACACCACGTTAGGATCAAACTATCATTTTGCAATTATCATGTGAATTGTAATCGCAAGCGAGCTATTTACTGTCATTGCTTCAGTCTGGCAAACAAACACAACACGCACAAAAGCTGCTGTTGACTCCTGTACCGACTTAGTGATTCCTGTCTTAATATAAAGCATTGAGTGCAGTTATGTTTGAGCTGGCAGCAGATAGGAAGGTAGAACAGTGTGCTGGTTTATGGGAAAAGCATTCTAGGCACAGCAGTACCCACACAGGCTTGCAGATTTTACTGCAGTGGAAGGACACAGCGGTGAGTCCAATTTAGGGACCTTCACGGTCACACTGACTGACTGTGCACCTCTGTAGCGTCATTTACTTTTAATTTGCTGAGTGGGGACGAAAATATCTCCTGAAAACCAATCATACTTCCAAATGTTTACTGAATATATGCTATAGAATGGGAGAAAATGCTAATTCTACCAGAATAAAGTACTGGAAAAAAAATAAGTGAAAGATAAACAAAGAGTTCAAGGATAAAATGAACCAACAGGCCATCAATTCTACCTTGCTTCTCAAATTAAGAATGAAAAGTCCTTCCTTGTTAAAGATAGAAAATACTGGTAACAACCCAAGTATAAATCATAAGCAGATTGAGAAGAGCTGCATATTAAGATGGATGGACACATTGGTTTCCGTATACCTATTTCCTAAACCAAACAAAGTCAAGCTCAGCTTTGCCCTGTGGCTTTGGTGCACACCTGGAAGTAAGTATTATACGATATAGTGGATAAGAAGAGGTTGATTACTCTTGCATGGCAATACATGGCACAAGAAAGGAGAGAAAACTGAGTTCAGCATCACAGACCTTGTATTTGACTATCTGTGTGTTCAAAGGTGTCAGATGCAAAAACTAACAACAACAGAAATGAAAATACAAAATCACTGCTTCATGTAAGAGCTTCTACCTTCCTCAGACTCATTTTTCAAAGCAACTACCCTGCAACTCGTATGTACGTAGAAGACACTATTCCAGCATCTGTATCTAACCAGAATCATCTAAAGAATGTCAGAACACCACAAGGAAGGCAGATTTTCATAATTCAGACAGTTATTCATGCAGCATTTCCTTATGAGATTATCAAAATGAGCATGTCAAGAAGCTTAGGTGAAAGTATCATAAATGCTTTCAACTACGGAAGAGCATGTTCAAATACCACTACACTGTGAACGCTCCCATGCTTCTAAGAGCTGTTAAGCTAGATTCAAACTTTGCAGCCTTAGCTTTTATATTTCCAGGTAGATCATTCTCATTTATTATCCATGTGATCCAGCATCCAACAGCAGGCCTGGTCAAACCTCATTGATGTTCACTTGAAAAAATTCATACTGATTTCAAGGGACTTTGAACAAGAATCTGATGTACAACTCAAACATTTCATGATGACTGCAGTCTACCTTTTTTTGCAGGATAATTTCATAATAAATGTTTATGATAAATTGACCAAATGTGACATCAAAGCAGCATCTTTTTTTTCCCCTTTCTTCTCTTCACCACCTCTTTGATCTTGCTTTCTTTTGTACAGCAAGTATCTGAGAAAACAAATGCTGAGTCGATACTTCTGAGATTAGATTAATATGTAACACAGCCAGTGAAATTTGTGGTTAAGATGAAGTTTTGTTTTGCTGGATTTTGTTTTTGGCAGCTTGAACTGCCTACAATCCTAATTCAATTGCAATCCACTCACAGAGCACATCTGTTTTGCTTGGCTAAACTTTTATCTCTGCTTAATAAGATAGTTTTTTATTTAACTTTCAGTTCTGCCTAAAAGCCCCAGTGGGTTTTTTAAAACAGAAGATTATTATTAGAAATTAATTAAGTATTCTTTTCAATTCTGTCTCCTGAGAGTAACTAGGCATTGCCACTGATTTTCTCAGCATTAAGACATTACTGATTGTCATTCATTGGCTGACAGAGAGAATGTCACATCTGGAAGATGCATAACTCCATAAATATAGAAGATTATGAAGACATCTAATACAAGATATAATAAATCAGCACATATAATAAACACATAATTCCATATTTGTCAAACATAACGCAGGCATATGAAGATTGTGATACTAGAATAAAAATGTACACATATTCCAGAAACCAAAAAAAATCTTACTGCAATCACTACAATGGATTGCATTTAGTCTGTGCTTCAGTGTATTGCAGACCCTGACTAAACACTTCTAAGAACATCAAGTGCAATTAAAGAAGAGGTGGTTGATTTGCTGTTGTTTTTGACACAACACTTCATGCTTGAGATGGCAGCTGGTCATTTTAATTTTCACTAAACTCAAGGGTATACATCTGACTAAATGTTGGCAGACTAACTGGGAAGGGAGGTGGAGAAATGAGTTGTCATCAAAAGTCCAAAGAAAAACAATCACTTGCTCTAATAATAATATGGAATTTAACTTACTTTTTTGGTCTGTAGTCAGGGATGGACCTGTCGAGAGATATCCTGTCACTGAGTTGGGCATTGTAACCATATTCTTCATATTTAGTCTCTGATTCATGGCTATCATCTCTTAGGGTAGCAGCCATTCCCCCCTGGCCCAAGCCTCCTGGACCTTCAACTAATCCCATAGGCTTTGCAAGGCCTAAATAGAAGTTAAAAAAAAAAAAAGAAGAAGAAAAAAGAAAGACAAGCAATTAACCAAGATCATACATCTGAGCTCTTCTGTGACCACAGAAGTTTTTAGAGAGCAAGATCTGAGCTCCCATAAAACCCCAAACCTCTAAACGCTTCATGGCTCTGAGGAAATTTTCCTCAGCTTTTCAAACCAGAGTCCATATCAACACATCTTGCATTATTACTGCATAATTGCTAATGAGCAAACTATAAAGAACTAATTATCAGCTTTCAGTTTCCCCCCTTTTTTCCTGGATAATTCCCCAGAAACAGGAATCTTATTTCCAAACATCTCAAAATGCTGAGTCCAGCCTCTTCTCACAAAGATGTGCAAAAACTACTGAGGAGCTGAAAACTCTCACACGTGAATTGCTTGGGATTTCCTCTGTCCTTCAGAACTATGTCATATGGACCATGTATGTTGTGTAAAGATATTCAGCCCTATAAAGCTTCTACGATCAGAAAGTTGGGACATACTTGAGCTAAGATGATTAACCCTGCATTGCTTAGTGCTAAGGTATTAGCCAGCCAACAATCCATTTGATAGGTTTCATATGCTAATATATTCCTGCTTAGCTCAAAAGCACATTTAAAACAAAATGAAACAGATGTAAAAAAATACTCATACAATCACATCGCCAGGAACTTCTTCCATGGTAACAGTCATTTAATTAGGAGTTGAATACTGATAAATAAGCTCCTCAAACACCCTGTGTTTCATGTCAAAGCTTTCCTTCCCAAAAGGCTGTCCATCAACAAGTCATCAGAAGCTAAAAAGTTATTTATAATAGCCTTGGGGATACCATACAGAAATGTGTAAATAACCTCCAAACTGTTTAAAGTGCGGAGCAAAACAGAGTTTGACCTGCTCAACATATTTCAAATTAAGAATTTTTCAAGATGAATATGTCAGTATTTTAAATAAACAACTAAAGGGAAATCAGGAGAGATGAAAAACTGTCAGTGCTTGCTAGTAACAGACAAATATGACAGTATGAAGCTAGGGCTGTCACAGTAAGGTCTGTGACAACTTAGCCCTCATGGGAATTTCTCCTTTATCTCATTGCTAAGACTGTTCTCATTTGCTAAAGCTCTGTCATCATCTCCGCTTAGTTACAGAAGGATAGAATGGAGAAGCAGAGGCTCATTATTGGTTTGAGAGGATAAAGTCAATATTTTCTACTATATATGCTTATGATAAAATCTCCTGCTAGGTTTAAGGGCAAAACTACAGTCTGCCTGAGCATCAACTACCTGCTGAATGTCACACATGCCCTTCTAAATACACATGACATACTTCAATTAGTGGTCCCTGGTCAGGAAATGGTCCTTATATCCATTTTGATGTCTCTTTCATGCTCCTCATCATAATACACTGAAACGATCAACTTTCTCAGCAGGACAAGAAGGACAGAAGAAGGAAAATAAATGAAGCTCTACAGAAAAATATCCTTGGCATGGTCAAGCTTTTAAAAATTCAGGGAGCTCTAAGCATTCAAGCCCAGTGAATTATTGAAAAGAAAGGAAAACAAGAAGCTGATGTAGCTATGGTCTCATTACAGGTGTGTGTGGGAGGTGAGCTGCAGGTCTCACAAGTGAGTGAGATCAAACAGAGGTATGAGCAGGAACCCCACAGACCACACAGGCAGGAGGGGAAAGTGGAAAGACAAAGCTTCATAGCAGCATCTTTTGATAGAATTTCATATTGCTGGGACACAGAGAGAGAAGACCAAAGAACCGAGCTACTGGGATTGAGATACTGACGTTTAGTCAACAACAAACTTCTTCAAAGCTTTAAGTGAAACAAAACGCAAGTAAAAATGAAAGGTATGCTCAAGGCAACAAACATCTAATCAGCATACATCTCTTTTCTTTAGCCAGACACAGTCCTAAAACTGGGATCTTGGGCCACCTTTGATGACTCATCCCCAGCATTCAATAATGCAAAACAGCCCAGTTATGCTGTCTTCCTTTGTCAAACACATTTTTCTCCTCCAAGGGATGGAGCTAACCCAAAAGACAAGCAGGAAACTGTTCAAAACCTGTCTGAAAGTGTACAAGAAGAAATGCAAGAAAATCGGTTCAGAGGGACTGAGTTGAGTCAGCAGGATGGCAGGGTGCCTATTCCAGCTCATGACCCTGCTGGCAAAATAAATAAATAAATAAAAATTCACGAGGAATTAGTAATACAAGCCACTTTGTGGGCTGAATGTAAAGAATGCAAAAGCAGAGGGGTAAGAGCCTTTATTGTGATCTTTGGTTGGCCACGTAAATCTCTGCCCAGCTGAAAACCCAGTTTCTCCTTTCCTCATGTAAATGGAAAAACCACATAATACCAAACCTCTGGCCTGCTGGTCTGCAGCTAGTAATACATTTCTGCAGTCTGAAAGGAGAAGGAGAAACTAGTACAAGGGAGGCTTACAATTAGGGGTTGAAATAATCACGTCTCCAGTTGGGTCAGGCAAAGAGAGAAAGCTGTAAGCAAAAAAAAAAAGGCATATTGTGATATGTGGGGGTACTTGAGGCCTGTGTCACTTCCAATGATACAGTTTTCTGCCAGAAAAGCAGAGAAATAGACAGACACAGTTTGAGTTGAAACAAGACTAAAACTCTTCAAGAACTGTGTTACAGTTACTGATTTCAAATTACAGAATTCCTTTGATGTTACTATGTGAAGCACATACTGGCACTAAATATTTCTGAAAGCATTTTATGGAGCTTCATTATGTTTCTTCCTTTTATTTCAGTTTAAGATGAGAGGACATAGGGCACTTTGACCAGATTTGCTATTTATCAGTTGCTTTAAAAGATAAGGGTCTAAGATTGTAATCTCTAGCTTGACGAGCAGTCTTCACTCAAGTCATTACAGAAATTACGTATTTCAGACTCTAAATCTCTTCTCTCCCAAAAGGAAAAACCTAATCTGCAGCCTAATCTTCCTGCATTGCACAGTCTCAGACTTATAACACTAATAGCAATTAGTGACGCCGCATGCCTCTGTTTTACATGTCTAACATATGGCATCTTAAAGAGGGTTCTGTTTCCAACAAAAAGTCAGCAGTTTCTCCCCCCCAAAACCACAAACAGGCCTTATTAAAAGCGAGTCAAATTAGGCACTTCAGAAGTTAAAGAACCCAGGAAACTAGACACTTCATTAAGCCTACGTCCTTGAAAGACTGCAATGTGGAAATTTATTTGCTGATCACTTAGAATCATCTGGGCTGGGTTCTGATGTTACATCAAAGCAAATTGAAGATGACTTCATTAAAGTTAACTGACCTGCTTTGATGAAAGGGACTCCAAGATGTGGTGTGCTCATTTGACTTCAAGCAGTGATTTAATTCCGGTAGTTAAAAACTTTATTCTTTATACTACAAGTTCTTGCAGTTTACAGAACAAAACACTTGCATCTTTAAGGCACAAGAAAAAGGGAAATGAAACTTTCAGCAGAGGAATCATCAAGCTTGCATTTTTTCTCATAAGAATTAGATAGCTTTCCAAGCCATGCATAATGACAATTACTTCACATACTTTGCTCGCAATCCTTATATTCCAGTTCTGCATGATGTTAATCTGATCTAATTCTAGGAAAATGCCATCATTTATCTGACTTCTATCTGCCTTGCTCTCAGAATGCATCATCGAGAGGGTTTTTCCACTATTAATTACCCAAATTCTAGCCTAAACTAATCCGAGATTCCTATAGCAATGCAGTAACACTGAATAATCTATAGCAGCAACTAAATAAATAATATCACCTTGCTTCATTCTGCAGGAAAAGCACTAAATTGCCTCCATAAATGATGAGGAACAATGAATGCAGTATAATTTAGAAATATATGTGTGTGCATACATATCTATATGTGTGGGTGTGTGTGTGTTAAAAGCAGCAATTGCAGGCAATGTTTTTTAAATGTTTAGAGAGACACAGTATGACTTACGTATGGTAACATCTGCATAGCATTCTTCATCTCAAAGAATTACCTGTTTCTTTGGCAAATACCTCCTCATTAGAGTGCTTCAACCACCCAAACCAAGCCTGTGACTCCCTATCCACTCAGCAGCAGCCATCTGCATTGGTCAACCCCAGAAGAAGCCCCACAGCACGGAACCATTGAGCAGAACCATCTCCTCTGAGACTTTCCAGCAGGCAGAATATAAAACCCTGGAGGGTGTGGAGGGGCAGAACACCCCAACAGTGCTCCCATAGGAAGTGGAAGTCGGTTCCCAAGGTCAGGAATTCAAGTGAAGTTATTTGTGCCCTGCTCAGTCTTCAGGGGCTGCCAATGGGAGAATTCATTCCCAAGGGTCTCGCCTACTGGAACAGCAGGGAAATGGGTGCAGTTCTGAAAATACTGCTGTTGGGTAGTGAGACAATTGCTATTGATTTTATATGTGGGGTGTTCAGGTCCTACAATGATGAAGAGAAATGCAAAACCTAAAAAAGACAGATGGAGAAGTGCCTCTGTTTCAATCCGCAGCATATATCTGGGTTTTTACCCAGGCAGATCAGATAGCAAATCTTCTCCATTTTTTCCTTCTTTTTAAGCTTGCTGCAGACCGCCAGATCCTCCTTCTCTGACTTGTCTCCCTGTGGCTGTAACTAGCACCCATGCTCCCACAGACTGTGAAGCCACTGTGGGCAGGGAAGGCAGTGATGTTGCTCATGTCACCCTGCGGCTCTTGCCAGAGCAAAAGGTTGACAGAAATCCCACTGCCAGCTGATTCAGCTCCGAAACAGTGATAGGCAGAGGTGGAACAACAGCGGCAGTGCCCGATGAGCTGCTATTTTTAAAGATGTCTTTTCTTTAAAATTTAAGACTAAAAAGACCCACAGCTGGTACGCTGGGATCAGTCACACCCAGTTCAATGCCATAGATGACAATGAGGTCACAAAGAATTGGTGTCTGTCACTCATTTTGAATTTACTGTTCTCATTGCAGAGATTTCTGAATATGACAGAAATTGCTGGGAGAAGGGAAAGCAGAATGAGCCAGCCTTAGTTCCTTAAACAGATTAGATACTCTGCAGGATGCATAATTTCCTGGGAAGAAAAGAGGCCTTCTATTTCTCACCATAAATTCTGCCACAATGGAAAAATTACTGATGAGATTTAAGTGAGAAACCATGGCAAAAGATCAACTACATCTGTAATTATTTTAATGTGTGCTTTTTTATGCATTTTTTTTTTATATATATATATGCAGCACAATTACAGATAGCTGAAAAATCAGGTTCAGCCAAGGTTCTTAGACATAATTAACCTTTTGCCAATTCAAAATAAAGGTAAGCAATTGAAAGTAATTATATGCCCACATTCACAGTAGCACAGATCTGTTCATGGCCTTTCCCTGGCCTTTCTGCCACTTCTGGCACAGTCACCTTTCCTGGCAGTCGTGATTCTGCTCCCACATCTCATCCCTCCTCCAACTGAAACCTGGGCAGATGGTGCTGAGTCCAATCCTGCTCCACCACCAGGACCAGCAGATTTGGGCAGTGCTAACAACTACTGTCCTGTCTCAGTCTGAGCTTGAGAAGGACTCCAAAGGAAATCTCTGAGCTTTACCTACCTTTTATTTAGACCATCTACACTCTTGAATAGCTCTAGAAATATATGCTGGTTTCTAGCACCCTAAAAGGAAGGAATAAAACATTTCCTTGTAAAACAGTTGGCATAGTCAGCCAGCAGTTTTACCTGAAACTCCTGGAACACTTCTCTTTTAAGGCTGATTTTTGAATGAAAAGAAAAAAGGTTCATCGAGGTTCAATAACACAGTTATACAAGCCCCAAATTACTGTATTTTTAAAATCTAGTCCTACACAAAACCACAATAGAAGACTGAAATGTAAACCAATCCTTCCGGAGGCAGGTACCAAATCAGCTGCATCTAATGAGTCAGCCCAAATGTTTCTATCTTTAATTACTACCGGTTTGTGCAGACTTTGTGATCTTGTACTGTTGCAACTAGAATCTTCGGATGAAGGTTACAGCCTCTTGACTGTAGGCAATGAGATTAAAAATGGTTTTTCTTCCTCCAGGAATTAACAGCTCAGGTCAGAATGAAGCAGATGCTCAAGAGAAGCAGTTGGCTGGAGGAGGAGGAAGAAAGAGCAATGTGAAGGAGCCGTTCAACACTAAGCAAAAGGTCTCAGCTCACCAATCTTGATGTTTATAGCTCCATTTTGGTAATCCCTAAAAATAATCATGAGGAAAATAGTTTCCCAAATACCATGTTTAAATTAGAGAATGCCTTGCCTCTTGCATACAGATCAAGGATGCTCTGTTCAGATGCTCAGTTGAGGTCAGAAGATGCTAACAATGGTGGCTCTCATTAACCTATCACATACAGAATGGTATTTCTCTCCTCTCCATCCTATGACATCACCCTAACTTAAATATGGAAAAGTAAGTTACTTTGCATCTGCAAGCACCAAGATCAACAATATACAAAAGAAAGGCTTCTTTGTAACTATTTCACTACTTAAACCATTTCAGTCAACTTAGCAAACAGTAGTGCACAGCAGGAAGAGTCATTGCAGTCTGCCTCAATGATTCAATCTAAATGTTAAACAGAGTCTGGTCCTTAATTTCTGCATATCCCAACTTGCCACATCCCAAATCAGTTTCTTCTGACACCGCCTTGCAAAAAAGCCTACTTTAAATATAAGTCTTTCTGCCCGGGGAACTGATGTAAATTTTGTCTATATCAAAGGTGCTTATTTCCTGGGCTAGAATGAATGATGTTTGTGAATGAGATTTAGTTTTACATATAGAAACAGTCAACAAATTGCATTCCACAGGGACAGAAGCTCCAACTGTCTATGAAGAGAAAAGAACAAAACCCCATCCAATTTAAATGACTACAGCACTTCCATTTATCTGAAATCCAAAATGCAGTCTCATTTTTTATAGTTGTAATCAAGTTTGCTGCTTCCTTGCTTGAAAGATTTATGTCCCCTGGTATCTGGTATCAGCATCGAGTATCTCAGAAGATATACCATGGAGAAGACAAACAGTATCTTGTGGCTAACAGTTTGAAAGGAAAAAGTGCAGTAACTCCTTGCAAAACTGAAACACTTAACAACTTTTTGGCCCTAGAAACTATGGGGTGGCAGCGTACCCTGACCTCTTGTTTCCAGGCCTTTCTTGTCTGTTCAATTAGAAGCCAAAAATAGTGTTTCCCAACCTTCATCCACAGATGACTGACAGTCTTGTAAGACTGTATTTTTTTTTGTGAGAAGATTGCTGAACGGAGGTGAAAGGATGAAGTGACTTGGCAGCTCTACCTATAGGAAGACTATTCCTTTTCTTCTTGCTGAAACAGACAGCGTGCAGAATCAGGAGCCATGAAAGTGATGTAATTAGGACAAATATCCATACCCTGATGTGCTTTGTCCATTGTTGTTGTTGGTCTGGGGTTTTTTTGCCTTCCCAAAAGTCAAGACATATCCTGGTCTCAGAAAGTGCACTGTGGTGCAGACCGTATCTGTCAAGTGCCTAAAGTACATTAGATGGAGAAAGCCATAAGGATTTTGCCAGGCCAGAAAACAGGGTTGCTATGAGAGTATGGGCTGGAAACTGGCTCTGGCAGCCCATCCTACTCACTATGTCCCTAACACATTGATACATTAATCCTTAAATGCTTTACAGTAAGCCTTAAAAGAACAGGATTTGGCCAGAACAGCCTTTTTCCTTAGTGTTTTCATAGGTTGTAGATCTAGATTTAGAGTACTATTGCAGCAGGCACTATACGAGCCCAGAGAGACTGTTCCAACCCCAAAGAGCTCACTATTAATACCAAAGACAAGAAGGTCTTGTTCCCCCTCTATACAGATGGCACCCTGAGTCAAAAAGGATAGGATTCCTACAGCAAAGTAACATAGGGATAGGCTTTATATTTTTTTTTCTTCCAAAAACAAACAAAGAAACAAAAATCCACTCATGACCAAGATGGTTCTGAAATGATTGATTCCTCTTGTGGAAAAGCTCATGGAAAAAAAAAAGCTCCCTACTGATTCAGGTTATTTTGAGAAGATGAAGGATGGCAGTTCTGCTAAATGTAAGTCAGGTTTCCAGCTGAGAAAGCTGAGCACAACTCCTTGTGTCAGTAGGGAAAAGGAGTCCTTGGAGACCTCTGGCAAAGCTACTCAACGACAGATGCAATATTCCTACTGCATGACTTGGGACTTTCAAGAAGAAGAGAGGAATATCTGAGAAAATACCAAAAAAACATACAAAAGAAATGTGTAATGGAGAGCCAAGTGTAGTAGGGAAAAATTACACTAGTCATCTTTTCACAATGCAGGGAGCAACCAAGTCCATCAGTGCAAAAGGTTTGGATGTTGGGGAAAAGGGGAATATATGTCCTTACGAAGCCTTTGTTCCCTAATATTCTATGTGAATGTGCTGCATGAATGCCACTGTTGGCTACAGCAGCCCCCTCACAAACGTCATTTTTTGTTCCATTGGCTTTGCAAGCAATGGAGTCATAGTGTCAGCTACTCCCTCTCTGGACACAAATTCATTAATGTTTTTTAATTGGGAGAAATACTGTGTTTTTATGTACAGATATCTAATATCAAAAGTAATTGCTTGTATAGAATACTCATTTGAAGCTGGTTTCCCCTTGAGAGGAGAAAATGTTTTCTAATTACAACAGATAATTTAGTAGGAGATAAACAGATTGATGACTGGAAGGACCACAAAATGGAAACCATGCACACCTTTGGAGAGGAAGACAAAAGCCCATATGTGAAGTAGGATGCTGATCTCAGGCTGACATAGTGAGAGAGGTGCCAGTTTTGTTAGAACCTTCATATAAGAAAAATCAATTTCCTAAGAGTAGGAATCCTTAAACAGGGGAAAGCTAAGCAATATATTCTTAAACTTAAATTCTGAGTAACAACAGCCAAAAGAAAAGGACCATACCAAATATGCACTACTCTAAATTGCATGAGGAATTCTTTCTTTTTTTCCCCTATATTTTAACTTTAATGTTCAAAAACATCATTCACGGAGAAAGATCCATTTGGTTTTTTAAATAAACAGATGCGAAGATACTTCTAGAAGTTTTAAAATCCCAGTTGATTTGTGGCTTGCTGATAAAATACAGAAAATGGATTTTTCTCTTCAGGGCTCTGGAGGAAAGCCAGGAAAGTTCTCCTCTGGTGATGGCATAAATCTGGAGTTAGAGAAGATGGGGCTGCAGCGCTGAGGTAGCAGCCCAGCAGCCCATTGATATTAAAAGTAAACAAAATCTGAGCGTCATTGGTTTGGTATCTGGCCTCTGGCAATAGTCAATACCTGAGGCTTCAGAGGAATCAAAACACAAATCATAAAGCACTTGGCCAATTAAACTGCACAGTCCATAGAAGCAGAGTTCCCTTCTGAACCCCACAGGCATGTAACTAGAGCCCTGAAGCATAATATTAGATTACCCTCATTATCTTAACACAGACAGGTAGAAATACGGGGTTAAAACTAGTCAGCTCTCTGTAAAATCCCAGCCATTAACATCAGATTCAATGGCATTCTGCAGCAATTCTCCACTACTATCACTGTCAGGTGTCACTGGTTCAAACGAAACGGATCATCTGCATCAATATTTAATTTTTTAATTATTATTTTTCTAGGGAAACCGTGAAATCTTCTGGGGAATGTGCTTACTAACAGAATAACAGAACCATTCTGGAGGAAGGGAAAGGAGGTTCAGCCTGAACATTCCAAGGTGCATGAGTTAAAACTTTAGGACTGTTTAATTAGATTCAGGAACAAGATGCTCCTTAGCCAAGTTAATGAGCTTTCATTTCATAAATAAGCAAAATATCTTTTAAAAAATAAGGATTTTTCTTGCAGGAATCAGAGGCAGGGAATGGAAACTTACCCATTTGATATCAGATCCTACATAGGCTTAACCCACTCCAGACTCTATTGTGCTGACATTATAGTCTGATCTAACCAAAGCCAGCTCCAGGTCTGATTCTGCCAAATCTGTTTAATTAATCCATTTCAGCCCAGGTTTTCACTCTTGGGACCCTGCTGTTTCTTGCAGGGATTGTCCCCAAGACTAAGTGGGACACTTAGAGAATCACTGAGGAGGGAAAAGACCTTTAAGATCACCAAGACCAACAACTGACCCACCACCACTTCTCTCCATACTTGGGGTGAGCTTCCAACAAGGGCCAGAGAAGTCCATCTCCTGCAGCATTATTTGCAATAGTTGTTCCCATTATTTGCAGAAATTCCTATGCCTCCCTATCCTTTACCTAAATGGCCCGCTATCAAATCAAACCATGTGCACAGGCAGTTTTCTCAGTAACGAAGTTGCACAGAGCATTTGACATTTGCATGACTGAAAAGCTCCCTGTTGTTCAACCCATTTTACGCAGTGGAAGATGACAACATTAAATGCAGACGTAGCAGCTGCTGGAATTCAAAATCACATTGCGCTTTAAACTGGGATGTTGTTTTTCTGCAACTTTAAAATCAGTCATCAATTCCACCCATGTGGAGGCAGCTACATTAGAGATAATCCAACAACTACAGACCTGCTGGCTATGTCCTCTGTTCTCCCTTTCAATCTCTAAGAGTCATCATCTATTGCCTGCTTCGATCACAACTGAATCAAGCAACCTGAAAGGCGCTGCAACATTTTGAGTAATGCTGGTTCTCTATCATTCTTCCTTGGGTACAGATGGAAGAAGAATCATATGGTTTGTCTTGAAAGAGACCTTAACAACCATCCAGTTCCAATGATCTGCCATGGGCAGAGTAGCCACCCACTGTATCAGGCTGCCTAGGGCTCCATCTAACTTGGCCTTGAACACCTTCCATTAGTAGGAGAGGTCAGTCCAAAAACAAACACAGGGCATGTTTGGAACAGCAAAATGACAGCCCAGAACCCAGCATCTACACCAAAATGCTTACAAATCAGTCAGCTATGGCTATACTGGATGAAGACTATACCTATGCAGAGGGTCCTCACAAGCAAGATAAATTAACAAGCACATTAATAGCAGCTGTATCAAAGGATTTGCCACATCTGAAGTCTGATTCTGATCTATTCATAGAGAAGTAGAAGTGGATCACAGAGCTGAAAGTCATACTCAGTTTTGGAGTGCTTTGCAATTGCATACAATTAATCAGGAAGTTATCAGGGAAAAATAAAAAGAATTAGGTACAGTTTTCTCTGGAGAAAGTAATTCAAAGTAGGTGATAATTTTGCAAATGAACAGAGAAATGAGGATAAATAGCAATTGTCAATAAAGCTGAAAAAAATGAAAGTGTAACATTAGAACTGACTGCAACAGTGTTTCTCTGGTTTACAGGAAGGGAATATAAAAAGAAATTTACATTTCAGAGTCTCAGTTTTCCTCCAAGCTTTCCCTTCATTTCCTTTACACTGAAATTCCACAGAAGAATGATTTTTCCTTTCCCCTGATGTGTCTCAGGTTTGTACTTACGGCTACATTATGAGATGTTAAATTACACAGTAGAAAGTGCAACAAGGAGAGTAATACACGTTACCTTTATACAGGAGAAGATCATTTACAGAAGAGACAGGTACGAATCAGCGCAACATACCTGAATTTCATAAAATGGAGGTCAGATCTTACAGCCTGCCCTCATCACTCCTCAAGGACACAAGGATAGAAGATGTGCTATCCAGTACTTACACTTTAGGGCAAAGGCGCATTTTCTGGAGTCAGAAAGAGCTTTCCAGCACCAAATGGTCCCAGCAAAAGCCAATGCTGAGCCTGCTGGGCCATGAAAGTTATCTGATGAGATGAGCAGCAGGGCATGCTTCACTCTGCCTAGCAAAGAGCAGCACACCATCGTTTTCTCTGCTCCTTGCATAATTTAATTCTTCAGTCGCTACTGAAAAGCAATGAGACAGGCTGATGAGACTCAGGTCTGCCATTTTAGGAAGATAAAAATAAAGGAGGTTCTCCTGCAGAACTGATTTAGTCTCAGGGAAATTGCATGCTGCTATGGTTATTATACTAAATAACAAGAAAAACAGAGAAAAAAATGCTTGCGTTAACACATCTCCAACCAACAAAGTAAAGGCTGGTTCCTTTACAATCTACAGACTTGATTTTTATCTTTGTGTTTAAATGGTAGAAATCCTGTTTGTCACTTACATGATTTTTAGCCCAGTTTGCTAAGGAATAATGGTTTGTGGAAGTCTGACACATGCAGAAATGCCCTCTGCACTAATCAGCACCTTCTCTGAGGACTGCAAGACCCAACCTGAGTCTACTGGCATGCCTGGCTGTCCCAGCATCAAAGTCAGGCCATGCCTTCGTTTTCTTGTGAACATTTTTCCTCCATTTTCATATATTTTCTCTTGCTCCACACACTGCGTAAGGAAGAAATCTCACTTTGTGAATGATTGTGAAACTTGTACATATAACTTCGCTGCATATGAAGCATTATAAAAGCCACTTCCGTTTTAGATTTAATTTCCTGTTGGACACAGTGAGCCAGATGGATCTATTTCAGGGGGAGGATCAGGCTGACACAGGTTTAAAATCAAAGATTATTGGTTTTGTATATTCAAAGCTGGAGTAGCTGAGAGCATAGTGTTCTGTGCAGGTGCTAACACATTCAGGCCTACACTATCCCAGGAGTATCCCAAGAAGGAGTTTACCAAATACTAAGGAAATATGGATATTCTTTTTTATGAGTATCTAGAAATCTTTTCACTTCTCCCTACAACACTAAGAGAGAATAAATGAAAAATATTCAACAAGCAACGAGATGCAATCACTAGAGAATTTTCCTTCTAGATGCAAAAGTTCATTTAAATGTGGGAGAAAATACAAGTCACCAGGAAGAAACACAGAAGCAGGCTTCAGTGGAGCATTGGGCTGCCCAAGTCCCTGTGATGCTGCTGAAAGTCAGAAGCTCAGATCCACAAACCTGGATTCAGAGGACTGTCCACATGACAAGGTTTATATAACAGAGTTTCCCAAACCACTCAGCCATCCATTTCTTTCTGAGCCAAACTTACTCATTGCTTATGTAAATTTTGTGTCAACTGTTTCAGCAGTTAGGCAGCTTAGTATTAGGTTATTTAATAGCTTGGACATGATCAGCTCCTTCTTACCTTACTCTTCACTCCCATCTGTTCCACAGAACCACTTGCAGTTTATCATCATGTTTTGGGATTAACAGCAGAGTCTGCTTTTCCTATTAGAGGTGTGAACAGTACCTAGTCCCTGCTCAGCACCTCTAGTACAGTGTTTGTAATACAAACAACATGGGATCGCACAGACCTCACTGGCTAGCAGACACCAGCAAAGGTATCAAAATCATTTTCACCTGCAGGTTTATGCTTGTCGTAGTCACCAATGGGATTCAGGTTCTTTGCAGATGCAAAATTATGCAGCTATCTGTAACCTCATTTTATATATAGCTGGATGGATAGAAATTTGCCCCACAAGGAATCAGTAAAGCAAATTTTAGTCCTAAAGAGGAGTAACCTTTAGGTTATACAACACTATTTCAATTGGTAATATTTTTAGTCTTATCACTGGCTTCAGTTCAGCATACACAGGAAAGAATGCCACCAATCTTTTCTACAACACAAAGCTTGCTTGAAAATGAGTTAATATAACAAAATACATCTTTATTTACAAAACCTTCACAACCCAGCGGCATTCAAGAGCTGTGAAAAAAGAAAAAATTCAATTTCTAAAAAGACAGTACAGCCCCACTGCCAAATGAAATACAAAAACCAGAGTAAAGAGTCCAAATGAAAAACAACCAATTAACCCTATCACCTCACCAAGAATGCCACAGAGACTAAATGAGAAGCAAACTTCTCCAGTATTGGAGATTTTCCAGCTGTCATGGTGGAGACTTTCCAAAGGAAGAACGAGCTCCTGTGCAACCAACCCACTTTTGCTCTGGTATCTCAGTACTTAGGATGCTAGTATGGGTTGTGGGAAATAGCAATTAGAAACTCTATGTAAACTTGCATGAATTTCAGTTTTTGACACATAAAGTACCTTCATTTGGCCAAATGCACTAATGCAGTTACTATACTTCTAACTACTGGCAGCCTTGATGCTTCTGGATCCAAAGCACTGGTAAATTTGGGTAACTGACTTTGAGAGGAGTAATTGCATGGGTGAACTGAGCAGCACGGGGTTCACTGCTGCAGGCATAAAAGCTATTTGAGCATATTATGCCATCTAACCAGTGATACCTGTCACTATCCACACAACATAGCTGACAGCAGAACAGAGGATGGCAGAGTCTATGATTTACTCAGAGAACAGTATTGGGTTTTATATCTTACTGGATTAAAATGAGCACAACTGCTGACTGCATCACAGATGCATTTTTTTTCAGGAACAAAACTCAGCAACTCTCTGATGATTCCACAGAGACCAGCCTACAAGAGAACACCCCTCACAGATATCTCTGCATAGTCTGACACAGCCCAGCATGAACCTGTGTAGGTAGCACTTGCATTTCATATTATCTGAATATTTAAAGAATTTCACAAAAGAGAAAGACCTGGAAGGATCCATTTTCTTCCCTGATCGGTTTATCAGACATAAAAGCCCAGCTGGGAGAGCTTTCATGCTGTGTGTACCAGTGATTCGAATATGACTCCAGCAAACCTGGTTTGAGTCATCCCTTATAAAGTGTGTGGCTCTTGCACTGGCAAGCACTGATTCTCAGGGGTACTCCAGCAAAGACAACTGGATTGCCTGTACAAGTAGCTCTGAAACATAAGCAAAAGGAAGATAATTAAGTTCCACAGCTGCTTTTTCCTACATAGGCTCAGACTCTCCACTCGCTCCTGCTGCAGCTAATGGAAGAGGGAATAGTGGTGGCTTGCACAGCCAGAGAATTTTCCTGCTGAGTGGATTTGGGTGGCATAGACAGAACAAAGGCTTGCACTGGCACTTTCCCTCTCACTGGCATTCTTTAGGCTTGCAGAGAGGAAGGAGGTATCAGGGAGCTGTGGGATTATACAGCATGACTTTTCCCAGTGCTATGCTATTTTGCAGTGAGTATTCAACCCAAGGGAGACATTGGCATCGCAGCAGCCTCTTACACATGCCCTAACATTTAACCCCACAGGGTAAGGTTGAAGCAAAACCTCTAGAGGATCCCAGAAGCTCAACATGTTCCCTTATATTTTGTCTATCTTTCACTCACTGTGTTCAGTTATTTAGATGCGATATCCAAACAATGTGATGAAATAGATAGCCCTCTCCTCCAGCTCTCAGGTACCAAAATACCCCTGCCTGATAAAATCAGTTTTTAAGTAGCAATGCTTAGAGAAGCTGTTTCAAAAATCTCTCCCTCCTTTTATTTTTTTTCCCTTCATTTAGTTTTCTTAATAATTACCCATTCTCTCTGGCTGACATGCAAATCACAGCTCAAATATTAGAAGAATAAATCAGATCAGTGGCAAATGAAAGGGCTTCTAGAAAAAGGCTCCACAGGAGGTGGTGAAAGGCTTAAAATACTCAGAAATCCATATTCTCACCTTTTCTACAGACATTCTGCTCATTTCCTTACACATCACTCTTAAGCCCTTGAGAAAACTGTCCACACTGCTCATGATGACAAAGCAGAAACAAGTCTGTTCTCTCCTGCAGTTACCCTTGGACTCTCCTCCAAAGCCAGGAATCAAGGGCACACTTGAAGAACAACATGTATTAGGCCTACTGATGTTTGTCAAAGATTCTCCAAACGGCTTTTTCTGCTGCAGTGTCTCCCTCTGGACTTTACTTGCTGAGGATGCAAATTCAGGATCTCAGGCTCACCCTTGTCTAGACGACAGATGCATAAAATTATTCAAAAACAAAAGGGCCTGAAAAATGCAGTAATAGGTAGGAAGCTTATGTGGGAGCTCCTCTGGATGGATGATCCATTGGATTTCCTATAAGAAGTGCTGCTGCATTTTCTTTTCATGTATGCCAGTGAAAGGAAAGAAGACCATTCTGCCATAAGACAGGTTCTGCCTCTATCAATGTGACTTTCAGACATTCATATAGTTCCATGGCAGTGTAGCTGTAGGTTTTAGGAAAACCAGACAGATGTCATCCATGCATCATATTAAGACTCCATGCTTTTAGCTCCGTGCTCTCAGGGCAGAGACTTGGAGTCAGTGGGAGAATCTCTGGTTTTCATTCTCAAATGCTGAAATTCTCTTGTTTCAGAGGACACTTTTGATCAATAGAACTACAATTAAGTTGGAAGCTGCTCAGTTGTCATTGACTTCCTTCCTTCCTGTTATCCAGAACATTGCATAACCTATTTTTTTGTTCTCTTTTGGTTTGTTAGTTTAAAGTATGTAAAGGAAATGACTCTCAAGTGAAACCCAACAAATGATAATAATAATAATAATAAAAAAGTGTGCCAAGTACACTGAGAAAGGAGAGACTGAATACCCATTAGTGAGGTTAGAGAGGGGCATTAATAAAAGAAAGATTAGTTAAACATGACTCATTTCTTTTCCTTCCTTTCATAAATCTTATTATTTCCTTGGAGAACAGCCACGCACTCAGTGCCTGGAACTGCGTTTCTAAATGATGCTCTTGGTTTAGCTACTACCTGCCTTTACTTAAAGAAAACAAATGGCAAATTTGGCAAAAAAAAGAACAAAAACAAAACAGCCCCACCTCCCATATTAAGGCCTTTAAATTAAGCCAGGTTTTCTAGCCCTCTGAAAATGTCTGTTGTTTATATATATGCAACAACAATGCTGCAGTGACAGCCCAATTGTTGCTTTTCCAACTCCAGACAAAGAAACTGAAAGGAACTGAGCAGGAATGTCGTAAATGGCTTCTAAATGGCAACAAAACCACCACACCAGCCAAAGATCTTCCTTCCACACCTGTAAACATTGTCTTTATCTGATTACATATTACAGATTACAAAGGATGATTCCACACAAACAAATGTGGATATTACCATGTGTTAATTATGTCAGATGCATGCTAGCATTGGATCATAATCAAATTAAGCATTTATGAGAACTTGTGCGTGGGTAAGAGAAGGTGTGCTTTCATTAATGCAAGGCTGGCAGTCACACAATCTATCCCCATGCATACATGGCTTTGCCTCTCTTTTTGGCAACTGAACTGAAAGTTGCCAGCAATAAATGCTTCTTTTTGACAAATCTGATGTGGACATTCACATGATTCAACTGCAGCCAGTTCCCAACTCTTACTTTTAATACAGCAGTTTGGAACCATTTTCAACCAGCCTCGAGCCGATGAAGGGTAAATAGTCTTTTTAAAAATACTACTGTATCTTTTAAGTATGCAGATTGCCAGGCTGAATTTTAAATGCAATCACTTTGCTTCCAGTACACTCAAAAAATCAGGAGTCAGTCTTGTTGAATCACTCCTCCATACCCAGGACCTGCTATTTCCATCATTTCAAGCCTGTGTGCTGCAATTATGTGAATTGTCCACTTTTTTTCTTTACTTTTTTTTTTTTTTCTTCAGCCCCCTCAATGAAATGCATATGCAATATAAAACCCATTTATCAAACTGGAAATTGCTGTTGTATTTAATCTTCCTAAAGAGAGCAAAATCAAATTATGATGTGTAAAGAATGGTAATCTGTGAAATTTAAGGGAATACTCCATACATGTTCCTCCACATCTGCAACAGAACAGGTCGAAGAGGTCTACTGTAGAAGATATGGGTAGGAAGACATGATGTGATCATACATAATGAGAAGATGAAAACTCTCTTAATCTTTGCAGATTGAATGAAATTTAATTACATTCTATATTGATTGTTGTGGATTACTGGAAAGAGACAGTGAAAAGGGAAAAAGGCAATTACAGTGAAATTGTAGTCTGACCCTTCAATTGCTTTTGGCACGAAAGGTTATGATGCAGTTGGAGCATCAAAAATTCTTTATCTTCTATGATAAATCATTAGCAACAGACTTAGATGCAAAACTGATAAGGAGGGAAAAAAAACAGCCAATTAAATGTTGTTGGGTTTTTTTCCCTGCCAAAAAAGGAAAGGAAAAAAAAAAAAAAGAAAGAAAAAGAAAAAAAGAAAAAGTAAAATGAAGACAAAGGAACAAAATACCAAAGTGTCATGTAATTTCAAGAATAATTACTAAGTCTACCCAGCTTTAGTTCACTGTTGACTGACAATAAATGATACTCATCAGTAGAAATTACTTAGAAAAAAATAAATTAAAAGTACCTGGATTGAAGAGCTGCAGCTGGAAAACCTCACAGTTCAAAATAAACCTTATATCCAAAGTCAAAGATTAATAGCTTCACTGAAGTTTGACCAAGGAAGTTCCAGATGCATTTCACTGCTTTCCTTTCCCACTACATGCTCCAGTTATTTACTCTTCCACCGAACAGCAGCAGCTGAACATAATGGAAGTTTTTGTAGTATGATTTTTTATTTATTTATTTATTTTAATTGATGGAAAACCAAAGCATGAACCATCTGAAAGCCATAGTTCCAGTGTATGTCTGCATGACCGCAGGGATCCACAGCAATTCCTACTCACTCTCATTCTAAAAATTCTTGTTCTGGTGGTAATTGAAAAAATAAGACTTGATTACCAAAAGGATACTTAATGTTTGGCTGTACATTGGCTGATCTCAAAACAGAAAGAATGAAGAGTTTAAAAAAAAGAAAGGCATTGTGATCTGGACAAATCTATCATAATAAAACCACTGGACTTGACTCAAACTTGCAGGAATTCATATTCCTTATGAATAAAATCTGCCTATCCGTGCCTGTCTCCCCCTGTAAAAGTGACTTTGACCCACCTCATTAAGAAGTAACATTCAAGAAGGCATCAGATGACTCTCTAAATTGCAATGAAGTACTGCATAGGATGACATTGGAGAAACCCTGCTCAACACTGGGATGAAACAGCACAGTTATGAGTGTTTGTGTAACACCAGTCTTTCAGGAAGGCACTGTAGAGCATTGTCACAGACAGACTCCCTTGAATTTCAGAGCTTCCAGAACAGCATTATGCCCATTAACTAATGAGTCGTGATATTAAAAAGCAACACCAGGGAGCTAAACCCAAACTCTGATGCTTGATCCTGATGTCACTTACATTGATGCAGTTCTGATGATTTCAGTAGGCTATTTCTAATTGTAAGGAACTGGGGGAGTTGTTATCACAAGATGGAAAAATGAACAAATACTTTAAGGATGAAACTGAGAAACTGAGTTTCTGACCAGAAACTGAGTGATGACCAAATAGTTTAACTGCATTGATAAACTGCTGTGTAATAAACAAATGTCAGAGAGAGATTGAGGGGAAATGGACAAGAAATCTGAACATCTCAGCTTGATTAATTTTCTGTATTTTTCTGTATAAGAACTTTCTAGAATAAGAAACTGCCTACAGTGTTTATTATAACCTGAAGGAGCAATGTGATATTTTAATTAAAGTAATGGCACTTAAAAAAATAAAAGCTTCCTAAATAGTGAAATAGCTTATGAAGAACTTTCTGCTTACTCTGAAGCCACAGTCATTACATGCAATGATGCCTGCCTAGAACATTATGGGCTCCTGCTGATCCTTTGGGGGATGCTATGCTGAGATGAACCCAGAGCTGGTAAAATCCTACCTGAAATCTCACTTGTGAATACCACCAAGAACAAAACAATTCAGAGGAAAAATAAATCATTCAATTGCACTATGATGGATATATTGAATTTGGGAGGAGAATTTTTCTCTTAGAATTTACATTCTTCAAAACTTCTCCAAATTATCATTAGAAAATGCAGCTGCTGAATCTTAGTGTTGACTCTCTTCCTCTAACTTATGAATGCACACTTTTGTGACTAACACCCACCCCTCCACATTCCTGCTCTCTCTTCTCTTTTTACATACATAAATGTGTATGTGAAAGTGGAAGGGGATGCCTGTTCAGTAGCAGTCACTGACACAAACGGCATGTTACTGTAACCACCCAACCTACTTGGATTTACAGGGTCACTCATTCAGAAAGTAGTAATAGTATATATACTTTATACTAATCCTCCTATTTGTCTGCATTTTGAGACTGCAGTAGCCTTTGTTAAATCAATATTACGAGTAACATTTTCACAAGCAGCCTAGAAGCACATTTGGTATCATTAAAAATATTTACACTGCAAGTTTTATTTGGTGCTCGACACTGAATGCTACTTTTATGTTAAAATCTCTTGTAAAAGTTTGCTCCTTCAGCTTCTTGTGGAAAGCATGGATGTATTTAATCACATACTTATTTGATGTCCTACATTTAGAACTTTATGAATCTATGCAAATGCAAACAGACTTCCTTGAAAGAATTAGTTCCTATATGAAACGTTATCTGTCCCTTGGCAACTGCTATGGCTTAGCCTGTTCTAACTAGTACAAAAGGTTTCTTTGCTTACCTAACAAGATTTTTCAAGGCTAGTGAATTAAAACGGAATGTAACAAAAGGAATTAGTGGATGCTTCCTTTCCTCTCCAAAGATAATACAAAATTTAAATGGCAAAGTCATTAAAGAAACATATGGGAGCAACGCTTGAAACAACTATTAAAAGTACACAGCATAAGAACTGGGTAGAGTGCTTTTTAAGTAATTATGAGACCAAATATGCAACTTCCAGCTAAAAAATTGATGTGTATTTGCCATAAAAACACATACCCACGCAGAGTTTGCATATTCAGGGAAACTGTAAAACCCGGCACAGCTTATCAGGACTTCCATCAATCCTTACACCCATGAACTCGGCAGCCTCCTTAACTTTCTACTTCAAAAGTCCTGACTTTGACCCAAGAGTTTGAGGGGGTGCCTTCACACCCCTCTCCAACAAACCCCTACAGCCTATAGCACCCACCCAGGACAGCTGATCACCATGGGACCAGCACCTCACCCCCCACCCAGCCCTCCGTACCATTTAGCTGGTTGTAGACCACTTCCTCCAGGTGGTCCAGGCGCTGCAGGATGGACTCCCTATCAGCCAAGCTGCCCACCTTGGCTCCTCGACTCCTGACACGTCGATCAGCGCTCCGGACAATCTGCACCAGCTCCTGTGAACGATCCTGAATCCTGCAGTAGACGGAGAAGAGGATGATTCCCACGAAGACCAAGATATTGACCGTCAACAAAGTTTTAATTTTCCGTGCCACCGCCATGAGAGCCGTGGGCGATGGGGGCACATCAAGGCGAGGCGGCCTCGCGGCCACCCGGCGCCGGGGCGCGGCGGGGCGCGGATATGAGCGGAGCTGTCCTTCAGCACCACCGCGCCGCTCCCCGCCCGCCGGCGTCCGCCTTCGCCCCGCGGGGCCCACGCGGCGTTGGGGTGGGCGGCATCGGGGGCACCGCGGAGCCGTATCTGGCTGCCCGCTGTCGAGCCGCCTCCTTTTCCTCTTCTCTCCTCTTCTCTCCTCTCCTCTCCTCCACCGGCGGCTCCCGCTCGCCCGCCCTCGCTCTCTCTCCGCCGCCCCAAACGCAGAGCGCCGGTGCGGAGTGACGTGCTCCGGGGGATCTCATCTACATGCACACGGTGGAGCCGTGCCGTGCCGTGGCCGCGCCGCCCTCCAGCCTCGCCCGCTGTTCCCCTGCCGCTGGTTTTCGGAGAGATGGATGGGTGAGTGAGACACGGGCGTTGCGTGGTTTTCTCCACCAGTGGCCATTTTCTCTCTGATGTCCACCTAAAGGGCCCGTATCCCACCCAAGCAAAACTGCAGGCAGCTCCTGGGAAAGTACAGGACCAAGTCTTCTCTTGCCTATGGCTGCACCCCTGTGACCCACCTGTCTTGCTGCTAGAAATGAATTGAATCAAACTGACATGCATCTAGCAAGAGGGAGAGCTGATAATGCACTCGGCTCCATGGGTTTCCCAGCAGCCTAAGTGCAACCTTGGCTTGTGATCCTACCTGGAAGTGAAGTGTCTGGGACCACTTCCATATGCAAAAGAAGTTCTTGCCAAACATATACAAGTGGAGAGAAGCAGCCTAGGCCCTTATAATTAAACACACACACAACAACAAATGATGAAGAACTCTCCAGATCACCTAGCCAGCCACCTATGGACACAAGGTAGAGTTCAGCCCTTTCAAACTGGCAGCTTCTGCATTCAGTGGTCCTACTTGTACACCATCCCACTTAGAGATTCTGCAGGACCATTTCCCATGAGTAGTTACGTTTCTACAAAGGTCGGTTACTTTCTACAGTTCTGTACTCTCCAATACACTGAAGTCTCAATATCTAAATCCGGGGTCAGACATTGTTTCCCCGAAGCCATACTGAAACTCACAGTCAGCTCAGTAGAAGTAGCTCTGAACCTGCAATTTTCTACTGTCTTGATCATTTTAATACTGTTGTTATTGCAAGTCTGTCATAGCATTACACTTTCCTGGCAAATACCAATTTGAATGCTTATTGAACTAATGCTCAAGTGCAGCTTGTTAGGTACCTCCACAGCATTTAATATATTATAGCAACACCTGCTGGTCTTTATATGGTTAAGAATCTGTTAGCTCAGTTTTAGATTATAAACTCCAAATTCACAAGTTGCCCAGAAGAATTCAGTTTGGATTCTGACTCATCTGCTTGTAGTTTATCCCCAGAGCTGAAAACCACTTTCCACTATCACAAAGAGTTTACCAGTTGATGTTTACATTCGCATCTCTGCAGTTTTACATGGGCTCTTTCAATGACAGGATTTTGTTTGTGATGTGATTTGGGTCAAAATTTTCTTTCACTAAGCAAATGTTTTTATATGGTCACTTAGAATAGCCTACAGCATATACAGAAGCACATGTGAGCATGCTTACATGGCTGCAACCTTACCTAACACCATTCAAATAATTGCTAGCTCTTAAAGATCTCTGTTCACTCAAGAAGCTCAAAGCAATTTACAGACAACATACTATTAGAACTGACTGAAGGATGGCAGTAGTGATTTGGAAAACTTTCAAGTTCAGAAAACATGTTTTCTTTTTGCATTGGAACAAAGCCAGAAAGCTTTGAAATATTCTCAGAGATAGCACTGAGTTGAAACCATTGTTACCTGGTCGCAAGGGTAAGGTTCCAATTTTTCCTTAGAAAGGCCTGTTTTGCCCGAAGAAAAATAGATCAAAACCAGTATATGCAACATCTAGTTTTCAATAAAAATGCTTCTGTTGAAAACATACTAATCAACTCTGATTGCAGACCCATCTTACAAATGGGAAACATAGAAAGGCACTGGTAATTTGCCCCAAATCAATGCAACAAGCCAGAGGCAAATCTGGGATCCCATTCCGAATTGCAAATCCAGTTCTCTCTCTCTCTCTACTAAGCTATTATTCTCTCTCATTGATTTTTACTCCTACTCGTCTCCATAGGGCTCATGTTTTCACTCATACCAACCAAGATGAATAGGAAGCTGCTAGAAAGAAACACCAAGATCCTATGTATTTGAATGACAGTCTATACTTGCTCATGCTCTGCTTTCACTGTCCTCAGTCAAAATAAGCATCTGGATGAAGAACAGCTGATTGATGTTAAGAAGCCAGAGGTAAAGATTCTGAAACAAAACATTCTAAAGAAGATATCAGATAGAGGTTTCTTCCCTCACATAGTAAAGATGGTCTGTTGCCTTGGGGCACTCCTGAGCTGTTACTGTACTGTCAAGTAGTTAAAGTTAATAATCAATGATAACAGGAGAAAAACAACCACCATCACCACCACGCTTTTGTTTGCCTCTATGAAACTCTGCTTGCTCTTCCAGAATGCTGATCTTGCAACAGTTATCTTTGCTTCTGTTGACCCTTGGTTACTGCAGTACATACCAGCTTGGCATGGAGATGTTTGCATAGAGGGAAACAATTGCTTCTGCATTTACAGTCCTGCTGTGCTCAGCTCCTGAGGTCAGAAAAGGTAAATTTCACTTTAAATAATAAAGAACTAAAAGATTTTGAAAAGATCCTTTAGTGAAGCATCAGTCCTGCAGCCATAGTCTTATCTGCGGAGCCCAGTATAGAACTAGTAACAACAATATAACTCCACCCCAAGTCCATTTAGAGCTAGGGAAGATCTTAGCCTCAACTGGTACAGATTTCAATTCTTCCCCAAAAGTGGGCAGAAAAAATTACTCAAGATAACCACGTCAGACTCTCCTGCAAAGAACCTTAAAAGTTTCCCAACTTTAATAAAGCTTAGACTCAAAACAATAAAATATTAAAGTGAAAAACCAGAATATCACTCCCGATAACTTCTCCAGAAGGACATAAGGAGGCTGATTTACCATATCTAAAGAGAATACCTTTCTGATCATTCTACTGCACAATATGAGACTTTTGCAAGAATGAATAAGAGAGACTTTGATGTCTGAAGTGTTTGAATGCTAGCTTTAATGAGAAGAAAGGTAAAGAACAAAATATGATGCCAGTGATGATCTGTAACTACAGATTCCAGCTGTATCTGTTCGTGCACATTAGCATCAACTACCATTTCCCTAATGAAATCCCAAATGAATTTGCAAGCCAATCACTTAGAATTTTAATATAAACTAATATTTTATGTCTTAGGTAGTTTTTACCTAGAAGAAGCACAGTAATGAATATATCAGGAATCGAAAAAGTGTTGAATTACCCAGACATACAGAACTGAGGCCCTCATTCTGCTGTGAGGAGGTACTGCGGCACGCTGAATAACTGCAATAGTGTTTGTGCAATCTCATTCTTGCACAGTTCCAATAGATTTTAGAAGGAGGGATTTGAAAATTCATGTTTGGAAAATCAAATGGGATGGCTTAAAATCTCTGCATACCTTTCAGAAATCAAGTGGATGCATATATTCTTTTAATTTTGGCGATATTTCTTCCCTATCTGATCCAGGTGAGAAGTGAGAATAGTTTACTGCTATAAGTGCATTGAACTCAGTAGTGTATGTTCATATTTGGCTATCATCAGCAGAGTCCCATTCCTGCCATGAGATGCAGGCTCATGGACTTCACCCAGTCAGACCCACTTGTAGGAAAAGAACCTCATACAATATTCATTGACTTCCTTGTCTGTGCCTTCATGCACATTATTAAGAGATCCACAGCCCTCCAGCAAAATCTTCACAACAAAATTAAGAAACACAGCCAGTCATCATGTCAAAGTCATAGGAGATTGAATATTCTAAGTGCAGCAGCACAGGGGTAAATTAGTATTGTTGCCATCTGACCCCAGAGCTGCACCCAATGCTGGCTTCAAACAATAAAAATAATGAGATTTTTAGATTCCATTTATTTCGAAACAACAACCGGCAGCTTGAAAAAACAAAACATGTTTTGGTAAATAAAGTTAACACTGACATTTTTAGCAAAGACTAGCTGATATAGTGGCTTGTCATTGGGTGAATCTGAAGAATCACAGCTGCCCCTGAGGTATTACGTTTTCAGTAGGAACAATGCATGTGTGAGCAATAAAGAACATTTAGTTCAGTTTTTATTTGGCTTTGTCAGAGATGTTCAGTATACTTAAGAAGGAATCAAACCATTTCTAGCATTAGAGTCTTCAATGTATTTTCTTAAATATAGAGTCTTAAATAAAAAAGTTGATGCATGGTGAAATTCCATCCTGAATACTGTGCCACTGGGCACCCTTAGCAGGTGGATGTATGATCAACTACAGTCCAAAAACAGAAAAATATGGAAAGCCAGCAGATTTGTTGCATGACATGGAAAGAGAAACATGGTATGGGGAGCTGCGAGCAGCAACACGTAGGCAGGACATGCACACTCAAAACCCTTTAAGCTGTAGATGGCTAGGAAGAAAATCTCTATTATTCATTAATTCTATGGAGAGCAGATAGATTAAGCATTTTTCCTCTTAATTAATCTTGCTTTGGGCTACGAAGTTAAAGAGCTTCATTTATTTATATATTTATGTGTTTTAAGGGAAATGTGTTTCTCACCAAAAATGCTCCTCAGTAAAATCACAGCCTTAAAGCTTCTGGCCAAGCATTTCAGACTGCATATGTCATTAATCACTACATTATGGCATATAATTGTAGACACAGAACACTTACTGCTTTTTATACTGAGCATAGGGAGATGTTCTGTGTCTGCTTTTATATTCCCAAGTAAAGACATTAATACCAGCCTTAAAGGACAGATCACATTCCACCTATAAAGGTATAAAGGAAACATGAAATGGAAAGGATCAAGACTGTAGTTTTCTTTATGCTATTTCTTATCATACATTATACTCAACATGTGTCCAATTGTATCAGCTCAGAATATTTCATGACATTAAATCCTTTTATGTCCATCCAGCTGCTTTTGATTTACATAAACCAGAGATGAGCAACAGACAGTGCAGGCAGCCCAGAGCCGAGTAGTGTTTTTGTTGGTGCTGGCTATTGTCCTCTGTCACCCAGGCACACAACCCCTGGGAGGACACACCTACACCAAGCTTAGCAGGGACCTCCATCAGCTTAAAATATAGGGATTTCAGCTGCTGCTTAGCAGGGACATTGCACTGAGCAAGCCTAATGCTTGTGAACATGCTTTATTCAATACAATTGGTAAGGTACCCTGCTAGACTAAATACTAAAGGGTAGCTCAGGTGATAGACAAAGGTTATTCAACTTTTGACAAAAGGTTAGGGGAATTCTCTTGGAAACAGTAATTGTCTGTCAAATGGAATACTGCAACTTCTTGAACACAGGAAAGAAGAAACCACAGCGTGAATTGGATTAGGTCAAGAGGAAACTAGAAGTGGGTAGGTTAATATAGAGCAACTTAATGAACTTACCTCTAGGATTCTAGGGCAGACTGGACAGAAAACAAAGGATAAAAGTGAGTGGATAAACCCTCGAATTAATTTGAAGTGTCTGCAGCTAAAACAACTGAAGCTGTTTTCCTCCTTTTAAAAACTTTGGTGGTCAGTAGATGGATTGGGAATTTCTTACAGCAAAGAAAGACCACAGAGGACTTAGCACAGATTGTTTTCCTGCAAGAGCACAAGTGAACTGACAAAGTTTCACAGGAAGAATAAAATATCTGCAGAAGTGGTAACATTTGCTACCACAAGAAAACAGACTCTGAACTAATATATTTTCCCAAAGATCCAGAACCTGATATAAATACAGTATCATCATCAGCTAATTTGAGTTAATTGCCTGCCAAAGAAACCAATCTGCAAGGCTGCTTGCAGGAAATATTTAGGGAGCCTACAGAATGGTCAAACCTGCTGCTAAGGTATCATTTCAAACACAGATGAGTTCTGGATCTGAGATTAAGAGAAGACTTTCAGTACAAACTGGTAAATCAAGCTGGCAGTAGCAGCAAAAAATAACATTTACAGAAATGGGTCTTAGCGGTAGTTTAAACTAGGCACAAGCACAACTACTGATTACTATCAAATTCATTCTATTGATTAATTCAGTAGTCTGTATCTCACATCACCCTTTTCCCCTGAGGCATTTTCCCAAATGTTTTTGTTCTCAGTGCTCAAATAGTGCATTTATCTAGTATGGCACCCTGGTCTTGGCTGGGAGAGGGACGTGCTTCCATCTGACATATAGCACACAGGCAAGACAAATAGTAATGGGCAGCAGTGATAAGAATAGCACATCTTTATAACATTCACTCTATGTATGACATAAATGAATACATCAGACTACTCTTAAAATAGCCTAGTCTAAAATTAGTTAAGAGAATACTGCCATGTAATACTGTAACACTACTGCAACTGGAAGAGTGGGGTATAAAGACCTGATTTAGTGTGGAAAGCCCGTCTTGAAAGTGTAAATTCATCAGCACTAATTGTGCATTGCACCAGTATGAATTTAAACAAGAAAACAGAACAGAATTGTGATGACTGTGTTGAAAAGCAGAGTTTTGTAGCTGAGAGTTTTCTCTATCAAATAGTGTTATTCTGCTGTTTGTATCTGTTGTGTGTAAATTAGTTTTCTTGCACATCTGCAGTCTCTCTTCCAAAGTTTTCCCTTTTTAAATTTAATAGGAACCAGCACACTTCAAAATAACCCACTTTGATTTGGAGTTTCATGAAAAAGAAGCTTAAAAATCAATACATCTTTAGTGAGGGACATGAAGCCATGTACTTCAGGCAGGCCAGGAACTGACCCATTTTTATCAACTCATTTGAAAAATAACTTTGTTTGCATGTGTTTCATTATTCAGCAATGCTTCCAAAAATGTAATTACAGAAAATATCTATTTCCCTAAAAGAAATGCATTGAAATGCTCAAAATATTAGGAGATTGGGACATAATGTTATACAAAAACAGGAATCCTTGACAAAAGAGTAATGCTTTGAAAAGATAAAGGGAAGATCAATACGTTCTGTCTTTATAGACTCTCATCTTGGATTCTCCTGTAGTCTCAAGTCAAAGCCTACTTTTGTCTGTAGTCTAACAAAGGGTATTGGTGTTAGGAAACGTACAGTAGCTATTTCTTTATGCTCCCTGATAACTTGTCATTTATAATCAGTCTGAAATTCAAAACAGCTTTTTCTTTACCTGCCCGAATCCCTTTGTAGAACAGCTCACAACAGGCTGCAGCATGGTTCCTTGTTTTCTTGCACTGAAAAGGTTGTTTCCTTTGTTCGGTTGTTCCCAATGTGGCTGTCTAAATGCACTGCCAACAATGGCCAGAGCAGAAAGCTGGGTGAACAATAAACCTGTTTAGCGGATGTAAGAGGTACTGCTGTAATACTCTGTACAATAAAATTAAATATAAATTACATATTGAACAGAAAAATATACCCAAAACTTCAGGTGAGGATGTGGGAAATCAGCCCCCATTCACCAAAACTTCTAATGTTAGGAAAGTATTTACCTTAGCTAAAGATCTCGCATTCACTCTTCTACTGCATAACAGCCATAGTTTCTTCCTTATAAAAATAAGGATTTCGTGTTCAGAGAAGGGAGAAAGCAATGTGAGGCAACAGAACCTTCATGAACACAGTCCCTCACCAAGAGCCAAAGCTACAGAAGGAAACTGCCTTTCAGAACACTGCACTCAGTTCTGTATGCTGGGACAAGGGGCTGAGGGATGACAGAGATTTTCAAATGAGACCTCCTAATTCTGGGTCCCAACCTCCTGCCACCCAATGCAGACACCATGAAGCGTGACTTGCAGAAGGTGCTGAACCCTCACAGCTCTTCCAGTGCAAAGGGAGGGCTGGCACATCGGCACAGAGGGCACGCTGTCTCACAGCAAGCAGCTGAAAGCTCAGGCATCCAAACACAAAGGTCGTGCCTAGAGATTCAGCTTAGCAGCCTACTGTGTACTGCTACTGAAAGTTATGGAAGGGAAATGCAAAATAGCACTCTTCAGGGCAAGTGCAAACCACAGCTGCATAGCAATTCAAGAACAAAGCTGGTTATCTGTCTCAGAAGTACCTAGACGTGACAGAAACTGCTTGTATATAAAGAAACACTGTTGCTTTATTTCTCTACATAATTATCTGTATTTAAGATGTGTCTGTTTACAAGAAGTCAAGCAGGATGGAAAAGGAAATACAAAATCACACTCACTTCTTCCACAGTGACTTAAATTACCTTCCCTGGAAACACAGAGTCCCTGTAACATTATTTGGTGTCTTAGTCATGAAAGCTTTATGGAGTCCTTCAGCAAGGTGCATTGTACTGCTGTTATTTCTGCCTGTAATCATTGTAAGCTTCTCCTCTGCAGTTGAACAGCACTGATATTCAGCACTGTTTCAACTATTTCTGAAGAAATTTAGGAATTTGGGACAGCCAGAAGTTTGAAAATCCACTTCTGTACTGGCTCTGATTACAAAATCTCAGCACTTTCAGAAGCCCATGAAATTAGAAAATGGATTTTTCTAATCTGAAAGATGGGCCAAGGCTTTCTCTTGCTTGCTTCCATTAACTCCAGCTAAGGAACACAGTGTGCTTACACCATCCAGAGGGCAGGTAGTGAGCCTGGTACAGCACCTGAAGTCTCAAACTGTTTCTTCAGCAGAGGCTGTAAATCAGCCAGTTGCTTTATCCTGACATAATTACATTCATTATGTGTGTTAGAGCTGATAAAGAAGTAGCTGGCAGGATAACAGAGTAAATGATGCCCACAACCAGCCTTCAGCTTGCAAGCACACAAAATCACCCTTGGAAACTCAGAAATCCACTAGATTAAAGCCTAAGTTCTTGATAAGGAAGCAGATGAATACTTGGAAGAAATGCTAAAAAAGACAAAATGCTTTCTCTGCAGACAATAAAATGCTATGAGGAATGAAATCCATTTCTTATCTTCCAATGCATTTTTTAGTCTGGATGCTATTAGCACAGCATTCCTCTCATCATTTGTAAATGTCATTTAGAAATCCTTGCACAATTGTTCTCTGCAGAGTAGATTGTAAAGTCCAGTCTTCCTTCTTTCAGCTTATAGACCACGCTCTGTGTTTAATAAGGATGCCGCATATCGTGCTTTTTCCCTTTATGCTTCAGTAGCTATGACTTGTCCCTCAGTACCCAATGAACCACACTGCCCACCAACTCCAGTGAAGTTTTTTTGTAGATATTTTAGTAGACGATACCCAA
Organism: Coturnix japonica; assembly: GCF_054131305.1. Classification (NCBI taxonomy): domain Eukaryota; kingdom Metazoa; phylum Chordata; class Aves; order Galliformes; family Phasianidae; genus Coturnix; species Coturnix japonica. The sequence continues at coordinate 1,961,129 of NC_140671.1, read as the reverse complement.
TTCTGAAATGCTGCTTGGAATTTCTAAGGAGGAAACAGAACTCTCCCTGTTGAATTAATTTCCTCTAATTCACACTGTATGTCCTTCTTCAGTGCTTGTGTTCAAAGCAAGGATGTCTTAAATAATGTCAGACTTGCTTTAGATTTTGCAATATACTGTTAGCTTAGTTTCGCATTCTTTAAAGAATCTTTTGTTCTGTAATCACGTCATACAAGGGCATGAAAATACAACGGAGGAAAAAGGGAGAGAAGGAATCGAGTCCAGTGCCAAAATCAAACAAAAGTGAGCTCCTACCTTATTACTGTCAATTCAGAGCTAAAACAACAGAAAATCTCCTAAGAAGTACCACTCATAACTTCCTCAAAACAGAACAATATATCAGCACCCCCAGTATTGCTATCAGTATCGTTTATCAGCAGCTGGGTAGGCAGGCTGTTCCCAAATGCTACGTGCACCATGCTAATCATGCATGTAGTAAGTTGATGTTAGGACCTCTATCCATGCTGCAGTGAGCACAGTCCCAGCCAACTGAGTGGCTCTCCCATAGCATGCTCCGCATCTGGTGCAACTTCAAAGTAAATAAGACTGCAGCCCAATGCAGAGAAGGATGCCACATTTGCCAAAACATTAATGTGTGTTATGTTCCACTGTGAACTGAAAACATTTCCTAATCTATTGCCTAATTCAAACAAACTAAATTAGTATAATTGGAGAGCTGTGTTTACGAATACAAAGCATAAAAAAGGCAGCACATATTGTCTTGTTGTCATTCCTATCAGGCAGCAATGTTCAGTTCTGCTCCTTGCAGCCTGAGCCTACTTGTATAATGGATGGCAACATTTATCATAACAGCAGTGCAAAAGCATCAATTGCTTGATGAATTTATTTGTTCCTGCCCAGAAGTGAAGCTATGATTGGACCACTTTATAAACACCACGCTGATGTAGACTCGGTTTGTCACTGTTGATTGTACTTAAGGGGGGGAGGGGGGGGAAGAGAAAAAAAAGAGATCATGATTGAGAGGCTGGAGATTGAGTGAAAAGACAAATCCTCCTGATTAGAAGAAAACAACCATTATTTTACTTATCAAAAAATAAATGTAAACACGTTTAATACATCCCCGATCAACAGCTGCAGTAGTAACTCCTTACTCTGGAAGTTTTTTCCCTTACAAAACCAAAGTATTCCTGGAGGTAGAAAGCTGCAAAGAAAGCATCAATCTCCCAAACCAACGTGACAAGGCCCCTGGGCTTAGCAAAGCCAAAACACAAACCACATCAAATTCCTATTTTGTCAACTTCTTACCTTGCATAGAGAGATGTAGGGCCATATTCTCTTCACTCTGGTACTCTGCAGTCATTTAAATCTATGCTGTTCTTCCTGGGTAAGATCTTCCAATTTTTGTGCACAGATGGAAGAAAACCCAATGGGAAATAGGTCCAGTGTGTCTGAATTTGGTAGGTTTCCAGACTCACTTTAGCTCTAAACAAGTCTGAAAATCACTGCTTGAGATGGAAATGATCCATGGCACTCGGTCTGTACACAAAGTATAGTTGTTTTTCAAATTTTACTGCATTAAAAGGAAAAAAGCAAAACAAAAAACCCAAACCAATCCCTAGTTGGTTCCTTCTACTTTCCTCTCAGAAGAGTAGAGTGGAACAGGGCCAGGAGATATGAGTTTTGAATATTCAGTTATTTTCTGAAGCAGTCTCAATCCAGTTTCATCCCAGGGTGATTCACAGATTGACAAACAACACAAATGCCTTTATGGGCTTCAGTGAGGTTAAGAGTTGATCTTTAATGCAATCTTAATGCCCCTTACTCACTAGATAGCACAATACCATAAACGAGATTCTAAGAAACCAAAGCATAGTTACCCTAATACAACCAAGTACTTAATTTCATAGTTAAGACTCTTCAAAGGTTCTAAAGAAATGCTGAGCGCTTTGTATCTGCCACAGAGCTATTTGCTTAGCCAGTAGTTTTAGGAAGGGGTGACAGAAACCACAGAGGAAGGAAACAAATCCATCCTAGTGGGTGTATATACAAAGGAAATCAGCTGTATGTAACCTTAATAAGGAACAAAACAACTCTGTATTCAAGATGTGACACGGGAGAGCAACTTATTTAGGCTCTCAATTCCTTCAGCCTAGACTGAGCTATGACTCAGGATGCTCTCACATACCATGTTTCACGCAGTCAGATGCTCACAGACACAGCCCAAGGCTGGAGATGCATCAAGTCTGCAACACATCCCAACCTTGCCAAGAACACTTCAACTCCTGAGGCATGCAGTAACTGACAATACACACTCCATGTCAAACACTGCTTATGGCACAGCTTCTCAACAGTGCCAAGGGATGAACTGGGTAAAGGATGGTCTTGTGTATGAGACTCCTACCTTCAAGGCAGTAGAAAGAGTGACTTAGTATCGCCTTTGAACAGAAAAAAAATTATTAAAATAGAGGTTTCTTTGTAGAATGGGCCAATTAGCATTTCCTACTTCCTCATGAAATACATTCTAGAGACTTTATTACGCTCAGCAACTGAACTCACACCTCTGACTGGTGGGCCTTCTACACAGCACTTCAAACTCACAGTCAGTGTCACACAAACAAAGAACATTAAGATAACCATAGTACAAAATGCTATTCTACCTTATTTACTTGTGCCTAGAAAACTGCAGCAGTGCCTGCTTCCAACAAAAATGCTAGGAAGCCTGAGAGCAGGGCACAGATGAGACAGATTCCCAGCACAAGGAAAATGACCCACCAAATCCTGCTGCATCCAGTTTCTAACTTTACACAACCCTGTGGAAAATTGGATGACAGCAACAAGAACTGCTTGTGGCACAGTTTCCATGCTGCCAGTCTGCTGAGCACATGAATTAAGTGAGTCAACAACGATTAGTCCAACAGCTCAGGGAGAGGGATGGCTATTAATGCAAAATAAAAGCCACCAAAAGTAGGGGTAAGCAGTTTTTACTGTCCTCGTTGCTGTTTGGTGAAAGGCACATCTGCATCTTTCTGAGTTATTAAAGATTATTTCAAATGCCAGCAGAAAGGTTTTTACAGCATGATACATCCCAGCTTCTCTCTGTTACTCTGTTCTCCAGAGCACCAAGACAAGATACTTCCCCTTTAGCACAAGACTCCCAGACAATAATTGGTCCCCAGAAATCACTGCCTGTGATTTCATCTGAGGATGTTAGAATTAGCAGTGAGAACCTGTCCCCCCTTATACTAAGAACAACTTCACCATAATCTTTGCTCTTCTTCCATTTTACAGTGTCAGAAAGAAAAAAGGGAGAGCTTTGCTGAATAGCTACTGCTCTTTTCATAGTGGATAATGGAAGGAGTTCTCTAGAGTCAACAACTTCATGGCAGTCTGAGCAGCTCTTCAAGCCCTAAAGGCAACTGATCTTGAAGGGAGATTTAGGGACTTGAGAGTTAAAGCTGGCCAGCTGGCTGGTCATGCACAGCACAGAGGCAATGGAGCCAGATGGCCGATGTTAGGAAGAGCAGGAGAGATCAGCTTGATTGAACTCCCCGGGATCATTTACAGTCATTTCAGGACAGGCGTGAGGGAACCACAATGAGTGTCGTTCTGAACAGTTCTGTGTGCCTACTCTTGCTCAGAAAACAAAATCACATTCACCATGGTTTGCAAAAACTCCTCAATCTCAAAGTAAATCCTTCATCACCAACTAAATACCCTTTTTAGAGATGCTTTAGTGCAGCTTAATAGTTAATTTTCCATTGCCTTTACCTTCATTTTCCCTCTTGCTCCCAGGTCAAAAAGATATCTAAGAATCACCCAGTCTGAAGAGGCAAAGGGTAGCAGGGAGCACTGTTTAAGGAAATCAGCAGGACAGAGCAGTTGCACAGTCACTGAGGAGCATTAGCTTGGGCACAGGACCTGCTCTGGCCATGACAGCACTCTTCCCTGTGGCAGACAAGCTCCTGCTTTTCCAGAGAGCTCTCCATCAGCTCCAGGCCACAATCACAAGTGGCTTTAAAACCAGACTGAGGTTGCCGTGGAGCAAATCTGCAGGTAATAAAAAGGCAGATTTACATTGACTAAGGAATTTGCTTTCTCCCCATCTTGTTAGCATAGAGCATTTTCTTTGTTCAGACTTACAGGGCTCTGTCTCCCAGTTCCTTCCAGAGCCAGGCCTGTCTCCTGGAGTCTCAGGAGGCTGCAGTCTCACTCAGGATGTTTGGTCTTTTAATTCAATTCCTTTAAACCAACAGTACTGTCTACACTCCTTTCCCTTCCATTCTGATTAGTAGACCAAATATGTTCTACATGAATTGCATAATTAGATCAGCAAATCTATTTTCTTTAGCAGCTTTTTTTTCCCCCTTTCCCAAACTGTAGGGCTTTTTCCCTTGCAGAACTCCCCAAAGAGGTGCCACAAAGCAAAGCAATCATGCAAAAAGATTTATGACAGTCATTTGTATACATGAGTATGCTCACAGACATTCAAGTTCCCTCTTCTGTCTCCTCCTTTTATTTAGTGTGAAAGCGCAAGCTGTTCCCAAGTCACATTTATACATTTTTCATAAATCAGATATGTTGATATCATTTTAGAGATGGACATGAGGGCTTTTTTCTCTTTTCTTTTTCCAGGGTCCCAGTACATTTCATGCATTGCCAGCAGCCTCCAGCAAGCATCACATTTAAAGAAAAGTGACACTCACCTCGTGGTTAATCATGACCTGGGCTGAGCCTTTGCTCAGAGCCCCATGTTAGGACTGGCACTAACCTTGGGGTGGGAAGCACAACAGTCATAGCTCCTGCCTCACCCCCCTGCTCCTCCTTGCAGCTGTTAGGCAGGTACAGCTGGCATGCAGTCAGCTTCTGCACCTTCCATGTATCCATGTATTCAAGGCTGTAATGACTTAGGATGCAGTTTAGACTGCTCTGGAATGGAGGGTGGCTTATATTTGCACAGGCTACCTGAGTGTCACAAAGCAGGAGGTCCCACTGTGACATGGACAGATCAATTTGCAGCACATAACATGAGTAAGAGTGGAAACAGCAGGCACGCTTCTTGCTTCACTTGGGAAATACTGTCTTCACTCTATTCATAGCAGAATAGATAATACAAATGCAAGAGGAAGAATTGTCTATGCTATTTTGAATCCACTCCACACAGGTGTAAATGATCACCTGAAGTGCATGGCAGGGGGTGAATAAAATCATAGCACATCATTTGTCCTGAGTGTCTGACCAGGAACTCATTTCATTACAGCATGAAATAGAAACAAAGAACCAGACCAAATGGATTCCCGAGTTGAAAATCCACCCCATTATTCAGCTGAACCCTTCTAAGTAGTTACCAGAATACATTAATCGCCTGTATTCCTGGGAACATGCCAATGCAGCACATACAGTTAAAGGTTAGGGAAGGCTTCATCTTCACAGATGTGTTTCAGCCACCCAGCAGTAAGCCCACATCACATAGTCTCCTCTTATGACTGACTGCTCACAGGAAGCAAAGGCTGGGTGGGCTTCAGCTGACGTCAGCTGGAACAGTGCACTTATCTGTGCTTCTGCATGGCAGACAGAATTTGAACTAGGTAGAAATCCTTTTTTTCTGTCTTGTGGGAAAGTTGAACAAAGCTTTTTCTATTCCTGTCAAAAGTACATTTGCAAAACACGGACTCAAAAGCCAAAGAAGGTGACAACAAAGGGCAAGTTAAAAGAATTTGGGCCTTTTTTCCCCCCTCTTGAATAAGAAACAAAATATTGCTAGGCAAAAGACGATACTTCCTGAAAACATTTCATTTAATTGAATCTAGCAGGTTTTTCTGGTGATGATATTTACGCAGTACACGGGAATGTTGAAGTCTTATTCAGAAAAGCTTTGAAATCACAATGAAAGATGCCACCTCTATTAAAAAAGTGGTATCAGAAAGTATTCCATATTTTAGTAGTCCAGAGCAGCAAGAGCAGCAGCAGGAGGTAAAAGGAAGAGGCAACCAGTTCAATAAAACCAGCTGAGGTTCAGGCCAGAGAGCTACAAACAAGAATCTCTTCATCGTACAGACTACATTGCTCTAAGTCTCACATGACAAAATTACTTTGAAACTTCTGACGTGTTGAAGGGATAAAGATGAATATGACCAGAAGAGTATAAAGAACAACACAATACAATGAATGCATTTGAAAAAATGGTTTCTAAGCTATTATTTTCCTTGCCGCTTTATCTACTCTGTCTCATTAAAATACTCTTCCAAGTCCTGGTTGAGTAATAAAATGGCAGCCGTGATGGTTTCATGACAGAACAGTACATGAGCTACAGCTGAACAATTCATTTCAATCTCTCCCTGTCCATTTCTTGCCGTTACAAAAAGATCTAGTCCAGTAATTCCTATAAGTCCCAGTCACTTCACAGCAACCCTCAGCCTTTAGAAGACTACTATAACCCACCCAAAACATTCAAGGGAATGCAGTTTTAGGTCTTCACTGAGATAATGACTTTTTACTGGGTGTGGTGCCCCAAGGCCTCCTGCTGCAGAGGTGCTAAAATGCTACTAAGATTGGGGGCAACACTGTGTTGGTACATTTCACATCATTTCTGCAGGTACTGCAAGTTTTCTCACTTAAAATTGCTTTGCGGAGGGAAGCAGATGCAGGCTGAGATATTCAGCCTTCAGACAAAGAGCTTTTGGAGGGAAACAGTGATTTCATGATTAAGTTAAAAGCTAACAGAATAAATAGTAATATGTATTGAAATGCACAGCAGCTGGCCTCCAAGTTGATCAGCCCCTCTCAGCATTCCACAGCTCCCTAGTAAGGGAGTCAATTTGTCTTGAGGGAGTTTGCCTAAGGAAAATTGTGGATATGCTATCGAAGTCTTATCTTTAACTTTTAAAGAAGGGATTCCAGGTTTGGGCATGGCAGGTGATCACACTGTATGCTCATGCACTACTCTATGTCCCAAAGGACTGCAAAATGACTGGAAATCAATTTCTCTTTATGGTGCTTTCACTGTCTGATACTCATCTAGAGTCTGCAGGCTACACTATGAATGCTTGGAGAAACTCGGAAGGAGTTTTTGCCATAAGAAATTCCTCAAACAAAAAGTACTGTATGATCTAACCTTACTGAGATGGCACAGATGTGAAACCCACAGGCAGTTTTGGTGGGTTCCAGTTGCTTTGCGTTACCTGGGGGCAATATTTCCACACAAGTGAGAGAGAAGAGGGAACTGGGCAATGGGGTAGAACAGAAAAGGACAGAAGAGCATAAGGAGTAGAACTGGAATAAACGTGATCTCATGTCCTTCAGAGGACATTTGGTTTTTCGCACACATTTATATTCACTTGGTAAACCACAAAGAAAAACATTTAAAATCTCATTCTCATTTGGGAATCAGAAAGCTGCCCTGCTCAGATGGCTACAGCTGCCTTGGGATGCTCATCTCAGAAGGGTGACATTTCCCACTTCTTCACACCTCAGTACAGTGCAAAAAAGGTTTTTTTGGCTCAGGTAGACAAAATGGGGAAATTCTATTTTAGTCAGCCAAGATGGATGAGCAGACTACAGACTGGTAAAAGGAGGCAAGAATTAGCAAAGCAAAGGACTTTTTAATGGAACTTCATAATGTTGATTTCCATCAGCCATCGAGAGTCTTCAGTCACAGAATGAAATATATTCAGACATTATAACCACCTAGCCTTACTCTGACATTGGGACTTAACATGCCTCCTCTTGTTAATATCATCCAGCAACAGCTGCACTATATTACCTGTCAAAAATTATTAATCCAATTCTGTTTTCATGTATATTTATCATTTCACTGCCAACCACAGTCAAATGATTCTGTAAGACATATTGATTTCCTGGATGAATTAAATGAAAAGTATCTGCCGGAAGTTTTATGGACAGTGGAGTGATTTTCAGATACTTTTGGTTTTTGTTCCCTTTTGTTCACAATAACTTGCACATAATATTCAGTGAAGAGAGATGAACTACTAACTGGGGGTAGTTTCTTTTTATTTTACTTGTTCAGGAGGGCCATGCTATAGCTAAATATATTTCCTCATAGTCTGGTTCCATGTAATTTCTGGAGAAATCCTTGTGCAAAATACTACTTCAGCTGCTCATTTGAGCGATTCCGAGGATGAGAGACAACTAGATCTATATTCAGAAGGTCATTCTACACTCCTGCCCTTGCATCCACATTATGAGATCTAATACGTGGCAATTAACTGCTTAGTTACCACTACATTCAATGGAAAGCTTCCATCAGCTTCCTCCACGATGGATTTGAGCTTTGCATTCTATTTAAACAATTCCCCAGTTAGAAAACTATGCCCAGGTCATGCAGTGGGACAGACCTACACTCTGCCTTCTGCAAGTGGGTCCCTATGTGGCAAAAGATGCAATACACCTCCCTCAAGATAATGAATATTCACCATTTACATCTAGTACCCACACAGACAATTCAATACCAAGCAAAAGCCAAGAACAGCCTTTGAAAGGACAATGGAAGATAGCAGTCATTGAACTCAGGGATCTGGAGGAGAAAGGACACTTCTCAAACATATGCCCTTTTCTTCATCTTCTTCAAATGAAATTATAATGAAGTTCAGCGTGCCTTAAGAAAAAATTAGTCTGCAGGGACTTCAAAAGTGACAAAAGAATAAGAGATAAGTTAATTTGAAGAGAAAGCCCCCTTCAATCCAGAGCAGGAGGTGTCAATCACCTGGAGATAACAGACAGTCCTTCTCAATGACTTTCAAGAGACTGCTGAAGAAAAATGATTTTTCCCAAAACTTTCTCCTTCCAATTCTCTTTGAATGTTGAATAACATCCCTTAAAAGCTGCTCATCTCTCCTCTAGTCCATTTCCAAGGGCATCCTATAGATGCCCCAGATGCATGAAAATGCATTACAAAGAGGTGCAGCTCCTGCATGGGAGCACAGCTGAGTGGTGAGGCAGAGCAAATCTGATCCATCTCTATTTGATAATGCCAATGAAAACACCCAAACGACCCAAGAGTTGCTCATCTCTCAAGCTCATTGCCTCTATCCCATTCCCTAGGATGCAAGTTCACCTATCATCATTATTTGCAGGTCATAAATCTTTCCCATCTTCCAAAGGCCGGAGATGCAAAATGAAGCCTGTTTTCAAAGACCGCGCTGCCAGTAGCTAAGACAGATGCTCCTCAGAACAATATCAAATGAGCTGTGGAACGCAGGCTGTTATGAGTTGGACCTTGCATGCAATATATCAGGCTTCTAATAGTCAAGACATAGTGCTGTGCAGGTAAAGTTTATTGCATGGTTTGCAATTGAGCAGTTTCTTCAGTGAGGAGCTGGTGCTCCACGCAGGGATAGGATACAAGACAGAAGACACATGCATGGCAACAATACCTGAGTTTCCAAAGGTGATGCCAAGCATGGTAATGGCAGGGAGCACCAAAAAGAGGACTTTAGCACTCAATGCCTGGGTCAGGGAGAACCACTTTTAAGGACAGTAAGAGAAGGCTATGTTATTTTTGATTTAAAAGAGCAAAAATATAGATAGTAATTGTGACTGAGCACAGAAAGAGAAATGACAGTTCTTACAAATGACAAAGAAAACACACTCTGTCCACTGCCTGAAGAAAAGGAAGAGAATTTGGGAAAAGACAGGGAAGTGATGGTATCTAGGTAATAGGCCCGGGTCAAACTAAGCACATTTCCTATGTGTTCCCCTTATATTTAACTACTGAAGTAAGATGCAATGATTTCATTTCACTTTCTTTCAGGCATTACAGCTTGGTAATTTCTTGGGCTTGATTTTGTTCTTCTTTTTGACCTCCAGCTCTGTGCATTTGGTATTTCCTCAGCAATTTTTTTATTTTTTTTTTTCCTGTAGCCACTGTGAATAACAAAATGATGCTATTTCTGCTCTCAGTATTCCCACATCTGCTGCTATTTGCTCTGGAACTGGAGCTCTTTGCTTTGGCCGTATTGACTCAAGGCTCCTATAGCCCAAAGGTGCACATTAGTACCACTTGTAAAATTGAACAGTTACTTACTGAAATGCTTCCTTTTTTCACACACAGCCTGCACTTACAGTCAACTCCCTGTGAAACAACTGGAAAATATTCCTGAGAGAAGTGAGTAGGGCTGGCTTTTCTGCTGCTTTTGGTTTCTCCCCTCATCTGACAAAATGGGAAACAGGAAACCCCTGGGTAGTGACAGTGATGCTTTAGCTCCGGCACATGAAAGGTTTTTTCCTCTTCACCAGCCCATAGGACAATTAAAATCTTTCCAAGCACATAACAAAGCTTATCAGCATCACCTCACCTTAATATAGGCATGTTATAAAACCCATATTTTCCCCTCTATCTTCTACCCTGCGTTACTTAGCAAAGAAGCTTTGGCTGTTAGTTGACAAAGCTGAAAAAATCAATTGCACTTAGCCCAAATGAGACTTAGGCTTGGTACCTGTGGTGTGAAGGCAGACCCTTAGTGATGGGGAAAGGAGGAAGAGCTTGGTGTGAGCCCACAGGTGTAGATTAGCACCATGCTTCAGAAGGGACACAAACTGGTATCAATGCACTCCTCATGGTGCTCCCTGAAGGGTCAGGCTTGAGGTTTAGAGGGCGTTTCTGAGTCACAGCGCTGTGGGACTCACGCATTCTCTGTGCTGCCGAAGTCACCCTTAACCTTAAGGAGCTCTCCAGGGAGCATGTTGGTTTGCAGCAGCTTTTGTCCCAAAATAGCCATCTAAAGCTTCAACTGGGAGAGGAAACAACACAGAAAGCGTACATATTAGAACAGCTACAACGGAGGAGGAAATCGCCTTTCATTAATTTTCCATAAGTGGATTACACCAAGCAGAGTGTAAACAGTCCCATGGGCACCAATTACCAGGCTTATTCTATAACTGAATTGTCCTAAACAAGCACCATTTTAATTTGAATATCAAATACTTTACACAGCAGGAAAGAAAAAAACATAAACCAACCTAACAATGCATTTGTTATGGATTTCTACTGAATTGCTGTGGAAACCTCTGTGTCCCCACTGAATTGGGCATGTTCTCTTCACATATGCTCACGCTGTACACCTCCTTCAGTCAGATGAGAGGCAGCTCGGGAATGTCAGCTATTACACAGTTAACAAATTGCTCCGGAATTGAAGGAGAGGTTGAATTAACAAATAATAATAATTAGATTTGGCACAATCCTTTTTCTCTTTTAAGAGATTAACCCACTAGACAAATTTTCTGCTTCTAGCCTTTGGATATGAATTTAATTAATGGAAATGAATAAATACCTCATACCTCCAGGAATGAGTGAAGACAGAAACAACACTCAGTACTCAGACCAGGTCCCTAGCATTAACAGAAGCAGCACATATCGCCATGAAGGTCTCTATCATTCCTCTCAGTTCCCATCCCCGCCCTAGTTTTTCTTACTTCCCCTCAAGACCTGAATCAAAGCAAACCAGGAACAGTCAAATAAGAAGAACAGCCAATGAAAGCACTTAGGGGGCTGGCAAACTTGGAAGTCAGTTCTCCTGTCATAAGCAATCTCAGCAGAAGGTTAAATAGATTAAATTAGAAACAAGATAATCAAATGTTCTACTCTGTTCAAACGAAGAACTCAAGGATCACTCTACAACTTTTTCAATCCTGGTAAACACAAAATTTTGACCTTGTATTTGTATGCAGTGCAGTGATGTCTGTTACAGATCAGCCCTTTTAAGTCTTGGACTCACTCAGAAACACTGAAGTCGTTTCATTCTGGTTTGTAGAACTGACAATTTGTGACCTATTCAAGCTGAAGAAAAGGTCGAAGGGAGTAGGTGATCCCAATTTAACCAATGCAATTTTCAAGTGAAACTGAGGCGTGCATAAAGCACTGAAGCTCACCCGCAGTCTGAAGGACATCTACTGCTGAAAGGGCTTCTGCCTCTTGGTCTTCTCTCACATAAAACATTCATCCTTCAAAAAGAGTAACAATGATGGGGAAAAGGCATCAAGGAGTATTTCTCCTGGTCTAAATCTCCATCTTATCAACTGACAAAGTAGATCTGCAAGAAGGTATTCAGAGCCTTTATTGGCATAAATTCAGTGTTCCTGACATAGGACTCTCACCACTGCAATATGTTCCTGCAGACCAAGCTGTAAATTGAAAGCAAAGTGTTCTCTGTACATTTCTTGAAGAAATAATTTGGTTCCTAGGTGAAGACAATATTGTTAAATGTCTTTGAACCTCTGAATACTAAACAGCCTTTTTTTTTTCCTGACAGTATATTTTTGCTTTGTTCTATACATCACGTAGATGAATGGGCAGAAAAGAGCAGCCTTCTGGAAACTCAGTTTGGTCTTTGCCCAAAGCCATAATTCATTTCCATATGGCAATGGCAAGCACTGCATGTTCTCAGTTTGCATCTACAACACTAAAAGGAAAGGCTGTAAAGAAAAAGGGAGGGGAGGGTGGGCAATTGTAACTCATAAAACAGAAGCTGCGAGGTTTCCTTTTCCTCAGTTTCATTAAGCAAAAGAATCTCAGTTATTACTTAAATCGAATCTAGCTGCCTTTTTAAATTACAGGTATTCAAAAGGTCCAAGGCTCGTTGTCCTTCCATTAATTCCCAGGAATTCTTTCACCATCTGTAATTCCTTATGGGCCAACTTATGTCCTTCTGAACCTGCTTCCTCATGAGTGCCTCCAGCCAGCCCCCAGTCCCATAATGCCACAACCTCCAGGCACAGCAATACTGTGGAATATGACTGTATTGGCATGTCACATTTTTCTACCATTTCTAAAGGCTAAAGCGCAGTACATGCTTCCCAGAAACACGCTAAAGATGTCAAATACTGTTAAGTCAGCCTCCAGGTTCTACCACCTCTGTAGAAACAAAAAGAGAAATGCAGGATATAATTTTCAGCCCTTCCTGTGGCTGTCAGGAGCTCAAGCAGCTCTCATTCCTTATCCATAGTTCCTGCACTCTGCTTGCTGCCAGAGTCTGGAAAGAGCATGTGCTTCTAATTCAGCTCCATTCATTATTGCCTACCCCACAGAAAAACAGGGCATACCCCTGCTGTGACACAGACTTCCTGTGGGACCTTGACCGGGTCACTTCATCTCAGTACTTCACCTGGGAGGCATCAATATCTTATTTCAGTAGAGCACTAGAAAGACAAAATACAATTCCCTGATACAAATAAGTTACCAGAAATGGGATTACAATGATGAAAGGATGCCCCTACATTTTCCAGCTGGTTTGTTGTGCATGCCATAGTACAGATGTCATCGTGTTCTGTCCTCATACACAATTGCCCTCTGGTCCCTGCAGCCAGCACTGAATCCAGGCAGCCTGCCTATAGCTTCATTAGGTTCTAGGCTATCTCCCCAAGTCTCTGGCTCAGCATGTGCTATGAGATACCATGGGTGAAAAACAAGAAATCTTCAGGCTGAGTGGAGAAGCTCCCTCTGTATTTATGAGCCTAAGTCCAAGTTTTAAAAACTCTCTTTTCCCCAGTGTAGTTTTCTTCAACAAGAAGTCATGGTTAAAACACAGAGTAGCTGCTAATAATAAAATGGTCAAACAGAAAGGATAGATTTGGATATATATTTATTTTTTTTCAGATCACTACCAGCACAGTGAAGTAGAAAGGAGCACCAATAATTTATTTACTGGTCTTCAGTACTTCATATTCTGCTGTTTTTCTATCCTTAAACAAGACCCTGTGGGTTTAATTAAGATTTCAGAGGCAGCTTGGGGGATATGATTCCACTCAGTCTATGTCATTTATTCCATGTTTTCTACAGATGCATGGGGAAAAACCTGCATGCCACAATAAATCAAACATGGTGCCGGTGAGTAATGCACTAGGCATGGGAGAGAAATAAAAAACCAAACAAGACACCTTCTTCTAAGGCTCTGATCCTGTAAAAGATGACCAAAATTCTGAGAGAAATCCAGAAAATCGCTCCCTGTGCTGGGAAAGGCAACTCTCCCACTTAGTGCCTTGTGGGCATCATTCTTCACCAACAAAGAGGAGGAAGGTGTGAATGGATCCCCTGGCACTGCTTCTTCCTTCCCCTGCCACATCTACATGGCACTGACTTGTCCTGGAATAACTATAATAAGGCTGGCAGTTCTCATCTGACGTTTGAGACACCCACAGGCAATGAACTAATGCTATGATCCGGGCATATCACCTAGGTGTAGGTTTTCAAAGCAATATCCAGACCTCTGAAGATGCAAATAGACCCTTGTAAAATCAACCAAATGATGATGATCTGGAGGCAAGTTAGGTTTTAAGTATTTGGCTCTTAGACTTTATGTCTCGGTATATTACTAGCAGTACATCAAAACAAGGATCTCTAACCTCTGAGAGACAGAATCAAAGTCTAGAATCTAATAGATACTGCAGGGAAATGCACCTGTTCATCAGGACTTGTACTTTCTCATCAGGACACAGAGCAGGACTAGGTCTGATGGCACATTTTGACTTAGAGAACTGATGTAACAAAAGGGATTGTTTGGTTTTTTTCCTACCCTTTTGATGAAAGCCTGAGCTTGTCAGTCATCCCCTTCAAAGTCCAGAGGCCAGTGCTTCAGTTTGATAAAACGCCGTGTTCAAGCTGAACACAAAATAGCCTGCAGCCAGATTAACCCCTCTTTATAAGGTTGCTTCTGCCAGAATTGGTACTAACAAAATCTAAACCTTCTACCTCCACTTTTCTCTGACACAATGAACATGTTCTGTCCCCATTAAGTGCATGCTAAAATACATCTTATATGATTTCCCAGCATTTAGAGTTAAATCTGCCACCTGTCTCTGCACTGTCTCTGTCCTTGCATCCTACATCACTGTCCAGAGGATCAGGAAAGGCTCAGGGCTGCACCTTTAGAAAGGTTGTGTGCACACTGACTGCTGTGCCTCCAGAAATAACCCTTCTTCCTAATTCATCCATCCCTCCACTGGCCAGGAGTGGCCTAGGCATTCTGCAGCCATCAAGGTCTTTCTGGGCAGGTAACTACAGGGCAAAAGTTATGCTCATGCTTTTCTAACTGGAATTGAGCCACCACCCAGCTTGACTTCCTAGGAGTTTTACTTGCAAAGCATCTGAATCCAGAGGTTGTTTTGCTGTGGTGTTTTATACAACCACACACACATCATCATTTCCTACAGCGCTCCTGGATGACGGGACTTAGCCCAACCCACACAATATCTCAGCAGAACACTACAAGCACTAAAGGGTTCAAAGATTGGGCTTTTATACGGCTTAAGATCAATCTACATTTGAGTAATAAGAACAGCTCTGCAGAAATAACAGCTGAAAAAGATTCCCAGCCTGAAGGCCTCCATCTAAATCTGTAGGCAAAAAGACAAAAACAAACACTGACCAAAGAAAAAGCCCACAAAGCCCTGAAAAGCTACTTCAGCTTGGAGGTCAGTGTCATCGTATTTTTCCTGATTTAAGAAAGGCTTCATTTTCTCTCCCTGTTGTTTTTAAGCCAACATTTTAGAAGACTGAAAGAGAAATACATTTCTTTATCAACTTCTTGTTTTTCTCCTCCTCTGCCACCCATGCACAGTAGTTTGCTTATTGAGGTTCATTCATGTGTAGGGGCTGATGGCACTGATGTATTTTGTTGGTAGGGTGGAGGAATTTGAGCTTTTTTTTTTTTCTTTGAGAGCAGACTGGCACATTAATTCAGTCTGACAGAAGGCGCAGATGAAAATGATGTTAATTTTGCAAGCAGAAACAATCAGCCAGGCTCCCCAAGCCTGAGACATCACATAGGCTAACACAGTGACAAGCTCGGGACTCCATGACTCCAAGTCTGCCTCATTCCAATTATAAATAGAAAGTTTTACTCTCTTTTGAAGAATATTTTTAAATTGTTTCTATTCTAACATAAAGATTAAGTTGCATTCACAAGCATTCCTACAGTGTTGCTTGTCATGCTTTCAGCTTGCTGTTGAAAATGGAACCTTACAACATCACACAATTTAGTGTCCTTAAGGAAAATTGAGAAAGCTCTCTGAAATGACACTGCGGTATCTCTTGGACAGGGAGGATGAGGAACACTCTGTGAGCACCCCTTACGGCAAGAGAGACAGCTGCCAGGCCTAATCAAATCAGTACAAACATCCTGCTCTCATCCATGTCTCAAATTAAGGTAATCACCAGAGAAAACAATTAAGGACAAATTCTGATAAAAGTTCAACTATTCTGTATGCAGGTGCAGCTCTGTTTTTAGCCCTGTATCCCTGTAAGAAACCAGAACACTTTCACCATTTCCAAACCTTACTCTACCACAAAACTTATTTACACAATCAACAACATGGCTCATCTGGAGGTGCCAGTTCCCCTTTATAGCCATCTATATGCAGAGCGGACGAGGAAGTGATCTCTAATTACTGACATTTTCATCAGCTAGGCATGATCATTTGATCAGCAGCCCAACTGCTCTCAGAGCAGAGAGAGAACAGATGGACAACATACATTTCAGCAGACAGAAGCGAACTGTGCCATACGTACAAGTTCATCACTTAACGACATCCCTTAAAATTGTCTTCTCCAGGGCTCAGACAGTGCAGAAGGTTCTGAATCCAATTCAGCCTCCCCAAACTCCTCACACCATGGCAGACTACTGGCATTCTCAGAGTGCAGCACCAGCTCTCCTATCTTACAGACTTCAAGGCTGTGTCTCCCAGCTTTTCAACAGTCAAGATCAGCAGTCAGCTGAAAGCTGTACACAATGTAGACAGATGAAGTTCTACTCCATTAGAAGTATGTTGGATTTACCATCCCTTGCCCTCCCAGCTGGTAGAGAACTTCCTTTCCATCCAAATTTGTGTTTGGAAAGCTATGCACAAGATATACCTCTCCATCAGTGGTAACTTTATCATACTGTATTTCCACTAAGCAGCATCTTTGTCAACATCAATAACGCTAGTGATGGGCTCTAACTAGAAATTAAAGACAGCCCCAGGATGAGATGGAATTGTGAGATGGGACTGACCTTGGTAAAATCTGTCTTATGCTGGAGTGAAGGCACTTTATATTTATGGTGTTTTACTTCAGAGTAGTTCTTTGCTTTTTAGTCACTTGGTAAAACATAGACATGAAGTAGAAGAGAGGAGATCTGTGCTCCTCCAGGTAGACAGATATGCACTAGTTCACCTGCTCCTCTTCTGGCCATTTTTCAGAGCATTAAAATTATTTAGCGCTTCATTCTGAGCTCTCTTCATAAAATAAAATTGAAAAAATAATAGAGAAGTGATTTGTTTATAAACTTTCCCACACAGGCATCTTCTCATGGGAGCACTAACCTTGGATTGAACTGGTACTGCCTTCCTGAGCTCAGTGCGTGCACTTCAAGAACATTCCATAGGCACACATACCCCATGTAAATCAGCTTTGGAATAAAAGTAGCTCTGGAATGTAAATACAAAGCATTAATTTCAGACTTCCTCTCAACACATGCAGGCACATCTATCTGGACAGGTTTGCATGTGTAACATCTGTTGTCTGACAGGGAAAAGGGGAGTGTGCACAATGTCTGGCTCTGATGGAGACTGCCTTGAAACAGGAGCTTGCTTAGACATGAGGACAGTATTTCTGCTGAATAAAAACATGTTACCAATGAAGAAAACCTAGAAGAAATCGGAGAATGCTGAGAGGTTCAAACATTGCTTACGGTCTCTTGTAATACTGCAGATGGCTATCCTGTCCTATTTGTTATATGGGTTTGGGAGAAAGAGGAGGGATGGCTTAAAATTGGCTTTTAAATCTGGCATCCCCTGAGAAAGATGGTCATGCTCTGAGGTTTGTGGTATTACTTGATAAGCGGTGATTAAAACAGTAATCCCAAATTGTAATCAAAAAGCAGCCAAGGCTCTGAAATTACTTTCCACTAAGCTTTTCCCCTTTCAAAGACAGCTCTGTATGGCAAAAGATAATAGAACCACAGACAGTGTTCTAATTTCACATATAAATTAATGTATCAAATAGTTTCAGAACATTTTTTCTCTTTTGTCTTTAACATCACATATAAAGTGGGTCTGTATTTTTTGTTTGCTTGCTTTTTGCTGCAGCAGTTCTCTCAGGAAGAATAGCTAATATATATCAGCACAGTCTGAAGTAGTGAAAAATTTTCCCCTTGCCAAGTGAAGTGCTTGCTAAAAATCAGCCTGACCTGTGCTTTCCCAGGCACTAAGATGTCAGACTGGTTCAGGTGACTGCAAGCAGCATAAAGCCTTTCCTAATTGAAATAATTTTGAGGGTCTGCGGCGTAAAGCTCACGTTGACTTGATTTCACGAGTGAAGTTTACTATTGACTTCAAGATGATCTCTGCAGGATCATGGGATGAAGACACCACACAGAATGGTTATATCCAATAACTTACTTCAGCCCATTCAGCCAGGGCAACTGGTGTGCATTCATATTTCACTCAACAGATGAAAAGCACAAGCAATAGCTCATGACACTCTGATTTTCTACATAGCAAGTGGTCAAACTAGCAATCAGTTGGTTTTCAACAGTGTTGCTTATGGAGATAAACTATTAGCAGCAGGATGGTCCAAAAATGCCTATTTTTTAACATTTCAGAGAGGTAAGTACAAAACTCGATTTAAGTTTGAAAATTTCCTCTAATACTGTGCAATGATTCATGATTTTTTTCCCTTTATGTTTATCCTTCCGAAAGGCAGAAATAAAAACCATCAGGCTGTAAAAATCAGTAGTGATGCTTTGTCTTGTGTAGTACAATATCTCTCATACCATATCCATTTATTTTAGAGCAAAGTTTACACAGGGCTCCAGGCCCAGCAACTTTTGGGGGCATTGCCGTTTGGAAGGCCAACAGGGAGAGTCACACAGGCTTTCCATGGGTGCTGGTTAACCCACCCAAGCAGGGAAAGGTCCACTATTGAAACTAAATACATCCTTGATAGACACAATTGAATGAACTTTTCCAAAACAATTTTTTCTCTGTGATAAAAAGTTTCCCTTCTGTTCCTTTTAACAACTGGGTAGTGAAGATGAAGAGAAAGCACATACTTTATTCACAGATTAAATTAAGCCCTGGATTACAGATCGTAATTGAACATAATTATTCCAAATTTAAAGTTGCCCTCATGAGGCAGAATTTGCCCCACAGGGCAGCATTAATACAACAGAAATAGCTGTGCACATCCAAGCATTCTCTGTTTTCAAGCAGCTAGAAAAACATCTTCAATTTCTTGCAGAGGAACAAACAATCCCAAGATACCTTTATGTTTTATGCTAGTCTATAAAACTGGCAAAGTGTAAACTCTATAAAACGGCTTTTAATCTAGCACCAGTTTACTTTATACTGTGTGATACAATCATCTAAAACAAACTCTGTGGGTTAAATTTGGAAAACAGAAGACAAAATCAAAAAAGATCTTACAATATATGAAGGGGGGGAAAAAAAGGACACAAAACCCAAACCTCCAGCTTTTGTCTATAATCAGAACTAGAAATCAACAGAATACATTATCAGCAATGCTAGTCAGGTTACCCTTTTTCTCCATAGAAGGAAAATTCCTATTATCTTTGGCCCCATTAGTGCTACTTCTCATGTCAGTAGGTCAAACGAGACTTGACTTAAAGAGAAATTCTCATATGCAAGATCTATGAAAAATACTATTTACTGTTTATCTCTTCATCATTCGATCCTACGACCTTCTACTCATGTAGTTGTATTAAAGTACATGTTGTACAAGAAATGAAATAGGAAATGCATAAATTGGAGTCTGATAGAAATCATAAAAATCAGGACTATGGCAGCAAGAAGGACACAAACACTAAGTTTGCATCCTTTAGAGCCAAAAAGAATGTATTCTGGACAACAGGTAAAAGCTGCCAAGCATACATACATGCTGTGGGGACATGGAGCTCCTTGTGTCTACAGGCATCAGTTCCCAAAGTACAGATCATCACCAGTGAGCAGTGTCCTCAAGAAATAACCCAACAGCTTGTTATATCATGATATGCCAGACTAAAACAGGTTTTTCAGCACAGCTCGCACGCAGTAGCTGAGACAGCCCATTTGTGTTTGTGATCATGTACAAACTGCAGCTAGCATAAACAACACAGCATATGTCACATGTTCAGCATATGTTTGTGTTGTCTGGGCTACGTCTTTCCCTGGGAAGGACCTGGCACACTGTAAAGCCAGCACTGTTGCTTGGTCATATCTAGATGGGAAAAGCACCATTCAAGTTACAACAGAGCTATTCCATGTGTGGAATAATTTAACCACACTGTTTGGACCAGTGAAAAACAAGGTGTTTGAGATGGACGTGTCACACAAAACAACTGAATTTTTAAACAGAGGTATGACACATCAAAATGGCTGTGTAATGTGCAATAGAATAAAAGGGAAATATTTCAAAGACAAAAGGGACTCCATTATATTTATCTTACCAGTATCAAAAACTATTTGACTTCTCAAAACAGATTTTTTCCACCCTCTTATTGAAGATGAACACAGAAATATTTTGCATGCTTCACTATGATTTGGAACAATATGTGAATAGCCAGAGCCCCAGAGATGCAGGTCTTACTATGAAGCTCAATCTGATGGACTAGAGGAAAAAAAGACTGTCTTAATGTGCTAAACTTAATGTGCTAAACAGTTAGAACAGCAAAAGAAGATAACTCAATCTCATTCATGTTTGTCTTAAACAACCTCCTGTGCAAAAATGAACATAAAAGGCAGAAGGAAACATGACAGTAAGAAAAGGCTTAGAGGAAAATCTTACTTGGTTGAGCAGTTAAAAAATCTCTACACCCTGGAGGTAGTGGATGGGAACAGGAGAGGCTGAAAAATATACCAAGAAGTGCTACAAAACCTTTGCCTGTGTCACATTGGCTGACAGCTAAAGAGCATTCTTGGGTCAGTGTTGGTTTTGTTGCTGGGATTGTGTGGGTTATTGCATATATCATTCTGTTTTCATTGCAGTAAATGTTAGAATATACTAATAACTTAAATGTATGATGAGCATTCCTGCCTGACTTCTTTATGATGTATATATCTCCAAAAGTGGACAGAGACCACATGGATCTTACATGGGTACATACATTCATAAATACTCCATATATAAAATCTGCTAAGGTTAGAGTGTCATTCAGCTGTGCTTATGGTACTTCATTTCATCTTAGTATACTACAGGCTTACAAATGCATACCAAAACAAGAGCTCTGCACCAAACACAAGTGAGAAAGCAAGAAATTACTGCCTGACAAAAATAAGTGGTCTAAGCACATATGCACTCTGGCTGTAGCCAATTTTTCTTAGTGTCACAGCAAAAGCCACTTTGAAAAGTATAATTTAAAGAAACTAACAGTAAAGCTCTATAGATTTAACAGAAAGCCTTTCTAATTCATCTCTGAAATCATAGGTCCCTGTTACAGCACTTTATATATACATATATATATTTGTATATATAAATATATATATATACACACACATAAACAGGGCAGAACAGAACAGCTGTCTGCCCAATTCCACCTCTTCCTGTAAACAAGTGAATTAGGGTCATGATTTGCTAAAAGAGGAAGTTCTCACTCTACATTCAGAAGGTAAATAATGAACCTGACCTACTGTTCTGACCTAAGACAGCGCAGGCTGTCCCTTATCCATCACTTGCTCCTGTAAGCATACAGAATAGTGGAAAGCAGGGAGTAAATTAATCATTTTCTGCACTGTACAGAATACGAACTGCTCTAATGAGTGGCTACCTCTTTATAAGATAAGGTTAATCAATACAGATAATTAGACACTTCTGCTTAATACGTCTATGTCACCAGAAAAAAATCACCAAGTCCCAGCATTTAGTACTGAAATACAAACACCAGGATAAATCCAAATGGTTTAAAAATGAGTGCAACTGTATGACAATCTTACACTGAAAACATGGCATGTTCTACTCCAACGTGAGTGTTTCCAAATCTCAGAGGAATCTCTCCCACAGCTGGAGCCACAAAGGTTAAACCTTTGCATTCAACTGGAGCTATTCTGACTTCAGTGGACTAATAAGCATACAGCAGTATTTCTCTAAGAAGAGCCAATCGTCAGCTCCCTAGAGATGGCAACTGGCACATTGGCAAAACCAGCCAAGGGAAAAATAACTCTATCTAGGGTACAAAGGTCCAATCACCAAAAAAAGACCCCAAGGAGGTATGAAGCCTTCTTCACTGTTTTCTGGCCATTTCTATGCAGCAGTTCCAAAACTGTAAACTGACCAACCTCACACCGACTCCATATCCTCTGCCTGCTTAGCCTTCCTTTGATGCAATAGTATTTAAGCAGGGAGACTTTATCCGGAGCACAAACAAGGTCAGATTTGCCCTACGTTGCTCCTTCCTTCCAACTGACTGTGGCACCTATAGCTTTTCTTTTTAATTTCTGTGTGTTATACCATTCAGCCAAGATCACTTCTTGGCTCTGAACAGGAAGGGCAAGATAAACCTCTTGAGCTAGCAACATAAAATCTATAGTGATGGACAACCAGCAGATCATCTAGCTAATCTCCACTTGTCCCACTTTAACTGAAGCTTTTCACAAACCAATATTGATCCATTGTTCCACAGCCACAAATCCGCAAGTAATTCTCTGTGAAAAGCAGCCCTTCTTCTTGGGTGAAAAGGGGAAGCTTTCTTTTTAACCAGAAAACAGCAAGTAACATAACATAAAACAAAATCAAAATAGAATTAAAAATAAAAGTAAATCTTTCTGCAGCACCAGCAGCTGCACAGGCACTTTCCTTCTCCCTACAGGCCAAGCTCTCTTTCATGAAGTTATACAAGCATATCTTTTTGCTTCCATTTCCACTGGTTAACATTTCATCCCCAAATTGGTTTTTGATACACCAAAGCTTTCTTGTGGCCTCTGAACATCAATTTCACTTTTCTTACAGCTGTGCTAGTAGGACCTGGGCTTTATTCTCCTTTTCTTGCTCACAAAGGTATCTTTTCCACAGGACTGCACTATAAACCTCTGACTTTCCCTTACTTCTCTAAAGTATTACCCTTTCTCGACATCAAAACCAAGGTAACAGTCAGTGCTGGAACAACATTTGAGTTGTCTTCCCCTCATTTTTGCAAGTCCCAATACACAGAAACATATAGCAGCGGCTGACCAGAATTCCAGGGATGGTTTATTGTTGCTTACTGAAATAACTAACTTTAGCTTTTCTCCAATAAGATAAAATACCAGCTCTACAGGGAGTTAAAAACTGAACTCAAACAACCAAAGCCCAGCAGGAGCCCCTCTCAGGCGAAGCTTTAATAGGGAACAACTGCTTTACTCTTCCCACTTGAACCCCAACATTTCAGCACAACATTATTTTCACAAAAGTGGTTGAATTCCAAGAAAAAAAAAAGTGAAGTGTCAGGTGGAGGATGAACCTGAATAACATTCTGAGTTGACATCATAGCTCAGCAGAAACATTTGGAGGAACAAGTATAACTTAACCAGACCAGGGTGCTTCACATCTCTACAGGATCTCATCAGTTTACACCAGAACGATGTTCTGGCTCAATATGAAAGGGGCTGAAGAAGCTCACATACAATAGTACATAGAATTTATCATCAGCATAAATGGGAGAAAAGGGAGGTGGAAATATGAAATATTTGTTCAGGTGAACAGATACATACAGACCAGAGGAAGAAGAACACAAAGATCAATGCTGTTTTTCAGTATCACTTTCATTGTTGTTCTCACTCTGGTCAAAATTCTGAGGTCAATTTCATTAAAATCAAAATGCCAGACCTACCAGGAATATTCCATATCCTCATGCCACCCAGAAAAGTAGTTTAATTGCTTTCATTATCTTTGGAGCTTTATTATTCTAATTATCTGCATGGTTTTATTATCCCCAGTATTGATCTTTCCTTCTAATGACTCCTATAATTAAGACAGGAAGATGTTAAAAATATCTGCAACAAATGGCAATCAAAAGAGCACAAAGCAAACTAACCCCAAGTGCAATGGAAAGTGATGGAATCAGATACTTGGAAAGCTCATAAGACTCTGAATTTTGATTCTAGACCTTGAGAATCTGAATTTTGCTTTAGCAGCAGCAGTGTTTTTTTCCCCATCGCCATCTCTCAGGGATGGCTGGACTGCAAGTGTTTTGAATGGAAGAAATACTGTATTCTGCACCTGAGCTGAACTTTGCACAAAGATCTCCTTCTCCAGGACCTACCATTTGCGTTTCTGCAATGCAAAGGATCAGCAGATGAATTATTCAGCCTTTTGCATTGTTGCACGCTTCTCCCTCAGTGAAGTTATCGTGCCATGTCATACTTAATTTTGAAACCCTATTTTGCATAGTTTCTTCTACAATTTTTGCATGTGCTTTGCTTGCATTTCACATGCAGGCATTTATAGTAAAGGAAGAACACAAATAGTAACACAAATATGATTCAGTGACATCTAGTACAGCTGTATTTCTGTACCAATTTGGTCTTGTTCCCATTGAAGCGAGTAAGATTTGATGCTATACAGCAGTGGAAGTAATGCTGAATTCATCGGCTTCAGTGTATTTTGTAAACCTTCTCCCCCCACCCCCCAAAAAAGAATACATAAAAATAAGACAATTCTGCAGCAAATACATGATTAGCTCTATGATGCAGAGTAATCATTTTCCTTAAGCTGCCTTCACAAAAAGGCCACCATTAAGCATTTGCATAATAGAACAGACAGACATTACAATGTTGCAGAGCACACAAAGAAGCCTAAAGAGATTCCTCAGGTGCATTAAAATACAGGTTCTTGGATTCTGAAATCTTTCCCTATCACTTAATTATTTGAAGTTGCTTTCAAGGACAGTTTTTGGGTGTATTTTCTTAAAAGGAATTTTGTAGACAAAACTGAAAGTTTCAGGGTCAGTGTTTACCAAGAAGCACCACTGCCACAGCTGCTCAACGGCCTTTGCTGGTTTTCTTAGGTGCCTTCAGTAATGCCGGGCTGATGCAGTAAGATAGGCTACAAAGTCCTGCTACTAACACAGTATATGTAATTCTTACAGTCCCAAGAGTTATTTGTATTGTATGAACACCTCCTGGACTATCACAAATGGAGACTCCATCTGATCTGTCACTGCTCTGGTATGATGAAGTCACTCAGCCCTTTCCCCCAAGGTCCATTGAAAGTTAAGACAAAATAAACTTTGTGGTGGTGGAGGAAGGAAGAAGTTCGGAACTGGTTTTCTAATCTGCCCATGACTAAGAGGTGAGGAGTTTGGAGATGACAAGAAATTGACAGCTCATTAGTCTGGACACCCAAACACATATCAAAGTCTCAACAAAGAAATCTAATTGTAGCATGATTAATGCCAATCATTCAGTCTTTGCCAATCCCTCCATTTGTTTCCAAGGATGGCATTCTTCCCCCCTGGCATCCAGACTGTAGTTAATGCTGCGGTGCTAAGAGGCAGAAGGAGAAATGAAGGAATGTGTGCGTAATACCAGATGGAAAAATAAGAATGCAGGCTATAAGTTGCCTATGAAATAAAGATGATCATAGGCAACACAATTAGCAATCTGTGCATCTGCTTCACTATGACTCCCCAGGTCAGAACACACTCACTTTGCTGCAGCAAAGAAAAAAGTATTTCTTTACTATTGCAGGATGACATGAAGCAAAAACCTTCCAAGCAATCTGGTCCCTAAAACAATAGTGGCAAACACAAGAGAACCCCACTACAGTATTAGCGTTACTAATAGCAAGAAAACCATCTTACAACTATGTTGAATAGAAATATTTTGCCTTTCTTGGTTGAATTTGCATGAATATTGTACTCAGTTGCAGCAAGAAAGATTCCCTTGGTGCAAACTAAAGTCAGGGTGTTATCACATCACAGATTTTGTCCATTTCTTTGCTTGGTCCATTTATACCTTTTCACATGCACTCAGAAGTGACCCTCTGAAGACCACCACAATGAGATTAACAGGCAGATTTTCACCTTTACTCAGCAAATGTATGTGAGGATACCCGAATCAAAGAGGCTGCACAAAGAAAGATGGGAGGACACCCCAATTCTTTGGGACTGATAGATTTTTACACCACTCAGCCCAATACCTTGGGCCAGACTTTCATGAAGGCTACAGTCCAGCAAGTCCGTGACTAAATGCTGAAGTAAAGATGGGATTATCAACACCTCTGGAGTAAGAGAAGTGCTCCTTCAAAATGGCAACACGCACAAAATAGCAGGGAGGCTCCTAGGACAGCAGAAGTGATAAAATTCCCAATATCATATTCAGCACTTTCTTTTTTCAGCCTTCAGGTTTTAAATGAGCAAAAACCTCCCAGGAATACTATTCATTTTCTGTATCTGTTCTGAGTGGTCTGTGTGCTTTTTTTTTTTTATTTTTTTTTTTAAACAATCTAATATATTCTTAACATGAAATATCTAATGCTTGTTGCACAAATGTGTAATAAAATTTAGCCCTGTGGCTCTTCTACTGTCAAGTGAAATCGAATCCATGTGAAGCAAATGTGCAGCTTTAAAATTCCTTCATCTGAATGTTCTCATCTTTGAAGGGAGCAGTTCTGCTCTCCTGTCCCCCACAGATCAACGGGGATTTAAAGGAGCGGTGGGAGGGAACATTTCAGTGTTGTTTTTCTTCTTTCTACTGAGGGTTTTGGATAGCAGAGTTGTACCCTACTGCACTGAAGAAAATGAATCCTTTCTCAGAGGCATTGATTTTAGTAGGTATTAAAAGTATAGACAAATAGAAAAAGAAGAGCAGCCCCAGACATTTTTTAGAGGAAGGAAACAAAGAGGCCTGAAATATGGTACAAGGGATAGCTACTGCTAGGAGACAGCTTCACTTAGCCTAGATCCCACATCACTCAGGGCCAGTTCACTACCACGTTCAGAAGGAATTATTAGAGGCTGAAAGGGGCCACAATGAAAGGGGCCACTGAAGAGCCAGCCTTGTTGTCCATGTTGTTTCCTTTGCCCTTTATGACTGCTGTGTGCCCCTGGATTTTAAGCCCTATATGATCACTTCTAGGCATTTAAAAAGTGCTGGATGGAAGGGTACCATTAAAAAATTCTTCATGCTCAGTGACTATCCACAAAGTCCTAATGGAGAATAACACCAAACTTTGATGTCTGCCCTTATAATTCCCTCTGCATTCTACTGTTTTGTCTACCCACAGTTTCTCTTCTTGTTGTTTGTAATTGGAAAGTGTTTTAATAGCTCTTTCAAGTATTGATTAGGCCAGTGCTAGAAGAAGCGAGGATATGATTGATGAATATACCTGCTCATTTAAAATAGGTCTGAGGCAGCAATGAAATTAGTTGCTGACTTCAGTAATTTCATCACAAAATTATGCTCATGTAAGTGGCGAAGCGTATTTCTGCTGTGCAGTCAGAAAGTCAACTTTTGATGCTCACAAGAAAGAAGAAATTCTGCATGTGACTACTTTACAGCAACACAGACTGTTTAGTAACCATTCATACAGGAAACCCATACTGGTAAAGGTAGAAAAACTGCTTTTTAACCAGTCCCATATAGAATTTATGAAGTTGTTATATGCAGACTGAATAAATTACACTTTATCCTTTTCCAACTATACACTGCTGCTAGAAAGAACTGCTATACACACATAGTGAAAATCCATTCTGAGCACCATGATGCATCGATAAGACAGAAGTTGCCTTTGAAGGACAAAAAAACTCTCTGTCTTGATTTTGCTGGGTTTCTAATAGTGCAGCAGACAGGATTTCTTGGCTTTCTTAACAGTTTTAGGCAGGCAGCTGCCTAGTCGATTTCAGATGCTTTTCAAAGACAGTGATTATATCCTCTCAAAAGAAAAGGTGGTCAGAGTGACCCATGCCTTACCTGTTCTAATCCACATTGCAGAAGCCCTCACTGCAAGGCTGCAGCCACGTCACAGAGGTACACCTTCCAGGTCCTGCAGTCCCATTGCTCAGTGATTGGGCAGAGCTTGCAAGAAAATTGTTCCCTCTTGAGAAATCCTGAAAAAATCTGAAAGAGAAAGCAATATATTGCTGTCCAAAACTCAAATTATTCTTATATTTTCAGGGAAAAAAAAAATCTACAAATTCAGTTTTGAACTCTACCACCAAGTCAGTCACTCTCAAACACACAGAAATCTGTTGAAATCAAAGGCAAGAGAGACACTGCAGCAGAATGACTGTCTCAGCACAGGTTCTTGAAAAGCCTGTCTCACAGCTTCGGGCAAGCATTAAACTATGACTTAGCTTGTAGGATTGGATAAATTCTGTCCTGGGAGACTTTCTGCTCCCTGGAAGCACTCAAGGCCAGGTTGGATGGAGCTGTGAGCAACCTGGGCTAGAGAAAGGTGTCCCTGCCTATAGCAGGGCGTTGGAAATAGGTGGTCTTAAAAATCCCTTCCAATCTAACAATTCTATGATTCTACACTGCACCAGCCACTGCCAGAGAGAAGGCAAGATAGGACCAGTGCTGTGATCTAAAAGGGCAGGTTTCAATATTTAACAAGCTATTGTATATTGTAGAACTAAAATAAACAATGATTACAACCTGCATAATAATTATCTGGTTTTGTGTTATTTAACACTTGTGGTCTCTTTCCTCACACTCAGAAGAAAGAGGTCTGATGCACATCTAACAAATACTGAAACACCAACAAAAAGCAACCTGCCTCTTCTTTCTTTGCCAATCTCTTTATCTCACAGCAGTGCTGTTTACAAAGCAGTGACAAAGGCTGGTTAGGGATGCATCTTTAAAAAGTAATAAGGAGAAAGGAAGGAGCAGATATCCTTGAGATCAGATGATTCCCCAAAATGTTTGATCCTTCAGATCAAATGCAATATTATTCCTCCCACTGTGCGTGCCTGTGTGTATTAGCACCGGTTTACTGGCAGAGCAAGGCAGGTACTGCTGTCCTTAGAATTCCTGATCACAGTTGTGGGAGAATCACAGAAGACGGGAACAAACACTGTCCATTAAAAGACAGCCTTGAGTTGTTTTTTTGACGGTTTTCTTTAGCTTTAGGCTGATACTTTGGTGTTCACTCAAACCACTGAAGTCTCTTATCAGGGACAGCACAGCATAGAACGTGAAATAGAAAAACACAGGCAATCTGAGTTTCCTTGGAAAATATTAGAAGGCAAACTTTGAAATGTCTTAATTTTAAACTTCTTTCCCTTCACAATTATCTCTCCCTAAAAGAAAATTGATGGCAGTGAAGTGACAAAAGAAAAAAGGAAAAAAAAAAAAATAAAAAAAAAAGCAAAGAATAAGAAATTAAAACAGGGGGAGGCAGAAGGAAAAAAAATGAGAAGAAAAAATTACTTCCCCAGGGCTTCTATTCTGCTTTTTCATACATATCTTCCTCACCACAGCACAGGAAAATGATCTTCTATTAACCACATTAAACTTAATCATCCATTAAAAAGTATTATATTAATACCTGCCTCATGCAACAAAAGATCCCTAAGACAACCACATCCTTTCCTGTTGCAGGTGCTTTCCTTGATGAATTCCAGTTCATGTCAAAGGAAAACTTGGAATAAATGAGAGCTTGTATCACCCTCCTAGCAAACAGTTCTAACCTGGATTTGCCAATGATATGAATGCAATGGTAACACTGAAGTTTCCAGCAGAGCACAGTGGGGTTTTCCTTCCCCACCTCTCCTACGTGCTCTGCTGCTCACTGACATCACACCTGGGGACCTGACCCATCTCATCTGCCACAGATCTTCATGCTGCCCTTGATGGATCTGGGCCTGCAGAGAACATAAAGCCACTTCCCCCAGCACATTCTGTGTGATTCCCAGACACAAAGCTGCCATACACAGTGCTGCAGAGGAAGCACCTCGCATTCCCTCACATGTTACCTAACACAGCTTTCGCCATACCCCAGCTCAGCATTGGACTCACTTGGCAAACTACAAGAGACAAAGAAATCAGAGTCCTCCTCTTCATTATTTTACAGGTCTTGCAACATAAACTCACTGGATCAACCTGCTAAAATAATCTCATACTTTAAACTCTTATTTTAACTAGTTTGGGTTTTCAGGTAACCAAGAAACTTATCTTTATTTGGAGGCAATTTCTTTTACAGCTGCCTGTAATCTCCCAGCTTCCAGGCTGAAAATCATTTAAAAACAAATGAGCTTCCCTGCAGATAAAATTCAGAATATCTCCGAGCTTTCAAGATGATAAAACCAAAAGGCAGCGTTATGTGGGAAAAGGAGATGAAAAACAGAGGAAACCAGGAAGTCCCATAAAGTTCAGAATTTCACCTTAAGGCAAGAAGAAATGGGCAGAGAATAAACTCTTCATTTCCATGTGCCATTCTCTGGGAATGTGATGAGAGCAGCAGCAGAGCACATATCTTGTTAGCGCCACTCATATTCTTGTGTGGTTTTGTATGTGTGTGTTTGGACTCCAGCTGGGCCTTGTGCCATCATCTATTATATATTCACAGCTCCAGACTTCACAGCCAAGATTTTCAAAAAGCTTTAGTAGCTTGAGGTGCCTCCAACACTGAAACATCCTAAGGCAAGAAGCTTGGAAGCACTTGCAGAAACAGCGGCCTTATTTAAGGTTGCCTGAATGGGATGCTCACATGGAATGATAACCCCTAAACACCCCCTAGTCACCAGTTGGTGACAAAACCTGACAGAAGAATGAGGCATGTTTCTGTACATATAAGCTGCTGATAGAGTTGGTATTGGTACCATTCCCCTTCAAGTCATTTGTGTAAAACAAATGGGTACTGTACCGTACCCACTCAGAGCCAGTTATTTGGGTACAGATCCTAAACTCACAGCCTTGATGCTGCAGCAAGACGTAACACCTTTCTCTCTGCATTCCTCTTAGCAGCATGAAAACTCCACGAGAGCCAGCTCCTGCCCTCCCTGCTGATAGAAGCAGCAATTCAGCCTATACAAAGCAATAATCCAGGAGAGTTTAAAACAATCTTGAAAATATATAACTTGAGAACTATTAAGGAGGAAAAGTGTATTTGCACACTCACAGGCTGCTGTTCCTGGGAGCATATGCAGTTACAAGTTCCTGCCAGACAATTTTTGTGCTCCAGTAACCAAACAGAGGTTCCAATGCCACATGTTAAAAGGCGTTACCTCGTAAAGGGGCCCTCACGGCAGCAAAATGTTACAACACTGAAACAAGCACCATGTCTTTTCTTTGACAGGAGAAGGAAGAAGCAGCTTGACTTTCATCTCAGCAGCCTCCTCAGCACCTACCAGAACCCTAAGTGTGAAAAACACACTGCCTGTCCTCAAACAAAGGGGGAAGATCCATGCCAAACCATCATAGCAAACCAACTGATCCAATGAATCCCCACTTGTAGAGAAGAGATTATCAACACATGGCTAAAGGTGACACGATTCCATTTGTAACACCCGAGCAACTGTGAAGCTGCACTGAATTCATCTTACAGCAGAACCTCAAAGCTGCCCTAAAGGCACAATGTGGCCACGCAAAAATATGTTTCTTCACATGAACCAGGCATCTCTCTCTTTCAGTCCAACTTGTAAGTGTTCACCGTTGTCAAGAAGGGCTTCCAGAACTTTTATTTTCATTCATTTGGTTTATAGTGGAAGAATAAAGAGCAGAATAAAATTATCCTCAGTTCACTGATCCACACCAGCAGATGTCTGGCATTCACCCTCACCCCATTTCCATCCAAAGGAATTCATAGCACGATGCTCTAGGCTGCATCTCAGCCTAATGAACTTGCATTGTCTGACTGCAAAATACATGGCTTTGTGCTTGTGTTTTCAGCCTCATAAACATTTGTGGCCATATTTAAAATATCAAAGTAAATGGTTATTTTGTATTCAGCTTCATCATCTTGAGTTTAACTAAGTACATCTTCTCAGTGTTATGATATACGTTGTTGTTTCTATTGGATCAGCCAATTCAGTTTGCTAGTACTGAATTCTCATCTTTCTACTAAACAAAGGTGAAATAAAACAAAGCAGAGCTAAGACAGGAGAATTCCCAGCCTAGGACTGAGTGCCAAGCCTGCCTGTGAAAGAGGTCTTATACCAGTTCTGGGCACGATGGTGTCTCATGCCATGAGTTAAAGATATTAAATGCCTTTGGCTGCTGGCTTCAATTTTCAAATTGCATCTGAAAACAAAAGCCCCCAGACAGCCTGATGCTGTGCTCAGTGCAACCCAGCATTATCTAATCTAACTGTAAAATATTCAGTAGTTTCGAATTCAGTCGTGTCAGCTGCTGTCTAATTTCTGTCCCCCCTGTGGATTCCAAGTGCCTTTTCCATTCTTTTTTTTTTGGGGGCATGAAAATCTGAGCCAAAACAAAAAGGCAGAATTTGTAAGAGAACTTCTGCATCATCCATTCCTCCTTTTCTTGCTTTGCCAGTAAATGTTTGGTGATCTTTTCCATCAAAAAGAAGAATAAATAGTGGATACTGCAATGAGGTCACCTCCCTAACAAAGCACCTCAAGCTAAAACCTCTCTACATTTG
This sequence comes from Coturnix japonica, assembly GCF_054131305.1. Taxonomy (NCBI): domain Eukaryota; kingdom Metazoa; phylum Chordata; class Aves; order Galliformes; family Phasianidae; genus Coturnix; species Coturnix japonica. Next base: position 1,928,632 of record NC_140671.1, on the reverse strand, counting down.
CCAAGAAGAAAATATGAATTAAAAGAAAACAAAACACAGGCACAAAATGATTTTTTCATCCTGTAAAAGTTTCAAGATCTACAGCTGCACGCTTCTTCTTGAGGAAAAAACACTCCACTACTGTTCTCATTTAGAATATTGTCTAATTCTATGAATAATAGCAGACTAGAGGAGCTTAAAAAAGGATTAAATCAGGAGGTCTGAGGTCATGTTTCCAAACCAGTATGAATCTGTCTTAACGTATATTCATAAAACTTCTGCTGTTGGATTTTTTGTCATCGTTGCTGATGTATTAAGAAACATAACATTTTATCTTCCAAGTGCACTTTTTGTTTCTTCAAGCACGGAATGAATTAGAACACCTGGTTTCTTTCTGCATGCACAGTGTTTCCTCTCCCCTCTTGATTGCTGTTGATTAGTTCAAAGAGCAGGCAGGGGAAGTAAAGCACATTGAGTAAGATGGGCAAGTCAAGCACTTCCAGATATGAACAATAGCAGATGTTCTGAAGATGTGCCATAAACTCTCTAACGCATATCATGCTGGTAACTGAGATTTGCTATGATTATCTGTGGATACAACAACTTAAGGTAAATCAAATAATTTGCTACCTTGTGAAGATGGAGGAACTTCTTTTCTTCTGCATATATATGAAATAAATACCATGGAAAAAAATTATTAAGAAGTCAACTCTTAACAATACATTTTGCTGTAGGAAACTGAATACATGAAAATTTGCATCTGCTGTTCTTGTGTCCAAGACATTATGAATAACACGAATACTTCATCCAAAGCAGTAAAGACTAAGAAACTGCAAAAAGATAGTTGGGAAGAGAGAAAAATGTCATGTTTGAAACAAATCCCTTTTTTCTTAAAAATAAAAAAAATAAAAAAAAAATATGGAAGAGAGTTAATTGCTTTATAATGGAAAGAGTATTCAAGTATGAAAACAATTTGCAATTCTGAGAGCTGTTCTCTGTCTACAAGCGAAGAGTTCATTACCAGAGTTTTGTGTATTTAACATCAGTGCACTGATTTTCTGCTATCACTTGTCTGCTTGTATTAGATTGCCTTCAGTTTTATCAGATTCCAGTTCCATTCAGGAAGCCTTAGAAGCTTAAGACAACTTAAGGCAAGCATTTATAGGGATATGATTGCTTCTCAAAGCGAGGTAACCAAGCACCCTTCCTTCTCCAACCAGGAAAAGCACTGGGGCTTTTTTGAGAGGCTTGACCCTTCAACTATTTTTAACCCTGTATTTCACCTTACACAAGCAAGAGATGTTTCTAAAGTGGGGTGCTGGAACATCACCTCTATGTGTGGGCTGGAGCCTGCAGCCACATCCCAGAGACAGACCTCCCTCCTGAGCCTACTGACAGTCTTCTGAATCCTGAAAATAGTAAATATTTTACAGCTAATTGTGCATGTTGAGTCATTAAAGGACTTGAACAATGTAGAAGCAGTAATCCTTGTTATCAACTAGTCCTCAGTTACTGCTAATGCAAGATGGCTGCTCTGGTAACGTCAGTTATTAGTATTGAAGGGCAGCCTTGAAAAGCATCATTTGTGACCAGTTTTGAGCAGTTTCTTTGATTCAAAACTACTATTTCTTCCTCCTTTCTACTGAGCTTCAACTTCAGATGAACAGCTTCTTGTTTTTTGTTTTGGTTTTTTTTTAACTGATGCTTCTAGCACGTCACACTTCACTTACAACTGTACATCTGCAGTGAAATTAATCTGTTTCAACTCACGCTGATAACAGCCTTGTGATCACTTGAACAAATGATCTTCTCTAGGAAATGGGAAAAAAATATGGTGGGAAACTGCTTTAGGTTGGTCCAAGTGAAAAGTGTTCATTTTGTTGTTTGTTTTTTTTCCCAGGCAAAATCCCCAGATAAATCCTGATTAGCTTCAAATTGCCTAGTATTATTTTTCCTTATATGAATCTATTGCTTTTAACATTTCAAAAAAATATTTTATTTCAAAGGTTTTAGATAAAAATTCCATACTTAAAGCTGAATTATATTTCAATATAATTCTGAAAATACCAGGGGCAGAGAAGGGGATAAGTGAAAGTACCCCCCAGGAAGTTTCATCCCATGGTATTTTTATACCATCTTCAGTTAGGACTGTAACAGTCCCTCAGATAAATTAATTAAGCCAAACAATACAAAACAAAATCCTGTGTCATGTTCAAGGAACCTGCTGGGACCGATCTCAGCTACTGGAAGATCATTTAATGAGTACTCATTAAATTAACATCTACCCCCAGTGCAAGTTCAGCAGTAAAAGAAACAAGCAGAAGAGTTTTAAATGGCTTTTCCTGCTCTCTGGGCTCCTGCTGCCTCATTTGGTTCAGGCAGTTTGAATTCCGTGCCTCTGCACCCCCAGGAAGATGGGGTTGGCTGCAGAACAGTTTAACAAGACTTCCATTTTTACTGTAAGTTTGCAAAAGGAAGTTTATTAGCCTCAAGCACGTGCAAATAGCTTGTACCTTACTAAGCCAGGATAGAGCTGAAGGAATGCAACCAGGACAGAGATGTAGTTTGATCCCACACCATGTTTCATAAACTAAAAAGGAGCCTTTCTCTTATAAGTAGGTGATTTTGATGCATTGTACTCCTACAGAGACCAATATCAGTGTGCCACTGCTGCACTGCAATGCCTAGAAAAACAAAGAAATCTCCAATTTTGTGCTGACTCATATACTGTGAGTAAAACACACTTTTGCTTTGAACTAAGAACGGACTTGTTCTTCTTTGTTTTCACAGTCGTGCTGCTTGCTGACTTGATAGCAAACTTGGTTCAAACGGCATCTAAATGTGCTTGGAAAAGACAAACTGCTTGATATATATTTTTCATACCAAGAAACTACAGAGTAAGTTACTCTGTGTTCAGGATCACTCAACCAGCATCTAGTATTGGTGCGATGCATAAGGATAATGATGGCATGTTAGGGTAGCCTGCTGCTGTATTAAGAACATTGACTTTCTCTTGTAAAACCAACTTCTAATACATAATCTGGGCTAACGCAGACTTCAGTATCAGTTAAAGCAGAATAAAGAAAAGTTATTCAGATGTACAAAGACTCTGAAAGATACTGTATTCAAATCAATTCAAGGGACTGCACAGTTGAGCTGGAAGGAGTCAGGTACCAACAGTAAGGCCCTTGTCTCTGGGTCCCATCACCAGATTGCCATGTAAAACATGCTGCAGCCCAAAACTGTTGCAAAGTGAAAAGCAAAGGATAGTTTTCTAACAACAGACTGCCTTAAAAATGGGAAGAAAAAAAAAATGGAGCAGAGATCAGCACTTAGAAATATACTTTTTAAGATATAAATTACTAGGGGAATGCTTTCTAATAGTTAAGGATTTTCATTCCACCTGGAGTTTCTAGTTTTCTCCTCAGCATTATTTTATTGTGTTTAAGGAAGAATGAATTTAGCATATGCACACTCTCACTTTCTCTGTCTGCTGCTCCCTGAATCTGAAGCCCATTTCTCTCTGGCTGAAACTGAACTGTAATAATGAAACTTCCTTTTGTTCTTGAAGCTGACTGCTGGGTGTAATGGAGGAGCACTGAGGTCAGCAGAGAATCAACTAATGCATGAAGGACTGAGCATACAAGCTCTATCCAGAAAAACTAAGGTGATGCAGCATAAGGAAGTCTGAAGCGATGCTTTGCATTCTGCAGATCTCAACAAAGAGAGTTTCACCCAGCTGAAATCAGTGCTAAACTACGTTTGAAACTGAGCCAGATTTGGAGTCATTTTGCATTTACTCTGGCAGCTTGCAGGTTGCTGTCTAGCCAAACTTCTAAAGAGGCTGTTGAATCAGTGGCTCTGGAGCTCAGATTGCTTTGCAATAACGCTGTTGCATTCAGGTCTCTGCTAAGTCTACTTTAAGAGTAGACCAGAACATACGATGTAATAGAGCAGAATTACACCTTATGGCCAGCAGTGGTGCTCATCACACTGGAAGGAAGGAAACAGAAGCTGTACCCACAAACACAGCTTAAGTTTAAACAAAAATCTGTGTGATATGAAGGTGCTCTTCTGTGAATAACTCTCCTCTCCCTTCATCCAAGAGAAATGAATTACTAATGCCCTTGGGAAAATTTGTTTAATTGATCTCTACATGAGTGACTAGTTTTAACACAGATCCATATTTTCAGTCCCGCTTTAATATTAAAGAAAACCCCCTGCAGCAAGTCTTCCATAGCCTGTAAATTCCTTCAGAAATCTGCAAGAAATACAGATTTTCAGATTAGTTGCTCCTTTTCCATGCCTACAACACCCATGATGGGCCTGAAATATTCTTCCAAAACTCATCCTACGTCAAGTTCATTGCCATTACCAGCTGCGAAGGAACATGAATTACTCCTGAGCAAGAGAAAGGCGTGGGTGGAACAGTGGGAAGCATCCTGTTCTCTAATGGATATTTCCATTCAGCTGCTGAATCAGGGAACACTTTCAGATTAGTGTTGTCAGTGTTTGGAACACACATCTTAAATGCTATTGATTTTTAAGATGAGTTAATTTCTGCAATCCTTTGCCATTTACAGTGTTATAGATGAAGTCATCACCAGCTTTCTGGTGGCATTTGGAAATCCACGTTCTGGAGAGCTCTGAAGGAGAATGTGAAAGCGGAGCCATCTTCCCTTCCCTGATCATTGTTCAGCTACTATTGGGGAACACAAGCCATTAACCCATCTCTGTAGTGTTTTGTTTTGAACTGACTTGCACAGTCAGATTCTCTCAATTGACATCCACGAGCTTCTTTTTTAATGTGCAGTACTCATTGACCTTCAGCTGTCCATGCATTAGAGACAAGGTTAGCATATGTTCTCTTGCCTCATGAGCAAGGCAGCTGAAGCACAGGCATTGCCTGGTGTCAGAGCAATGTGCTGAGACATAGATCTTCTTCTGAATGTACCCAAACCCCACACAATACCATGATTTTTTCTTCCAGGTGGAAGAGATTACAAGAATCAGAAGCCAGGTTTTATTTATACACACATACACAAAAGCACATGGTCTGCATGCACACATCACTGTAAAACAGTCTCTTGCAGCCCAAAATTGAAAGATTTGTTCAGGCTTGCTTTAGCATGGCACCGACTTCTGACACTTTTTGTAGGCGTTACCGTATACTCAGGATTTGCTGCTAGCAAAAGCTGCCAAAAAGCCTTACTCTCAAACTCTCTGCATTGCTCCCTTTTGCAATTGCTGCCAATCCTTCTTCCACACAGAACAGGAACACCTACAGCAGGAGCTCAAAGAGCCAAAGGAAAGGCTCCTGCAAGCAGGTGGTAAAGGATCAGAAAGATAAAGAAAAAAATCCACACAAAATATACCTTCATAGAAGACTTTCTGCCAGCAGCCAGCCCCACTTACACCAGGAAAGATCCTGCTTGTATCAGCTTGGAAAAAGATGCTCAATCTGGCATCTAGATAGTGAACTGTACAGACCTTTTAGGACACTTAACTTTCTTGAAGTATCTACTGCAGAGAAGACTTGATTTATGGCTTCATTTACACTGCATTACAGCATTACACCAGTGGGTGACAGTGACAAGGCAGCACCAGAGCTGCATCTCCCCAGGCAGAATCAATGATGTCCAACTGCAAAAGGAAGGAATGGGCCATGTGCACAGTAACGTGAAGGTGCTCAGGAAAAATATGCATCTGCAATGCCAGCAAGTCTTCCATTCTCTTTTTCAAGACCATGCCCAAAAGGCACCTTAATGATGCAAGAGTCAATGTTATAATATTCTGTGCTAAATTTAAGTTTCATAGTAGTTTTTGGCAGTGAACCAGCGACACTGCAGAGATCTCAGAGACCCAAAGGCATCACATGAAACAGACCAAAAGACACAGCTATCATATATGAAAGTAAAGACCCAAACACTGGAGAAATTGTTTTACTTCTGACCAGAGCAGCTCCCAAGTTATTAGTAACAGTAACAACCTTGTGTTATCTCAAATACCCCAATCTTAGGCTCTTTCCTGAGTTCTTTGCTGAACTAGTAGTGAGATTAGTCAATGCTGTGTTCACCTACACATGAAAATTCCAATTATAAAGACCCAGCTGGATTCCACTGCACTAAATTCAACATGCACCAGCAGTATTATGAATCAGCATTCAGTCCTCAAAAATTGTGTAATGAAATCTCTGGCATTTTGTTCTGGAGTCGGTGATAGCTTATAACTGTCACCCTGTAGCAGATATGTCAGCACTGTTTTCCCCTAACGTCTCATTTTCCTAGTAAGTGTAGTTGGCCAACGAGAACTGTAAATTGATCTGTGCTTATCATCCCTTGGTTATTGTAAAAATCAAGTCCTTCTGAACTGGTGCCATCTGTATTCTGCAAGATAAAATTGTACCTAAACTTGTAAGCTTGATCATATTACTTTGAATGCAATATCAATTGCTTCTAATTTTAGCACGTTTTGAGATGTTTGCTTGCTTGCTGGCAGGCTGTCACTTTGACAAATGGGAGCCAGCAGGTATCTGAAGGGGAAATGATATTTATATTTGAGAAAGCACATCAGTAAATTTTCAAATAAACACCCCATCCTCTGCAAAACATCACGGGGGCAAATAGGTTTGACAAGCTTAACTCTCAAGCAGTTGGTCAGTTCAGAAATCTGGAGACTTTAGACTGCATCTCTACCAGTTGCTGCCACTCAGGTGAGCTCAGCCCCTGTGTGAGCAGCAGCTGCCACTCTGGATTTCAAAAGCACTCTATTGCAAAGATAGTCACTCTGCTGCAGCAGGATGGTGTCCATAACTCTGTATTTGGAAGGTCAACACATAAGAAGCAAAGCATTAAACTGCACTTCAGCATCAGATGGACAACGAAGCCACCCACCTCCCTGTTCAGCTGTCTGACAGCTCAACACCAGTGGGAATCCCATGGATGTTCAGGCTGGGTACACAGGTACACAGCCACGTTTCCCATGGTTTTGGCTTGGGCTGCCTTCTCCTGTTACAGCTGCATTCTGGCATAGGAAATACTGGTGGGAGAGATCCAAGCACACCGGCTGTGATTGGCAGGCAGTAAAGGGGGGCAAGGTAAGTCACAAGTGATAGAATCTGTTCTTCCGTCTTCTACATGATATTTCTACCAAACCACCTGAGATCTGATCATCCTTAAGGCCTAAAGGTTTACAAAACCTGCTTTCACATTCAATATCTCAGGTTTTGTTTCATGATAATTTAATTTTAATAGTAAAAGAGAGACAAGACCGAATATTGTTGATCTTGCACTTAATGAAAATTAACATTAGCCTTTAAGGCAAAAGTTACATGGAGTTTGCTTATCCAAACTCACCCTATTAGGGATTCGCTATGTAAACCATTTTCCTTGTTCTGTTCTCTACCTAAGGATAGTCTAAACAGATTTGAAAGGATTGATCAGCAAATATTTTAGACAGCTGCCTAAAACCAAGATATCTTTGAAAGTAAATTAAGTGGAAAAGCAGCCTATCAGGGATTTGAAAATAAAGTCCAGTTTCATAAAAGAAATTTGTCACTCCAGGTCACAGAAACAGACCATTGCCCCTTTGTTTAATATTTCCAAGTCACTTATCCAGTTTAGACTGGATACATCTGCATACATAGACTATAAATCTACATGGACTACAAAACATGTGGCAGATTGTAGCACATCTAGATGCAAAAATCTGTTTACAAAATACAGGGCTTTCATTACACCTTGGATCTTTCTGCGACACGCTGACCCTGGTAATGCTGCCTGATATTACAGAGTATTTTTCAATGCCAATTACAGGGCTATGGTCTCCTTCTGAAGCACGCATCTCATTCCTTGTTAAAGCATGTTCCTATCTTCACAAGCTCAAAAGAACAGATCCTTTTATTCTTTCCCCTACCCTGCTCCTGTCTCTTGAACCCTAATATAAAGCAGAAATTTTAACAAGATTTCAAGATTTAGCTTTCAGAAACAGAACAGAAAAAACATAATCCTTCTTAGCCAAGCGATGCCAGCCCAGACAGGGCAGTCCATTTGGTGAAGCTTTGAGCACTGAGCTATCTGGCATGCATTATTTTGCCTGATATCCATTACCAGCATTGAACATTTATCAACACTTAGACATAGATCCCTACACAGATCAAATCTAGAAGATACAACTCATTATGCCCAGTACCAGGACAGATCTGCACTTCCTTCATTTTCATATTTACTACCAGGGAGAAACACCAACATGAAAATTATATGAGATTGTTTATCATCAAAACTCATCTGTCTCACAGTTTAAGCCAATGTGTAGCAGCTTATCCTAGCATACAATTAATTGCACTTTATCCTCTGTAATAACTGGGCTTTTGCTTTCATTCTTCACCCCTCCTTTAAAACAGGAAACATTGCCAAAAGCCTACTATTCTATTTGTTCAAAGACTTTTTATAAACAATCGGGCTGGTTCACTAGAATTCTGAATTCTCTAAGCAGAACGTTAAAATGAGAGAACAAACTATTATATTCTCTATTTCAGAGATTCAGAAGTGCCTAAATCAGGCAGAACTTTAAGCACAAATTTGTACGTCAAGATGTTCCCGAGAGGAAGGAAAAGGATCTAAAAACATTTAAATGCTCACTATAGTTGTTCTGGTAAGCATTAATCATGCAATATTCAGCAGTAATTAGCTCTTGAAAGCAACCATTTCTGGGCAGAAGTTGCCCTTATTAAAGTAGGAAAGGTCAGCATGGAGATGCACAGTTATTTGCCATTCCAGCATTGCTGACGGAGAAGGGTGATCAGTCATCCCCTGGGTGGACAGAGGGATGGAACAGAAGGACCCAGAACGCAGCCCTAAAGGCTTAAGATATATGTATATATCATCTGATGAGCCTGATTTTGATTACCTCCTCTGATAATCCCGATTCTAATGAACCATCTTAAAGACACCTTTTACTACAGCTACCCAGTTTCTTCACACAGAGAGCAATGCCAGTAGCTGATGGTTAGTAACTGCATGCAGTTACTTCCAAAGAGAAAGGAGAGCAGTGTAACTGGTCGCACAGCAAAAATTCCTGTTTAGTCTCATATCACTTAGTATCTGCCACAGTATCTTGTTGTACAGCTCTCAGAGTGGTGCATACAAGCAGAGCTTCTGTGCTAACATGGGGCAGTAGCTGTTATCAACAAGACCAGCAGCTCCCCCACACAGGGAGTTCATGGAGAAGTAAATCCAGACATACTATGTCCCACCACCATCACCCTCTGTGACCGCACTGTTAGGACATGGCAATAAAAAGCTCAGTTATGGCAGGGAATATGAAGTAGGATGAAGGCTTTAAAAGGGAGGAGGGAGGAGAGCAAACAAACACCAGACTTGAAAAACTGGGAGAAGTAAGGGAAAAGTGCACTAAGTGTAGGGCTTTGAAAAGGGAGAAAATGGCACAGAACAACAGCATGAAAGTGCATGCCAGAATAATAATATATTTAAAAAAAAAAAAAAAGCAGAAGCAAATGAAAAAAAATAGTACAAAAAAAGAATTAAGAGGCTTAGAGTGATAGCTTTATTATTCTCCAAAAGCCCCTTCAGTACTAATAACAAGAGAGATTAAAGGTATTTCTTTCAGCAATCAAATTTAAAGATATTTCCTCTTACTGGATCTCATTCCAAATTTAATTTCAGCAAACATTAAATCCAGACCAGGGAAGACTTTCATATGGGCTAAAACAGGGTCAAAGTCTGAAACAAGCATCAAAAAGCAGCATGCTGAACAAAGTATCATAGCATAAGGATGTCTCTGTTTCCTTATTTGCTTTTCGATAAGAAACAAGGTTTGAATGGTTAAAATAAAGATGGCATGTTCTACCTCTCCTGCATTTATCCCTTTTCCAAGATGCCTTAAGTGGCTCCCACTCAACTCAGAAAGTGCTACTGAAGGCTTCAATACAATCACAATTTCTATCATAGCAGGACTCTACTATTTTACAGTGGAGGAGTCTCCAAGGCTAACACATGACCCAAAAGTTTTGGTTACAGTCTCAATGTGGACCCACAGCAAAGATCTTCATCTAGTGCCTTTCAAAGCAATGTTGTTTCAGTCCTCATCTCCTAGTACACATCTTCACCTTTCCGCATTGTTGCTCATGTCAAATGCAGTTCACTGAATGATGCTAACAAGCAATTAACAGCTCTGCAATAAAAAGACCACTCACATGAGAAAGGGGTTCTGTGCCCTGACTCCACTCCATGCACTGTGCATGGCAGGCTGGCCTTCCATCAGCTTGTGTGGGCTTTGCATTCATCCTTCTGCAATACGAGCTGCTTTGATCTTGCTTGTCTTAAACATAAAGCCTCAAGTTTAAAGTGTCACCAGCCCAGGTATTTATTTAAAAGGCTCTCTCTGAACTTGGCTGTGGAGTAGATTATTAAACTTCTTGGCTAAGTTACAAGTCTCTGATCTGAGACCACTCTGAGTTACAGGAAGCCTCAAAGCCTCCCAGAGAGCAATATGTAATAAAGGCAGGAAGGATGGAAGTACTGAATTGGAAGATCACAGAGGCAAGTTGTAGTTCTTTGTGACCATAACTGAAATCCAAATTAAACTAGAAAGCCTGGCAGACAGTGAGGCTCCTCCCCAATGGCTTGGGCTGCAGAGCCTCAGGCACACACGACACAGTGTGTTCCCAACAAGCAGCCAGACATTCACTCATGGGACCATAAGCAGCAACTCCAAAGGAATGGAGAGGGGAGAATGAGCTGCAAAAAAACTCCCTCAAAATCCCTACTGATAACCACAAATGTTACTGAAGTACAACTCTATGTATATGCATATGCAACTTATTGATAACAGAAAAACAAAGCCTTAATTGAAGACTGAGTTTGTGGGGGAACACGAAATAAGACCATTAGGAGAAAAGTGTGATTAAAAGAGAGGACTTCAGATCCGTGCAATCACTTTATTATATGGTACTGTGTGTCCTCACTGTAGCTAATAGAAGAACCTGAGCATTCTGTGCATAGAAACCAAATATATATTGAGGTTGTTAAGGGATTCCTCCATATTCAGGTGCATATCACTAGAACCCTAATGCCACTAGGGCCTGAAGTAGTTGCTGTATGGTTGTTTTCAGCTCAATAACCTGTCAGCCATTTATTTATATATAATTTATATATATTTATATATAACTGTGGAGGTCTTTTATGTTGTTTTGTTGTTTTTTCCTAGGTTTTGTTATGAATCATCAATAGTGTGTCTTAGTCTTAACCAGACATGGAACAACAAACTCTTCTTCTGGGCTTAGCTGGTAGATATGTGGCACTGCTTACAAGAAACATCCCACACCAAAGGCTCCCTGCCCGCTGCCTGTGGTTCATGAACCTCCTAGACATGGGACTTGGGAAAGCCCAGAGTTGGCACGATACAAACTACAACCTGACCCTTCCCCATTCAATGGCTGATACATGAATGGCTACTGTCCTTGGAGAGAATGACTTTAGAAACTTCTGAAGCCACAGAAAGAACAGCCCTAACTGAAGAGCATAAGCCACTTGATAAAATTAATAGCTTATATATTAAACAAATTTAGTGCCAAACTCTCATGCTTATCACATGAACATGCTCAAATTCATTAATAGAAACTTGTCAATCCCCTGAAGTACATGCTGGGATAATAGAACAAATGCATCTGCACCAACCGTTATTGGTAAATGGCTAATCAATCCTTCAGTGCTTCTTAATTAGCAACTGCAGGAGACCACTTTAATTGGCATCTGATACTTGATTTGAACAGATAAACAAATTGCTACTCAGCCCTTTATCAGCAGCCATATCCACCCTCCCATCCCTCTCCCCCTCCTCATTTTAACTTAACTCTGGCTCCTGCAGAACATTGCTGTAGACCAGGCTAAATTACCAGCTCCCTGCCACACACCAGCCTGGCACTCTGAAGCATTTTATCATGATTTCAGTGCTGATGTTGCATTGAAACACTGCATATGCTCTGCTGATTGCTCAATATGGTTTATATTAATACAAGTTGTAGGCTGTCACTGTTCAGAAAGTAGGTAGTTACAAAGAATGCATTGGTTACTTTATAAATGGAATAATTTATTTTAGAACAAGCAAGTTCAACTAGCACTATAAAATCAATTTATAATTTTTATGCACTTCATCTGAGCTGAAAAATGGTTTTGTTCTCTACTATTTTCTGAGCAGACCTCTTGGACAGAAAAAGGGGGGAATAAAGCTTTTAAAATTGCATTTTGGTCAGCAATGCACTCTGGAAATCAAGATTGAAGATGACAGTTTTCAGATGCATAAGTTATGCTTACTTTGTTTTATGGACCTAAGGCCACCACAGTGTCAGGCATTCCATTGTGAAAGAAAACCATCCAAAGGTTAAAGAAAGAAATATACTTGGACAGAGTCAGCCAAAAACCTTGGCTGATTTGCATTAGTTGAAAAGCTAGTCTAGTTTTGTTTACTTCTTCAACCCATTGATTCACAAAGGCACGTAGCTGGTGGTTATTAGAAGTTTCAAGAGAAATGGCAGTTTTGGAGGAAGTAAAGTAAAACACGAGGTACTGAGATCTTCAGAGGTTGTGCCTGTAATTGCTATGCAAGACACAAAACACACATCTTCCCAGTAGCACAAAATCCAATTAATACAGTTCTGGGAAGACTCAGTGCTCTAGCTCTGATGATGATTTAAAAGTGCAATGACAGATTGTGAGTTAGCTTCTCCTAACACCCCTAAAAGCCTTGTTAATACCAACAAGATTTACTTAGCATGTGTCCAGCTGGTCAAGCTCGGAAAGACAGTTCATCATCCCTTCTGGCAGGTGCATCTGGGCTGCGCATTGCATTACATTATCAGTGGGAAGGAAGACAGCCCAGATATCTAGCAAGAGAGCCCATTCTAGTAACATTCCACATCCTAGCACCTCTGGAAAGTACCCTGCCATCAGGACCTGCCAGCTGCTTGCTGACCTGTGCATCAGTGTCACTGGACTGTGGTGACCAAAGGCAGACCCAGCCTGCCCCAGCTGCAGCACCCTTTGCAGTACTGTGCATTTACAAGACTGAAGTCTACTTACTGTGGTAACAAAGCTTTCTCCCGCCCCACATAACACATCACAATGTGTTTTTTGCATACAGCTGCACAAACCAAAATACTAACTGAAGTTTGGGAGGTGAAAGAAGTACACACTTTGGAGAAACCAACCACTGAAAGCGGTGGCAGATAATATGTTCACACAGAAGCTTTACAGGATCATTTATCACCCATGACAGTGGCTTGCAGTATAAAAAATTCGGATTTTGCAGAAAGAAAGCAGTGCTGATGCTTTACAAATAGTAGGATGACAGCTTTCTAGGAGCGTTATCAGTGCTCTACCTAGGAAATTAGCACAAACATGCATATGATAGAGGCTCACATATAGTAATGCACAAAAGATATAAAGGAAGATGCTCATATGAATAAGTCAGGCACCATCTTTCCCTTTTCTACTATCAATGTGCTCTTCATTTTCAAATCTACTATGGCCACAGATTTTTTCACTTGAAGAATATCCTGCTGGAAACAACATATACATCTGCTTGTATCTGTTTTCAAGGGTAAATCTGTCTTCTAATTCCTGTCTGGAAGCAGAAGACTTGCAGCTGAAAGCAGACAAGTTGGGGATGGGAAGTGCTGCTACCTAATCCAGGGAAGCTACCTTGGACTACAACTCAAATAGACAACACCATTGCTGACATCTCACATTGTCTCCTTATGCACAGCCAAGAGGACAAAGGAACACTTACAAAAGTCACCCAGCTCAGGGGCACCAGCCATAAGAGAAAAATGAGTCCATTAAATGGAAATACCTACAAAACATTACCTAACCTGCTTGATAAAGAGTGGTGATTAGTCAAATCCCTGAAATCACACAGACATTTCTGCTGAAATACACTCAGCTTGGCTCCTTGCTGAGCGACACAAGGCTCCCCCCATGCCCTCACCATCCTGCTGAATTCTGCTCACTCCTTCACTGACTAAAACCAGAGCAAGGGGGATTTGCCTCCATTTAGTGAGATGCTCTCTGGCTCTGACAGGCAGAAGTCAGCCAGCAGAGGCCTTACTATTGCAGATACCTTACTATTGCAGACATCTGTCGTCCAGCTCCAGCTGTCTTGCTGTAGACATAGCTGGAGTATGGCATTATTTAATGGATCTCACTTCCAAACTTGAGCTTTGTATGCATCCTTTTCAAGGCAACTAAAGGGCTGCCTCCAGAGCCGTGCCATTCAGATGACATAGGAGCAATAATAAAACCAACACCTGAAGAGAGCTTTAAACAGTCCTGAAAATGTAATTACTCCAAAACTGGGCAACAAACTGTGCCAGTTCCTTCCTCATCAGATCAGAAACAGCACCGCTTTCAGATTCAAGTATAAAAGTAATTTTCTTAGCTGAGCTTTCCCCCAGCAGCACACTGATGAAACTTCACAGCTCCTGAGGGAATGGCTGCAGCGCTGTTGGAAGACACAGCAATAGGATATAGCAATAGGATGTATACACACGTCAGAGCTTTAGTCTGGGTAGAACAGGCCAGCAGCTGGGAATCTTCAACAAAGACCTGCTCAGAACAGACACTGAGTTCAGCTGGAGCCATGAACCAATTCAGCGCCTGGAGATGAAACCTTTGCAACAGTTCTCAAGACCTCAGCTGTTTAGAATGGAGTCAGCTGTGGGTATGCTGTGTATCTTCAATCTCACCTCTAAATATCACATTAAACATTAAAGAGTAATGACAGGCAGACGCTGCTCAGACACCGAGACATTTCAGCTTTGTAGTGCACTTTGCCCTGACAGTTTTATCCAGGGAAGACAGCAGATAGGGAACCTGGGAAACCAATACTGAACACAAAATGGGATATGTCTGCTGTGGAATTAGGATATTTATAACTTAAACTTGTGCGTACTTACGGCATCTGGCATTTGTTGTTACAATTTCAAGGGGTTTTTTTTGTGTGTTTTTTGCAAGTGATTCCAAAGAGATATTTACAGGGTGAAAAATAGCTTGAGGCCTGCACTCCCCAGGGTATCTGAGCATTAATGGATTGCAAAACTACCAAGAGAAGGCTAGAAAATATTTCTCACCAAGTCTGAAAGAAACTGCATAAGGAAAAACTGGAGCCATGGACAGTAAAGCATTTCTAAATGAAGTACACAAACATTGCTGCCAGGTGAATAAGTTTAATTTCTGCCATCCAGCTAACAGACACTTCCATGTAACCCCTACCATTGGGAAATCCTTTTCTTCAGGCACTTGCCCAATGTCTAATTGCTTTGCAGCCATTAGCCACAGCAATCATTCACTTCTCAGATGACGATCCAAAAGTTATTAAACACACGCACACGCAATTAGCCTGCCTTAATTATATCTTCATCAAATGCAATCAGGAAGGCTTGAAATTTCAGTCCAGCCACCTTGTACCTCAAAGTAAACATAACCCTTCAGACAAAACGTTTACCAACTGAATAGCCCAGAGTAGTAGAAAACCAGGGTCACATGAAAAACTGAGAGCCATGATGCTTCTAAAAGCATTCCAGATGGTGGGGGGAAAAAGCAATCAAAATGCATTAGAGGAGAAGGGTATTCACACCTCCCTTCTACCTTTTTTAAAGAAATAAAAGCAAACGCCACATGAGCAACACAGATAAAGCTTGAATGGACAGGATTAATTAGAAAGCTAAATAGTAATGGGAAAAGCTGCTGGGCTTTCTTCCCTCCCCCCCCTGTAATTTTCCATTCAGTAAGTGGCCACTTACAAGCACAAAACAAAACACTCTCAAAATCCTAGCACGGGATGACACCTCCTTGTCTTTCTTTGAGTAATGAATCGATTTTCTACTTCTGCGACGATAAGGCAACTTTTGACTATGAGAAATTCAGGAGAAAGTTTTCTATTACTGGTATAGGTCAGCTAGAGAACAGAAGCAGAAAATTGCTATATAGCAGCGATACGAAGTTGCAGAACATAAGTTTTCCAATGGACTGTTATACTCTTTTCTTCATTCAGTTTCTGGAATTTCAAGTGTAGCTATCAAGAGTGAAGTCTGGTTCATTCATCTCATAGATAAAGGGAGTGATGGATCATGGGATGATGGGGTAAGAAAGAAAAGAACTGAAACATTCCTCTTACAGCACTGGTTTAAGTGGGGATGGGGAGGGAATGAGCCTGGCTGAGAGGCAGGAAAGGCAATCTGTGCAAACTGGTGAGCATTGAAACTGAAACTTCACACCCGCATAAAACTTGTACAATTAAATCCTACCCTCCTCCTCCCCAGAATTAATGGAGGAATTGCTACTTCAAGGGCAAGTGCTGCCTTGCTTATGCAAGTACATTACTCTGTAGTTGCATCTTTCCAATATACAATCATTTGAGAAATTAGACCCTACCCAGCAGCCAGGTTAGGAGTGACAAATATCTCACCATCACACACTGAAAGGTCTTTAACCCCTCCAGTGTTATGCCCATGTTCCTGACCCTTCCAGGAATACTTTGAGAAAGCATATCAAATCACTAAGCTGTTCAAGCAACAAATAAATCAAAGATTTTATATCATAGAAGGCAAGACTGTGAATGACACCAGACTAAAGTGAGAAAGCTTATTAGTACTGAGCTGAAGAGTTGTGCTACAGTATCTCTGCCTCGCAAGCGTCACTGCAGTGTGATGGTTTGACACAGAGACAGGGAAGAATTCTTCAGTGGTATCAAAGAAAGGAAGAAAATTGAATTCCCTGTCACTCAGCTGGAAATGGTCAAATGAAGTGACAATTTCCCCAAATAAAATAAAAGAAAAATCATGCTCCTGGCTCAGTAAATACCATTAGACTGAAATCAGAAAGAAGCTTGTGAGCAGAAATAGTGAAAAAAATAATAACAATAAAAAATTAATAAAAATCACCTTTTTCAGCAAAGCCCTGGTTATGTGTTCTGATAGGCATCTTGGTGAGGCTTGTTTCGCTAAATAAAGGAGGGGTTGCAGGCAATGCATCTTCTGTAAGAAATCCATGCAACTTATGCTTATGGCACAGCCCCATATTATATAGGCGAGGCTCCTACCATAAACTGTACTAGGTTAACTACTGAGTTTTGTTTTTTGAGTGTCTGTAACGTTTGGCAACACTGAAACTGTAACTGGGGATGAGAATAGCAATGCTGCATTTTCAAGTCAACTAAAGAAATTGTGCTGCATGTTTTTTCCACTGTCTCAATTCTTAACACCAAAATAGCAGCAACTACAAGCTTGAGTCCTATCTAAAAGAAGGAATGGGATCAAACACTTTTAATCAATTAGTAGAAATGCTTTTATCATTTGCTGCCATCTTTTACTGGATAAAAATCAGTCTGAAATTTTATGACCCTATTCTGCTTTTATACTATTAGCTCTGTGCCCGTTACTGTCTGTTTTCTTTATGCATAATGAAGCTCTCAATACAATTCATGAGTTTTTCTATATGCTATCATTCATATCAATACAAATCAGTGTGATTCTGATTAAGCCTAATGTCCCTGGTAGCACCGACTGTTTCTTTCATCCACCTCCTCCTGGGATTGCATTTAGAGTTTACCAGTGTAGGAAACAAAGGGAGCTGGAATAGAAATTTTCAGCCCTCTTTGGCTGTCTGCATAACCATGGTCACATCACTTCATCTGGACTCTCTGTCACTGCAGGAATTCATGTGTTTTGCTTTTGAAGGAGGAGTCTGTGTATAGTGCAGTTGGATTCCATCTCTGTTGGACCATATAGGTGCTCTTTATCACAAATGTCACTATTACATACTGCCAGGTTGGTAGGAAAGAGCTATCTTCTGCAGAACTGTGTGTGTAGGCAGATCTGGGTGCAGTGGGAGCAGGGATGTGCTGAGCTTTGTTCCCAGTTAGAACTGGCCCATCATTTCTTGGTGCTGATGTTCTCCAGCTCTATCTCTGTACATTTAGTTTCCAGAGCTAAGCGGTAGCTGTTCATTTCTTTGCACATACGCTGGGTTTTCATTGCAATGGGGAGACTGTTTGACTCAGCACGAGGAGAGCTCATTTGCAGCATGTCAGAAGCATGCTTCTCCACTTGACCTGTGTGGTCACAGGGTCGTTTGACATCAGTAGGTCTTACCAGGACCTGCCTTGTTGGCACAGCAAGCAGCCACTGAAATTCTTTCCAGAAATATAATGCACAACTGTTTTTCCAACACATCAGAAAACATCATCCCATGCTAACAAAAGGTTTTCACAGGCCAACAGGCAGGAAAAATGCTCTCTTCTCCTCAGGCACAAAGCCATCAGCCCTGTGCTGGTGTTAATTAGCAAAATTCTGATTAAGTCACTGGAGCAGTGCCAGTTTGCTGTAAATGAGGAGCTGGTCTGCATGGCATTGTGTAGTGTGGGCTGAGTGCTCTGGGGATGAGGGTATAGATACCTTAGATACCTGGGAGTATCTAAGAAAAGACTCATCAGTGCTGAGGCTTTCAGTTGAGATGGAAGCTCACCAGTGTCAAGGGTCACCACAAAAACTCCATAAAGGAGCAATCTCCATAAAGAGATGCTACCTTAGTGGTGGTCAGCCCTTAAATGGGATCTAGGAGAGGTGGAATCAAGAGGAAGCAGGTGTGTAACCCATCACAAGCTCTGGCTGTCGCAACAGCCTCAGACTCACACTGTCTGCCTGTACAGAGTAGAGCCAGCTAATCTGCATGCATAAGAATCCCTTCCTTGTCACTGAAGTGGGGAAGACTCTGGGATGAAATGCAGAAGCTGTTTTAATGCTCTGAAGCAGCACTGCATGGTACTTGGCAGCAAGAAAATCAGTACATTGGAAAGATGGACTGTCAGAAGAGAGTAAAAGGCCTGATCATGTGGAGTGACGGACAAACTGTGATAGTTTGTCACCACATCTCTGGAGATTGTTGTTTTTCCTTCTCAAGAGAACGAGCAGATCGGCTTCATTTGCAATCTTTTGCAATTTCTGATAGATGCAAGAGACATCACTCAGTGTTTTATTGTCATGAAGTAAAGATGCTGGTGGCTTTTAGCCTGCTGCAGGATGAAATGATCTTCTTTTTCTTTTCTTTATCCTTTGTGTAATGTATCTCAACTGATTATTTGACCCATTGAGCTCAATATAGGTTCAGCACGTGTGTAATTGCTCCTCAGTATTCATCAGCAATTTAAGAGAACTTCATGTAAGTTCAGGTAGGAGGGTGGCTGACCAGTGCTTGGCGTGTCCATAACATTCAAAGGCAGGTCTGCATATGTCATATAAACTGAAATCAAAGGCCAAGCTTTTGGATAAGCATTTCAGTAGAGCACTGCTCCACTGTATCCTGATTTAATTTCATTATTTGTGTAATAAATGGTTGCCAGCCATGTTTGCTTAAAATACATATATGGTCCAGCTTCTGAACATCAGAGCTGCATCTGTTCTCAACAGTGTTGCCTTGGGAGAGGAAGATCTTAGTGTTTCAGAGGACAACACGAAATCAGTCTTCCAGATGTAAAATGTGAAGCATCACATGGAACACACATGGCTTTATCTACAGTTTAGTTTTGTTTTTCCCCTGTGGTAATCACATGAGATAACTTCCATTTTTATTTATTTTTTTAAACAAATTGGAGGAGACGCATTTCCTTTTTGTGCTGTTCTGTGACAAGCATGGTGGGAGCGTTTGTCTCCCCCAGCTGCCTTCATCGTGGCCAGCTGCAGAACAATTGGTGAGACACCATCTGCCTTTCCCTAATTTCACCAGCTGTAGGTATAATCAGCAGGATAATTGCCAAATCCCTCTTTCTTCTATACAAAGACTCTGGAAAACAAATGTAGTGATGCATGGATGTGCAACAGGAGATTAAAAACAGCTTTCCGAAGGACCCAGGACCTGCAATAAATAATTCCTGTGCAAGTTCAAAAGCACACAGCTTCAAGTGCACTGAGGGAATAAACTGCTGGTGTTGAACAGCTGCAGCTTATCAGGAGCTGGAATTTCTCAGTGTGGTTGTGCACAGGAAACAGGGAGACATGGACAAGCACAGCGAGGTTTCATGTCTGGGTCCAAAGAGCTTCCTTTCTACATTTTCTTTGTTTAGATGCATTTAGATTATAATCTGTTAGGCCAAGTAAAGTTTTCTTAATTGTACAACCAGTGGGAACAGTGCTACTGAATGTAAGAAAACAGCAAGGTTTAACATACGGGTTAACTTCTGCTTATCTTGGGGTCAGTTGAGTCAATAACAGCATTGGGACTTAGCTCTGCTTGTGCTAGTTGACTGTTCTGCTCTCACTGCCATGCCTGCCTCATTAGAGTTGATGTTTCAGACAGGCTGAGCACCTATAGCTTCTTTTGCCTTCAGCTGCTAAATCATTCAGTAGTGCAGATCTTCCAGAACAGCCCACAGGTAGAGTGGAAGGTTTTCTTTTACTGAGTTTTTACTTTAGAGTTGGCCAGAATTTCACCTGATCTGAATGTAATGCGCCTTTTCAATCCCAGCTCCCACTCCTGTTGCTTCATGAAATCCTATAGGATGGCAGATTCCCAGTGAAGTCTTGCTTGATGGGGAATGAAGGGTTGTCCAGGGCTTCTGAAGTACTGAACTGCACTGAAATGGTTTAAAGTCATGTGTGCTCTAAGCCTGTGTGCTGTAGGTTTGTGTAATGTCCTACTTGCTTGCCTTGTAATTATTTAAGCAGGATGAAGTACATCTAGCTACCAGGGCACCTTAACAACAGATTATAGGACTAAGGATTATGGCAACTTGCATAGTCCTGAGACAACTCTGATAATTAGCGAGTTGCATATCTAGTGGGGAAGCCCAGCAGAACGCCTGTTTCAGAGTGGCTCCTAGATGCAAATGAAAGACTTGCTGTATAGTGACAGTGCTTTTCCTTTTTCTGTTTCACCTTTTTGGTGTTGTGCTTTCTCCAGCAACCCTTTGGATGCATGTTAGAGTTTCTTTGTATCAGCCTTTTCCCCAAAACCATACAAAGCATGCTTTGCTGGTAGGCTTTCAGCACCAGGCTCTGTGTTGTCCTAGCAAATGGGAAGATGGTGGCTATGGCTTTGGAACATCTATTTGGACCAGGTGTAGATTTGGCTGTCAAGATAACTGTGTGCAAATCTCAGGCCCCAAAGTAAATCTATCTTATCTCTTACTAAGGATTTTGTGTTAAGCATGGAAAATTTTCTATCCTGTTCAGATACAGCGCACAGCAATAATTGTCTTCTTCTGAAAAACAGATGTGCTCAGGATTAAAATTTCACTTAGCCTTAATTAAGGATGTCATTGGTTAAATAACAAATGCGGTACTGCAATGTCCAGGTGCCCTTTGGGCAAGGCTCATCCGTATTAAATACCACAGGTCTGTCTGCATAGTGATCTCACCAGCAACACAAACCACTGATAGTTTAGGCAGTAGGAAAGGTGAGCTTCAGAGCAATTTACACCACCTGCATTTGACGCTTAGTAGACCAGAGCTGTGTCAGCACTTAAAGTCAAGAGACAGAATGGGTCAGCACGGAGCAACACTGAAAACCAGAGTTTTAGAAGTGCTGCAGAAAAAGGGATTGTTGCTAAGGAGATGGGCTTATTTAGTAGTCTGCACTTCCACCAGCCCGGACCTAGCAACATGAAAATGGTCATACTTCACTTGATACAGATAGAAAGGCAAAATGCATCCTTTGGCCATAAGCCAAGCAGACTCAGCAGGATCTTGGAAGGAACCAATCGAGCACCAATCGAGTTAGCAAGAATAAAAATAAAAATGGTGTCTTTTCTCTGAGGATAGTCGATGTTTTTTAAAAGGTGATCAGAAACTTGAAAATATGGCCATGCAGAAAAAGTGCTCCACAGCAGCATTCTGGTTCCTCACATTTTCAGGAGGATTCAGTCTCGCTTTATAGTATTTTGTACAAGCAAATAAAAATACCGTGTAAGTCACGGTATTTTAATGTGAAAAGCAACTGTGATATAAGCTACTATTTCATCCTGTCAGTGCCTTAGCCTTTCAGGGATGGAGATTTATCTGAGAAACTAGATGTGAGAAAATCTTGGCAATGTCGTTAGTTGGGGCTAATATCCCTGCTAAATCCACAGCTATCAGTATAAGAAAGAAAGAAAAATCTGCTTTTGGGCGTGCAAGCATCATTCCTGGTGCTGAAATAGAGGCCAGTTCTGTACTCAAGGGCTGTCTTGTGAAGAGGAAAGTTGGCACCAAATGTCTGGCATGGTAGTTTTAGACTGGATAGCAGATATACAAGTGTTAAAGTTGGACAATCCTGGACTGTTTACCCCTTACTATGATATAGAAGAAAGATGAATATCAACAGGGCTCAGCTTTTTCCCCAGGTGACAGCAATGCCATGAGCACATCCCAAACACATTTTGCTGTACGCTGCCAGCCTAATCTAGATCAGAGAAGAAATGGTAACGTAAGCCACGAAGTGAGGTCTTTGGACTGGAGCTGTTGTGAGCTGCATATGGTTTATACTTGATCCTCACAATACTCAGGTTGCTGTGGTGCAATCAATATACCAGCCTTGGTACTGGCTGACACCATGTAGACATATCCTTGGGCTTATAGGTTTTCAACATGAAGTTACCTTAATTTTGTATGCACAGTCAAACTCTTCATGTTTCTACAAGGTAAAATGATAAATGGTAGTTCAGAGCAGGCAGTACACTAAGATTTCTCACAAGGACTCAGCTTTCAGCAGAGCTGAGCTGTGTAGTTCAATGCAGCTGTTGGCTAAACATACCTACACAGAGCAGCTGTGATCACAAAATCTATAGCTTTATGGAAATTAGAGTTGGAGTGCAAGTGACCTTGTGGACTTGCAGTCTATCATAATAGCCTCCTCAGGTCAATAAATGCTGTGAAGTGTAAGCCAAATCTTTCCTTTTTAACCTATCTCCATTTTAAGGGCAAATGCTAAGGTTAAACGTAAACAATATGCTGTTGATGGGTATTGTGAAACGTCCCACACGCGAGGGCTAGTGGTTAAAATGATGGAGAGAACTTTAGTCTTGTTAGCAGCGCTGCCCTGCAGCTATCTAAATAGATGACAACCGAAAACAGATTTTTCTGAAGGTTTCTGGGTTTGCTGGAGGCTTTCTGCCTTTTGAGTGTTACCTGAGCTCTGAAGGAAGATTAAGAAAACTGTCAGCTCCTCTTGGAAACAGCACAAAGCTTTTTGTTGCTGCCTTTGCCCAACCTTTTTTTTGGTGTTTTATCTTTTTCTTTCCCCAAACGTTTCTTAATTTATATGGATACCACATTGTGGGAAGGGGGGAAGGAGAGGGGGGAAGTACTGTCTGCCAAAGAAAAAGATCCCAATCCTTGTAACAGAACTTGGTACAAACTCTTCAGGAATGTTTCTGCCAAACAGCATCTACATGGTGATGAAAAATGACTTTGTCACTGATAACTACGTTGAAAATAATAATAATAAAGTGGACCATTTAAGGAGATGCTCAGCATATGTGCCCATTCATGTACACAATGATTTCAGATGGTGCTCCAGTTTGAATTGTGTATTCCTGACAAATCTCTTCAGCTTGGAAGGATTTGGAGAAAGCAGAATTAATGCATCCTTATGGGATATATTCCAGCATAATCTAGACTTGTGTAATTCATTGCATTAGAAGTGTCTCAAGGTGATATTACTTGCTTGTGTTTTGAAGGCCTCTCTCCAGTCCCTGACAGCTTGCTTCAGCTTTCATTTTGCTCGTGTGCAGACTTGTAAGAACTGGTGCCTGAAAGGTCTTGCTAGTGATAAATACTTCTAATAAAAAAATCATTGGAATACCTGTGGTTTCTGGCTGAGTCTTTTCCAAGCAAAACTCTGGGCTGCTGGGCACTTTGGTGATGAAACAAGACGTTAGCTTAATTAGGTGGAGAGAGCTGGATGAGCTTGACTGGAGGATGCTGGAAGTGATCCAGTACTGTTGAAGTCCTGGACTTATGTGTTAATTGCCCTCAGGAAATAATTTGAAGGGTTCTACTGGTGATTTTTCCACCAGGAAAAAGCTGTCCATTGGGAAAATAAGAGCTTGTTTCAAGATGAGAGTGTGTTCTTTGCTGAGACCTTTTATCCTGCTAGTTACTCTCACCTGCACCTTTTCTAATTCTTCAATATGCTTTTCATAATAAGAACAAACCACTAGCAGCAAAAACCTCTTTTCTGGCATGTGGAAAAAGATACATTAGAAAGAGTAGAAGAATGTTAATAGCAGCGCCATCCCCTCCTTGTCTGTAACAGACACAAGTAGACAACCATTTGCAGCCTGGGTAGATCCTTAAGATTCAATTCTTTGGCAGTGACAAAATGGGAGCAGCTAATCTGTGCAGGATTCGGTCTGTTTTCTCATCTATTCACATCGCACAGACTGCCCTGCAGCTGCTTCTCTCCCATGGATGGGAATGATAAGAATTTGATGCCCCATTTGATAAGCTTTACATTTAAAGCAACCTCATCACTTTTCTGGAGTGAGGATACCTGGGCAGAACAAGTTCCTTTCAATTGTTTTTCCTGTCTGCTTCAGTCTTGACCTACACAGACAGGGATCAAGCACTTCCCCCTGAGAGCACAGTCAGTCAGCCTCCTCATCCATTTCCTGGCAGCACAATATTAGAACACACTGCAAATTTACAATAGCTCAATCTCAATAAAGAAAGGAGCCTCACATCCTGGATGCCACCCGTAGAGCAGTCCAGAGGTTTACACTTCCCCAAGTTGCCCAAGCAAAACCTTAGCGGATTCTTCTAGTGCAATTAACCACCAATGGGGGAGAAAGAAAAGCCATTCACAGAAACTTCTTAGACACTTTTCCAGACTTTTCAGCTCACTGAGTTAAGATGACAGAAGGAGACATGGAGCATTTCCCTCCTCATTTTCATTAACCTAGGGGAAACACGCTGGCGAATTAACAGGCTGCCAGTTGTCATCCTATTATGCCTGTTAACCCACACTCAAGAATAAGTAGCTTCAGATGAACGTAAGCAAGTTTGAAAGGTAATATTTCATTTGCAAGACTCAGTGAACACCTACCTAAATGGTACAACACCAGCCACAGAAGACAATAGTGTCCTACTGATTAAAATAAATAGGAAGTCACTAAGTTTGGTGATGAAACTAAGTACTTAATCGGTACCACCCATTTTCTTGCTGTAAACCTCTAAGAATAATAGCCTTGGGTTTATTCTACTGATATCTTTTGTACCTAAACCTCAAAGGGATAATAATCAAGAAGCAGGTCCACAGGGGGAATAGATGTTATTAAATAAGGCAGCAAGGAGTATGGAAAGATACATCCAGTGCCATTGAGGCCCATCTAAAAAACAATCCCTGTTCTCAACACAACAGGAGACACATTAGGACAATTTCTCAGCTCTTCCAGAACACAAATGAGGCCATTGCTGGGCTGTAATAAATTCCATAAACAAAGCATATTGTAAAACTGCTGTTTTCACTTCCTCCAATAAAATCATACACCGTCTTTAATCAGGGTTCTTTTCTTTTTATTACTAGAATGTTGTTTATGATTGCAGAATGTTCTTCCAATGGCACTTTCGTGCATCCATTAGGCTTTTGTAGTAGCCACAGGGAAATACAGAACCATTATTCCCTTCCTCCAAACTACCCTCATCTCAGCACTACTGCCTCAGGCTTTTAGAAAGATAAACAACTGTATCCTGCAGAAACATCCAAAACTTATCTCTGAACAACTTTGCCTCTTCTGAATTACCAAAGCACTTAGGCTCTGATTCTGCTTTTCAATCTCTCCATAAAAACAAAGATTTAAGTAGACCATTGATGTTAAACCGTAACCAAACATAGAATCCAAACCTTGATCTGAACTTCGCCACTTTTGGCAGGAAGCTTTGGAGCAGTTTGAAGTTCCAGGCAAAACATGTGCACTAACAGCAATCCATATTACAAAGATATTTTTCATTATAATATTGCCATGTTATAAAACAAGAAAATGCAATAATTACTTCATGCCATTAGAAGATTTGCTTTCTTTTCATCTTTAACTGTTTCATGTTTAATCTTTCTCTGAGCTTCAGTCATCCTCCCAAAGATCACGATTTTTGCTGTTGGCATTCAGTGTAATGGAAAACGAGAGTTAACGCAGAATCTTTTCCTCTGTTGAAAAAGATTCAAGTTCTTAGGCTCACTTAGGAATAGCAGTACACAGCCAAGGACATGAAATGAAACATTAGGAGATCCTCCTGGAGTAATTGAATCTATTACATTTCATGAGATTTCTACATTTCATTTAGCCTGAAATACAACAAAGACTGTCTTTCCTAAATCCATGGAGTGAAAAACCAAACACATCTTAAACAGAGCTGCAAAAATTAGTCTCTTCTTATTAAATCATACTTAACAAATTACAGCAGTGACACAAGTTAATAGCAGGGTTATCTAGAAGATGGTAGAGTTATCATGAGTCACACTGTAATAAAGAGCAGAGCATGATTTCTAACAGCTACCAGTGCTATCACGTTGGAAGAAATTCCTCCTGTGAAGTAATGGGAAGTGGCCTGTTCTGATCCAGCCAAGCACTCTTTGCAGACAAGTTACATCACTATCATTACTACCTGCTCAAAGAATACTAAAAAGAAGCACCAGGTGCAGTGGCATTCATTGCTCTCTAAAGATGGATGCTGCCTCAAAACTTCATGGTGTCAGTACATACAGCCTGAAAGGTGACAGGCAGACACCATCACTGGCACAGTAGGAGATGATGAGTGAGCAATACCTGGTAGCATAAATATCATTTAAGCTCAGAGTGAGCAGTTAACTGGAGACAACAGGATCCATTGTCAGAGTCATTGCTCTCTCACATCCTGATGGGACAGAAAGCATAGCATGTCACATTTCTGTTACTGAGATGCCTATGGTCAAATGTATGAAGAAAGTGAGGAAAAAAAGTACAGATGTAACGTATGGAAAAATTCCTCAGCAGCAAGTCACTGGCTACAAGTAATCGGAGACTTAGAGTTACAGCCATAGAGAAATGGAGAACTGGGACCTGGAAAAAGAAGTCAAATGCAAAACAGTCACGAGTGACTTGAAAGCAGGAGGTAAAAACCTGGATAAGTAGGTGGCAGATACTGCAACACATGTAGAGACAGGATAGGGAAGAAGAAAATAAAAGGTAAGATTTTCATTCAGTAAAAGAATTGGGACTGTGGGGGAACAACGCGTCCCTATGAGATTTAATGCAGTATTTCAGCAACAGCCTACAATACATTCATTGGAACTTCTTTGTTAAGATGTTTTATGATAAAGCAGTGCTAAACTTTAATTGCAGTTCACTTTTCAAGAACACTGATTTCTTAGAAGTCTATAAAGTTCAGGAGGAACATCAGCTAAGTCAGATTCTGCACTTCAGCCTCTTTTGGTTTTTGGATTTGAACTATCCCCAATTACCTTCCTTGTATACCTCAGACACTTAAGAGATCTATACTCAATGTGTTCTGTGCCTGCTGGCAGGAGCATAGCATTATTCACACCTCCAGAAACCACCTTCTATAATAATTCAGACTGGGGGAAGGTGCAAGCAAGGCAGGCTGACATATCTGCAAACGAAAAGTAATATGTTTTTCTCTGGTGCAAAATAAGTGATTTTCTCCCCACACATCTAAAAAGGAGCTTTGAGACACAAGGGTCTTATTTTAAGTTGGATACACAAGGGGATGAGGAACGATGTCAGAAGCATGAAGGGGAGAGGAAAAAAAAACCAGTAATGATATTCAGCTCCTTCCATTTCTGTCATTTGCTATCACAATCAGACATACCTCCCTCCGTGTTTCTGGGATCACATCTTATTAACCTGGGTTCCATGCATGCCTAAGGTAATCAGTAATTTGCAGAGGGTCCAGGGGTACACAAAAGAGATTTCTGTTTTAAGAACGGAGACGTTTTAGAAGCATATTTCTAAATCAAATGTGAGCACCCTTTCCCAAGGCTCACAAAGCAGTGACCTCACATCCCCCTTTTCACCATGCAGTTGCCCCCAGGAGCAGTATCCTACTGGCATTGACTGCAAAGTGGACTTGAACAGATGTATCATCATTGATCCAGACTCTGCCAACAGGGTTTTGTAGATCCCCTGCTAGGAACTGTGGATCATCTGCCTTTGGGACTTACATTCAGTGCTGCCTATTAATGGCCAAACCTTGATATAGCTGCACTAGTGCAAATTTGAATGAAGATGAAGATAGGTGGGAAGAAACACACGTCTGCACATAGAGAAAGAAGTCAGGAATGACCAACATGTGAAGGAAAAAAAGAAAAAAAGAAAAAAAAAAAGGAAAAAAAAAAGAAAAAAAAGAAAAAAAAAGAAAAAAAAAGGAGAAATAGTTGAGCAGGAAAGAGAGTTTCACACAATTTAAGAGGAAGCGGTGCGTCATTTGAATGAAGATGGAGATAGGTGGGAAGAAACACACGTCTGCACATAGAGAAAGAAGTCAGGAATGACCAACATGTGAAGGTAAAAAAAAAAAAGAAAAGAAAAAAGAAAAAAAAGAAAAAAAAAAAGAAAAAAAAAGGAGAAATAGTTGGGCAGGAAAGAGAGCTTCACACAATTTAAGAGGAAGCG